>NC_050079.1:17948068-18666937 GCF_009764565.3 Dermochelys coriacea | reverse complement strand
TACAGCTCCAGCTCCAGCTCCAGCTCCAGCTCCAGCTCCAGCTCCAGCTCCAGCTCCAGCTCCAGCTCCAGCTCCCTGGGCTACTTCTCCATGGCCTCCCCCAGCACCTTCTTTATCCTCACAACAGGATCTTCCTCCTGAAGCCTGATTGCACATGCACTCCTCAGTCCTCCAGCAGCACACCTTCTCACTCCTTGCCCACACTCCACTAACTGATAGGAGGTCCTTTTTAAACCAGGCGTCCTGATTAGTCTGCCTATCATAATTGATTCTGGTATGTTCTTAATTGGCTCCAGGTGTCTTAATTAGCTTTCCTGTCTTAATTGGTTCTAGTCACTGCTCTGGTCACTCAGGGAACAGAAAACTATTCATCCAGTGGCCAGTATATTTGCCTTCTACCAGACTCCTGTACCCCACTGGTCTGAGCCTGTCACAATAGGCATGCAAGTGCATTAATGAATAGGGATGGACTACTCAAACGTGGACCCAAAGAGGAAGCTCAGTAAAAGACAAATGTTTTTTGCTAAGTTGGAAAATATGTCTGTTTGTCCTTGACTTAGTGTGATGAATGGTATGCTCTACTACATATGCTACCGGGTATAGAATGTTGCACTTTCTGAAGATAAATTGTATTTCTGTAAAATTCATAAAAGAACAATAATTTAACAACATTCTCAGAAAATAATCTCTGTATCACACTCTTTTACACAAAAGAGCACTATTACAATAATGCATTAATGGGCTGCCTTCCATTCTGAAAACTATGGGTATGTCCATACTGGAAACTTCAAATAGCTGCCGTGGGAACGCTCCCTCCCTCCACAAGGGGATTAGCTCCGAGCCCTGGGAGCGCGGCTCCCAGAACTCGGAGCCTGTCTACACTAGTGCTTTAAAGTGCTCAGACTTGTTGCACTCTGTGGGGTGATTTTTCACCCCCCTGAGCCAGCAAGTCAGAGAGCTATAAAATGTAAGTGTAGACAAGCCCTATGATATGAAAACACAAGAAGGATGAAAAGAAAAATGGCAGGAGATACAAAGAAATGTGTTTTGGAAAAACATCAAATGCTCCTCAAGGCAAGGACATACAGATATGTAAATAAAGAGAAACAAAATTGCTTCTTAATGATGCACTAAAAAGAGGCATTTAGGGTTCACCATCTCTACATTCATGCCTCCAGATTGCTAGTGCTTGCTTAATGCTTTCTTCTGAGTTGTTATATTCTTAGTGCTATGAACCTCAAGGATTTAAATACAACTGAAATGAATGGCTACCTGAGTTGTTTTATTCCCACTTCCAGTGAGGCTTTTCACCTTAATATATATTATCTTTATTTTCCTTTCTTTTCATTGTCCAAACATGAAAGCACATAAAATGTGTAGCTCAACAAGTTAACTGTTTAATTCTTCATGTTTGCCCTCTTCACCTAGGGTATTTCTTTTACGTTATGTCTCCACTAGATTTTTGGGGGGGGGGGGGGAAGAAGGGGAATCGCCCACCAAAACCCTAACAGTTGTTTATTATTATTATTTATTTGTATTACCATAGCACTTAGATGCCTTAATTATAGACCTGGACCCCACTGTACTACACATTAAATCAGAGAGTGATCTCTGAAAAGAATCTAGTGTAGACAAGGACTAAGTGGGTAGCAGCACCATTTCAAAGACAATATACATGCTCTAGTGTCGGAGTCTGACTGTCCTTCATCTTAATGTCAGTATGACAAATGACTAGCTTGTCTGTGACGCAATAGCCTTCTGTCTTCACATTCCCCTTCTCTTCAAACTTATGAGAAATTTTTATTTTATAGGACACTTAATCCTGTTCCCTTTGCCGTCAATACCACAGCTCCTGTTCATGTCAATGGGAGCAGGATCCAGGCTCATTGAAATTTGTTCTAACAAATTTCAAAGGCCACAGCTAAGAAAGGTGTTACATTTTTTGTCAGGCCTGATAAGACTTTAGTAACAAAGCCTCAAACCAGACACTTTGTGTATGTGCCCAATGGCAAAACCATCTGTTAATTATGGAAACTATTTGCAATGTTTGGATTCCAGAGGCACAAAACACTGGGGATTTGTCAAAACCAGTGATTTTTCATCACTAGGGTCTTATAAAACTAATGAATCTTTTATTTTTATATAGAAAACATTGAAACTTTCTGTTTTTAAAATTGATCTGGTAAAACGTACAAGTTTCACTCAAGTTTCATGAGACTGAGTTCACATGAGCTGAAAGCTCAGAAGGAATCTGAGTACTGGGAAGTTAGCACAATTCACTAAATCTGACAATCACTATATGACTGTTTAAAATTCAAACAAAAATGTTTTAATTAAAGCACTTGTCACTTAGCCCAATAGATGTAGAAACCGTATTTCTCTGGGACACAGTGCCCAATGTTGATCAACTGCATACAAGCACTGCAGCTGGTGAAAATCTACATACGCTATCTGCCAATAACCTAAAATTTACAGCTACAATTTCTTCTTACTGTAAGCCCAGAGCTAGAAGGCTTTAAAGGTAAAGAACCATTCTTCTACTACTGTAGGAGAAAGGAAAAGAATCTAGCTCTGACAGGCTTACTTTACATATAGTTCTGCCTTAATGCATTTCTATACGGTGTTTTCCTGTATTGTTTGGAGCTTGTCTGTGTTCTAGATTTGTAAATTATATTATATGATACATGTAAATGTATTTTTGAAAGTGAGCTGTAGCTCACAAAAGCTTATGCTCAAATAAATTTCTTAGTCTCTAAGGTGCCACAAGTACTCCTTTTCTTTTTGGGGTAAAACTGTGAAAGGTATAGTGTGGAGAAAGAGATCACCCTGAGCTGACAGGCTGGACATGTAGTTCAAATTCACAAACATATGGGGGGATGTCTGAGAGGGTACATCTATGTAAATATATGATTACTATGTTTTTTCCAAATAAGATATTCATAGTTTTGTATTCCCCAGGACTACTGTGCTCTTGCGAGGGTGGAAGAAACACTTGGAAACTGACCAGCAATTCAGATTTTTAAATTCCTAAAACTTGGCAAGGGATAAGATTTTCAGTAGAGACTCGAGTAATATATTTAATTTATTTTAGAAATAACCCCCACCCCCAACCCCCAGAAACAGTAGTGAATTCTGACCTAGTTACTGACACATGGCAGAAGGGTTACATTACTGCTTATAGTTGGTATGAATGTGGAAGACATGAATAATATCAATCCACATGCCTAGACTTCTCCCAGGCTAAGTCACTCACCTCCTCTGTGATGTAGTAGCTTACATAGTGCTTGTTCATCTGTAGATCACCAAACACATTACACAGATAGGTATTATTCTGGATTGTACATCCTGTTTTTGAAATTCTTTAGATTTGATAATATTCACTATAACAGATCTGCATCAAATCTGGTTTGGAGTTATCGTACCTTTAATATTCCCCAAACTGGCAGTGTCAACACAGGTGATGTATTTAATCCTCCTTGTACTCTATGGTTCCAACACGTTGCATGTCCTAGGCAGTTCTGTATCACAGATAGTGAAATGATGGTTTCAGAGTTTTTAAAAATTTAGCAAATAGCTTACGAATTGAGTGTTAACAAAAAATAAAAACTAACTGTGAATGAGTAATTATTTTTATTCCCTTGGTGACTCTGCAGAGTGGGAAGGAAAGCATTACATATCACGTGCAGTTCTCCACATGGCAAAACATCGCTAGCTCTCAGGTTCCTTGGTGTATCCTGTATATGAATAATTTCTTGCAACACTTCTGATAGCAGTTTTATAAAGAATTGCATGATCTTTTACGCAGGCCCTACAGAGTGCATGTGTGTTGTTAAGATTTTGTCTTTGGTTGGCAGCAGTTAACACTGGCAACAGAGCAGTCAACATTATTTTTAGAAACTACTTTGGATGTTTGTATACTTTCTCCTGTATCTATTGTGACAAAGTTCTTCCTCTACCTTGGTGGGTCTTGCGCTTATTGGTGGATTTGTTCACCTTGGAGCTTCACAGCAGCCCTCAGTTTTGCCGTTTTCGTGAACCCACAGTCCAGATCAACTCCTCCTGTGTCTGACCAGGAGTTGGGAGGCTTAGGGGGAACCAGTCTGCCCTCTACTCCGGGTTCCAGGCCAGGGCCCGGTGGAATGCAGCTGTCTAGAGTGCCTCCTGGAACAGCTGTGCGACAGCTACAACTCCCTGGGCTACTTCCCAGTGGCCTCCTCCCAACACCTTCTTTATCCTCACCATAGGACCTTCCTCCTGGTGTCTGATAATGCTTGCACTCCTCAGTCCTCCAACAGTCTGCGTTCTCACTCTCAGCTCCTAGCGCCTCTTGCTCCCAGCTCCTTACACGTGCACCACAAACTGAAGTGAGCTCCTTTTTAAACCCAGGTGCCCTGATTAGCCTGCCTTAATTGATTCTTGATTAGAACACCTGCAGCCAATCAGCCTGTCTGTCTTAATTGTCTCCAGAAGGTTCCTGATTGTTCTGGAACCTTCCCTGTTCCCTTACCCAGGGAAAAGGGACCTACTTAACCTGGGGCTAATATATCTGCCTTCTATTACTCTCCTGTAGCCATCTGGCCCCACCCTATCACATATCCCCCCTCCCGCTCAACACTATGGGGTTGGGCAACTTGGGACATCAGGCAGTGTACTCGTGACAAGCCATCTGCATTGCCATGGTGGCTTCCAGTCCGGTGTTATATGCTGAATTGGAAAGGTTGTAGGGACAGGAACCATCTGGTCACGCTTGCATTCTTCTCTTTATTTTGCTGCATCCACTGGAGGGGTGCATGGTTGGTCACAAGGGTAAACCGTTGTCCCAGAAGGTAATAACGTAGTGTTTCCATGGCCCATTTCAAGCTAGGCACTCTCTTTCAACCACGGCATACTTCTGCTCTCGCGGGAGGAGTTTCCTGCTGAGGTAGAGGATTGGGTGTTCTTCATCTCCGACCATCTGTGATAGGACAGCTCCCAGACATATCTGTTTGTAAAATGAATTCTTGTTGAAGTCTGGGGCTATAAGCATGGGGTTACTGCAGAGGGCTGTCTGTAGATCCATGAATGCTTTCTCTGCAGCGTCTGTCCACTTCACCATGTCTGGACCCCGGGCTTTTATCAGGTATGTCAGGGGACTCACTCTGGTAGCAAAATGGGAATAAATTGTCGGTAGTAGCCCACCACACCCAGGAATGCCCCGACTTGCTTTTCCCAATTTGGCCAGGGCCAATTCTGGATAGCCTCTAGTTTGTTTAGTTGAGGCTTGACCATGCCCCTTCCTACAACATAGCCAAGGTATGTAGCCTCGGCTAGCCCTATAGCACACTTGGCTGGGTTGGCTGTGTGGCCATCCTGTCTTAGCGTGTCTAGAACTGCTTCCAAGTTTCCTAAGTGGGTTTCCCAGTCGGGGGTGTGAATAATCACATCATCCAGGTATGCTGCTGCATAACGGTATGGGGCCATAGAAGCTTGTCCATAAGATGCTGGAAGGTGGCAGGTGCCCCATGCAGTCCAAAAGGAAGAACAGTATATTGAAACAGACCCTCTGATGTAGAGAATGCCGTCTTTTCTTTCTCATCCTTGGCAAGGGGAATCTGCCAGTGTCCCTTTGTTAAATCAAGGGTGGTCAAAAATCGGGCATTGCCCAGGCGGTCAACTAACTCATCGATACGGGGTATGGGATGTGCATCGAATTTGGATATCTCATTCAGCCAGCGAAAGTCATTACAAAACCTAGTGGTGCCATCAGGTTTGGGCACCAACACAATCGGGCTTGACCACTGACTGTGGGACTCTTCAATGACTCCCAGCTCCAACATCCTTTTTACCTCTGCCTTGATCTCCTCCCTTTTTGCCGCTGGGACCTGATAGGGCCTTAAAGTTACCTTTGTCCCAGGGTCTGTGATAATGTGGTGACATGCTTTGGTGGTCCGGCCTGGTTTGGTTGAAAACACGTCCTGGTATCGGTTGATCATCTCAGTTACCTCCTTCTTCTGGTTTGGTGTCAGATCAGTGGATATCCTGATCTGCTCCTGCATGTTATTTCCCTGGATCGGGGTCTCTTGGGCCACTACACATGCCTCTCGTTGGTGCCAAGGCTTTAAGAGGTTAATATGATAAATTTTTTCTTGTTTCCAGCGTCCTGGCTGCCGCACCTTGTAGGTTACTTCCCCCACGGGTTCAGCCACCTCACAGAGCCCCTGCCAGTGGGCCAAAAGCTTGCTTTCTGCCGTGGGTACCAACACTGTCACCCGATCCCCTGGTTGGAACTGTCGGACTTTTGCCTGGCGATTGTAATGGGTCGCTGGGCCTCCTGCGCCTTTTCCAAATGTTCCCATACAATAGGGGTGACCCGGGTTATCCGTTCTCAAATCTGCAACACATGGTCAATTATATTTCTCCCCTCATTGGGTTCCTCTTCCCAGATTTCTTTTGCGATATCTAATATGCCATGGGGGTGGCATCCATATAATAATTCTAAGGGGGAAAACCCAGTTGAGGCCTGAGGTACCTTCCGGATTGCAAACATAAGGAAGGGTAGTAGGATATCCCAATCCTTCCCGTCCCAACTTACCACTTTCCTTATCATTGCCTTGAGAGTTCGGTTAAACCTTTCTACCAGCCCATCGGTCTGCGGATGATAGACTGAAGTTCTCAGGGTATGTATATGGACTAGCGTACAGAGGTCCTTCATTAGCTTTGACATAAAAGAGGTACCTTGGTCTGTTAATATCTCCTTTGGTAGCCCCACTCGGGCAAAGATCCCCACCAACTCTTTAGCTGTCCTTTTAGAGGGCGTGTTCTGCAGGGGGACGGCTTCTGGGTAGCGAGTAGCATAATCCAGAACGACAAGTATATATTGGTGGCCCTGGGCTGTCTTCTCCAGGGGTCCCTCTAGGTTGATGGCTATTCGCTCAAAAGGGACCTCTATGATGGGAAGGGGTACTAAAGGTGCCCTCAAGTGGGGACAGAGACTGTGCAGCTGACACTCAGGCAGGACGCACAGTACCTCTGCACTTCTTCATGTACTCCGGGCCAGAACAATCATCGCAGGACCCGTGCCAGGGTCTTCTCTACCCCCAAAAGCCCCCCATAAAGATGACTATGGGCCAGACTCAATACAGCATTCTGGTGTTTTTGAGGTATTAGGATCTGCAGTACCTTCTGCCACTGTACTGGTGCAACCTGGTATAAGAGATTCTTCTTCATTATGAAGTAGGATCCTGGTCCCTGGGTTTTCCCTTTCACGGGGACCCCATCTATTTCGGTCACCTCCTTCCGAATGTTGTTGTACCTTGGGACTTCAGCCTGGTCCCATCCAAAATTTCCTCTCCCGGGGCTAATCTGCCCGAGATCTAGGGGGCCAGTCTCTGTTGCCTCTACTGGTTCAGAGGTGTTAGGGTGTGGGTCAGACACGGGTGCTTCTCTCTCCTGGGTGGCCTCCTTTTCAGCTGCTCGGGTCTGCCTACCTACGAGAGCAACCCTCTGGCTTTGGGCCAGTATTCGTGTTCCCAAAGCCTTAGCTGCCCTTCTTTCCCTTTTCATCTTTCTACGCTATCTGGGAGTGGAGAACAAATCTGGGGATATTTCAGAGAAGGTTGGGGGTTGACAGTTTACTGTGGATGCCTCACTACTTTCAGGGCGTCCCCCTTTCTCCAATTCCCATACCGGGAGTAAGTCTTCAAACCCTGGGAAGTCCTTCTGTATGAGCACCGGGTATGGGAGTTTAGGGACTACACCTGCTGCTACCTCAGTAGTGTTCCCCTGAATCTCGATTTTTACTGGCATGGTGGGGTGATAACCAACTGTCCCATGGCCGCATGTTATCCCCGTACGCTTAACCCACAGCAGCTGACTACGCTTTACGAGCTTCCCCAACACAAGCGTGATAGCACTCCCTGAATCAACCAGTGCTGTGGTCTCTACCCCAATTAGTGTCACTGGTCTGGTGTACATATGTGGGGTTAGTGAGACCCCCACAAGGTGGATTAGGAAGCATGGGTCTGTCCAGTTCCCCAGGTTACACTGCATAGGTTTCTCGACATTGGAACACTGAGCAGCTATGTGTCCCCACTCCCGGGAGGTGTAACATCTGTATGGAGTCCTAGGCATTCCCCGATCTCTTGGTTTGGGCAGTCTAACATCACAATCCTCTTTCCCCTCAGTGCTCCGACTCTTTGTGGCTTCTGGTGGGCCTTCAGCCCCTCTCTTTTTCCACCTGGGCTCTCCTGGTGGCCCAGTCACCCGAGCTCTAGAGTTTGGTGCTGCTAGTTTAACCCAGGGTGCCTCTTCCTTAATTGGTTGGGTCAGCTCCCTCACCATCCTTTGCCTTTCTACCAGCATGACAACCTCATCGTAGGTGGAGGGTTCATTCTGGCTTACCCAGGTGTGAAGGTCTGGCGGTAGTTCTCTCATGTACCAGTCGATGACAAGAACCTCTAGTATCTCCTCCGGACTCCAGGACTCAGTTTGTAACCACTTTCGTGCAAGAAGGATGAGGTCATATAATTGAGACCGTGGGGTTTTGTTTTCCTGGTACCTCCATTCATGATATCGCTGGGCTCGCTCTGCGGTCGTTACCCCAGATCTGGCCAGGATCTCTGCTTTCAGCTGGGGGTGGTCTGCCGCAGCCTCTTCAGGCAAATCATAGTAGGTCTTCTGGGCCTCCCCACACAGGAATGGAGCGAGGATGCCAGACCACTGTTCTTGGGGTCACGCCTCCCACAGGGCTGTCCTCTCAAAGGCCAGGAGGTATGCCTCTGCATCATTCTTCCGCATCATTTTCTGCAACCAATTGCTGGCCCACATGATCTGCATCCCATCATGGCCGCGGTTCAGCTCTGTAAGGGCTTTTACCTGGTTTACCAGTTCCTGCAACATAGCCCGATCTTGAGCAGCCTGGTCCATCAGCAGGCGATTAGTCTCTTGCTGCAGCCACACTGCCTCCTGTTGGGTGGCTGCCTGGACATGGGTAGCCTCCTGCTGGACAGCTGTGTCTTGTATCAGTGCCCGCACTACGACCTCCATGGTGGTGAAAAAAAAAATAAACCATCTCCCTTTTCCCCCCTCTTCAAACACCCTCCTTCTTCCGCCACAGTGTACACAGCAGATCCCACTGCTGACACCAGTTGTGACAAAGTTACTCCTCTACCTTGGTGGGTCTTGCGCTTATTGGCGGATTTGCTCACCTTGGAGCTTCACGGCAGCCCTCAGTTTTTCCGTTTTCATGAACCCACAATCCAGATCAACTCCTCCTGTGTCTGACCAGGAGTTGGGAGGTTTGGGGGGAACCCGGGCCCGCCCTCTACTCCGGGTTCCAGCCCAGGGCCCGGTGGAATGCAGCTGTCTAGAGTGTCTCCTGGAACAGCTGTGCGACAGCTACAACTCCCTGGGCTACTTCCCCATGACCTCCTCCTAACACCTTCTTTATCCTCACCATAGGACCTTCCTCCTGGTGTCTGATAATGCTTGTATTCCTCAGTCCTCCAACAGTCCACGTTCTCACTCTTAGTGCCTCTTGCTCCCAGCTCCTCACATGCGCACCACAGACTGAAGCTCCTTTTTAAACCCAGGTGCCCTGATTAGCCTGCCTTAATTGATTCTAGCAGCTTCTTGATTAGAACACTTGCAGCCAATCCGCCTGTCTGACTTAATTGTCTCCAGAAGTTTCCTGATTGTTTTGGAACCTTCCCTGTTACCTTACCCAGGGAAAAGGGACCTACTTAACCTGGGGCTAATATATCTGCCTTCTATTACTCTCCTGTAGCCATCTGGCCCTACCCTGTCACACTATGTTCACTTTGCACCAAGATTTCTGCTGAACAGTTTCACAATTTATAGACATTTTACATTTATGCATTCATTCTACATTCTGCAGGCAGACAAAGGCAAAGCCATTGCAATTATGGACAAGATTGACTATTAGAAGAAAGCCCCCTGGAGAAACTGAATAGTACTCTACACATTAAATCAAATGAGTAGCTATTAATATCAGTTGTAAACAATTTACACTATGATATTGCTGCTTCCTTGCCATATTTCCTTAAGAATCAGATGTGAATTTCAACTTACCTTGTTAATTAATTCAAAAAAGGAAGTGTTCTTAAAAAATGCAGCCATAACTAGAATGAAAGCATGTATTAAAAATCCATTTCATGAAAGCATGCCATGTAAGCAGTAACCCTTTCATTATATGAAATATGTATAAATGTACAAAACTGAAAATTATTACTGATACTTTTAGTTTAAAATAAAATGATCAGCAAGTCTGAATTTAATAATTAACTACAAACAACAGCTAAATCCTGAGGTCTTAATTTAGATTTTAGTCAGTCATTTGCTAGGCAACTCAATCTTTGCTTAGACAGAAGTCTCATGACTTCACTCGGAGTCAGCGTAAGGAATGAGTAAAAACAGAGTAAGGTCCTTAGGATCTGGCACAAACTTTGGTGGATGATTGTTCATGAATGATTGCTACAAATTTCCAACACTCTACACTGTATGTAGTCCAGCAGAGCTCCTTCTCCACCTCCGTGGGTTCCGCGCTTCCTCTTAGCAGCTGTGGGGATTCCTCTTTCCCTGGAAATTTCCCCACGTCTCTGGGTTTACTGTTCCCACCTTGTTGGAGCAGGAGTTCCTCCTGGCCTTCCTGGCAGGGGAGAGGGAGGGCAGCCCCTTAGTCTCTGGTAGCTCCTCCAGCCATAGTGGCGGCAGGCCAGATACCCAGTTCAGTCTCTCCCCTCTGGCGGGTTCTCACCCCTCTGGGGCTCGGAAAGGCTGTTCACCCTGTTGGGCAGGGTTTCCCCTGCTCTTCACCTCTGTACCTGTGAGGTCTCCCTACTGGCATTTGTCAATGTCTGCACCGTCCAGCTCTCCAGTAGCACACCTACTCCCCACAGCTCCTATTGCGCGTGCCTATCTGACTGGAGGGGAGGTTTTTAACAGGTTCTGGCAAGCCCTTGATTGGCCCCAGGTGTCCTAATTAACCTGGAGTAACCTTTGTTCAATTACATGGGGGAAAGGGACCTGCTTATCCTGGGGCTAATATACCTGCCTTCTACCACTCTCCTATTGCCATCTGGCCTAACCCTGTGACATATCCCTCCCCCCTGCTCAACACCATGGTGTTCGGCAAGTTGGGTCGTCAGGCAATGTACCCGTGACAGGCCATCCACATTGCCATGACTGCTTCTGGCCCTGTGGTGTATGCTGAATTGGAATGGTTGGAGGGACAAGAATCATCTGGTCACCTTTGCGTTCTTCTCTTTGTCCTGCTGCATCCACTGGAGGGGTGCATGGTCGATCACGAGGACAAATCACTGGCCTAGTAACTAATAACTCAGAGTTTCCATGGCCTATTTGACTGCAAGGCATTCCCTCTCCACCACTGCTTATTTCTGTTCCCTTGGAAGAAGTTTTCTGTTAAGATAAAGGATTGGGTGTTTGTTTCTTTTTGACTTTCCGACCATCTGTGACAGAACAGCTCCCAACCCCACTTCAGATGCGTCCGTCTGTAAAAGGAATTCTTTAGTAAAGTCTGGGGCTATGAGCATGGGGTTATTGCAGAGGGCTGTCCGTAAGTCTGTGAACACCCTCTCTGCCATGTCGGTCCACCTCACCACGTCAGGACCCCAAGCCTTTACCAGGTGCATCAGGGGATTTGCCCTCATGGCGAAGTGGAGGATAAATCACCGGTAGTACCCCACTACGCCTAGGAATGCTCTGACCCATTTTTCCCGGTTCGGCCAGGGCCAGTTTTGGATCGCCTCCAGCTTATTTAATTGGGGCTTTACTACGCTTCTCCCTACAATGTACCCAAGGTATTTAGCCTCCGCTAGCCTTATGGCACACTTAGTGGGATTGGCTGTGAGACTGGCCTGCCTTAGGTTATTCAGCACTGCTTCCACTTTTTCCAGGGGGTTCCCAGTCTGGGGTATGGATGATCACATCGTCCAGGTAAGTGGCTGCATAATTGGCATGGGGGGCATAACAGCTTGTCCATGAGGCATTGGAAGGTGACTGGGGCCCCAGGTAGCCCGAAGGGGAGAACAGTTTACAGAAATAGTCTCTCTGGCATGGAAAACAGTCTTTTCTTTTGCTTCTTTGGCTAGGGAAATTTGCCAATATGCCTTTGTCAAGTCCAGGGTGGTCAGAAACCGAGTGTTGCTCAGTTGGTCAACTAACCATCTATACAGGGTATAGGGTATGCATTGAATTGGGATACCTCGTTCAGCCGGCGAAAGTCATCACAGAATCTTGTGGTGCCATCAAGTTCAGGCACTAGTACAATTGGGCTGGACCACTGACTGGGATTCCTCAATGACCCCTAACTTCAACATTCTCTTCACTTCGGCTTTGATTTCCTCCCTTTTGGCCGCTGGGATCCGGTAGGGCCTTAATGTCATCTTGGCTCTGGGGTTCGTGAGGATTTGGTGATATGCCTCGGTCATCCAGCCTGGTTTCGTCAAGAACACATCCTGGTTCCGGTTGATCATCTCAGACACCTCAGTCTTTTGGTCCAGCAGCAAGTCGGGGGATATCTTCACCTGCTCGTGCAGGTTGCTTTCCTGGGGTGACTATGCATACCTCTTGGGTGTGCCAAGGCTTTAGGAGGTTGATGTGGTAGACCTGCTCCTGTTTCCAGCGTCCTGGCTGCTGCACCTTGTAGTTTACCTCCCCAATGGGTTTGACCACTTTGCAGTGCCCCTGCCACTGGGCTAAGAGCTTGCTCTCTGTTGTGGGTACCAAAACCATCACTCAGTCTCCAGGTTGGAACCGTTGAACCTTTGCCTGGTGGTTGTAGTGGGTTCATTGGACTGGCGCTCGCATATGAACCTTTATATGAGATGATGCAATAGAAATTGCTTTTGAGATCAGACTCGGGATTGCATCATTTTGGCTGTCTGGCACACATTTGAATGAATCCTAAGGCATATCTCATTCTGGTTTGCTGAATGAGGCATGCCATAGTTAAAAAGCTTGCTGGAAATAGGCTTTAAGGTCACTGACAAGAATGCTCTATCACAAAGTGCTGCAACCCTAATGGCAAAGCATTGCCATACACATTGGTTTAGGTGTGTACAATAATACTGTTCAGTTGTATGTAAATTGTAATTGTATATTGTAACATTTGTTCCTTTTATTACAGTAACCCACAGGAAACCTCAATCAGAATCTGAGTCTAATTGTGCTGGATGCTTTACAAACATACAAAAGACAACAGTCCCTGCTCCAAAGAGGTTACAAACTAGGACCTAGATTCTGAAAAGCACTGAAATGTGTGGTTAAATCCCACTGACTTCAATGAGACTTAAGGACATGCATCTGCTCAAGCATCCTTCCTGAAAAAGAATGTTTTCTTGAAGTGGGGCCTCAAAACCACCAAGACATGACAGATGGCTAAGGGGAAAGACAAGGGTGCATGTTAGCTGAATATACAACTTGGAGCCTTTATAGTTATTTTTAAAAATTAAATAAGCTAATTGAAACAAGAGGTATTAATGAATCACTAAAAAACCACCTGCCAAATGGATTAAAACAGTGTGTAACTATATATGTAGATAATGATTATTTTGAAAGAGAATGCATGATCAGAGTACAAGGATAGGCATCAAGTTACTTCCATGAGAGCAACTATGTGAAAACCACAATGTAGTAATAGTAAGGAGTGACTATGCTAATGTCAATATTAAAACTCTGAGCATGCCCACTGTAAACTTTATTTCCAGAAGCCTGAGCAAAGTCAGAATGAGCTGAGTCCACATGCACTGCAAGCAGATAGTAAGAAATGCTGTGCCTCTCTCCTGATAAAGCTGACCCTAACAATCTTGCTGCTTCTTCCTGGACAACATTTCCAAGATCTGACCTCTCATTTGTGTCCATGCTGCCAAAATTTTGTCCAAGCCCTGATCATCTTGTGCCTTGACTAAAGTAATTTCCTCTCCAGCTTTGATGCCTGCAACCCCATTCCATTCCATTCTATTCAAAATTCTGTTGCTAAAACATACTTCTTGTCTCTTTGCTTTTACTGTGTCACTCCCTTCTGTAAGTCCCTCCAGTGGTTCCCCCTCTCCCACCACATCAAACACAAACTTCTTGTCCTTACTTTCAAAGCCCTCCACAATTTAGTCTCACCCTCCCTAGCCAAGCTTTTATCTTATACCAAGGGCAATGCTCTGCCACTGATGGGAGTCTTGATTGACCAATTCTCCATTTCTCTGGCAAGCACTTTTACGCTTTGTTTCATGCTGCCCCTTATGAGTGAGAAAAGCTCCTAGTCAAAAAATCACAAAGTTGCTACCTTAACCTCTTTCAAGGTCCTCCTCAAAATTCACCTCTTCCATAAAACAAACAATAAATTATAACCTGATAACAGGTACACAGGTGGCTAGTTGAGATCACTGTGGCTGATTAATAGGATGTGTGCAATTCTTAGACATTTTTGTTGCCCTCCTTCTGCCTCCCCCACCCCCAAATGCGTATTTCTTTACAGTGTCTTTTAGATGGTGAGCTCTTTGGGGGCAGGCATTGTCATTTTTTATATGTTTGCACATTGTGCATAGGACAATGTGACCTTGCCCTGGCTGGCCTCTAAGTGCTAGCAAAAAATAAACATTATATAATAATAATTGTATGTTACTGAATGGAGAGTTATCTATGACATATTTGGGATGGCTACATTACACATAAATGCCTTTACAATTAGCCCTGAAATTCTATATGATACCTGAGACCAAGGACTCCCTGACTTCTTCCTGAAGGTTACTGAAGTTGTGGTATCCCTCATTGGCAAAGGATATTGTGATATCTGCTAAAGGTGATTTTTTCTTCCAAGTTCCAAGACTGGAAAATAGCAACACTTGGAAGGAACTTCAAACATTTTTCATTGGCCATCAGAGCTGGCAACCATATGCATTTTTCTGGCAACCATATGCTTATTTGGGGCTACTATATTCTGGTACGACTCCTTAAAAAAAACATCCCCTCAAACCACAATGAATGAAGATCAATTGCAAAAAACCCCAGCAACAGCATTTATCATTAAGAGTGCATGGATTCCATTCAGCTGGGACCTAGAACCATGGCAGCACACTCAATGGTCAGGCACCAACTCTGGCTTAAACCCTGGAGAGAAAATAATTATTTAAACCAAATTCACCATGCCTCAGCTTCTCACAGGAAGTTTGTTCAGGAGAAAATCTATAACAGATGGTGGCTAACAATTCAGAGGAGCCAGCATGTTCAGTCCCCTTGCTAGCAGATCTAGAGGTAGATGCTCCTTTCATTCTTATTTGCAACAAAAGGTACCAGAGGAGATACTCATCTTATCTCAAAGGTAACCCTGGATTCTATACACAGGGGATGCCTAGACCTTGTAATAGGAGGTCCAACCTTCCAAGCCAAATCCTCACCATGCCTATCTCCAAAGACCAAAAATAGGCATTGGTGGCAGACTCTTTTTAAGTATTTGTAGTCAATTGACTTCTGGGATTTGGTACTAGAGATAACACAGCATGGCTGTTTTCTGTAGACTCCTCCACATTGCTTTCTCATATACTCCCAACCTTGAGAGAGGCTAAGAAACATCACACCATTTGAAAGCTGGCTCTTGAGGATATCCTGGAATGCCTGAAGAAAGAGCATGTCCAGATACATGTCCAAATACAATCAGAGAATACAACAGTAGCATATGTAAACAGGCAAAGGAGAATAAAAACTCAAGTCTATACTGGATAGAAATACAGATCATTTAGCTTCCATCTGGGCGATCCACATAAATGAGACATTGCACACAAAAACAGACTTGCTAAGCCATTGGCAGCTAGACCGCTATGAATAGTCTCTGAACATGTAAGTTCTCTCACTGGTGTCCAGGTGGACCTATCTGCATCTAGTTTAAGTTCTACACTGAAATTAAAGTTTCTTCCACCACTTGCTTTTAAATTACCCATAAACCTCTATAGCAAATATATCTGGTAAGGAATCCCAAGCCATTTTTTGGGGTGGGGTGGGGTGGGGAATAAATCTTTATTCTAATATAGCTCATTTTTAGAATAAGCCTTTCCCCCCCTCAGATTGCTGGCTCTTTGAAGGCATTTGTTATTAGAGAAGTTTCTTACAACTGTCCCCTATATGACTGAGGCCAGGCTCATCAAATGGAGGAGCTGATCTTTTTGTAAAATTTTAATGAATAAATAGCATTCTCACTCATCAAGTGTCTAATTCCTGAGGTTAACGAATAGTGGTAGTGATAATTATACCTGTCTATAATTATAGGAAGCTGCTACTTCATAAATATTGAATTGAATAGAATATGTGAATTATGTACATATAGTATGTGCCTGTTTTATTTCCAAAAGAATTTTCTCATCAGGGTAATGATGTATCCCTAATATGCCACCAAATGGCTATAGGCCGAGAACCTTAGCACTCCTGGTAGAACCAGTGAGTATTTTGTAAGTTTTTCCTGTGTATGAAGCCAATACTTGGGGCTCTACCCATGGGTGGCACGTAAATTGCCAGCTGGGGGAGGCTAGCTCCAGCCCCGCCGCTTCAGCCCAGAGTCCTCCCTTCTACTCATACCCCGCCAGAGCCCAGAGGCCTCCTCCATGGTGGCCACCAGCCCAGTCCTGTGGCTAGCCCCCCAGCCCCAAAGGAGTGCCAGGAAAGCAGGAAGTGGCCCCAGCCTCCCCAGCCCCAGAGTGCTGGGAAGGTGGGCGCCATGTGGCCCCAGCCCCGGAGCACAGGAGATGCGTGGCCCCAGCCCTCAAGCCCTGGAGCATTAGGAAGGCAGGCAGCGCATGGCCCAACACCAGCCGGAGCACTGGGGGTCTGGAACTGGAGGACTGGAGACACATGCAGGGAGTAGTGATGGCAGGGGGCAGGGTCATGCCTGGCTGTTTGGGGAGGCAGAACCTCCCCCAATCTATGCGACCCGACGCCCATGGCTCGACCATTAAACGGTGTCCTGTGTGGCCCTATGTCTATGCCTGGTTTTATTTTACCCAAAGCTGTATAGTCAATAAATCACTGCATTTAGGCACATATGTTACCTCGGAATTTGACATTCCTGCATGTACCCCAGAACTTGACAGTACTGCAGTCAGCCATTTTGTATGTTCAGCCACTGCCAGCTGAAAACCAAATATCACTTAATCTTAGGTTTTTCTGAGACAAGGTCAGACAGCTGCATTCTTGCAGTTTGTTAATCAGAATGGGAGGATGGGACAGAAAATTATGGAAGAGAGTGAGTGAATAGCGACCTTCGTTTTAGGTGCCCCTAATATATTATTGTTTTGGCTAGAAATATCAGAAATTATTTGAGATAATGAGTAGTTGAAATTAGGAGAATAGGTGATCCACTAGGAGTCACTATAGGTTATGTGGTTTGTTAGAGTTAACTATAAAAGATTAGGTAACAGTAAATACCTTGGAGCAGTCCGAGGGAACTTTTCTTAGGGCAAGGAGCTGAAATCTAAACTCTCCATCAGCTGGATGGAAAATGTCCCTGAAAGCGTAGTTGGCGATCTCTCAAAACCATCTCAGACTGTAGGTAACTATATCTGGGATGTCCTACACCTATTGCAGATGTGTATGTGTTCTTAATATCTAACAAATAGTAGTTTTAGATACAAGTAAGCATGCTTTTATCAATCATTTATCAGATGGAAGCACTGTGTTCCCACTGATTTATTCCTGACACCATCTGGAGGGAAACAGTTAAGTTACCATTGCTTTGGGTCCGGAAACCCCCCGGATAACATGCTTGCACTTAGATCTAACACTTATAGGAATAACATAACAGCATAACAAGGGACAAGGCATTATATCAGCAAATTACTGATAGGATAGCAAAATAAGCACCCTTTCTTTGGTTAAGTCAGAAAGTTTTTTCTTCTATAGAGTCTGGATCTTAGTCTAGAGGAAAAACTGGACAGATGGTTAGTACTAGAGCTGTTGATTAATCGCAGTTTTAATAGCACTGTTAAACAATAGAATACAAATTGAAATGCATTAAATATTTTGGATGTTTATCATTTTTAGAGTGCAAATATTTGTAATAAAAATAATATAAAGCATATAATAATATGAGCACTGTACACTCTGTGTTCTGAATATTTGAAAATGTAGATAAACAAAGGAAACAGTATTTCCAGTTACTTCATACGAGTACTGTACTCTTTATTGTGAAAGTGCAATTTACAAATGTAGATTTTTTTGTTACATAACTGCACTCAAAAATAAAACAATGCAAAACTTTAGAGCCTACAAGTCCACTCAGTCCTACTTTTCATTCAGCCAATTGCTAAGACAAACAAGTTTGTTTACATTTACAGGAGATAATGCTTCCTGCTTATTATTTACAGAGTCACCAGAAAGTCAGAATAGGTATTCGCATGGGACTTTTGTAGCCAGCTTTACCAGGTTTCTACATGCCAGATATGCTAAACATTTGTATGCCCCTTCATGCTTCAGACAACATTCCAGAGGACATGCTTTTATGCTGATGACGCTCATTAAAAAATAATTCATTAATAAAATTTGTGACTGAACTCCTTGAGGGAGAATTGTATGTCTCTGGCTCTATTTTACCAGCATTCTGCTATATATTTCATGTTATAGTAGTCTCGGATGATGACTCAATACATGTTGTTCATTTTAAGAACACTTTCGCTGCAGATTTAACGGAATGCAAAGAAGGTACTAATGTGAGATTTCTAAAGATAGCTACAGCACTCGACCTGAGGTTTAAGAATCTGAAGTGCCTTCCAAAATCTAAGGATGAGGTGTGGAGCATGCTTTCAGAAGTCTTAAAAAAGCAACACTGACGCAGAAACTGCAGAACCCAAATCACCAAAAAAGAAAATCAATTTTCTGCTGGTGGCATCTGACTCAGATGATGAAAATGAACATGCATCAGTCCACTCTGCTTTGGATCGTAATCAAGTGGAACCCGTCATCAGCATGGATGCATGTCCTCTGTAATGGTGGTTGAAGCATGAAGGGACATATGAATCTCTAGTGCATCTGGCATGTAAATATCTCGTGATGCCAGCTACAACAGTGCCATAAGAAAACCCGTTCTCACTTTCAGGTGACATTGTGAACAAGAAGCAGGCAGTATTATCTCCTGTAAATGTAAACAAACTTGTCTGTCTGAGCGATTGGCTGGACAAGAAGTAGGACTGAGTGGACTTGTAGGCTTTAAAGTTTTACATTGTTTTATTTTTGAATGCATTTTTTGTAGATAATTCTACATTTGTAAGTTCAACTTTCATGATAAAGAGATTGCACTACAGTACTTGTATTAGGTGAATTGAAAAATACAATTTCTTTTGTTTTTTACAGTGCAAATATGTGTATGAGCATTGTACACTTTGTAATCTGTTATAACTGAAATCAATATATTTGAAAACATGGACAACATCCAAAATATTTAAATAAATGGTATTCTATTATTGTTTAACAGTGTGATTAATCACAATTAATTTTTTAAATCGTGATTAATTTTTTAAATTGTTTGACAGCCCTAGTTAGTACATTTCTTCTATCTACAAAAAGAAAAGAAGTGACTGATGGGGATCAGAGCCATCACTAGGGAATGAATTTTCATTTTTCAACTTAAACTAATTGTCTCCCTTTTTCCAGCACAGATATCTTACAGCAAACATGAAGCAGCCCTTCAACCCACCACATCCACTTGCATTTTGGGGTTGCAGGGCAGAGTATCTCATGTAAATGGACAAGGAGACATCTGTTCAACAAGCATGATATAGCAGAGCAGCACTCCCTCTTAGTTTGTCTAATCAACGTATTGTTTTGGTAACTTCCCATGCCACATATAACCATGTCATTGTTGAGGGTAATTAGGTATTATATACTACATAATTGCACAGCTTGTAGAGAGCTATTTTCTTTAAATATGTTAAAATAAATGGCTATCGGGAGACCTTAGAAAAAAATTTTTGGAGAGACTAAAATATGTCCTGTTAATTTACTAAATGTATCTTGTTAAAAAGAGATATTGAAAAATAAAAATATCTCACAGTATTTTATTTTTCATTCCTCTTTGAACATATTTCTGTAACTCTCCTGCTATGCAGACACAACTAGCCCAGATTGATCCCTTTTATCATGTTGACTTTATTGTCATTTTGGTAGTATTGGCCAGGGAACTAAAAGATAATCATTTCATTTTTTCCAAATACAACCTATTGTTGCAAAATGAGTTACACTTTCTTCATAACATAGGCTCTCTAAGCTAGTACTGCCAGCTTCTGGGTCTGTTCCACTAAGATAATTGAGCACTGAATCAAGCCCTCGGTGACAGGCTGAAGTGACTCATTTTCAAGTTGTAGTTCCAGCTGCATGAATATATCTATACCCTTTTGCGTGGAAAATAGGGCTCTGTTGAACTCGTGCCTTGAGTTGGCAGTTGTCTAGATATGGATATATCATAATTCCTATTTCGCGAATATGTATTCATACCACAGATAGGACTTTTGAGAACACTCTGGGTGCAGATGATAGGCTGAATGGAAGTACCTTCTATTGAAAATGTCTTGACCCAGGCTGAATGTCATAAAGCCTCCTGTGGGATGGTTGGATCACGATATGAAAATAAGCATCTTGTTGGTTGAGTACCAAAAACCAGTCTCCCTGGTCCAAAGATGGAATTATTGCTGCTAATGTAACCATGCTGACTCATTTTACCTTTACGTATCTGTTGAGTGAACTCTGTTCCTTTTTGGCAATAGGAAGTATTTGGAGTAGAAACCTCTTCTCTCAGAGCTGATTAGGAACTGGTTTTGTAGCACCAAGGTTTAGGATATTGTTTATTTCCTGATGTGATCGTGAGAAGGCTCTCTGAAGAGGAATGGGAAGGGAGAGTGGATAGGACAAAGAGAGGTAAAGTGGACTGAATAACCACTGGAATGATTTCCAGTACCCACTTGTCTGATGTTATCTTTTCCCAATTTTGTCAAAAAAGAACAAGGCCAGGTCTGAAAGGCTGTAGATGATTCAAGTTTTGCAGCAATTGATGGTAGGAGTGGTAGCTTGGAGCTTTGACCAATGCATCAAAACTGATGTTTTGACATTTATGGTTCTGAAGTTTGGGGCATTATTGGTCTTTGTTTTTGTACCCCTTGCCTCTTCCGCTGGGTTTTATAGTTTCTCTGGGGTGGAGAGAACTGAGCAGGCCAGAATCTTTGTGATGTCTGAGATTTACTTTATGTTTTTTTCTGTGGAGAGGAGTAGATCCCCAGAAAACAAAACATGGCTCTTGTGTCTCTTAGAGTCTGTTCTTTCCACATTTGGAATTCTCTTGGGAGGCCAGAAAGCTGAAACCACGAAGCCCTCCGCATTACTACCTCTGTTGATATGGAGCATGCAGTTGTATCAGCAGTATCTAACATAGTCTGTAATGATGTCTTCACCAGAATCTGACCCTCTGCAATGATGGCTTGATATTGCTTTCTCTGATCATTTGGGAGCTGTTCAATAGAGGCACTACGTTTCAAATAATTGATATGATTGTACTTCACCATAAGGACCTGATAATTAGCAATCCTAAACTGTAGGGTTGCTAATGAGTATGATTTCCTGCCAAGTAAGTCCAGCCTCTTCCAGTCCTTGTCATAGGGTGTTGATTTAGCATGGTGCTATCTACCATGTTAATTTACAGCATCTACCACTAGGGAACTGGGGGATGATGGGAAAACAGAAAGTCCACGTCTTTAGAGGGCACATAATATTTTTCATCTGCCTTTTTGCATTTGGGCAGTATCGTGGCTGATGTTTGCCAGGTGGTTTTGGCTGGTCTAGTAGGGCCCCGTTGACAGCGAATGCAATATGAGCTGATGAGGACATATGTAGGACATCAAGCAGCTTATGTTGCAACTCCTTCATTTCTTCTAGAGAGATCTGAAGTGTCAAGGGGATCAATGGTACCTGTAGTCTTCTGTGGTCCAATGAGTGGCCAGAAGATGGTGCTCTAGTCTTTTGCATAGTGAACATGCTCAGTACCGAGACTCTCCTTGTCTCCGGCGGTGCCATTTTAGAGGACCTACTGTGCTCTCTACCACTCCTTTCCTCTGATAATACCGATGTCCCTGAGCCTGTGCCCTTCAGGTCTTTAGGTTTACTTATGGTACGAGTATCTGAGGAGCCTATAGTTTCATGGGCACCCAGTCGCGGTTCATTCGGTACCGAGTTGAATGATTCTGCTGTGGATCTCTTTTTCCTGGTCAATTATTTAGTCTGGGGACTTGTAGCCTTCTTTTCTTGAAGTTTTCTGAGAGAAATCACCAGATTTCCTCTTTGAAGCCACCTGAGTGTGAAGTCCTGAGAATTTTGATGGTTGTGTTACATACTGTTGTTCTGGAGGTGTCCCAAGCAATGTTCCCTCTAATTTTTGATAGGCCGTATGCGCAAAAAATTTCTTCTGTGCAAATTTTTGAAACAGAGTTCAAATTTGTGCACCATGAGGCAAATGTGCCCAAGCAAGTAAAATGCTGATACATTTAAAAAGTTTTAGTTTGCAATTTGCAATGATAATAGTTTTACACCATGTTATTTTATAAATGTCGTTTCTAAAAAATTAGAAAAAGGAAATGTAACCATTCTTCAAGAAGCAGAAATTAGTTTTAAGCATTATGCTTTATGATCTTTTTTATAGACAATCACAAGCATATATCAAGCACATATTTATCATGATCATTGTCAGTCCATAGGCTTCTGCCTGTTGGTGTCCACTTTCACCTTTCATTCTATACACCTGTCCGAAAAAGATTTTGATAAACATATAATAAAGACAATTTAATAAGTATTTCATTATGTCAATTTATATGGGTTTTCAGATAGAGACATCATAAATAAAAAAAGAAAAACAAGAGTTTGTGTTTTAAATTTAAAATTTTCCTAAAAAAATCAATAAATGATTATCAGTCAAGAATAAGATATATAATTACACATGCATTTTAATTTCCTTATTGGTCGAAATGTCAAAGACTGCTAAACTAATCTTACAGTTTTTCCCAGCAATCTTTTTCATTTGCCCATTCAATATAAACTCTGTCCAGATCTATCAGTCCTCCATCCAGCTGGTAATGTTTAATACACAACAGCATGTCCAAATGATCTACTTGTAAAGGATTCCGTAGTTTGTTTTTTAGCATGTTCATTAAGCTAAAGCCACGCTCACAGTCTGCAGTTGGTGCTAGGAATATTCCTCCAATATCCATCAACTTTGCAAGATCCTGAAACTGTTCTTTCTAGTGAGCAAATGTCACCATATCCGGGAAACTTAAAACCAATTGGCTTTTGATTCTTTCGGCTCTGCAAACTTTAAGTCATTGTACTGACTGACTATAACAATCTCTTCAGCAAGAAAGTCTTTGTATTTTGAACATAGGGATTTGACATGATGAATTCCAAAATTGAAGTCACACTTAACTATTGCTGCACAATCAAAAGCGGACCACTCCTGGACTTCATCCTCTGGAAACCTGTCTGCCAAATGTGCACACAAGATGTCTATGAAAGTTATTATGGAACTGGTATCAATTTCATTATTTTCTTGAGAGCTCATATCTAAGAGAGCCTTAACTTTGTCACTCCATAGGACTGAATCTCCAAGGTACTGTCTTCTGATCTTGTTCGGTTTACCTTGGGCAAGGTGAAATGCTTCAAGAGGCGTAAGGCCCCGTTTCTGGAGCAGTGTGGATAGTGAAGCCAGCTCTGACAAAACATCATTCAAAACGTCTAATGTTATTCGGTATTCCATAGTATTCAGCTTTTTGTGGCAATATTTAGAAACTGGATCAGTATCTTTGTCTTGCTCAAAATATTCCAGAAGAGGATTATGGTTGCGAATAATTGCTTGAAGTGAAAGTGTCTAGATAACCAGCACACTTCATTGAGTGCCTTGAAAGCCACTGAGTCACATTCAAAAGCATCCACTATTTCCTGAAATTTGCATTTTCTCCTGGATGATCGAAGGAACACCATGTAGACAGTTCTCATTAAGGTTTCGATGTCTCTTATCAGCTTGACCTCTTTCCATGCATCGGAAATCCCCAAGTCTTCCCAGTGTGCAACGCAATGTTGCTGGACTAAGTGTGGAATATCACGTTTTAGCTGAGCCACTACGCCACTGAGTTTGCCCAACATCAAGGAGGCACCATCAGATATGAACATCACCATTTTCATTAGATCAAGTTGTTGTTTTTTATAAAACTTTTTGTTTGCAGACACTATTGAAACAGCATCACATTCTTGCAATCGTAATAGTCCACCAAACAAAGTTTTATAGTCCGCAGAATTTACATATCTATATTTAAAGTAGAGTATCAAGTATCTGTTAATGGATATATCAGTGCTTTCCTCAACAGCTAGAGTATGACACGTTGCCGATGCTATTTCATGCATGAGGTCATTTTGGACAATGCAGTTGATAATTTCAAGAAATTCAAAAGCATAATTTTTACTTCCCCAGCTTGCTGGCATGCGCACATACTTTTCCATATCGTCATTCATATCCTGAACAGAAAGCATTGAGCTGTTCATTTTAATGGCCAACAACACATTGTCAATAAGTACCTTGATTTCTTCTGGGTTTAAGCGCTTGTGTTCAAGATGAATTTGCCTCCTCTGCTTTTCAGCTGGACTTTCAAGAATCATACTAAAGCAATCTGCTCAGTAAGGAAGGGTTTTTGTTTCTAAGTCTTGTTACACCATCTATATAGGGCAAACGGGTGATCATTCTGATCAGAATACCAGAAGTTTGTGCATAGTTCCGATCACGTCCATGCATCTGCAGCAAAAAAACACGGGAAAGTGGTAATACATCATGAGTAAATGTATGTAGTCCAATGCCTTTGAAAGATTTCAATCACAAAAACAACACTTACCTTTGTCCATTTCTGGGAAATCTTTGCAGTTCCTTAGCAACTATGGCCAGGCATTTTGACTTATTTGCATGTACTTGGGTTTGTACACAGTCAAATGAACAGACTACAAGGAGATATGTGGGTCCCGACCATCCCGACGTGATCAACGTTCCAAGTTCAAAATGCTGGCGGGGAGGAGTACGAGTCATTGCCCTCCTTTCCGTTTTCCCTCCTTGCCAGTTAGTAGAATCTGGCTGTGTAGAGAGATGGTGGGTGAACAATGTCAAAAGTCGCCCGTAAATGATGTTTCAGCCTGGCTCCAATATAGTATTTCATTTTTTGTGCACACAGTGTTTCACCATGTGCATGGGGTTTAGGATCTGTGTGCGTGTTTAGATGCACACTGTTTATAGGGAACAGTGGTCCCAAGTTGGAGTCTGATCTACGTGAACTTTCCATCATGAGGAGTCTGAGCTTCAATTCAGTTTTTTCTTGCCCTTGATTATAATTTCAGGTAGAAAGTACACTTCTTTAGTACGTGAGATCTTCCAAGACAGTGAATGCAGCATGAATGGCTGTCGCTGACCAGAATAGCTTCTCTGCAGGAGAGACGGCATTTAAATCCAGGGGAGCTGGCCATGCCACTTTTTGCATTTTGCTTCCCAAAGAGAAAGAGATGACGAAAATCAATTAAGGACAAGGAGATAAGTGTTTTTGAACACCGCCTCTCCCCTTTTTTTTTTTTAAGGAAAAAAAAGGAAGGGAAAGGGGATAGTATTAATTTAACTAAAAGAAACTCTACTAGCTATACTATCAACCAGAAATAAAGTTCAGAAGTAAATTGTCACTCGAACTCTGGTAATGTGCCATCGCAGGGCAAAGATGGTTGAGAAGGAACTGAGGGTGGTTCACCCACACAGTGGTAGACAGCCTCAAGGCAGAGCACAAGACAGGGAGAGTGTGTGTGCCAGCCAAATGGACAGTGCTACCTAAAATCTCCAATCTAAGGCGCAGGGATGCAGCTACACCTACAGTGGAGCACTCATAGGGACACTACTTAAATAAGTTGGCTTTTGGATATCAGCTGCCTCTTTTAATCACTTATGAAATATTACCACTAATTATTATTTGTATTACACTAGCACCAAGAGGCCACAAACAGACTTGTACAACTATTTGTTAGGCACTGTACAGATGCATATTAAGAGACAACATCTACTCCAAAAACTCTGAAATCTAATTTGACATAAGGCGCAACAAATTAGAATGACAAGTAAAAGGAGGAAAGGTAGAAGGGAAGACAAGTGTAACAATAACAACCTTACATGGTTACGTAACATAGCTATGGTTCATGACTGCAAATGACTTTAGATGTATTTTTAAATAAATTAATCAGTTATCCCCCAAATCATCCCCAACCAAACTCTCACTGGTTGGCTAATAGGAAAATCAGAGCAATTTGAAAATGTTTGGGGCTATATATTCAGTGGCCTCAGCCTGACCTCTAATTTTATTCACTTAAATATTGATCTGCAGATTTTTAGCATGCCCAAAACTGATCTCTAACTACTCCATGTCTGTGCAAAAATCTGAGATTTTTGGGTCCCTAAAATTTTGCATGTGTATTTTGTACATACAAACAAAGAGATCACTTTTGAAAGTTTCTTGTTCAATCACATTGTTTCACTTAATCCTCATGACATAATATATAGCAGCGTTTAGTCTTTTCTAAACATAAACTACAAAGGAAGGTTAACTAAGGCCCTGATCCTGTAAGAAGCTCCCCATCAGCAGATTCCTGTGCCCCATAGTGCCCCACTGTTTTATGTTATATACTGCATTGTTATACTATTTGACTTAAATGGGGTGTTGTTTGGCTACAAGGGTACCAATGCAGAGCTCCTTGTAGGATCAGGTCCTAAGAGTTTTAAGAGTTGCATTTATTTTTAAACATTTAAATATGCAACTCTCTGATTGTCACTGGGTGCATGGGTATAAACCATATTTTAAATTCAGTTGACCAATGTCAACTAAAACTATTTATTTAAAAAAACCAAAAAAATCTCATTATGACTACTGTACAGAAAACCCAAAACTCAATCTATTAATAGTCAGGAGAAATTGAATTTTAAAAACTTTCCAACTTGGTTTATTCAGAGCATTGCCTCCAGTGCCACAGTTTGTGAATTTTTATTTCAAAGTTCACAAATGCCTTGCAAGATGAGCTGGAACTTAATTTTTTAATATTAATTCAAAAGAACATAAGAATGGCCATACTGGGTCAGACCAAAGATCCATCCAGCCCAGTATCCTGTCTACTGACAATGGCCAATGCCAGGTGCCCCAGAGGGAGTGAACCTAACAGGTAATGATGAAGTGATCTCTCTCCTGCCATCCATCTCCACCCTCTGACAAACAGAGGCTAGAGACACCATTCCTTACATTTAGCCTTTTATTTTAAAGATAACATTTTAGTCTGAATAGAGAACAATAGGTTCATTGGGGTTTATTTATTCTCATTATTGCAACACTGCTGCCATGCTAGTGCTTTTATAAACAACTTAGAATGTGTTGACAGGAGATCAATCTGGGAATGGCAGGCTCAGAAAGAGAAAATATCTCCTCTGTGCAGTGTATGAATTCCTTGGCTTTTGACTGTATAAATAAGCAATTCATGTTATTTATAAAACAAGACATATACTGCACATACTGTAGGACCCAATCTTATAGTGTTTATAGAGGCAAAACTTGAATCTCAGGTCTTGACCCTGCAATGAGTTCTTTGCAGGCAGATTCCTGTCCCAGCACAGAGTCCCACTGAAACATATGGGGCTCTGAATGAGGCACGGGTCTGCCCATGAGGAGGTCTTTGCAGGACTGAGGCCTTAATTTGTTTGCCCTTTAAGATACTGAATCTATAGGAAAGAATAAATGTATGTGTAAGAGATGAATGATGCCTAAGAATAATTCCTGAATCTGTTCTTCAATTTCTGCTTCATTTTTTGCAAAATGCCTGCAATCAATCGACTGGCAACTCTTGGTGTGTTTCATTTGTATCTCATATACAGATCTTTAAAGGCAATTAGATTGTATTATTCAGAACTATCCCTCTCCACTGATAAGGAGAGGTTATTCACCTTGTGCAGTAACTGGAGTTTTCTGAGATGTGTCCCCCTATGGATGCTGCATTTCAGGTGCATATGCACCCTGTTTCTTTGGATGGAAACTTTTGGTTGCAGTGCCTCTTCAGCCTGCGCATGTGCCCTACATATCCTTGTGTCTCATACCAAGGCTATATAGGGCTGCATGGATAAATTGCGCTCAGTTCCTTCTCTACTGCAAAGTCACATAGAGAAAACTCTGAAGCACAGGGGAGGAGGACAGAGAGTGGAGCACCCAAAGGGGGGACACATCTTGAAGAACTCCAATTAATTGCTCAAGGAAAAAGTGACATATCCTTTTTCTTTCAGTTGTGTCCCTGTGGGTGCTCCACTTCAGGTGACTCCCTAGTAGTAATCCCTTAAAGAGGTGGGAGTTTCAGAAGAAAGAACTGTGTTACTGCAGCATCTGATCTTGCAGTGAGAACCAAAACATAACGGATGGAAAATGTGTGCACCAAGGACCATGTTGCAGCCTTGCAGATTTCCGTAACTACCAGTTCTTCACTAGAGCTACAGACTTAGTGATGTAGAAGAGTGTGCAGTCACTCACAGGGGTGGTGGAACCTCACTGGAACCATAATGGAAAATAATATATCCAGAGATCTATTTAAAAAGGTTCTGAGTGGAGATAGAGGCTCCCTTAGACCTACCTGCAATAAAAACAAAGAGTCTAAAGATCTTCCTGAATGGCCAAGTTCTGTACAAGTAAAATGCTAATGCCCTCTTAACATCAAGCATATCGAAGGCAGAGTCATGTGTAAACTGATGCTGCTTATGAAAGAAAACTGGAAGGTAGATAGTTGGGTTAATATGAAACTCAAAAGAAACCTTCGGTAAAAATTTTGAATGGGGTCATAATGGCACCTTCTCCTTGGAGAATACAGTAAATGGAGGGCCTACCATTAGAGCCCTCCTCTCTGCAACCCTATAAGCAGAAGCGATATTCACCAAAAACACCTTCACAGACAGATATAGCGGTGAGCACAGGCTTGTGGCTCAAAGAATCAGAGAATATCAGGGTTGGAAGGGACCTCAGGAGGTCATCTAGTCCAACCCCCATGAGCTGGTTAAGAACAAGATTGAGATCCTAAAGTGGTGTAGGGGCTCTAATCGGCAGAAGAAGATACATAAGATCTTTCAGGAATGTATTGTGAGTGAATGAGGAAAGATCAAGACAATTGAATCCAGGAAGCTTATCTCATTACTATTGTGGTGGAAATAGACCTGGCTGCAGTGTCTGCTCCATAAAGTGACACCTGCAGGAATGTCTTTCCCAAGAGCTTACCTTCCTTTATTATGGTGTTAAATTGTTTTAGGTGTTCCTGTGGCAAATGGTCAATAAAAGCATTAAAACTCTCATAGTTCAAGCTGTCATATTTTCACATCAGTGCTTGGTGATTATCTATCCTAAACTGTAATGTTGCTGAAGAGTAGCTTTTTTGTGACCAAAAAAGTCCAGATCTTTCTAGTCCTTAATATATAGATTGGCTTTTTGGGAATGTTGCCTGTCCCTTTCATTGACTTCATCCATGACCAGATAATTTGATGCTGGTCAAGAAAACAAAAATTCAGAATCCCTGGCTAGAACATAGTATTTTTTATCAGCCCACTACCATGTATGGGAAGTCACTGCTGGAGTTTGCCAGATGGTCTTGGCTGGCTCAAGAATGGCTTCATTAATTGTCAGTGCCACCAATGGTGAAGCAGAAGTGTGCAATATGTCCAGGAGCTTGCAATGGGAATCCTAGATTTCTTCCAAGGGAATTTGCAAGGTGTTTGCGACCTGCTTCATCAGGTCCTGGAACTGCCGAAAGTCATCAGCTAATGGTAGTGGTGGCATTATTTCCTCGTCAGGTGATGACCAAGATATATTTGTAAGAAGGGAAACTTCCTTGTCTATTCTTGCCTCTTGCTCCTCAAAGGTCTTCTCTGCTGACTGAGATCAGAGGGGAGGGATGGAGGGTACCAGGGAATGAGGCCTTCTTTGTTCCTTATGGGACTGAATCGGAGCCTTTAAAAATAGCTGGCAGTACACTGTCATGGATCCCAATAAGGCCACTAAGGAGGACCATAAGGGTGAGGTATGCGTTCGTCATCCCAAGTGTTAATAGGTAGGGGTCTGGTATTCTGCCTTTCTTGCATCGGGGAATAACATCTCCTGGAGTAAATTGGAGAGCCTTGAATGGAAAGTTCTGAGTCGGGATGCTCCTCCACATATTGTACAGGAGGTGACAACCCTTCTTCATAGATAGTAGAAGATAGGGAAGAGGTAAGTCTCACAAAAACATGAGCATTTGATGACCCAACAGACCTTGGTACCAAGAGGTGTCTAGAGGTTGCAAAGAGGGGAGACTCAGATTCATTTGGGATCATAAGGTCTTTCAGATATCAGAACTCCTGAAGTACTGGCAGCACAACAGAACTGGTCCAAGCACCAATGATGTTCCCGATGCTGTTGTCCATGGCACTGGTGTCAATACCGAGGGGTTCATGGATTTCACTGAAGTCGCCCCCATGGTAACAGTAGTCTTTGGTACTGAGTCCTTTATGGCTGAGGTAAAAAGTACATAATTACCACCAATATATCCACATTGTTAAAATTAGCACATAATGAATTTTGCTTCAGTACTTACAACAGAGCACTGGGATCTAGAAAACTTTGTACTGGATTTTTAAATGTGTTCACCATTAGCTTCGCTCTAGTTCCCATTGAAGTCAATGGCAAAACTTCCATTGATCTCAATAGGAATAGTTAGACCAATGCTGAACCCTTCTGAAAATCCCATTCTTCATTACGTCTACACTGCAACTGGAGGTGTAATCTTCTGCTTGGGTATATGTACAGATGCTAGCTTAGCTTTGTTTTCTGGGGCTGCAATTGACTTGCTATGTGGCCTTGGGTAACTTACTCTCTCTGCACTTTACTGTACCCATCTCCAAAGCGAGTATCGTAATACATTCCAAGGCATCTGGTATAGATGCATGTTTGGTAGATGTAAATCTTCACAAAAACTATTTAAAAGATTTACATTTTTCCCTAAATAAGTCTTACACACCATTATATACTAAAACCTGTAGATATGTTATCTGAAAATGGCCCTTGAAGCTCTTTGCAGATAGCCACAAATAAAATGTACAAGAGAGAATTCTAACAGCTCTGCAGCTGTGTACTATTACCACTCCAGTTTCCATAGAAGCAGACATTGGCTCAGCAAAAAAAGGTAACTGAAAGTTTTAAAACAGTGATTATTTTAAATTGCCCTTTTTCATGGAAATGGTGGCCAGTAGCAGAATTTTTAGAACTCTTGTAAATTTCAGTTGTAGCTGCAGGATAAGTGTAGTCAGTGTTGGAACAGTACCTACAAACACAAAGATGCTAAAATTTACAGTACATTAATTCTGGAAAAAAAAATTCTTCTTAAGGCTAATGACAACTCATTTGAGGGAAGACAAAATGTTGATAAAGTATTTTCCGCAAACAATGATTGTTTTCTGGGATTGATTTTTTTTGGAATGTATATTTTTTAAATTAGATATTTTTCAATGAAAAATTCATAGAAGATTTTTAGCTATTAGGACAACCATAAAAAGATGCTTTAAAATATGTTGACTATTTTTATGTTCCTGATGTTACACTGCAAGATTAAGGTACTGTGTTAAACTGGAGTGCTTTATTAAAACTTTTGTCAGGACCAAACACAGTTTGCATAAGCCCCACTGTTGGAAAAACCAAACTCTAGTGACTGACAGCTGCTCACTAGAGCTGTGTCCCTCTGACCTCTTCAGTAAAGTTCTGAACGTAAAAGGGATAGGGTGCTGGAAAACATACCCCAGGCCATAGACCATGCTGACAACATTTATTCATGCTCTTAACTTGACTCATGCAAGTTTTCCAATTGACTTCTATGAAGCTACTTACATAAATAAAGTTACTCACAAGACTCTTTGCAGGATCAAGGCTTGTGTTTCAAACACGGTTGCCTAGCTGATAGTGGTCATAAGTCGTATGACATTGATTCTGGTTTGCTGATTGGATAAGCCTGTTCCATATGGCCAGAATGCTCAACTGAGCCCTGGTCTCCACTACGGGGTTAGGTTGAATTTAGCCATGTTTCGTTGATTTTAAAATGAATGCGTCTACACAACCAACACGGTTCCATCGACCTAAAGGGCTCTTAAAATTGACTTCTGTACTCCTCCCCAGTGAGGGGAGTAGCGCTAAAATCGACTTTGCTGGGTTGAATTTGAGGTAGTGCAGACACAATTCGACGGTATTGGTCTCCGGGAGCTATCCCAAATTGCTCCAATATGACCACTCTGGACAGCACTTTCAACTCTGATGCACTAGTCAGGTACACAGGAAAAGCCCCGGGAAATTTTGAATTTCATTTCCTTTTTGGTCAGCGTGGCGAGCTCAGCAGCACAGGTGACCATGCAGTCCCCCCCCATTCGCAAACAAGCTCCAGCATGGACAGAAAGGGAGACACTGGATCTGATTTCTGTATGGGGAGAAGAATCTGTGCAGGCAGAACTCCGATCAAAAGGAAGAAATGCAAATATATAAATATATAAGCCAAAATCACATAGGGCATGGTGGAGAGAGGCTACCCCAGGGATGTACACCAGTGCCACATGAAAGTTAAGGAGCTCAGGCAAGCCTACCAAAAGAAAAAGGAGGCAAACAGTCGCTCTGGGTCAGAGCCCCATATATGCTGCTTCTGTGATCAGGTGCATGGCATTCTAGGGGGGGACCCCACCACTGTCTGTGGACACCTGCAAGGGGGGAGTCTCATGCAACACAGAGGAGGATTTTGTGGAGGAGGAGGAGGAGGAGAATGTGCAGCTGGCACGTGGTGAATCTGTTCTTCCCGGCAGCCAGGACCTTTTCATCACCTTAGAGCCAATACTCTCCCAAGGCGGGATTCCGCGACCTTGAAGCCGGAGAAGGCACCTCTGATCAGTGCACATTTGTAACTAGAGCACAGGGTTTAAAAAAATTGTGTTTAATGTTTGATTTGCCCTGAAGAATTGGGATGCATTTGGGGCCAGTACAGCTTCTGGAAAAGTATGTTAACATGTCTGGGGATAGAGCGGGAAACCTCCAGGGACATCTCTATGAAGCTCTCCTTGAGGTACTCTGAAAGCCTTTGCAGAAGGTTTCTGCGGAGGGCTGCCTTATTTCGTTCTCCACAGTAGGACACTTTACCACACCAAGCCAGTAGGAAGCAGTCTGGAATCATTGCAGCATGGCAGTGAATGGTCCTGGGTTTTGGTCGCATTCAAGCAACATTCAGTCTATATCTCTCTCTGTTAGCCTCAGAAGAGTGATATCATTCATGGTTACCTGGTTGAAATAGGGGAATTTTTGTAAGGGAACAGTAAAAGGACCCCGTTCATGCTGGGCTGTTTGCGCTTGGCTAAAAAGGATCATTCCGGAGAATAGCCACGTGGCGGGGGGAGGGGTGAAGGGATGATCCCAGAGAATAGCCAAGCGGTGGGGTTGGGGGAGGTGTGTGTTGCACATCCACCTGAAAACCGCAGCCCCTCCTTTTAAATGTGAAACCCAATTGGCATTGCTTGCTATGGGAAAGGGGGGCACTGCAGTTTGAAACCATTCCCACATGTTATGAAGTCGGAAGAAGCCAACCTTTCCATGGCTGTCTGGAAACTGAATTCTGTTGCTCAGCCGTGTGTGATGTGTCACCATACCAGCAGGTGCTCAAAATAAAAGGCAAAATGTGACCTTGTACCTAAAGCACATGTGCTGTCTGCTGTGAATTGCTTGATTCACAGTGAAAGAGTCTCCCTTTTGTTCTCATAAATGTACCATTTTAAATTTTACTCTCCCTTTTTATCCCCCTGCAGGTGCAAATGTTTCTATGCTCCCCCTATCATCTCCGTCCCTGAGGTTATTGCAGATTAGCAGGTGAAAAAAAGCACTTGTGATGACATGTTTTCCGAGCTCATGCAGTCCTCCTGCACTGATAGGGCACAGCTTAATGCACGGAGGCATTCAATGGCAGAGGCCAGGAAAGCATTAAGTGGCCGCGATGAGCAGAGGCAAGAGGCCGAAGCAACAGAAGGCTGTTATTCAAACAATTTTGATTTGTAGTGTGGCTACAATAAGCAATATGGCCTTGTCCTTCCTCCTCCCCCCTACCCGGGCTACCTTGTCAGTTATCTCACTTTTTTTTTAATTAATAAAGAAAGAATGCATGATTTCAAAACAATAGTTACTTTATTTCCTTTGCCAGCTGTGATTGAAGAGGGGAGGGTGGTTGGCTTACAGGGAATTAAAATCAACAAAGGGAATGGGTTTGCAGCAAGGAGAAACACACACAACTGTCACTCCATAGCCTGACCAGTCATGAAACTGTTTTTCAAAGCCTCTCTGATGCGCAGCACACCTAGTTGTGCTCTTCTAATCACCCTGGTGTCTGGCTGCTCAAAATCGGCTGCCAGGCGATTTGCCTCAACTTCCCACCCTGCTATAAATGTCTCCCCCTTACTTTAACAGATATTATGGAGCACACAGCAAGAAGCAATAACAATGGGAATGTTGATTGCGCTGAGGTTTAACCTAGTCAGCAAACAGCGCCAGCGAGCTTTTAAACGTCCAAAGCCACATTCTACCACCTTTCTGCATTTGCTCAGCCTATAGCTGAACTGCTCCTTACTACTGTCCAGGCTGCCTGTGTACAGTTTCATGTGCCAATGGAGCAAGGGGCAGGGTGGATCCCTAAGGATAACTATTGACGTTTCAACATCCCCAACAGTAATTTTCTGGTCGGGGAAGTAAGTCCCTTCTTGCAGCTGCTCGAACAGCCCAAAGTTCCCAAAGATGTGAGCGTCATGCACCTTTCCCAGCCATCCCACGTTGATGTCAGTGAAACGTCCCTTGTGATCCACCCGAGCTTGCAGCATCATTGAGAAGTACCCTTTGCAGTTTACGTACTGGTTGGCAAGGTGGTCCGGTGCCAAGATAGGGATATGCATTCCATCTATTTCCCCACCACAGTTAGGGAACCCCATTGCAGCAAAGCCATCCACTATGACCTGCACATTTCCCAGTGTCACTACCCTTGATAACAGAACATCAGTGACTGCATTGGCTACTTGGATCACAGCAGTCCCCACAGTAGATTTGCCCACTCCAAATTCATTCCCGACTGACCGGTAGCAGTCAGGTGTTGCAAGCTTTCACAGGATTATCGCCATTCGTTTCTCAACGGTCAGGGCAGTTCTCATCTTGGTATTCCTGCACTTCAGGGCGGGGGAAAGCAACTCACAAAGTTCAAGGAAAGTGGCCTTACATATGCGAAAGTTTTGCAGCCACTGTGAATCATCCCATACCTGCAACACTATGCGGTCCCACCAGTCTGTGCTTGTTTGCCGGGCCCAGAATCGGCATTCCACTGTATCAACCAGCCCCACTGCCGCCATGATGTCTCAATTGCCACAGCCTGTGCTTTCAAGAACATCTGTATCCACGTCCTCCTCACAATCATCCTCATGCTGGCCTCTCTTAGCCAGGTTCTGCACATACTGCAGGATAATGCGCGAGGTGTTTACAAATCTCACAACAGCAGCGGTGAGCTGAGCGGGCTCCACGCTTGCTGTGCTATGGTGTCTGCATGGGTAACCCAGGAAAAAAGGCGCAAAACAATTGTCTGCCGTTGCTTTCATGGAGGGAGGGAGAGAGGAAGGGGAAACTGAAGACGTTCCCAAAACCACCCACTACAATGTTTTTGCCCCATCAGGCATTGTGAGCTTAACCCAGAATTCCAATGGGCAGCGGAGACTGTGGGAACTGTGGGATAGCTACCCACAGTGCACCACTCTGTGAGTCGATGGTAGCCATGGTATTGAGGACGCACTCCGCCAACTTAATGCGCTTAGTGGGGACAACTGACTGTATAAAATCGATTTCTACAGATCAATTGCTATAGAATCGACCTAATTTCGTAGTGTAGACATACCCTTAAGTAATTTTGACTCATTTTTTCAGAGGGAGTTGTAGCATCACAGAGTAGTATTGTATGTTAATTTCCGCTGCAGTAGGGAGAGCTATTTTTTACCCACTATGAAGACTATTGAGGGTTTCAGAAGAACAATAGCCTTGCCCAGTAGTCCCCTGAAGACATCAAGTGGTCCATCCACAAAAGATGTGTGGGAGTGAAAGCCAGAAGATCCTTTGCAAGAAAATAACACAAGTTAGTTGTGAAGGGATGACTGTATGGAGCCTTCATAGAGTTGGATAAACATTCAAATATAAACTTTGATGGTTTCTTGTCAGCAGGGCTATATGGAGTTTGACTATGTAGGAGCTGGTTTACAACCTCATTTTGCATGTATAAAAGTTTGGCTACAAAGCGTAAGGTTCACTCTATGAACTTTCCATGACAAATCTCTTTACACTGAAAAGCTACTTTCTGTTAGCAAAGATTTCATACTGTGTTTGAACAGAATTTTGGAAAAAATAGACTTAATTGAATAGCGCCAGATATTTTCTCCCCACAAGAGGATGGATATCCTATCTGTTTAGAAGTAAACTGTTATTCTTGTTTTCCTTTCCCTTTCATTTGTCTGAGGAATGTTTAAAATCACCTGAAAAACTATAAAAAATAAAATTTATCACAGGGCATGTCCATAGTACATAACATTGAAAAAATAACTATCTACACAAATAGCAAGATTTTTTTTGAAGATTATTTGTTAAGGGTATAATCTCTCATTGACACACATGCGTAACTCTCCTTAATTATATTGAATTGTCAATGGGAGGAAAAGGGAGACGGGTCTATGAGAAGATGGAGGAAAGGAATCAAGGGCAAATCAGTAGTCTTGTAGGAGGTTAATAGGTAGGAGGAGCAGAAGTGGAACTGGGGAGAGAATGTGGGATCACTCTTTCACTGGATCAAAACCTGAAAATAAAAGCTTTCAGATATGGTTCAGTTCTAGGGGTAAGGACTGCTCAGGCTGGGTTTTTACCATACCACCTGAAACTGGCCGGCCTCATCCTTCAATAGTGCCAGTTAACCCATGTTAAAGTGCATTAGTGAGCATCCTCACAAGGAAAGGAAATCAGAGAAAAGAGAGGATGCAATAAATAGCTATGGGAGATAGAGAGGGAAAGGCAAGAGAAATAGAAGCAGATGCTTAGCTGGTATAAATTATCATAACTCAAATGTAGTCTATGTATCTATGACAATTGACACCAGCTGAATTTAACCAGGAGCATGTAAAGGAGAATAAAAAGAAAAGAGGGGTAAAGAGGAGTAGGGATAAAAGAAATAGGAAAGTGAGGAATTTACAAGATGTGCTACAGAAACTGGCCCAGTAAAGAACTACGAAATTCCAAGGCCTTGCTTGTAGCTCACAGTTATTTTTATAGTACACATATCATGTCTCTCTTCTTCTCTAAGATCTATTATAAATATATCAACTGACTACAAATGTGCTTGCTAGAATTTAAAATGGAATAAGGCATTAATGTGGAAGGGAGTCAGTGATATGTTACCAGTTGCTCAACACTATAGAACTGTTGTTACAGATAGCCAGGGGATACCAAGAAGCACATGAAGGTCATTTATCTAAAATGGAATCCTAGATTTGTAAATACCAAGTGCTATATTGATTAGGGGATTCTCCATCCTCCATTCAGGAGAGTATGAATTGCATAATATAAAAAGCTATGAGAGGAAAAAGAAAAGCCTGTCAGGTGGTGATACCTTCTTACAAAATGAAAAGGAGTACTTGTGGCACCTTAGAGACTAACAAATTTATTAGAGCATAAGCTTTCGTGAGCTACAGCTCACTTGCTTATGCTCTAATAAATTTGTTAGTCTCTAAGGTGCCACAAGTACTCCTTTTCTTTTTGCGAATACAGACTAACACGGCTGCTACTCTGAAACCTTCTTACAAAATGTGTTTCAGATGAATGTAGTAATAGTGATGATCAGTGATATGTAAGCCAAGCATGGTGGGTTTCCATTGCCATCTAAAATTAAATGTATGGAGTGCACTGCATTTACTCTATTATGGTGCCTGGACACTAATATCCAAAGAGCAAGAATCAGTTTAATACATTGTACAAGATCTATTCAATACAGTATTATTTCCACTGTTGATTCTACACACGGTGCTACTTATTTTGGATCAGAATAAAAGTTACAAACTATATGAGCCAAAAAAAATCCTGTTGTATTTAGCCAACAGCGTGAAGATAAAATCATATCCAGTGTAAAAGTGTGTATATATATATATATATATATATATATATATACTTGACAGAATATACTGTAGCGTCACTCTTTTTTACACTGAACATAATACTGATTATATATATACATACGTGCTCTCTCTATATATATAGTCAGTATTATGTTCAGTGTAAAAAAGAGTGATGCTACAGTATATGCTGTCAAGTGTTTATGTGCTATCAAGAACAACCCATGCTGATGTCAGAGACCAAGAATTATCATGGATGATGAAGCTTAAAAATGTACCTAAAACTTTAAATATGAACACTTCCATGTTTCTTCTACAATATCTGATGCTCGTTGGAACTAGAAGTGCCAAAACCAAGCCAAACTTTGGGAAATAATCTCAGTATGTGCAGAGACAGGGTTATGCCTAAAGCATTAAATGTTGGTATTTTCACATGCAAATCTCTGAAGCATATTGTAGGCACCCTATGCCTGAGACTTTAGTTAATCACTTTGTGTGGTGCTCCATATGCTGTAATACTCTCTGAGAAGCTGGATGACCATTACCTATTTAGTGTGTTGGGGCAAGGCCAGATGGATACAGAAAAGTAGCCTTATTGGGATCCGGGAAGTGGGCGGGCGAAGTCCCAGCCTAAAAGGGGGATCCACATGACCTAGATACCCAAAAAATTCCGGGGGACAACTAATGAAATAACAGGGACAGGAGTGTGGTCAAAGGGTCAAACGAAGGGAACCAGATGGGGACACCGAGCAGAGAACCCCGGACAGCGCCCACTGTTCCTCAAAGGCGTCAAGGGAGTCAGAGGACGCCGCCCAGAGGAACTCTGCCCGGATACGTGAACGGACCGAGGATCGGAAATAGGCCCCACAGTCACAGAAAACTCCATCGGCCAACCTCCTCACTCTGGTTTTATAGATGGCCATTTTAGCTAGGGCCAGGAGGAGGTTGACCAGGAGATCCCGTGACTTTGTGGGGCCACGGATAGGGAGTGCATAAATAAGAAGGTGAGGGGAGAAGTGCAACCAAAAAGTAATAAAATATTGATGAGGAGCTGGAATAGGGGCTGCAGCCTGGCACACTCCAAGTATATATGTGCCAGGGTATCCCTCACGCTGCAAAAAGGGCAGGTGTCTGGGATTGAGGTGAACCGCGCCAAGTACACACCCGTGCTCACGGCTCTGTGAAGGACCCGCCAACTGACATCCCCAGCGGGCCTTGGGACTAAGGTGGAATATAGGCTGGCCCACCGGGGCTTCTCACCCTCCAAAGGTGGCAGGAGGTCCCGCCATTTTGTATCGGGGTGGGACACGAGGGTGAGGGCGTGAAGGGTGTGGAGCATGAGCGTGTATAGATGTTTTCTTGGCGCAGTTTGAAAGCAGACCGGCTGCATCTCGTGCAGCCGGCTTCCAGTGAAGGGGTCGGTTGGGTCCACGGGGCAGGGGTCCAATTAAAAGGTCCGGCGGGCCTGGGGTAGTGGGTGGGCGGGGCGTGCTCTCATGCAGGACCCGGTCGAGATGAACCCGAGCAGCGGGCGGCAAAGCGGCCTTCACCTCCTGAAGTATGCGCCGGGGAGTACAAGGTCTGGAAAGCCCCATGCACTGGGCGAGCGTCAGGGGATCCAGCCAGTCTCCCCAGTCATAGTCCAGGAGGTCTCCGACTCTTGTGACCTCTGCCAGGACCAACCTCTGGTGCACCGAGCGGGACTCCGCCACCTGCACACGGAGCTGGAGGTTGTATAGCAGGGGCTCCGCAAGGAGATCTGCCCCATCTGTGGTCGCCACGGACCTGGTCGTTGAAAAGAGTTTCCAGGTCCGGAGGAGGTCCTGATAGAAGACCGGCAGCCCAGAGAGATCTCGCGGAAGACCTCTCGGAAGGAGATAAAGGAGCTGCCAGTTGTATCGGAGCCCTCGGAAGCGGCACAGGAAGGCGTGTGCCAGTATGCTCCACGCCGGACTACCTGCACCATAAAGGAGCCTCTGCAGTGTCTGTATAGAAAAGTAGTGGGAGATAGATATATTAGCTCCAGGCTAAACAAATCCCTGGTACCAGGTTAAGTGAAATGGAAGCTGCTCCAGGTCAATTAAGACACCTGGGGCCAATTAAGAACTTTCCAGAAGGCAGGGAGAAGGCTATGTTGATTGGGATACCTGAAGCCAATCAGGGGCTGGCTGAAACTAGTTAAAAGCCTCCCAGCCAGTCAGGTGAGTGTGCATGTCAGGAGCTGTGGGAAGTTGTTGTGCTGTTGGAGAGGCTGAGTAGTACACACCGTATCAGGCACAAGGAAGGAGGCCCTGAGGTAAGGGTGAAGTGGAGCTTGAGGAAGTGAGGGCTGCTGTGGGGGAAGTAGCCCAGGGAATTGTACATGTCATGTTTCTAAAAGGTCAGCTACCATAGCTGATACTATTAGGGTCCCTGGGCTGGAGCCCAGAGTAGAGGGTGGGCCTGGGCTCCCCCCCGACCTTTGCCCCGATTTAATCATTGAGACTGGGAGACAACAGAGACTGTGCAAGGAAGGATAACTTCTCCTCACCTCCCTCGCTGGCTTATGATGAAAATGGCTCAGTAGACTGTGACCCTTGTCTCTAGAGAAAGAAGGGTTATGTGGAGGGTCACAGTGAGCCTCTGAGGCTAGCAAAATCCACCAGGAAATGCAGGACCAAGGGAGGAAAGGACAGAGCTTTGTCACAGTAGTCATTTTGATTATCATTTATCACATCACATACCACTTGTGCTGAACTGTTCGTTCATAGGGTGTTTTTCTGTTTATAGCTCCCTTGGTCTTTTGGTTGCATCACATGACAGGGAGTTAGGATATTTGGATACCATTCCTCACTATTCCAGAGACTTCTGTGCAGCCCTAGAAAAGCCATTTAACTTCTCTATACCTGTTTAATTATATGTAGTTGTATGCAGCATCTGTAATTTTCACTCCATGCATCTGAAGAAGTGGAGTTTTTACCCAGGAAAGTTTTTGCTCAAATAAATCTGTTAGTCTTTAGGGTGCCACCAGACTCCTTACCACATTTACTGTTTTTAATAGCATGTTCCACCTGCAATCCAATGAATCCCTCCAAACACAATATCTAAAATACATTGGGGTTGTCCTTAAACATTACTGTTTTCTCTTATAATAATACTTCATTTATAGTTAATGTTATTTCTTTGTGGAAATATTAATTAGGGCAATGGGCAAGGTTTTAAGAGAATCCTTTGAGCTTCTTAGATTGTTTTGGTCTTAGATGCAAACTGCTTACTTTATACCACCGTCCTCACATTATTTTACACCCAGCTCCTTAATGAAGATTAAATCTAAACAGTGGTATGCATATGAGCTCAGTATGAACAGTAGCTTAAACTAGCCTGTTAGACTTTTCTGGTTCAAGTCACCTATGGAAATCAAAGCACTTTAGAACAACAATCTTGCAGCCTGCTTCATGACCATTAACTTCAGTGGGCTTTGGATTTTGCCTTTTGTCAAAATGGTGTTCCAAGAAAATCATTGTTATATATAGTATCATTTTCAAACACACTAAATATACAAGAACATTATCTTAAGATGCTCCTCAAGTATAAATCAATTTAGATGGCAGATTGGAGAAGTCCCAGGCCTAGAAGAATAAAATATTAAACTACTGATATCATGGGGTGCACAGTTTATTGCTTGCTTACCTAAAGAAACAATTTCAATGCCCAGTAAATGCAAAATGCATAAAATGGATTTATCTCCCAACCAGGGCCAGTATAATCAAAACTGGAGCTCCTTGCAAATCCATTCAGTTGAGTCCTTTCTATATCAACAGTGAAAATTGCTATTGTCACATTCTGTTATGTTATGATATTTTATTCTGAATCAGAGATGGTAGAAGTCAGGACTGTCACCAAAATACAGTTATATGAAATTCAGCATTTGTGTTTCATGGAATTTTATGTGACAATGTTTTATTTTGTGTAATGCAACCATATTTTCCTACCCACCCAAATTTTCCTTTGTGAAACTTCTGCAAAATAATTGTTTTAACTGTGAAAACAACCGGAAATTTTTTCTGCATATTCTCAAGGCAGATCTATAATGAGAATGAAAATGAACAGAGGGCCATTAATCAGGTAACTTGGATTATTTTTCCTATACAATTCTGAATATATAGGGAAGGAATGACTTGGACACACAATTAGAAAAAAAAGTTAATAGACTGCAGCTGGTGACCTCTTCAGCTCTGAATTGAAGGGAATGGCAAAACTGTCTTAGAGGAAGTTCCCTAAATTCCAGGTAGGGACTGTGTAGGATCAGGCACTGAAATTGACCTGCCACAAACAACATTAAAAGTAGTTTTAAAACCACATAAAAATTACCAAAGTGGCTACCGGGTCAAATTGTATATGGCAAACATGAAAGGTTATAAGACAATACTATTCTGGTTTTACAACTTACATTTAATATTAAATGTGGCTACAAATTTTTTTTGACAGTCACTCTTTTTGTATTGAAATACACTTAGTCTCTCTTAGGGCAGGTCTACACTACAGCATGGATCAACACTCTGAGATCTATCTACCAGTGGTCGATTTAGCGGATCTAGTAAAGACCTGCCGACTGCAGCTCACTCTCCAGTTGACCCCTGTACTCTACCTCTGATGAGAAGAGTAAGGTAAATCAATAGGACATTTTCTCCCTTCGACCCCCCGTGGTGTAGACTCTGCGGTAACTCAACCTAAGGTACGTCGACTCCAGCTATGTTATTCACTCAGCTATGGAGTTGTGTAACATAAGTTAACTTACCACAGTAGTGTAGACATAGCCTAAGATAGAGGGATAATTGATAGACATAGCCTTTGAGTGGTAATCTAAGTGAACTGAAAGATTGCACTCCTGAACTAGTTTTTAAAATGTTGGCACAGGATCTTGTCCAAGAATAATCACATACATTTAAGAATTGTACAACACAGGTGTGGACAAGCAGTATGTGCTGGAACAGAGCTGGGGTTATTGTTAAAATATGGGAAGATCAAACAGGTCAGTCAAGACAGAAGAACTGAGCAATGCAAGGATTGTGTGTTTGATTCTTGTTTTTAAAATTATTTCCTTCAGCAATAAAACTAGTATTCAACTCCAGTAATAATTAGGACCCGTGTCCCAATTCTATTTTAAGGGGAGAGGGTGGTTGGGGTTTTTTTGGGGTTTTTTTAATGAAACCAATTTTTGCCTTCCAAAAAGGCAATCAGTTAATGTAGTGGATGGTTGAGCTCCTAATTTGGTACATTTTCAAAGTACTGAATATTGATTTTCCTCTCTTCTTGGCAGAAGCTGTTTAATTTGAGTTGCAGAAGGACCCTTGCTTTGGAAGCATATAAATGCTCTTTACAATTAAAGTTGGTTAGAAGAATAGTCCAGTTAAAGAAAATAATATTGTGGCAGTAAAGATACTTGATGCACTTTCATTACCTGGGGATTCCATGCTGCCACATGGCTCTCAGTTGTTTAAGAGCAGATGAAAAGGCAAAGTAAGACTGATTCAAGATAAACATAAGAGACAGTCTCCAATGAATAATTTTCTACTTCTCTTCTGGGTGATGAGGTGTGCTTCAAGGTGGGGATGGCTGCCAACCCTATAGATGACTAAATGTTTTCATATTAATCTTTACACTATATTCTCTGTGGTTCTTGGCATGAGACATGTTGTAAAGTTAATAATGGGTTCCAATTCACACTTGCAATGACTACACATTTTCAAAATAATCTGTTTGGATTTTAAGTGATTCCACCAATAAGATTAATGAGAGGGATCCAGAACATTGCCAGGTAAGTTATATGAATGGACTCATTTCTTTTTTCATTTTTACCATTGACAAAGACCCTATATGGAGCCATATTTTTAAAGCAAAGTCAGTGCACAGTGGATATGCTTAAGTATGTTTGAATACGTTTGCTGAGCTGTTGATTTATCTACTTGTTTTCCTGAAAGTGCCAGGCATTTTAAATATTATGGAAATTAAAAGAAATGATATGTAAAAATTGCTAGCTTGCATCGGGGGTTGCCCAGTTATTGAAAATCTCATGAGGGAGAATCAAGTTGACATTATTGAAAAATCTGGAGGCACAGAACACTTGAAACAGTCTTATTCATTCAGAACAGAAAACAGTGATAACTCAGTAATACAGAAGTTGTTGCTAAGGTGGGGCAAACAAAATCAGAAAAAAGAAATCAAACCAAAACTGCACACATGCACTCAACCAAACCATTTTTCAGTTTTAGGGGGGGAAAGTTGCATCAGAAACTTTTAATCTCCCTGACTCAACTATTAAACCACAGTTTATTTCCTCCTTTTCTTCAGACAACTTTCCAAGATACTCCCATATCTATCCTTCCTTCCTGTAACAGTCTAGATTGCCTCAGCATCCTTTTCTTTACATTGTCCTACTCAGGTCCTCAACATTCTCTATATTCCTGAGGGCATTCTGCACCAAAAAAATTAAAAATTCTGCACACACTTTTTTAAAATTCTGCAAATCGTATTTGTCAAATACACATGGAGGCTCCACCATGGCATTGGGGAGCATAGGCCACACTGCACAGAGGTGGGAGATCACTGTACAGATCCCCCCCAGGACATGGACTCAGTGGGTGAAGGTGGTTGGGGCTCAGCACGGGGGTGTCTGGGTGTGGGGGGATAGAGCTCAGTGGAGGGGTCTGGGTGTGGGGGGGCCCAGATATTGGGAGGGTGGGGCTCAGTGGGGTGGGGATCCAGGTGCAGCTGGTTGGGTGGGGATCTGGGTGTGGTGGCTCATTGGGGTGGTCCAGGTGAAGGAGGGGTTCTGGGTGTGTGCGGGGGTGAGGCTTGGTGGGATGGTCTGGGTATGAGGGGGTCTGGATGCACTGGGGTTGGGCAGATAGGGGAGCAGCTCCTTGTACAGTGATCCCTCCCCCTGCAGCTGAGGAGCAATGGGTGCAGGAAGCGTGTGTGTTTGTGTGGGAGTTTGCAGAGCTTCTACAGCCAGGGGAGAAATCTGGGGATGGGTCTGAGATGGCGCCAGATGCCTTGTAGGGGAAGAGGAAGTCCCGTCCTCCCCAGCCCAGTTGGGACTAGCAGCTGAGCCTGGCACAGGGTAGGAGCCACCAGCTGGGTCTTCCCCAGTGCTGCCCCCTGCCCCACAGTGATTTACCTCTCCACTGGCTGCCCTGGGCACCGGAAACATACTGCTAGTGAGGGTCGTATGACCACTCTTGTGGCTTCCCTTTGCTTCCCCATCAGAGTAACTTTTCTGCAGGGAAGCAAAGAAATGTGCAGGGGACATAAATTCTGCACATGTGCAGTGGCACAGAATTCCCCCAGGAGTATCTCTATTATCTTCCAATAGGCTCCCCAAATCCTCTTCTCTTCAATAGCCATTGTTTTCTCCTCAAAGCATGCAATAAAGCCTTTTCAACTAGCCATCACCTTCTAATAGGCCCCTAGCCCTTTGCCTTTTTGTTCTCCTCTACTATTTGCTATGGAATATTTACTTCACTTTATTTTATGCAGTGTTATAGACACGTTGGCCCCCAGATATTAGAGAAGCAAGGTGGGTGAGGTAATATTTTTTTACTGGACCAACATCTGTTGGCGAGAGAGATAAGCTTTTGAGCTTACACACAGCTCTTCAGGTCCGGGATACATTTCTAAGACCTGAAGAAGAGCTCTGTGTAAGTGTGAAAGCTTGTCTCTCATCCACAAAGGATGTCTTGCTTAACTAACATGCTGCAATTCACTGAAGCATACCTCTCAGCTTCCAAACATGTCCATGTGTAATGTAAGTCACTGACATGTGACAAATAGCTCAAACTTGTAGCACCTGTTTTGTTCCATGTTGAAACACAATTGTCAGATTATAATTTTTAAGTATAAAACCTATTTCTAAGGATTTTGTCTCACTGTGCAAAGCAACTCAGCCAATTATCTAATCTTTAAAAGGCTGCATCTCTTTCCAACCAATCAACCTGGTACAGATTGTAAAGCAGACTATTTTGATATGCACAGGGTTTATACTTAAAAATAACAATATATACATTGTGGCAGAACCCACAACAAAACCCAGCCCCCCAAAAAACAAAATATTTTGACACTTAAGTGGAGGGATGGAGGGGACTCTATTAAGGCTGCCCAACACTGCCCACCTGCCACAATTAATGCAAAGCCTATATCCTACAATTATACAGCATTCACCATACACATCACCTTTCTCCTTCCCCATGTAGTTAATCCTTCCCTACCTTGCTGCTACACCTCTGCAGCTGTGCTCGGGTTCAGAGACTCTCACTTGCTCTGGTTGTTTCAGCTCTGGGCCCCTGGTCTGCTCTTCCTTCCAAGGTGCTGAGTCAGGCCTGGAAGGCGAGCTGCCCTGGACCCAACAGAGCATTTGAGGTAGGGGAAGGGTAAGAAGGAAAGGGCATGATAAAGAAGGGAAAGGGGAGAAGTGAGCAGAGCTCGATCTTTCTGCTCGTTCCTTCGCCAATCCCTATGGTGAAAAGGGTATCTGTTCCATTCAATTCTCTTCCTTTTCATTCCTCTTCTGAAATCTCTAGTTGTCTCCTGGGCAGCTCCCCCCCGCCAGGTTTCTCTCTGCTGCTTAGAGGGGAGGGGAGGGGAGGGGAGGGAAGGGAAGGGAAGAGGGGGCAGAGCTTCAGGCTGGTAGTCCCTGTCCTGAGAATGCAGTGCTGCAAGATGGAGGCTGAACCACTCCAATGTAGGATGTGCTGAACAATGCAGTCTACCTGAGAGTCTGTGTGCAGGTTAGAAAACTGGCTAAGAGCAAGATATAAATAAGAGCTATAGATAAAAACTGCTCAGGGTAGCAAGGGGTAATTTTAGTACCTCAGATACCAGTTGTAGGTTATCTGCTGTTAACAATTAAATGTGGCAAACAGATAAAATGATGATAGATCCGAGGCCACATCTACATTAGCCGCTGGGTCGGTGGGTAGTGATCGATCTATCGGGGAACGATTTATCGCATCTAGTGTAGATGCGATAAATCGATCCCTGATCGCTCTGCTGTCGACTCCGGAACTCCACCATGGCGAGGACGCAAAGTAAGTGATTCTAAGTCTATCTAAGATACATCGACTTCAGCTACGCTATTCTCGTAGCTGAAATCATGTATCTTAGATTGATTTCCCCCTACTCCCCCCCCAGTGCAGACCAGGCCCCAGAGGCACCTCCACTAATTTAATTAGTTCAATTTAAATTAAACTTCAGTGTCTCTGCTGTCTATGTATGGTGTATAGTGATGATGGAGGAGCAGATTGAAAGCAAGGCATCTAAATTTACAGATACTGAAACTGGAGATTCCACCAAAGGAGTTATAATGCAACAGGATTCCAAAAGATTCTGATGTAGTTAAGTGGCCAGTAAGTTGCAAATGCAGGTCATTTAAGGTAAATGTGAAATAATATGGGAGCAAGAACCAAGCTAGGAAATATGTGCTGTTTGGGACACTCATCTAACTCACTGATCACAAAAGGTATATGTGGGTTAATACAGAAACAAAAAATCATTAAAACTATCAACCTAGTGTACAGACTATACTTTTTAAACCGAGTTTAGAATTCAGTGTGCTATGCTGGTCACTATTTCATGGAAAGGATGTCACTGATTTAACAAAGATGCAGTTTACAGAAATAAAAATGGTACCAGGACTGGAGAATCTAAGTTCTAAGGACAGGTTTTTGGAGTTTTTTATTCTCACTAAAAAGAGGAGACTTGAAGGATCAAGCAATACTAAAAAGGGGAAAGTTCAATATGAAATCAAGTTTTAAAAAAAGTGACTTACTGGCAGACAAGCCATCTTCTGTGTCATTCTCAGATATACCACACCCAAAATCTGTATTACTGGGAGATACATTATGTCATTTTGACCGCTCAGCTCAGCAGCATCATTTATAGAAGTACCAGTTTCCCACAGTGTTTCAAAACTGAGACAGTGTAATGAACAGTAACTAGAAAACATAATCTAAAAATTGATGTTAGTATTAAATGGAATTTCTAGCAGAACAATAAACAAAAGACAAAAACATGGAATACATTGCTAGAGAAGATGATTAAAAAGAATACAAAAGACAACAAGATTTCTTCACTAGAAAGGTGAAAAAGGAGTAAACTAGGATTAAGGCAGATACACTAAAAATGGTCTAGCACTATGGGCTTTGCCTTTTGCTTTGCCTTTGCCTTATGGGCTAATATTCCTTATGTTTTTATGAATCTTAGATAAGAATGACTCATGTACCAGAAAGAGACTGGATGGAGAAGTACTGGGCAGATTTAGGGCTTATCCATGCTAGAAAGTTTTGTTGTTTTAATTATACCAGTATAGTTTAAAGGGGGCGAGGGGAAGGGGGTGTCTAGTGTATATGCAGAGAGACAAGTTGGTTGGAGTGATATATTTTATTGGACCAACTTCAGTCAGTGAAGAAACAAAGTTTTGATCTATACAGAGCTTTTCCTCAGGCCTGGGTATTGTGGATGAAGTTATATTGGTATAGCTTATTCCAGTTCGGGAAGTGGAATGGGCCCTGCCAGTATTTTGCATTTTTAAACTTGCATAACTGGGTTTTTAACCAATATTTTGCCAGTTCTGTGAAAATTGCTGTTCATTCTTTTCTTGGTTTGAGAAAATGTTGAAACTTTAAAAAAAAAAATTGCAGTTGACAATCATGTCTGAATGCAAGTCATGTCCTATTATATAACATAATGATCCAACATAGCATGACAGAACCAACCAGTCAGCTGTGAAATTTGAAAGAATGGTTTTCTCAAAACTGCAGTGACATGAAACATTGTTTTTAAGGGGAAAAAAAGAGACTGCTTTGAAAAGCAAAGAAAAGCTATCATATACAAAACAAACAAATCGACACCTCGGTTATGTAAATAGATCAACTCCTATATCCGCGCATTCAGGAGTTTTGTATAATTCCTTCCTCTCAAACTAGTTGGCATATTTTTGTTTTACATGTATTTTTAATCATATTTAAAGGCAGAATATGTATGAATACAGCAAAATGACAATAGCGTCCACTTTCATCAGATTTAAGGCTTAATTATTCGTTCATTTACATTTGTTTTACATTGTTGTAACTCTATTAATTTCAGTGATTTTACCAAAGTGTAAGGATTTTCGATAAGGACCCTAGGCCAAATTTTTTTCAGGGAGGAGGAGGAGACCCAAGACCTGCAAGTCTACATTAATATATGGAATTCCATGGGATTACAGGTCTGAAATTGGTATGAAGACATAGAAATATCATGTCACATGAAATTGTAGTATGCATGTATTTGCACTTGCAGGTAAGTCTATATGGTGGTTCTCAACTTGCGGCCCAATCAGCACACAGTTGCGGCCCATGTGACATCATTAGGGCCTTACAGGTAGTATTGGATGAGACCCACAATGGTAAAGAGGTGGAGAACCACTGCTATATACATTGTCAGAATGACTCAATCTTTCAAAGCCTTCTTGGACAATATGGGCAGATTAAAATATTTGTTTTCTGATTAATTCTATACACATTCAACGTGGCTTCTGTGTATCTGTGGTGGTGGTGGGGGAGTAATAGTCTGAAAGTAAATTAGAATATGTAATAGTCACACAAGAAATTCAGCCCACGCAAAACATAGGTGACCTTGGGCATAAAAAGACAAAAATTAAGAGCCAAGAGTTAAAAATAAATGAGGAATAATCCACAGAAAACCAGCAAGAGTTAAAATAGGAAATAAGCAACACAACACAAAAAACTAAAATAAGAAATAGTGGCTGCTAGTTATTAGGATGAAACAATAATAAAATCATGTTTTGTTTTTTAAAAAAACTTACTGGTGGACATGCCATTTCTAAATCACTCTCAGATATACAACCTCAAAGTCGAAGTCCCATGGTGGGGCGGGTTTTCTCACTTCCAGATAGGAGTTGGAGAGACCCTTTAAGAAGTGTTTAGTAATGGGATGCATGAAAATAGAGAATCCATCAACTTTATTATGAAATGTTGTGATGACATCTAGGTGTACACGGATGGAACTCATGGAAAGTCTCGTTTGTTTAAGTTCCAGTAAATAGTCTGAGGTAAGGAGGCTGACACAGGTCCCAGGTGCTGGCACCATGATTTGAATAGTTTTCAGTTATGTCTGTATGTGCGTTGGATAGTTGCCCTATGGCTGTTTAATATGTTCCGAACTTCTGTGGAACGTGTCATTTCAGATTCCAAGAGCCATGTAATAACCAGGCTTTGAGATGAAGATTTTGGGGATCTGGATGAAAGAAGCCAAGGCAGAAGTGAGAGTGTGCGTGGGGGACAAACTGACATGTGGAAAAGGTAAGGGTACCACGTTTGTCGCATCCATGTGGGGGCTATTAGGATCACTCTGGATCCATCTTGTTTTATCTTGTGGAGTACACGGGCTAAGGGGGTTGGGGGGCAGGTGTACAGGACAGGATCACTCCACTGGATGAGATAAGCATTGCCCAGAGAGTGTCGACCGAGTTCTGCTCTGGAGCAGAACTAGGGGCATTTGGAGTTTTGTGTGGTTGGGAAGAGGTCTATTGTTGGGAATCCCCACATCTGGAAAATATTTTGGATGACTCGTGTGTTCATCTCCCGTTCGTGGTCTTGATAAAACTTCCTGCTCAGGGCATCTGCTGTGTTGTTCTGGCAGCCAGGTAGATATGAAGCTATAACATGGACATTGTGTTTGATGCACCATTGCCAAAGATGCATGGCTTCCACCCATAGCGAGTGTGACTGCACTCCCCCTTGCCTGTTTATGTAGAACATAGTGGCTATGAAGATCTTTTCTGTTCTGTTTTTGTTTTGGATTAGTGGTAGGAAATGAGAACAGGCATTTTGAACTGCTTGTAGTTCCAGCAGATTGATATGAAACTGGGACTCCGCTGGAGACCAGCAGGCCTGTATGGAATATACCGGTAGATGTGCCCCCCAGTCTAGGAGGGATGCATCCATGGTGCTAGTGAACTTTGGTGGATTCTGCAGAAATGGCACACCCCTGCAAATGTTGTCTGAATTGGTTCACTTGACTGCATTAGGCATGGTGAGGAGTTTGTTTATTCTGTGCCTGTGGGGAGCATAATTTGTCCATAATCAGACTTGAAGGCACCGCATGTGTAGCCTTGCATGCTGGACAATGAAGAGATATGAAAATATGCGTCCTGTAGGTCAAGGGCTGAAAACCAGCACCGCCCAATGCTGAGATGATGGTGCCCAGTGTAGTCATTTTGAATTTTTACAAACTTGTTGAGTTGCCATAGATCGAAAATAGGTCTCCAACCTCCTGGTTTTTTCTGCATGAGAAAGTAGTGGGATTGTAACGCCTTTCCTCTGTACTCGATTGGTATGAGTTCTACGGCTCCCAGGGATATGAGATGATTCACCTTTTCCTGCAGCGGATGTTTGTGAGAGGGGTCCCTGAAGAGGGACAGGGAGAGGGTGTGGGAAGAGGGTTTGTAGGTAAGGGGGATGGAGTAACCGGTTTTGATTATTTCTAATACCCATGTGTCTGTAATGATGGACTGACAGATGGGGTAGAATGGAAGTAGGCGATCTCCAAAAATGTTGCCAGTGGCAGATGGTGCCAGCATTGAGAGAGATGGGATTCTCGAGCCCTTGACCAAGGCTTCAAATCTGTCTAGATTGATGGCTGAGATAGTAGTCGAGAAAGCGATTGCCTTATCACTTCCAACAGGGGGTTGGAACTGTTGAGTTTGGTAATTAGTCTGCCGTCTCTTGTTCCTAGGTGAATGGATGCCCAGAGACCACAAGGTGATCCTTGAGTCCTTCAGGGTATGCAATGACTTGTCCGTTTTGTCTTTGAAGAGTTTGGCACCTTCAAACAGTAAGTCTTCTACAGTGGACTGCACTGGCTTTGGGAAACCGGATAACAATCACTATTGCTATGAATCTCGCTGCAGAATCAGTGGAGTCAAGGGCAGTTTGTAGCGCTCTTCTGGTGATAAGCTGGCCCTCTGTGTTGAGTGCTTTGTACTGATCCTTTTTGTCACCTGGAATAAAGTTTATAAATTCTGAGAGACTTGCGTAATTATTGTGATCATACTTTGCCAGTAGGGCCTCAAAGTTGGCAATTCTCAATTGTAAGGTCGCAGCTGAGTATGCTTTGTGGCCGAATATGTTGATCTGTTTCCAGTCTTTATCATATTGGGCATTTCTATAGTATTGTTGCTTACCCCGTTCGTTCATCATGTCAATAACTAGTGAATTCGGCGTTGGATGTGAGAAAAGGAATTCAGTGCCCTTGGCTTGCACGTAATACTTTTTATCAGACCTTTTACAGGTAGGTGGAATCGTTGCTGGGGTTTGCCAAAGCAACTTCACGGGGTCCATAATTGCATCAATCATGGGAGGGGCGATTTTAGATTAAGTGGATGTGTGTAGTATGTCTACTAGCTTGTGGTGAGATTCCTGGACCTTTTTCAGAGAGATGTCTAGGGAAGTGGCCACTCTCTTGTAGAGATCCTGAAATTGTCCATTGTGGTGGGAGGTGGAGGCATAATTATGTCTTCGAGTGAGGAAGATGAAAATTGAATGTCAGCTGGTTTGTCTGGGTCCGAGAATTGCTCCTGTTCTTCGGTCCCTTGTTCAGAGCCGGCAGAAGGTGCCTTTGATGGCAATATGGGTGGTTGAGGTGCATCAGTTGCAGGCAGAGTGGTGGGTGCTCTCTCTGTTGTTGCTGTTGTGGATATGGAGCCCATGGCTGCCAGAATGGCCATTGGGGTTGGAAGGGTATCGTGGGCATCCAGGGTTGGCTGCACCAGGATTGGTTTGTAAAGTTTGCAGGGAAGCCTAAGCTTGATGGGGCCTGTGTGGCAGGAGTAGCCACAGGAGAAGAAAGCTGTGGCGAGTGTCCTATATCCTCCTCTCCATCATCCTCCCCATTGGAGAATTGCTTTGAAAGCTGTGGAGAGCTGGGTTGGTTAAGTACCACGTGTATCATCTGTACCGAGGAAAGGAGACTGTGGTACCGGTTTTTCCACCAAATGCATCCGATGAAGTAAGCTGTAGCTCACGAAAGCTTATGCTCTAATAAATTTGTTAGTCTCTAAGGTGCCACAAGTACTCCTTTTCTTTTTGCGAATACAGACTAACACGGCTGCTACTCTGAAACCTGTGGTACCGATGAGACAGATAATTCTGTGTGACAGAGGAACTGCTGTGACGTGCACAGTCTTGGTACCAGTGGGATGGTGGAGCTCGGTACCATGTGCTGGAGTGTATTTATTGGTGCAGGTCTGTGGCTAGAGTGCATAATACCAGCAGTAGGTGGCAGCATTAGTGCTGAGATGTTCAGTACCGATGGCTTGCTTGCTGTTGCTGGTGCCATGGCATGGGGTTTCACTTCCTCCTTAACACCTGTGGCAGAGCTTGACTGCTTAGGAGCTCTGGGTTTCTTAGTACCGTAGGTACCGGAGGGACCTGGTCTGTCAGCCGGTAGCAGGAGTGTTTGTCCACTATTGAAGCATCTTTTCTTGGCCAACTCCAGGATCAGGGATGTAGTGCCCTGTTTCTTTGCTGCCTTCTTGGCAGGATGTTCAGGATCTTTTTCCCTGAAAGAGGGGCCTTTGTCTGAGGAGACAGTCGGCAATTTCTGGCCAGGAGGGGTTTGTACCTCAGGCTCAGAAGCCGGGCAAAGAGATTTCTCCATGAAGAGAAGCTTTATCTGTAAATCTATGGCCTTTCTCGTGCAGACTTTCAAGTTGTGACTGTGTGAGCATTTTTGCAGTATCTGTCCCTCACTGAGACACTGGACACACTGAGAGTGTCTGTCTGAGAGGGGTACTGAAAGCCATCAGGTAGAGCAATGTTTGAAGCCTGGGGAGCCAGGCATGCCCCTGAGGCAGCGTATTCTCTCAGTGATGTGGAGAGGCAGAAGACTATAGTGCTGCTGCGATCGGGGAGAATGGAAACTTACGGTCCTATGAGGAAAAAAATTGCTCCTTTCCCTGCTGCTGCCCCTCCCAGTGGGAAAAGGAGCAGAATCCCCAGCCCTCTCCTCTGGCGGGGCTGCTGCGGTGTCTTTCCGGTATGCTGTACCAGCTATAAATAGCTTGCTGGTATGGCTTACCAGAGTGTACTGGCCTACATGCACTGCTGGCTAAAGGAAAGGGGATTGTTTCTAGCTGCGAGGCACTGCTGAGTGCTATGATTCAAGCCAATGGTGGTAGAGAAGGAACTGGCGGGGGGAAGGAGTTGGTCACACAGCGCCAGTTAACTGCCTGAAGCAGCGCAAGATGGGGACTGCACATGTGCAGTCTAACCGGGGCACTGCTACCATAAATCTCCAGCTACGAGTGCAGGGGTGCAATGACACCTAAAATGGAGCACCCACAGGGACACCACTCGAAGAAGAACCTCTGATATAAGGTATCTAATGTAAACTGATGACACACTGGTCCCAAAAATCATACATGATGTATGGATGTGTACAAAGAGATATAGGAGTGTGCTGGAAATATGTCCTTGAATTGTGTTTGGAAGCACATAAGCTCCAGCTTGCCCTCATAAAGGAATGTCTATTTACTTGTCTGACCAGCTTGATCACTAGCAGGGGACAATGAAAATGCATTTACACATAAAGTGAACAAAGCCATCAAGCTAACAAGCAGGGGAGAAGACTGCTTAACGATCACACCAGGGGACAGAATCTGTATTCTTGAAATAGAGACAATAGACTTTGGGTAATATAAGGGGGGCGAAGAGACATTTCAGTTATCCTTCACTTAGGGGATGATAGCATACAGCACCCTTTTAGCCTATAAAAGCTGAATCTTCTTGGACTGGAAGGCAAGAGTTGCTGGGGACTTAATGTAAGTGAGAAACCTGCTTACACAAAAATTGTAACTTGTTGAAATATTTTTTTTTAGTCACTAGAAAGAATATTTTGTTTTGTTTGTAACCATACCTGTGTTCTATTCATACTACTTAGTATCACATTAAATCTCTGTTCTAGAGAGAGAACACAGGGGCTCACAATTCTGGGTACCCCAAGCAGAATGTCACAGCATTATTCCTTTATTTTTTACATTTTAATTGCCTCATCTTCCCTTCCTCCCCTCTGCCCTTCTTTCCCATTTAAAAATAGTGCCTATCCCATCTGCGCATTTGGAGTATAAAGACACTAATTTTTGATTCCTTGCTTTTCATTTAAAATGTTAGAAAATAAATCCAAAAAAATTTAGAATGAATTACACATTTCACATCAAATCAGTATCCTATACTAGGTAGGAAAAAAAAGTTTGAGGCACATCTGCTTTTCCATTCTTCAGCTTGTTGAGCTAAACATGGAGGACCACATGGAGTACTTTGTTTACCTGGGTAGGGATGTCCTTTTTATCCTCTTGAGCGAGCGCCGTGAAACTTTCATGGAGATCCTCTGAAATCCTCTGCCGAACATTTATAGGGATGGTAGCCTTGTTTCTTCCTCTGAAAGAGGAGACCTTCCGATGACACTCTGCAATGAGTTCCGCTTGCGCCAGTGCAATAGTCAGGTTGGCAGCACACAGGCCCAGGCAGCTTCAGGATGCTTTTACCAGCTGGTTCTCTGCAGTCTGTCAGGAGTGAAATATCAGCAAAAATCACCACTACTTCTGAAAATATTAGCAATATTCACTGCAAATTCCTTATACTTTTACCCAAGGAGACCACCATCTAAACCTTGCAAATTGCCACTGCCTATCCACCTGATGGCTTCGCTGCAGAGAGGTACTATAGCAACATGTTCCAAAGCTAAAGTGAAATTAACATTTCTTATTAAAGATATTTATGGGAATAACATAAGGGAGTTTTGAGATTTATCATTCCCTTTCCATTGTTACTATAAATCAAATGGTATGTCTCTGTGTTTTAATCAGCTGTGTCTGGCATAGTGCCCTTGAGAGGTGCCCCCGCCACGCCTGCCAAACATCTGACTCTGATCAAGTGGAGAAAGAAGTGGACCAGGAAGAATATGTTCTGTGTGACCCACCCACCTTCTCTCGATGCTGATTGAGAATACAGGGCTTGTAGGGGCCACGTCTGTGATGATGAAGGACCAAGTTTAGAGACCGCAATTGCTGCAGGAGAGGGAAATGGACTGAAAGATGCAGTGGGAAGTGAACCAGGGCATCCTGGGTTTGCTCAGGCAACACATTCAGATATTGTAGAGCGTTACCAAACTAAATGCCCAAAGACCCCAGATGCAGCCTTTCTAATCCGTGGAAAGCTCCCTGGTTGCTGCTCCCTGTAATCCCCCAATTCATCAGGGGCAGCATAGTTTGAACTCTTACTCCTACCACTCCATGCCAGGGGAAAATGAGAACTATAACTACACACGCCCTGACTAGTGAAAATTACAGGATTAGCCACAATGCACGATGTGCTTTGTAACATGACTGAAACATTGTAATACATTTAATACATAAACTAAATATTTCTTGTTTACAGATGCTCCCCGACTTACGCAATCATTCCATTCCGGAAAGCCTTGCATAACTCGAATTTTGTGTAAGTTGGAAACGTATAACTGAACGTTATGTAAAAACAAAGAAAAAAAACCCCCAAACCTCCTATTTCTAGCTTATGCAACTTTTTCTGTAAGAGCAAATTTGTATAAATCGGGTCTTCATAACCCAGGGAGCATCTGTACTTGCATTTTATTGGGTTTTTAGTACTGCAAAAATATTTTTACCTTGTGTATTTGCACTTTAACTTTGTTTCCTGTTTCCTTGTACACAATAAAGTTTTATTTTTGGAAACTCAGAGTTTATTTATTAGTTTATACCAAGCATAACTGTCGCATTACATAATTTATAACAGGAGTTATTTAACATAAAATATTTAAGCTCCATACACACAAAAGTTCACTATTCATAAAAGCATCAGATAACATTACTGTGGCTGACAGTTAATACAGTCTTTTAACGCCTCCCTCAGTCATATAGCTTCATGGATGGCTCTTCTAATAGCTTGAGTCTGGCTGTTCAATTCAGCAGATAGCTGGTACACTTCACCCTTCCACTCTGGCAGTAACCTTTCCCGCATCACCTCACAGATATTATGCAGTACACAACATGTAGCTATAACAATGGATATGTTTGCCTCACTGAGATCCTATCTAGTCAGCCAATGACCCTTTAATCTATCAAATACACATTCAACAGTCATCCTGACCTTGCAGAGTGAGTAGTTGACTCTCTCTTTAGTGCTGTCCATGTACCCAGTCCACAGCTTTATGAGCCAAAAGAGAAAGGGGTAGGCAGGATCCTGCAGAATCACTACTGGCATTTCAACATCGCTAATCAGAGAAGAATGTGCTTATTTGGAGTTTTTGGAAAAAACATATAATCTTAAAGATGTGAGCATCATGCACGTTCCCTCACCAGTCCACACTGATATTAGTGAAGTGTCCTCAGTGATCCAATAGCACTTGCATAATGATGGATAAGTATCCCTTTCTGTCTATGTACTCTCTTACAAGGTCGAGAGATGCCAGAATAGGATATGCATGCCATCTATCAGCCCACCACAGTTTGGGAACCCCATTGCTGCAAATCCATCCACCATTTCCTGACATAGCAGAGAGTCACAGTCCTGTGCAGCAGGGTACATTTTATGCACACTTAGATGACAACTGCTCTACTGTTGATATTCCAACTCCAAAATGATTGCCCAATTACCAATGGCAATCCAAAATTGCAAGCTTCCAGACCATTATCGCCACTCACTTCTCCCCTGCCAATGAAGCTCTCATTCTGATGTCCTTGAGCTGGAGGGCTGGGGCAAGCTCAGAACACAAATTCAGGAATGTGGCCCTTCACATTCAGAAATTCTGTAGCCACTGCTTCTCATCCCAAACCACCAGTATGATGCAATCCCACCAATCAGTGCTCATTTCTCAGCCCAGAAGCAGCGATCCGTCATGTACAGCTGTTCCATGAATGCCAGCAGCCATTTGGTAATTTTTTTTTGCAGCCCATCATTGTGGTTGAACATCATCTCCTCCACACCCACACAACTGCAGTCATACTAATTGCATATCCCGTATTAGCAAAAGTTGTGATGACAATTGCGCTGACTCTGCAAGGACTGTGCTTCTGCCAGAAAGATGGGCAGAGATTGAAAAGCTGTGCACAGGACTGTGAAAGTTTTTAAAAAAGCACAAAAATTATGGCTGGAACAATTATGAGATTGAGAAAGTGGAATTATGGGAATTTCACCCAAGTTCAAATTGCTGGTATCCCCAAAAAGCACTGCAAAAATGTCCCATAAGGGACTGTGCCGCATGATGGTCCAGGGCACATTAGGACACTTACCTTTTCATTAACACAACTGCTTGTGGTGAGCACAGGCAGCGCCAACATAAGCAGCCAAGTGTGCGTGCACCTGAGCAATATAAAAAAGTTGGCAGGCATGCACTGACATAATTACATCAACCAAACCTTGCAGTGTAGACATAGTCTGATGCTGATCACTTCCTTATTTTTACACATTGGAGTGGCAGCCTTGGTGACATAAGGAAAAATTTTCAAAAGTGCCAAACTTATTTAGGAGTCTAAATCCAATTTTCAAAAGTGACTTAAGAACCTAACTCCAACTGAGTGACAAGTTTTTAAAATGCTTATATACAAATGCTAGAAGTCTAAATAATAAGATGGATAAACTAGAGTGTCTCGTATTAAATGAGGATTGATATAATAGGCATCACAGAAACTTGATGGAATGAGGATAACAATGAGGACACAGTAAAACTAGGGTAAAAAATATATCGGAAGGACAGGAACGGGTCATCCTGGTGGGGGAGTGTCATAATATGTGAAAGAAATCATAGAATCAAATGAGGTAAATCTTAAATGAACCAAACTGTACCATAGAATCTCTGTGAATAGTAATTCCATGTTCTAATAATAAGAATATAGCATTTAGGGTATATTACCGACCACCTGACCAGGATGGTGATACTGACTGTGAAATGCTCAGGGAGATTTAGAGAGGCTACAAAATAAAACACTCAATAATAATGGGGGATTTCAACTATCCCCATCTTGACTGGGTACATGTTACCTCAGAACGGGAGGCAGAGATGAAGTTTCTTGACAACTTAAATGACTGCTTCTTGGAGCAGCTAGTCCTGGAACCCACAAGAGGAGAGGCAATTCTTGATTTAGTCCTAAGTGGAGCACAGGATCTGGTCCAAGAGATGATATAGCTGGACCACTTGGTAATATCGACCATAATATAATTAAATTTAACATCCCTGTGGTGGGGAAAACACCACAGCAGCTCAACATTGTAGGATTTAATTTCAGAAAGGGGAACTCCACAAAAATGAGGATGTTAGTTAACAGAAATTAAAAGGTACATGTGCCAAAGTGAAACTCCCTGCAAGCCTTCATGAAAACTTTTTAAAGGACACCTGTAATAGAGGCTAAATTTAAATGTAAACACAAATTTAAAAACATAGTAAAAGAACAAAAAAGTTCCACCGTGGCTAAACAACAAAAGTAAAAGAAGCAGTGAGAGACAAAAGGCATCCTTTAAAAAGTGGAAGTTAAATTCTAGTGAGAAAAAAGAAAGGAACATATACTCTGGCAAATGAAGTGTAAAATATAATTAGGAAGGCCAAAAAAGAATTTGAAGACTCAAAAGGAATTTTTTTCAATACATCCGAAGCAGGAAGCCTGCTAAACAACAGTGGGGCCACTGGACGATCGAGATGCTAAGAGCACTCAAGGAGCATAAGGCAATTGTGGAGAACTAAATTAATTCTTTGCATCGGTCTTCACAGCTAAGGACATGAGGGCGATTCCAAACTGAGCATCTTTTTAGGTGACAAATCTGAGGAACGTCAAAGATTGAGGTGTAATTAGAGGAGGTTTTGGAACAAACTGATAAACTAAACAGTAATAAGTCACCAGGACCAGATGGTATTCACCCAAGAGTTCTGAAGGAACTCAAATGTGAAATTGAAACTACTAACTGTAGTTTGTAACCTATCATTTAAATCAGCTTCTGTATCAAATGACTGGAGGATAGCAAATGTGATGTCAATTTTTATAAAGGGCTCCAGAGGTGATCCTGGCAATTACAGGCCAGTAAGCCTGACTTTAGTACTCAGCAAACTGGTTGAAATTTTATTAAAGACAAAATTGTCAGATACACAGATGAACATAATTTCTTGGGGAAGTATCAACATGGTTTTTGTAAAGGGAAATCATGCCTTACCAATCCCACTATAATTCTTTGAGGGGTCAACAAGCATATGGACAAGAGGGACCCAGTGGATATAGTGTACTTAGATTTTCAGATTTACAAGGTCCCTCATCAAGGCTCTTAAGCAAAATAAGCTGTCATGAGATAAGAGGGAAGGTCCTCTCAGGATGGTAACTGGTTAAAAGATAGGAAAACAAAGGTATGAATAAATGGTCAGTTTCAGAATAGAGAAAGGTAACTAGTGATGCCTCCCAGCAGGTCTGTACTGAGACCAGTCCTATTCAACCAGTCCTATTAATAAATGATCTGGAAAAAGGGGTAAACAGTGAAGTGGCAAAATTTGCAGATGATACAAAAACTTCTCGAGAGTTAAGTCCCAAGCACACGCAAAGAGCTACAAAAGGATCTCACAAAACTGGGTGACTGAGCAAACAAATGGCAGATGAAATTCAATGTTGATAAATGCAAAAGTAATGCACATGGACGACATATCCCAACTCGACCATATAACAATGATGGGGTCTAAATTAGCTGTAACAACTTAAGGCAGAGATCTTGGAGTCTTGTGGATAGTTCTCTGAAACATCTACTCAATGTAAAGTGGCAAGTCCCCAAAAAAACGAAACAAAATGTTGGGAACATTCAGAAAGGGATAGATAATAAGTACAGAAAATATCATATTGCTTCTGTATAAATCCACGGTATGCCACATCTTGAATGGTGCATGCAGATGTGGTCACCCAATCTCAAAAAAGATATATTGGAATTGGAAAAGTTTTCAGAAAAGGGCAACAAAAATGATGATGGGTATGGAACGGCTTCATATGAAGAGAGATAATAAGACTAGGACTTTTCAGCTTGGAAAAGGGACGACTAAGGGGGGGATATGTAGAGGTCTATAAAATCATAACTGGTATGGAGAAAGTAAACAAGGGAGTGTTATTTACTCCTCCTCATAACACAAGAACTAGGGGGCATCAAATGAAATTATACCTCTACCCTGATATAATGCGACCCGATATAACACGAATTGGATATGAATGTGGTAAAGCAGTGCTCTGGGGGGCAGATCAGTGCATCAGCATGTCTGGCTGAGCGGCATGTTATGGTACTGGGCCCGGGCCGAGGGGATGGATAAGGGGCAGAGGGTCTCGGGGGGCAGTCAGGGAGCGGGGGATGGATGGTTTGGAGGTTCTGGGGTGGTGCGGTCAGGGGACGAGGAATGGGGGCTTGGATAGGGCATGGGAGTCTGGGGGGCCCTGTCAGGGGGTGGGGGTGTGGATAGGGTTGGGGCAGTCAGGTGACAGGGAGAGGGGAGGGGGATCAGATGGGTCGGGGGTTCTGAGGGGTCAGTCAGGGGGCAGGAAGTCTGACTATTAATAACAGAAATGCTCGAGGCCAAGCAAGTTCGATATAACGCGGTTTCACCTATAAAGCAGTAAGATTTTTTGGTCCTGAGGACTGCGTTTATGGTATAGAGGTTGTAACAGGCAGCAGGTTTAAAACAAACAAAAGGAAGTATTTTTCACCACAACACACAGTAAACCTGTTGGACTCTTTGCCAGAGGATGTGTGAAGGCCAAGACTATAAACAGGGTTCAAAAAAGAACTAGGTAACTTCATGGAGAATAGGTCATCAATGGCTATAAGCTGGGATGGGCAGGGTGGTGCTCTAGCCTCTGTTTGCCAGAAGCTGGAATGGGTGACTGGGGATGGATCACTTGATGATTACTTGTTCTGTTCATTCCCTCTGGGGCACCTGGCATTCGTCAGTGTTGGAAGACAGGATACTGGGCAAGATGGACCTTTGGTTTGAACCATTAGGAGTTCTATGAGTTTCAAATGACACGTAAATTTCTAAGTGAATACATGCTTCTGAAGGTTTTTATTCAGGTCTATTAAATTTTCCTTCTTCATTGAGACAGAAGGAAGCTAAAATAGCCTTTGTGACTAAGCTGGGGTTCATCTGCTGTGAAGCAAAGGAAGGAATGGATTCTGGCAGGGTTCTGATAAGGCTCCTTAGACGAGGTAGCTAATACTAACATGACTGACAAACTAAGGCAAGATGATTTTTTTTGCCATGAATTTCAAATGCTCTTCTACCTATGGAACAGAGACATTGACAAAGTAGGGAATGTACTCAGTCCATGTGAGCAAGTTTCTGCTAGTGGTAGATACCAGTCAGGAGGATACAAGATTATTATTAGTGGTAGCAACAGTGATTCCTTTAGTATATGCTGGGGGCTTGTGACAGGTTGTACTAGGCCTTTTGAGACTCCGGCTGGAGGACTTTGAAATCCCCACTACACCCCCGCCTCAGAAAGGAGCAGTAAAGGAGGGTCCTCCAAGCCCACTTAGAGAGGCTGCAGGGAAGCAGCCAATCGTAGTGCCTGCAGGCTCAGTCTGAAAGGAGCTGAGGGACTGAGCAGACCAGTTGCTTGCTGGACCAGAAGAGTGAGGAAGGACTGGAAGGCTGTTAGATCTCCAGGTCAGAAGGCCTTGGGAGAGACCTGCTCAAGAAGGGAACAGATGGAGAACCATGAGGTAAGGGTGAAAAGTAAGGGGCTATGTAGGAAATGGCCAAGGGAATAGCAGCTGCAACTGGAAGGAACACATGGCTGCTATGTATAGGATCCCTGGGTCAGGACCTGGAGTACTAGGCAGGGCTGGGTCTCCCCACCCATCACTGGAGAAGTGGCATGAACCCTGAGAAAGGGATAAGGCTTGTTCAGAGAGCAAGTAAAGGGCAGGACGTAAGTCTACAGGGAGAAAGCTCTGGGGGCGATGCTCTATCAGGGCAGAGACTTAAAGCGAGCCTAGAAGAGGCTGTGAATTGAGCCCAGAGACAGGGCTGCAGACACCAACAAGAACACAGGGATAGGCCCTGTTGGACCTTTTACCCTGGTCCATGTTCGTTCATGTGTTAAACTATGAATGACTTAGCCAGAGGACTGAGCCACCGAAGACCCACCTTATAAGGTTAACAGCCGACAGAGGTTGCCAGGAGTAGAGAGTGCAAGTACACATCTGATTGACAGGAGGCACTTACAAGAGGTGAGTGTCCCCTATCACAGGGCTTTTGATGCTGAAGTTCTCTGTTTCACTCCCTGATGACTCCTGTGATGTCTGTACCATATGGCAGCCACGGTTCATTAGAATAAGAAATGTTAGTTGGTCCTTCCAGTTGCTAACAAATATACTACAATCCAAAAGTTTACATTGAATAGAATCAACACAAGTGCATTCAGGTGTTACAATACTAGTCCTCAATTATGTCTAGAATTTATAGTAATCCTAACACACCCCTCCATTTCACCCCTATATTCTAAACACCAGTTAGGAAAAGCAATAAGGCACTCCCTATAATCTATCAACACCTAAAAAGAATGTAAAATGGATACCTTGTCCTGAATGTACAGTGTCTGCTGCCATTTAGCTGTCTTCTCACAACCAGACACGTGTCACTCTCATGAGCACTAAGGCAAGTTCAACATGCACCGAGTCAGAGGTGAATACACATCTGTACCTTCCAAGTAATGATGTCATATAAAATACTGACATGTCATATAAAATATTGTATATAAATTAAGAACGGGTGGATTAGTTCAGATACAATAAGATGTATCCGAAACTTTGCTCCAAACTCACATGAATCATAATAATTTGAGATTAACATTTTTCTTCTGATAATTTTTCAGTTTCACACACTTTTGCACCTCCTGGTCTCCATTAGAAAGTTCTGGCAGTTCTGTGAAACATTTTCAGCCTAAACAGAAATAGGAGGCACCAGACAGTTCACAAACAAGATTTTTCTCTGTAAACTGCCAGTGGTTAGCATATCCAAGAGGGTCAGCTAAGATCAGAATTTTAGGAGTGTACCCACATAACCTCTGACTTTAGGTTTGGGGTTTTTTAAACAATTTCAGTCCAATGAAGTATCATGAATTTGAAGATAAAGCTTAGTTTGATTACATGTGAAATATAGTACATAGTGTATTAATTACCCTGGGTCTCACTTTGACTATACCTTCCTGGGTTATTCTAGTAAAGTGCACACCTCTGTGTGCTGACAAAATGTGCCCTCTGGGTATGTCTACAGTATGAAATTAGGTCAATTTTATAGAAGTGATCTTTAGAAAGTGATTTTATACAGTCGATCGCGTATGTCCCCACTAAGTGCAGTAGGTCGGCGGAGGTACAGCTCAATACCATGGATAGCATTGACTTATGGAGTGGTGCACTGTGGGTAACTATCCGACAGTCCCCGCTGCCCACTGGAATTCTGGGTAAGCTCGCAATGCCTGATGGGGCAAAAACATTGTTGTGGGTGGTTTTGGGTACATGTCTTCAGTCTCCCCTCTCCTTCCCCCTCACTGAAAGCAATGGCAAACAATCATTTCGCACCTTTTTTCCTGGGTTACCCATGCAGACGCCATAGCAAGGCAAGCATGGAGCCTGCTCAGCTCAGCGCTGTTGTTGTGAGCATTGTGAACACATCACACATTATCCTGCAGTATGTGCAGAACCTGGAAAGAAGATGCCAGCACGAGGATGATTGTGAGGAGGACATGGACACAGACGTTCCTGAAAGCACGGGATGTGGCAATTGGGACATCATGGCAGCAGTGCGGCTGGTTGATACAGTGGAACACCAATTTCGGGCCCGGAAAACAAGCACTAGACTGGTGGGACTGCATGGCGTTGCAGGTATGGATGATTCCCAGTGTCTGCGAAACTTTCACATGCGTTAAGGCCACTTTCCTTGAATTTTGAGTTGCTTTCCCCCACACTGAGTGCAGGAATACCAAAATGAGACCTGCACTGACAGTTGAGAAGCGAGTGGCAATAACCTTGTGGAAGCTTGCAACGCCTGACTGCCTACTGGTTAGTCAGGAATCAATTTGCAGTGGGCAAATCTACTATGGGGGCTGCTGTGATCCAAGTAGCCAAGGCAATCAGTCACCTTCCGCTAACAAGGGTAGTGACTCTGGGAAATGTGCAGGTCATAGTGGATGGCTTTGCTGCAATGGGGTTCCCTAACTGTGGTGGGGCGTTAGATGGAACACATATCCCTATCTTGGCACCGGACCACCTTGCCAACCAGTACGTAAACCGCAAGGGAACTTCTCAATGGTGCTGCAAGCACTGGTGGATCACAAGGGACGTTTCACCGACATCAAGTGGGATAGTTGGGAAAGGGCCTGACACTCGCAACTTAGGAACTCAGGCTGTTCGAGCAGCTGAAAGAAGGGAACTTTCTTCCCAGACCAGAAAATTACTGTTGGGGATGTTGAAATGCCAATAGTTATCCTTGGGGACCCCCAGCCTACCTCTTGCTCCATGGCTCATGAAGCTGTACACAGGCAGCCTGGACAGTAGTAAGGAGCAGTTCAACTATAGGCTGCGCAAGTGCAGAATTGTTGGTAGAATGTGCATTTGGAGGTTTGAAGCCCACTGGCGCTGTTTGCTGACTAGGTTAGACCTCAGCACAACCACTATCCCCTTTGTTATTGCTGCTTGCTATGTACTTCATTATATCTGTGAGAGTAAGGTGGAGATGTTTATGGTGGGGTGGGAGGTTGAGGCAAATCGCTTGGTGGCCAATTTTGAACAGCCAGACACCAGGGTGATTAGAAGAGCACAGCTAGGTGTGCTGCGCATCAGAGAGGCTTTGAAAAACAGTTTCATGACTGGCCAGGCTATGGTGTAACAGTTGTGTGCGTTTCTTCTTGATGCAAAACCGCCTCCTTTCTTGAATTTACTTCACTGTAAGCCAATCCCCCTCCCCCCTTTGACCACAGCAGGCAAAGGAAATAAAGTAACTATTGTTTTGAATCCATGCATTATTTATTTAAAAAAAAGGAAGATCACTGACAAGGTAGCCTGGGTGGCATGTGGGAGGAGGGAAGGACAAGGCCACATTGCTTATTGTTGCCACACTACAAATCAAAGCTGTTTGAATGACAGCCTTCTTGCTTGGGCCATCCTCTGGAATGGAGTGGCTATGTGCCTGGAGCGTCTCCCCACCCCGCGTTCTTGGGTGTCTGGGTGAGGAGGATATGGAACTTGGGGAAGAGGGCAGGCGGTTATACAAAGGATTCAGCGGCGGTCTGTGCTCTTGTTGCCTTTCCTGCAGCTCCACCAGATGTCTGATCATGTCCGTTTTCTCCCCCATTAGTCTCAGCATCTCCTTCTGAGTGCTCTGTTCATGAATGCTTTCCTGGCCTCTGACACTGAATGCCTCCATGCATTCAGTTGTGCCCTATCAGTGCGGGAGGACTGCATGAGTTCGGAAAACATGTCATCGCAAGTGTGGTTTTTTTTTTGCCTTCTAATCTGCGATAACTTCAAGGATGGAGTTGATACAGGGAGCATAGAAACATTTGCACCTGCAGGAGGGATAAAAAGGGAGAGTAAAATTTAAGAAGATATATTTCTGAGAACAAAAGAGAGACTCTTTCACAGTGAATCAAGCAATTCACAGCAGACAGCACATGTACTTTAGGTACAAGGTCGCATTTTGCCTTTTATATTGAGCGCCTGCCGGTACGATGACACATCACACACGGCTGGGCAACAGAATAGGTTTCCAGGCAGCCATGGTAAGCCAAAGGGTACACGGGCTTGGCTTCTTCCACCTTCATAATATGTGGGAATGGTTTCAAACTGCAGCACCCCCCTTTTCCATAGCAAGCAATGCCGATTGGGTTTGCTGTTTAAAAGGAGGGGCTGTGATTTTGGAGTGGATGTGCAGCACATTCCTCCCCCCACCTCATGGCTCTTCTCCGGGATGATTTCTTTTAGCTAAGCGCAAACAGCCCAGCATGAACGGGGACCTTTTAGTGTTCCTTTACAAAAATTCCCCTATTTCAACCAGGTGACCATGAATATCACTCTCCTGAGGCTGACACAGAAAGATAAAGCCTGAATGTTGCATGAATGCGAACAAAACCTAGGACCATTCGCTGCCATGCTTTGTGCTGCAATGATTCCAGACTACTTGCTAGTGGCTTGGTGTGGTAAAGTGTCCTACTGTGGAGGACAAAATAAGGCAGACCTCTGCACAACCTTCTGCAAAGCTTCCACAGTACCTCCAGCAGAGCTTCATGGAGATGTTCCTAGAGGATTCCCTTATAATAATAAGTTCAAGTCCCCCATCTGCCTTACAAGGAGAAGGGATTTGAACAGGGATCTGCCACCTTTTAGCTAAATGGCCTAATCACTAGGCACTACGCAATAAAATATTGTTATGTGGATCGCCTTCAATCTCTTTCCTACAGAGGTTCCCGTTCCATCCCCAGACATGTGAACAGACTTTTCCAGTAGCTGTACTGGCTGCAAATGCAACCCCAATTCTTTAGGGCAAATCAAACATTAAACACAATTGCTTTTAACCCCTTGTACTGTAGCTACAAATGTGCACTCACCAGAGGTGTCTTCTTTGTCTTCACGGTCCGGGAACTTGCCTTGGGAGGGTATTGGCTCCAGGGTGATGAAATGTCCTGGCTGCCAGGGAGAATGGATCCGCTTGCCTGCTGCGCATTCTCCTCCTCCTCCTCCACAAAATCCTTCTCTGTGTTGCATGAGACTCCCCCCTTGCAGGTGTCCATGAACAGTAGTGGGGTACTGGTAGGGTCCCCCCCTAGAATGGCATGCAGCTGATCACAGAAGAGGCATGTATAGGGCTCTGACCCGGAGTGACCGTTTGCCTCCTTTGTCTTGTAGTAGGCTTGCCTGAGCTCCTTAACTTGCATGCGGCACTGCTGTGTGTCCCTGGTGTAGCCTCTCTCCACCATGCCCTATATGATTTTGGCATATATATTAGCATTTCTTCTTTTTCATCGGAGTTCTGCCTACACAGATTCTTCTCTCCATACAACAATCAGATCCAGTGTCTCCCGTTCGCTCCATGCTGGAGCTTGTTTGCAATTCTGGGACTGCATGGTCACCTGTGCTGCTAAGCTTGCCACGATGACCAAACAGGAAATTAAATTCAAAATTTCCTAGGGCTTTTCCTGTGTACCTGGCTAGTGCATCGGAGTTGAAAGTGCTATCCAGAGCGGTCACATTGGAGCACTCTGGGATAGCTCCTAGAGGTCAATACCATCAAATTGCATAACATTGCATCTGCACTGCCCCAAATTTGATCCAAAAAGGTCAATTTTAGCGCTACTCACCTCGTCGGGGAGGAGTACAGCAGTCAATTTTAAGAGCCCTTTAGATCGACGGAACGGGATTGGTTGTGTAGCCGCATTGCTTATAATATCGACCTAACATTGCTAAATTCGACCTAACCTTGTAGGGTAGACCAGCCCTCTCTGTGCTCTTTGCCTCCTGCTTGCACCACAACACAATAGTTCCATATTAATAAAAAGACCAGAAACATTCCTTTTAGCCTTCATGTATACAGAGCATGGACACAGAAACACACACTATTATTTACTTTAATTCAAACCACAATTCAGTTACTAAACTAGTGTAACTTACATTACTGACAAATTTCAGAGTAGCAGCCATGTTAGTCTGTATTTGCAAAAAGAAAAGGAGTACTTGTGGCACCTTAGAGACTAACAAATTTATTAGAGCATAAGCTTTCGTGAGCTACAGCTCACTTTCCACCAAATGCATCCGATGAAGTGAGCTGTAGCTCACGAAAGCTTATGCTCAAATAAATTTGTTAGTCTCTAAGGTGCCACAAGTACTCCTTTTCTTATTACTGACAAAACTTTCCATCTGTTCATAAGAATTACATGCCTACCAGAAGAATACCACCACATTTAGGCCACCTTATTAAACAATGATTATCCCGTCCAAGTATTCAACATCTTTAATAAAGGTCAGGCATAAGTTCATTTTAACCAAATAAGTCTCTTTTCTTAGCCAACTAGTCCTCCTATACCTGGAAACTTGAATAAGATACTAACTTGTATCCTCAAGTTACAAGTCATACCGGTAGCATATCTTAAATCCAGACTTCAGATCTCATTACACTAAGTTAGGAGTTTATAATTTTTCTGATAAATGTAATTTCCACTGTATGACAAACAAAAGAAATACTTTAAGACCTGACTTGAAAAACCAAACCAAACTATGAATTATGTAAAATGACTATATGAATAAAATGTATTCAGTATGGAAAACTCTCCCTTCTTTTTAGTAAAGCTGCATCCATCAAAAATGATCAGTGCACTGAAACTTGCAAATGAGAATATACCACTGTATGCAGTATAGGTGTCTGGAGATTCAAAATAAACACGTAACTGTTGAATCTATATTTTCTGTTGCCACGACAGTTCTGTCCTCTCTGATATTATTACACTGGGATTAATTACTTACTATTTTTCATCTTCAAAGTACACTGCAAACACTACAGTAAATTCACCCCCTCTAGTACAGGGAAGGGGAGGACCAAACTGAATGCACTAGCAGGGTCTGATATGTCTTTGGGGTGGGGTTCATTCTTATCCTCTCAATTTATGTTACATCTTTGCCCTCATCAGGTTTCATGCAGATGAGGGAAGCTAGTGCACAACTGCACAGGAGGGTCACCAGTGATAATACATAAAGGATATGCTGAACGAGCACATTTTGGATGCCCTATCACTTCCTGCTCACTGGCCAGGGCTGTCCACTTTGGAGGTGCACTGGATGGCTCCAGGCCCTCTAGTGGAGCTAGGGCTGTGGGTACCTTCCACCATTCAGATCCCACACCTTCCATGACATCTCCACCGTCTGTGTGGTAGACGATCCACTCCTTCATTCATGTTCCCCAATCTGCCTGGAAATTCCTCCATGAATCATAGAATCATAGAATATCAGGGTTGGAAGGGACCTCAGGAGGTCATCTAGTCCAACCCCCTGCTCAAAGCAGGACCAATCCCCACTGGTGATCTTAAAATAATCCCCCCTTACAAACTTACTCCTCTCCCTTTTGCTTCTTCATTACTAGGACTCTTGCTCTCCCTGCAATAACATTACTATGTTATTTTTTTTAAACAACAAATTTGTTTGTCTACTACTTTGGGGGTAGGAAGGAAGAATGTTTAAGAAATGAGAACTGTGGGTTTGGTTTCGCTCTCAGAAACTGCAGTAAACAACCTTTGAACATGGTGTTTTCAGGAGTAACAAAATTCAAGATATCATCACTAAGTGTAGAGGTAGACTCGATAGGCAAAATATCAAAAGATAGCTTATTCAAATGCTGAAATTGAAATAAGTAGCACTTATTTGTGCCAAAAAGTGCTGCTGTGGGGCTCATTGTCTCCCCTTTCCACCTCTACCTCTGTCTTAACCTTAAGAAGAAAACAGTACCTACTGTTCAAAGCATTCTTTCTGGTAAATGCTCTCTCCCTTTCATCCTGTCTTCTCCTATCTCACAAGTCATACTGTTTCCAGAGAAGCTGTAATATGGGACAACATAGCATCATGATATTGTGATGATAGACAGATTATAAATATATGTGAGAGCAAAGAAACTAAAAAAAAAGGGTCACAAGAAATGCCATGCTGCAGAAATGTTTAAATGATGTGGAATCAATTCCTTAAGCATGAACAATACTCTCTCTAGACTGATTCATCATTCCTTACTTTCACTCAAATATTTTCATTTTTATATAAATAATTTAAAAGCACAGGTCCTATATCTGTTTTGTGTTGTAAAGAAGCAAATTTGAGTTTACAAGGATAGATGCCTATAGTAATAAGAGATTTTTAAGAACAAAGCAATAACAGCATACTGAGAACATGAACATAACTTAGTAATATCATGCTACTACTGGAAGACTTAAGCCACTCCATGATTTTTATATTGGTAGCAATCAGAATTTCCCAGCATTTGATTGGCATGACTTTCAAAAGATGCTTTATGAATACTGGGTCTCATCCAGTAGCCACTGAAGTCAACGGAGAGACTTACTTCAGTAGGTTTTGCATTAGGCCCATTATTTATTGGGAATGCACTGGACAAATGGTAATAACCTCTGGAAGCTTGAATGGAGTTGTTAATTATAATCTGATTCTCTTTAAATATTTTACTGCATCAGAGCTTGTTTTGTTTTGCTTTTGAAAGACTATGGCTATATTTCTTCTATCATTTTTGCAACCCAGTTTTCTGAGCTGCTCATTTCAGCACTCTGCTACATAAATGAAAATACCAAAGCTCACAATCAAAACAATATCAATAATATATTTTAGCCTGTAAGAAAATAATTTTTTAAGATTAATTTCAGCTTTATTTTACTGCATCACTCTCATCCTTCATTTTGTAAGGTTCTTAAATCAGGATATTTATTACCAAGTAATAGCCTGCTGTTAAGAATTGTTTTTCTCTGAGCCTAGAGCAATTCTCTGTGTACATGTGTGCACAAAGGAAAATTGTACATTTTCTGCACAACACAGAAGCTACAGATTTTATTTCTAACCCTCAAAACAATTAAGTGAACAGCAGAGTCCCCCAGAGCTAGCAAACAAATCTCCTCAAAACGCATCTGAGGGGAGAGGTACCTATCTTAGGTAATAGGCTACTGTTTGGATTTCTGGAATGATTTTTACCGGCTTGTTCTCTTAAACAATGTTTGAATCGTTCAAAATAAAATTTATGAAAACAAAATTGTTACTAAGAAGACAGTGCATATTTCTTAATTCTTTAAAAATCTGATAAATATCAATGCTCCACATCTTACTATTTTTATTTTACCAAACCCCCAAGAAAAGATGTTGCAAGGAATATGAGCATATAGGGTTTGAAACCCAGGATAAGTTATGAAAACAACAACTAGAATATTTGGGGTCGAATGCCTTTGGCAAAACAATGGGTTCCATTAATCTTACATGTGATAAGTATTAAAGATATTTTATTATCAGTGTTTGCTTCTGAGCTCATCATAGTTCTGGACTGGTACTAAATAGCCATGGAACTTTCAAGTTTAGAAATTACTTCTTAAGCTGTACTCTTAAAAGTAATTGTTGCAAAATACAGTAAGGCAGAGAAGTATTTTGTATTCTTGCACGACTGAAAACTCCAAAATGCAGATACATCAATTGGGAAGGAGGGCAACCCTTTGTAATCTAGAGGCACCTCCTCTAAGGGTAAGAGGCATGAGTGGTTGAACTAACTACCCTATCAGTCAGTGGCATCTCTACTGAGAGTACAAACATGGTTATCAGTGCCAGTTATGGAGCATGGTCTCTCCAGTTCCACATCATAGAACTGGACAGACGACCAAATTAATTTCATATACGCAACCATTTCGCATACCCTGAATGAACTTTTTCCTTGGGTAAAATGAAGCCAATCACATCCATCTTTAACTCTACCATGTATTCTTAAAGACCTCCCATCTTCATTTATATATCTTCTGTGAACCACTTCCAGCTATTCCATTGTTTCCTCCCCAGAGGGGCACATGCCACACTTGGGGAAACACTAATATAACCCAAGCAATGGATTACTACTTTCAAACAGTACTGATATGGGCTGGTGTGGAGAACATGGGAGATTTCTGCATTATTTTTATGAAAAATTCTGTTTCTCGGTTTATCTGTTTAATCTTGCACTGCTTGTTATCTGACTTCAAGGGGATAATTCTAATGTCTTCCCAGGGACGATCTATGGGAGCAGGGAATAGGCCAGGGGTGGCCAAACTGTGGCCCGTGAGCCACATGCTGTTCTTTTACCACTGAAGTGCGGTTTGCGGAGCCCCCCATGTCCCATCCCCATTCTCCACCTACCAGACTGGGGGGAGCTCGGGACCTCTGGCTTTCAGCGGGATGGTGGGATAGGGGCTTCTGCCCACCAGGGAAGGGGGTTTCAGGGGTTCTGCCCAGGGCGAAGGGGGGGAGCGTCTCAGAGCTTCAGCCCTGAAGGACGTACCTGCCAGGACTTGGGCTTCAGCAGGAGTAGAGCTGAAGCCCTGAGCCCCAGCAGGTGTGCCCCGGCTCTCAAACTTCTGAAGATTGTCATAGGTGGCTAGGAAGGCCAGTAAGTTTGGCCATCCTTGGAATAGGCAATTAATGAACTAGTGTATATGTGTCACTTAGGCTAATGTCTACACTATGAGTTTGGGGTGTGATTCCTCTTCTCACATACACATACTTGCACCAGCTTCCATCAAGCTAGCATGAGCCCCAGAATCACGGGTAATGGCAGCAGAGGTGCAGCTTGCCCATTCCAAGTACATACTCATCAGTTTCAGGAAGGTACATATTTGGCACAAATACAGCTAAGCTGTACCTCCACTGCCACTACCGGTGCTGAACAGCTATGCTGCTATTTATACTCGTGGTAGATTGATGACAGCTAGTTGAACTATGTGTATGCAAGCAGGGGAATCACATCCCGAGCTCATAGCATACTTGTAGCTTTAGACATGTGTGGGTTGGGTGAATGGATTATCAGGACTCTGACATCTGAATACATCTACCTGGGTGTGATGGGGTGTCCACCCCACACAAGACCGGAATGGGTAAATTAGGCCAGTTAACTGTACCTGGAGGAAAGACAGGGAGTACTAAGGCCTAACTGACTGATGAAGTCCAGCTAGGGGAGGAGCTGGGCCAGGTTTATAAAGCCAGGAAGCTTGCAACTGAAAGGGGCTGCAGGGAACTAGTCTGCAGTTACTTGCTGGGAGTAGGGAAGTGTGTTTGAGGCAACAGAGAAATAGGTTACAGTCACTCCCTGGAAGAAGAGAGGTGTGGTTGGGTCTACAGAGGCAGTAGCCTACAGTTATTCCCTGGGAGAAGGGAGTTTGTTTTGGCAAACCAAGAAGAGTAGGGAGAGCCAGAAGGTATGGAAGAGGCTCAGGGAAAGGCAGCAAGGTTCAGGAGGGAATAGACCTTGGCTGCTGACTAGAGGGTCCCTGGGCTGGAACCCAGAGTAGAGGGTGGGCCCGGGTTCCCCTGTCAGCCACTGAGGAAGTGGCACCATAGGGCAGTAAATGGAAAGACTGCTGAAGAAAGACTTTGATTCCCAGGAAGGGGGAAACACACATAATGACCTAGTCATAGGGCCAAGACATGAAGAAGGAGCAGTCAGAGTCACAGAGAGTGAGAGAGAGAGGGCATGCAGTGAGTAGTGGTGAGTGGATCCCATGACGTGGATAATACAATTCTTATGCTAAAGAAAATGGTTAAGCCAAGAAAATTCCTTCTGCCAGGAAGGCTGATAACCGAGTAACAGATCATCTGATCGGGGACTATGATCCCCAGACACTTCGGATCTGGGGGCCCATGACAGAGGCAACATGCATTTGATAAGAGGGCAGGAGCAGCTCTAGTAACTCTCTCTGGCCAATTCACAGCACCCCTGCTTTAGCTTGGACAGCTTGCTGCAGGAGCCTGAGGAGAGAAGGGAGGATCCTGCTTACCTGAATGCAGATGGAACCCTCAAGAAAGGTGAGCTAGAGCAATGCCTTGGCACTTTGGTGTTTGAGGTTGTTTTCTAAATGATCTGTGACCTTCTTGTGCTGTACTGCTATCTATATGTAATGTGTGCATTTGGTTTAGAATTCCTTTTGCAAAGTCTGTCTCTATTTGGTTCAACTATAACATGTTCCTGAAGGGACAAACTGTAAACCAGGGTGCCCCAGAAGTGCTTCTCTAGGAAGGTTAAGCTACTGAATAGTTAAGCTACCGAATAATTTGGGGGAGTCAGCACTAGTCTCAGGGCCTCACCAGTTGGACTGGGGAGTTCTAGCTCTCAGAAGCGTATGCTAGAAGAAGGATCTGTACCCCAAGAGTGTGCCACACAAGTTGAGGAAGTTTGTTTGCCAGCAATACTACATTTGTCCTACAATACCCAAAGAGGCAGTGCCTGGACTCTGAGCATACTCAGCAAGCCACATACATATGGATCCAGCATGTGCAACCAAATACACTAGCCTAGTGACTATCCAGCGAGGGGAAACCTGATCAGGGCTGTGAGAGCTGGATTTGATGTGATGAGCCAGAAGTGAAAAGAACAATGCCATTATTAATTCCTTCAGTCATCTAGTTCCCCATCAGCAAACAATTTGTAAAAGCTAAGTGTACTAGAGTCTATAGCTTAGGTAAGCTTAAATTAAGTGTCAAAAAATGAAACATCAAAATCAGTCCTGGAGGAGCCACAGATGATAGTCTTCAGTGACTGAAGGGATAGGATGTTTCAAGGATACAGAATGACATGCAGGGACTACAGTGAGGTAACAAGACTGGTTTACAGCTCATAGAACAATCCTCAAACAACAGAGCAAAAATAGTTATAGACATCCTGCAAGCATAGTCCTGCTTGATAGTCTTCAAAGGAATGCCAAAAATAGTGTCTCACTGGTATTACTTACAATTCTTCACCATATTCCTGTTCAACTTAGGCTTCTTAAAAATAGTTAATTTTTCACTGATAAAGAATCCTAGATATGTATTTTTTTAAATAAGCATCCTAAACATATCATCTTGGACTGTCTCCACTGATAAGGACAAATGCAATTGTCACCACCAATACTTCCTCTAGTACCCTTTCTGATGAAGACACTACTCCTTTATGGTGCATGACTTTCCTCCCACTCCTCGTCTGAAAACAAAGCTCAATAAAGTGATCCTATTCTGAACATAACCTTTCATTTCAGTAGCACTGTTGGCTCTGATGCTTTCAAAAATGTAAACGTAAAGCTGGATCTATGCTGGAATATTAACCTTTTTCCCCCTCGTCTTTGTTAAATGTCCCTTCGGTCTCAAGTTGAAGATGTAAACATCAGCAATCCTGTGACCTTTCAAGACATTATTCACCTAGGCATAGTGAGTGGTTAAAAAAAGAGTGTTGCAGTTCTAATCAGTTATATGGAGTACAAGCTACCCTAGCGGCCTGGTGACACTCACTGACCTTAATAACTTCAATGAGAATATAAAGTTTTTAAATGACTAGGAGATGGACTACTAAGCATGTAGGCTGCTGAAGACTGACACTGCTAATCAGTCCCATGTTAGTTGTGGGGGAAAATGTATAATATTTTTGAGGACAGGGATACTTGATTTGTTTTTCTTTTTTCACATTAAAGAAGTAAAATAAGTTTTCATCCTTGGTTTCACTCAATTCTATTTGCTTTAATGTAATTGTCTGTTCGGATCCACTGATGTTGAAAATTGCATTTGTCCTGAACAGTAGAGGTAGTCTAAAAAAATAAAAATAAAAATGAGAATTTCAAGACATACAGCCTTAATCCAAATAAACTCAGTTTATCATCTTTAAACATCTTATAAATCCCCAGGAAAAGGCAATAATACATTTTTAGATGTACTGAACTGGTTGTTTATAAAATAACATATTATATGCAAGCCACAGAAGTTTAGGAAGTTGTTTGTTTGCTTGGAATACAATATTTGTCCTACAGTACAGAAGATGCCACAGGCCCAAAACTTTATGGTACCTGTTCAAGCATGGACCTCTTTCTGTCCACCTGAGAGGAGTGGACATGAAACCATATACTTGCCAAGGTGACATAATGTCTCTTACACCACTATAACTCCTGCAACATTATTATAATTTTTATTGTAGTAGTCCTGGTCATGGACCAAGAACCCAATGTGCTAGGAGCATTAAAAAAAAGAGTCAGTCTCTGACTGCCACAAATGACTTTATACTTCAGCAGATAAGGGTGAGAAGTTCAGAAGGAGTATGTCAGATAAACAGAATGGCATTTTTTCCACTGTTCTATCTGTCTATTGATTTGCTTGGCTACAAATGTATATGATACTTCAGAAGTAAATGTTTTGTGTGTTGAAGTATTGTTTCCTTATCTGGTATCTGACACCACTGTTATTATTCATGTGGTTATTTAAACAGCTTGTACTGTGTCAACCGTTCAGTTTTATTTTTAATAAAATATTAGCTACTAAGAATGCAATGCTTCCTGTAGGGGGAGCTACTCAAATATCTAACCAATATTAAACCAAATCCTATAGGGCTTTAGTAACTCCTGTGATTTGTTTATGGTTGAATCATATTATGGAAATGAATGTCATTACATTTTTTCCAAGTCATACTGAGTTCCACTTGTAATAAAAAAAAATTTCCTAAGGCTAAATCAGACTCTGTTAAGGTCGATCAAGTGGAAAAATAAATTGCTTAGATGTAAGCAAAAGAAACTCATTCTTTAGTTGACTTGCAGAAGGTTTGTTGATCCTTGTTTTGCATAACTATTGTTTAGCAAAATGATTGCCCCATAAGCCCATTATATTTTCAAGCGAGTGCCCCCATTTCTCCTTAGGATAGATTCAGTTGCAAACAGTCATGTGAAAAATTCATGCACTGTCAGCTGACCACTAGGTATAAAAGCTCTCCTTTTGTTAAAGATCTCAAACTTTATAGTCTCTTCAATAAATCGTTTCAAAAGCTTATTAAGATGAAAAATAAGGATTTCTCCCTGGGCTCCTTTGCCAGCACTCTTAAATAGTGGCAACTTATTTCTTGCCGTTAACTGTTAACAATTGTACGTCGAAGACAAAGTGGATGCGGAATGACCATTGGGCAGAAGGAATCATCACTGTAAATGGAAAAAAATCGAGGAGGTTGACAAATATATTTACCTGGGTCAGCAGCTGAGCAGAGACCACTCATTTGAAGGGGAATGCAGTAGGAGGCGAAAGGCTGGGTGGGCAAGTTTCAACAAAATAAAGACGTCGTTAACAGATGATGAACTACCCATGAAGAAAAGGAAAGAACTGTTCTGCCAGCAATGATATACGTAGCAGAAAGCTGGTCAACATCAAAAGCGGAGGAAGAAAAATTTGCTGTCACCCAGAGAGCAATGGAAAGGTGAATGTGTAAGAATGAGATCGTGTAAGAATGATACCGAATGAGATCAGAAGGTGTAGAGGTGACCGATGTAGTGCAGGCAATGTACGACGCAAAGCAAAGATGGGTGGATCATGTAGTCCGCAGGCAAGACAATAGGTGGACCACCCTCATCAGTGACTGGATTCCCAGCGACCACAAGCAACCGTTGGGCAGACTGAAAACGCACTGGGCCGATCCCAGGACAAAATTCTTTGGCCAGAAATGGAAAGAATGTGTTTGCAACAAAATGGCGTCTCGTTTTTGAATGAATTGACTTGCATTCATGGACAAGGACAAGCTGGACAAAGGACAAATTGTTCACAAATATTTTACATGAGTATTTATGAAATCTATGGCCTGAAATATCTCTCAGCTTTGACTAATTATTTACATTTAATTTGACTGGAATACATAGGTTTCATTATCTTAAACTGAGACATGCATCTCAGGCTATGCTGGGAAGATCTGCAATTAAAACCTGTATCTCCAATTGAAGACTTCCTCTATAGTAATCTAAGGCACAGCAGGCATACTCTATCGCAAAATGACCTGGATCTCCCTGGGAAAAAAAAGTAATGAAGGCTCCTAAACATGTATTGGAGATTCAGAGTTAAGCTGATTCAGAATAAGCACTTTTCATGATCATCCCATCTCTTTTGGCACTTTGCACCCTGGAAGGCCAGTGGAACTTTCCATTCCTGAGAGCGCTCACAAAAACGTACAGCTCACTGTTTGGAAACCATACAGTTACTTTCTGTGTAACATCATTCATTCAAGAATTATCAAGAAAAGGCTTCACTGTCTGTTTAAAATCCAGGATATCACACAGTACAAGTACAGTGGAAAATAAGGAGAAATAAGAATGGCAAATTATGTAAGAATGAGTCAAGCTGTGGGTAAAAGCTAAGAACAGGTGGGGAGGGGGCAGAGAGAAAATTTAGCAATTTGCATGAGGGACAATGCAACAAAAGATTAACTCTGCAGCAGGAAAACTATTTATTTACTTTGGAAGGTTTGCATTTTATCAGTGATTAACAAGCTGATTTGCTTATGTGTAAATTGATTTAAATCAATGTCCACAAGTCAGGCTCTGATATCCTTTCTCGCACTGAGTAGCACCATGCACCACAATTATTGCTACTGAATCAAATAGGACTACTCATGGAATAAGTGCTACTCATATGAGTAAGGGTACCAGAATCTTTCCCTATACTGGTTGAAAGAAGAAAAGGAGTACTTGTGGCACCTTAGAAACGAACAAATATATTTGAGCATAAGCTTTCGTGAGCTACAGCTCACTTCATCGGATGCATTTGGTGGAAAATACAGTGGGGAGATTTATATACACAGAGAACATGAAACAATGGGTGTTACCATACACACTGTAAGGAGAGTGATCACTTAAGATGAGCTATTACCAGCAGGAGAGCCGGGGGGGGGGGAGAAAACCTTTTGTAGTGATAATCAAGGTGGGCCGTTTCCAGCAGTTGACAAGAACGTCTGAGGAACAGTGGGGAGTGAGGGGGGAAATAAACATGCAGAAATAGTTATACTTTGTGTAATGACCCATCCACTCCCAGTCTCTATTCAAGCCTAAGTTAATTGTATCTAGTTTGCAAATTAATTCCAATTCAGCAGTCTCTCACTGGAGTCTGTTTTTGAAGATTTTTTCTTGAAGAATTGCCACTCTTCGGTCTGTAATCGAGTGACCAGAGAGATTGAAGTGTTCTCCGACTGGTTTTTGAATGTTATAATTCTTGTCATCTGATTGATGTCCATTTATTCTTTTACGTAGAGACTGTCCAGTTTGACCAATGTACATGGCAGAGGGGGATTGCTGGCACATGATGGCATATATCACATCGGTAGATGAGCAGGTGAACGAGCCTCTGATAGTGTGGCTGATGTGATTAGGCCCTATGATGGTGTCCCCTGAATAGGTATGTGGACACAGTTGGTAACGGGCTTTGTTGCAAGGATAGGTTCCTGGGTTAGTGGTTCTGTTGTGTGGTTTGTGGTTGCTGGTGAGTATTTGCTTCAGGTTGGGGTACTGTCTGTAAGCAAGGACTGGCCTGTCTCCCAAGATCTGTGAGAGCGATGGGTTGTCCTTCAGGATAGGTTGTACATCCTTGATGATGTGTTGGAAAGGTTTTAGTTGGAGGCTGAAGGTGATGGCTAGTGGCGTTCTGTTATTTTCTTTGTTGGGTCTGTCCTGTAGTAGGTGACTTCTGGGTACTCTTCTGGCTCTGTCAATCTATTTCTTTACTTCAGCAGGTGGGTATTGTAGTTGTAGGAATGCATGATAGAGATCTTGTAGGTGTTTGTCTCTGTCTGAGGGGTTGGAGCAAATGCGGTTGTATCGTAGAGCTTGGCTGTAGACAATGGATCGTGTGGTGTGATCTGGGTGAAAGCTGGAGGCATGTAGGTAGGAATAGCGGTCAGTAGGTTCTCTCCGAGTGGGGGTTCTCACAGCAGAGCAGAGTAAGGCTGGCTCCCTGAGTCGAGGATTGGACTGACCTAGCAGATCACCAGTCCAGATAACACCAGGGGAACGTCACACTCTCCTCTGGATATGCATCTGCACCAAATATACCTTCATTTCATAAACTACTATGCATTACACAAGGTAACAATCAGGTAAAAGAACGAATAATGAACTCATAAAAGTTATTCAGCCATAGAGCTCCAAAAGCCTTGCATAGTCAAGCGTCTTTCTGACATTATATAGTCCTGAGAGGGGCATATTCCATTTGCTGAGAGTGACCATGACAGAGTCAGATCATATAATATAAATATATATATATAAATCATTTTAAAAAGACTGATCTATGGACTCTGGGCATGAAGACCATCTGAAAGGAACCATCTTGGAAGTGAGAGAGGGTTGTTGTTTGTTTTTTTAAACAAATATTTGCTTTTCAATCCCTGTGGGAGGGATGGGGGTGGGAAACAGGGTGTTTTTCAAGTTTATTCCTTTGGTTAGTGTTTCTAGAGCATCCTGAGGTGCCTCAGTCTCTTCTGCACAACAGTCAGAAAAACATTCACCCTTTTAATGTTAACTAATGTACTAATAACGTTGACTATAAAAAAAATAGTGCCATGCTTTTGCTTCCATCTGTGACTTTTGTCACTCTAGAACCTTGCAGACACATTTATTATCAGAAACATTTAGCTCGCAGAATGACTCTGACAACAAATGATTTCCTAAGCTGGTGAAATGCTTGGCTTGTTCGTTTTTAAATAGTTTGGTTGGTCTGTGACTACGCAGCACGAATACTGTTCCCTTTAGCAGGACCAAACTCTGGCTGCCAGGCTGAGGCAGCTCGGAGAGCATCTCATGCAAGGGACTTGAGCTAATTTATAAACTTGCACTTACAATCATTCAGCTTATGGTCAACACACCCTGCCCCAAACATGGTGCGGGGGAAGGGGGCACGACGGAACCGTGCGAAGCATGGCGAGCTGCGGGCAAGCTGGCTGAGGCAAGCTGGTGGATGCCCTGGACAGTTGAAGTAGAGGCTGGGCAGAAGCCGGGCTGGCGGGAGAGTCACTGGGTGACAGTTGGCTGCGTGGGGCTGGTGGCTGCTGAGGGACAGTGGGGCTGTGTGGGTAGGTGGCAGCTGGGGGGCACTGGCAGTTAGTGTGTGGCGGGGGGGAGTGCGGGTAGGGGAGCAACTGCCCCGTGCTGGCGGGCTTGAGGGGAGCTGGGGCTGCGTGGGTAGGCAGAGAAGCCTGGCACTACTACGCCCCCCACCTGAGGCGGCGGCTGCTGCTGCCACCACCACCATCCTCTGGCCGCCGCCCGGGGAGCAGCACTAGCGAAGGCAGCGGGCGCCTGGCTGCCTGCTCCATAGGAACCACAGCGCCTTCAAGTGGCCAGAAGGCTCAAGCACAGCTCAGTCCCTCCCACCCGCAGATTAGCCCAATGCTGGAGACTTCCCAGCGGAGCCGTGGGCCGGCTGTGAGATGAGTGACGTTTAGCAGCCCCACCAAAATGGCTTCCCGGGGCTCAAATTTATCTTTGTGCTACACTGGGCCTCAACTCCCGAGTATCTGAAGTTCTGTGCGCGCGTGTGCACAGCTAAATGCCTTAATTTGCACCTGCAACTTTGGCTATTTGCATGAGCAATTTGCCTGTTAGATGCATACTGTGTCTTTTCCGCATACAATTACTTGTTTGGCAAATACACCTGTGATAATTACACAGGCAAATTAGACACAACGGGATGTCATTTTTATACATGCATAATTTACAGAATCCTCAGCTCATTAATTTCTTAGCAAACTCAGTACTCATTGCTTCCTTCTAATAGCAACAGCACCATGAAAAAGGTGTGCCACTCCCATCCAGCAAACTGGAAAATCTAGCTTCTATAGACTGAGAGCGCATAGAAGGTTCTGTGGTTCTAGTTCTGTTCTCCTTCCATCTAAAAGCAACAGAAAAAAGGAGGAGTAATGCAACATTTTTAGGGTAATAAAATAACTTCCTTCCACCAATAAGAAGTATCTGACAGACGAACTAACAACCCCCAAACAGAAAGAAAAGTTACCAAGATCTGAGTGCAGTAGCCATTATTATGTAAAGTTGTGGTGGAGGGCTATAAAGACAAAACAATATCCTCCATTTTGGAAGACTGGGTTCTGGAGAACAGAATGGAGGGCAGCTGGCTGCTGTTAACAGCAGATGTTTATTTGTATATTGTTCATTGACAAACAAAAAGTTTAATTAACACAGTTTATGTTTCCACAGTGGTGCTACATGCCCTTTGAGTACACAGAATTCAGCTGAACTCAAACTCAAAACTAGGAAATTAAGAGTTAAGGTGAGACAAGCCTAAATCTCTGAAAAGCAGAACATATGTTAGTGGACATGTCCCCCTCCCTGGCAACACAATCTTATTTCTGCGCCCTAGAGATGGCTACCGTGCATTTGTGCCCCTGGTGAAAGGTGGTCACAGACCCCACAAATGAAATGTCCACAACTCCACCTAAGCTGCTGAGAGGTGCACATTTCCTCTCTGTCTTGGGGAAACCTCCTCTGATTGGCAGCCAAGGGGAAAGCAACAAATCATGACTGCAGCAGAAGCAGAGGAAGGGGCACCGATTGCCATTGGCTACTGCATGGGTATGTAAGAGAGGGAAAGAGTACACAGAGCTTTACCTCCGCCTGTCTTGCGTCCCTGCCCACAGACTAATCAAAGCTGCAGGCTCAGTGTTTTCCTGAGTGCAGAGAATGAATGTTCTCTACCACTGCCCCTCAGGACAGAAGGCACCATTTGTACAGAAGGCAGGAAGGAGTAGAAAGAGTTTCAGTGGCTTGGGGTTGCTTTGCTCTTCCCCTTTCTCTGCTCCTGTGACAAGGGGAGGGTTCTTGTGTTTCTCCCCTTCTCTTCATCCCAGCACTAGGGCCATCCTTAGGCATACAAAGCATACTCGGCTGCGTAGGGCACCTGAAAATTTGGGGCACCACTGGGACAGCAGGTAAGAGCATGTCGGCTCTCGCACACCCACCGCGTGCTGCAGGCTCCTTGGGCAGGGGCCGTATTCACAGAGCCAAACACACTGGTGCAGCACATCCTTCGTCAGGGAGAGGGTACGGGTCTCTCTGCGGGGAACTGTGACTTTCTACTGCAGTGAGGTGGGCCAGGCGGCTCAGTATCCTTTGCTGCCTCGTCCCTTCCCCCCGGGCTGCTGCAGCATCTGCTGTGTATGAAGCTCGATGTGTGTTAGCAATGGGGGCGGGGGTGGTGATTGTGCGCCAAGTCAGACATAGGAGCACCAGTTTAATAATACTGTGTAGGACTCCATAAATCCTAAGAATGGCCCTGCCCGGCACCCCCCTCCTTGACCTGTGAGTGGGGGGTTAAGAGCCCCAGGAGCTGCAGAAGGAGCAAAGGTGAGATAGGATGAAGAACCAATGTGGGATAGAATTGGGAGGGGCAGAACTGATGTGGGGGCTGAATTGATGGAGGTGGAGGGGCAGAACAGATATTATATTGCTTTCATTTCAGTAGAAAGTGACAGGACCCCTCACTTCTTTAAGGTCCTTTTAGCACTAGCTACTGGGTATGGTTCAGGAAGGAGGGGTGCCCTTGTAAGTAGACAAAGAATTGCTAGGACAATGTATGGTAGTTGGCTTATGTTCCACAGATTTGAATTGCAGCATTTATTCTTATACACTTCTGCTGTTATTCACTGTTAAGTGCTGTATTGAATGATAGATTAGTTGGAACGTGTTGGCAGAGATATTACTGAGAATGATGAGTCACCTGTACCATATAAAGTCAAACATTTCCTTATTTCAGTATGCTTTTTCAGCAGAGGCACACAATGGTGCTATAGGGATTGTCAATAGTCTGGTGGTATACATGATAGTGGTTTGTGGGGCTTAGTGAAGGATAAATGAAAGCAATATCTCAGAAGGAATTCTCAGGGCAAGGATGAAGTGGTGATACAAACCACCCTCAGATGTGCAAAATCTGTGTAGTGAGTTCTGTGTTTTGAATATTGGCCAATTCCTGTCACCTGACCTAGCTCCAAGTTTGCCATAGTAAATAGAAAAGATTGTAGTTATTTCTATACTACAGCTATGGTGCTGCAGTAGTGCCATGGCATATGCTTCCCACAGCAACAGAAGGGTTTTTTCCATTGCTGTAATGTTCCCTCTTATTTTTTACATCCATGTACAGAATGAATTTTGCTATGTGTACCAATATGGAGGTGATGTGTGGCGGGGGTGGGGCTGAGTGGTTTGGAGTATGGGAGGGGGGTGAGGGCTCTGGCTGGGGGTGTGTGCCCTGGGGTGGAGCTGGAGATGAAGAGTTTGTGGTGTGGGAAGGGGCTCAAGGCTGGAGCAGAGGGTTTGGATGCGGAGGGGCAAGGGCTCTAGCTGGGGGTGCGGGCTCTTGGGTGGGGCCAGGTTGAGGGGTTTGGGGAGCAGGCTCTCCCCAGGTTGCGGCAGGGAGAGAGGCATCTCTTGCCACCTGTGTGGCCCTTGATAGTCTGCTGCGTTGCTGTGTAGCTTAGAGGGAACATATTATCACTGTAATTAATTCACTTCTCCAAGAGGAGGTAACTAGGCTTAAGGCGGTAACTCGGCTGATGGGAAGAATTCTTCCATTGTCCACCTGCATCTACGATGGGGGAGGCGGGTTAGGCTGTTTAACTAAGTTGCTCAAGGTTGTGAATTTTTCTGAAATCTTTGTACACCTGAGCAAGGTAGCTAGGTCAAGCTAACTTTTAAATGCAGGGAGGTCTCAGACTTTGTGCTACAGTGCACATGTGTTCTATAACATCTGTAAGGGTAGCATGCTAGTACTTGTGCTACTGGCGTGTTGGGGCATTAGAAGAGTGGCATGTACATTAACTCTATATTTTCTGTTTTTCAGAAGTTTGTGTTCAGCTGAACTCACTGTTCTGGAAGTGCATATGGCATCACTGGGCAACTGTAGTTCTGTATTAGTAAATGTCCAAGAGTTTTGTTGTTGTTGTTGTTATCATTTTGTGGTAGATAGATATCACATAGGTTTGCCGGTGTAACTGAGGCTACATAAAAGATGCTATGTTGTTCCTACCGAACCATGTCCACAGCTGAATCTCTTGATCCCATATCAGCTCTCTCAGGAGGCAGCACTTTTTCCTCCCACACCCAAGAGAATGTAGAAGGGGTCTCTCCTCTACTGTCAGTAATCAGCCGTATGTCAGGACATAGGATAGGTTATGTCTCCCTTACGTGCCCCAAACAGCCTGATGCCTTTGTCTTTATGTCTCCTGTTTCCAATCGCTTTCCACTATTCAGGAGTGGACCTTTTCAGGCTTTGTCCTTTCCTAAAGCACAGAAGCAACAACAATACCTTGCCCAGTTGTGTGAAGAGCACACTTTTTTCATGTCCTGGGCCTCTGTCCGATCATCCCCCACCCACCTCCAGATTTTCACCAAGTTACAATTCAGTTTAAGAATCTTAGAATTTAATGAAAATGGACAGAAAAGTAAAAAATACAAAAGAAGGAAAGTCTTTTTTTTTTTTTGGAGATCAGGCAGTTATTGAGATTAAAGAAAGAGGCTGCCTGGTTGGCTTTGAAAATGCCAAAGGTTCAAATAGGGTTAGCCAGTTTGCCAACTATTTGAATTTTTTTTCTTCCAGGCTCACAAAACGGAGCAAATCTTTAATTCAGGCTCAACTGATTATGAATGAACCTTTCACACATCAATAACTTGTTTTAGAATCTACTGCTTTTTTAACTTTTAAACTTGTGGTATTTGCACTAATAGTGAACTATAATAGATGTTTTCTGAGTGGCTGTATTCTCACAGATAGCTGCCTCCTCTTCCCCTCCCCTCCACTACAGCAAATTAATACCTGCCCATAACTTTTCAGGCCCTAGTCCAGCAAAGCACTTAAGCATATGTTTATAGTTAAGTACTTGAGTATTTTATTGAAATAAACAGAATGGTTTATCTTCTTAAAGTTAAACATGGGTTTTAGTGCTTTGCAGAATTGAAGCTTTAATGAGTCATTTGCTTGACAATTAATTATCACACAACTTCATACAACTTGTCACTTGGATTATTCTGTCAATTTTTTTTAATGAAATGCCTACAGCAAGTTTTTCTGAGCCAAAATCCAGACTTGCTAAATGGCTTTTTTAATCTCAGCTCTTATATACCATATATAACACATTCATTACTATATATAGCAAATATAACTGAGTAATTTAGATATCACAATCTGCAAAGCAGACAAGGATAGCAAACTTAGAGGACATATGTCAAGATCATCCAGGGTCATAATCAAACAAAAGGAAAAAAACACTAACATTCAAACCATATTAAAGGTGACTATAATATGGTGTCATTTGTACCAAGAGTAGCCTATCTCTACCTCCATAATGATTTTAATAGCATATAGAAGTCTATAATTTAACTTGCTTAAGCATGTTATCGTTCAAAAACAAGCAAATTATGCAAATAAGAATATTATTAAAATGGTACTAATTTGAGTCTTCTAAGAATACAAAGGTACAGCTTAAATGTTATGTTCTCATTAGTCACACACAATAGAACATGATGCAAAGTAGGTATTTTCTCTCTCACAAACAAAACAGCTTGAGCAAACAAAAGATTGCCCATCAATTCACTGGAAAAAAACTTGTCAGCTTAAAAGAGTGGATCCTATTAAAAAAAATTAGTGATAAAATGAAAAAAAAGAAAGAGGTTGCTCATGGAAAGGACAGTCACTCACTCTCTCTCCACAGAGAAAAACCAAGTGCCTCTCAGCTGTCTTATTATTTTACATCAAACATAGAAACTCAAAACTTGCTATAAATATAGCCCTGCTTTTATAAGTACTCCATCACTCAGTGCAAAACTAATGCAGGCAGATTCTCTGTAGCCTTAAAGAATAGCTAATTTACTTCAAGCCCTAAAATTAACAGCTATGACCTTATCATTGCAATAAATAAGTAGGAAACTACAGTGACTATTACGTCAAAAGTAAATAAGACCATAAACATCTACTATAGAACACTATAAGAAAAGGAGTACTTGTGGCACCTTAGAGACTAACAAATTTACACTATGAGCTTGAAATGGTACACCATTATTCTCTTACTCATATCTGAAAAGTGGGTCATTAGTCTTCCAGTGGGAATCTTACTTTTTTTTAAATATTTCTCTATACTGAAATCTGAGCTAAAAATATCTTTTATTTTTGAAGCTGATTGTCATATTTAGCAGTGTTTCAGTGAAATGTTTCATAAGACAATGTTAATTTACTGAGAATTGTTGCAGACGTTTGGGAGAAGTTTGTGCAGATGTTCAAAAATAAAAAATTATTATTTTAGGAAGAGAAAGTAATGGATTTAGCACATCCCAGAAAAAACTGAAAATCTTTTGTTCTCTGGTTTTGCTTTCTTGGCTTATGCTATTGCATAACAGGTGCTGTGGTGGTATTTCAATATAAATGACAACTTGCCTCACCATTCTTTTTATGTGAATTAATGAGAAAAATACATGGAAAAAGTTAAAAATCCTCTTTAGAATGATGTTAGTTCTTTCTTAAATGTGATTGCAAATGCAGAGGATCTGCTTCAGAGCCCCATGGAACAGCTCCAGAATGGAAGAGGTTCTACAGGCTAGTATAGACTATCAAGTATTTTGCCTTTTCATCCTGTCTTTGAACTAAAGACACATCCCTTTTGTTTGTTGTCATTCCCAGAAGAACAACTCTCCATAGATACACTTCTAGGAGTAGTATCACTTCATCTGCGGGCCACGTGACATCCTCTGGAGATATAATGCCTTCCATAGAGTTGGCATGCTATACTAGGGCAGGGCCACAGGATATTTCAAGTGAGTTTAGTGAGAAAGAGTTTAGAACAGATCGTATTTCCAAGAATTAATGTTTAATTCAGTTAATGAACCTCTGGCATCAATCAGTATTTATTTAATATAAGTATAGCATTATATGAGTGCTAAGTATTAATAATAAAGTTGTGACCAGTCTAGGCAAATTACATTACTGTATGCAGGTCTGCTGTCACATCAAAAGCAGTAATAACCTTTAGCATGTATTCTAACACAAACAATTACATTACGGTGAAGTTAAGGTTGCAAGCACATACCAGAATGGATGTTGCCCTTCCACAACAAACCACAAAACTGCACTCGGATAACTACCATATCCTTAATTACCCTAGTAGAGTTAAGACAGTATGGTATTCTCAGATAGATTTAAATATATTCAGGAACATTTTGTGTTCAGTTGGGTATCTTTAAGTGAGAGAAGTCAGTTAAAGAAGTACTGTTGAAAATATTATGCACCAGTTATTCAATTCTAGTTCATTAATATCTGGCCTGGAAGGTTAGTTGCAGTTGTTTTCTGTGGGGTAATCCCAGTATAATAAGGCCCACTGATGATGACTTTAGATATCTGTAACTGCTAGCCCATGGAGATTGGAGAAATGGTACTATAAATCATTTCTGTTTTGTTGTATGACTCAATCATGCATTTATGCACGTGAACCTTGTTTTTAAAATTATTTCTTAATACTTGAGAAAATATCTAATTTTAATTAAGAATTCACACAGTGTTTCTCCATTTGAACTTCTAAAAAGAGGACGAGAGTACATTTCTGCTTTGTATTTTAAAGTGGTTTTCCCTGTGTGCACCTTGACAAAATGTAACATAGTTTTTGGATGTGTGTATGGAAAGTAAATTGATTGTGGAGTATATCTTAAAGTATGTTTATTACAGTCACTCTTCAGAGAACCCAATTACTAATATATGGTTATAACCACTTTACTTGCACTTCCTGCTGACTATTAGTTGTAATGGCATGCTGTCTCCCTACAGCTGTGAGTTTTAGCTTTTGTTGTCTCTGCTGTTAATGTTTTGGTGGTTATCTGAGGGTGAGTGTAGCTTTCTGTGAAAATGCAGTTGTGACATTTCCCAGGCATACTCATGGTTTTGAGAAACTGCACCACCACCTGCCCTTAGTGTGAAGCAGTCTTGCCTGATGCTTGCTGTAGCTCTGCTCCCTGAAACCAGAGCCTCTGGCCACAGATAAACACTGACCTCCAGGTCTTCATAGACCTTGCCCTCTCTCATGCGTGCTAGTGACACACACTAACTCATGAGCCATTCTGCCAGCATCCCCCTGTGTAGTATCCAGTCCCTGTCTCTGGACTGTTACAGAAATAACCAGGTAAGCTGTCTCTGAAGAGACAGTATATGCGTATCTTAGCTGGCATAACTCAGGATCAGGTCGCTTATAACAACATAGCATTCGAATCTACTTATAGTGAAAACAAATATAACTTTATTTGCAAAGATTAAGATTTAAGAGATTGAGTAAGGATAATACCAAGTTATGTGAAAAACAAAAGGAATAACATGATTCTTAGATCTAAACTTAATGTTAGCAGGATAAAATCCTTGTCCAAAACAGTTTCTCACCTAAAGCAACCTCCCAGCATCACTAGCCCTTCATGTCCCAAATCCAACATTCATGAATGCAAAAAGCTTTTTTCCTTTCTCAGTGAAGGATAAGAAAGGGGTACTCTTTCCTTCCTTTTTCGCAAAAAGAAAAGGAGTACTTGTGGCACCTTAGAGACTAACAAATTTATTAGAGCATAAGCTTTCGTGAGCTACAGCTCACTTCATTGGATGCATTTGGTGGAAAAAACAGAGGAGAGATTTATATACACACACACAGAGAACATGAAACAATGGGTTTATCATACACACTGTAAGGAGAGTGATCACTTAAGATAAGCCATCACCAGCAGCAGGGGGGGGAAAGGAGGAAAACCTTTCATGGTGACAAGCAAGGTAGGCTAATTCCAGCAGTTAACAAGAATATCAGAGGAACAGTGGGGGGTGGGGTGGGAGGGAGAAATACCATGGGGAAATAGGTTTCAGAGTAGCAGCCGTGTTAGTCTGTATTCGCAAAAAGAAAAGGAGTACTTGTGGCACCTTAGAGACTAACAAATTTATTAGAGCATAAGCTTTCGTGAGCTACAGCTCACTTCATCGGATGCATTTGGTGGAAAAAACAGAGGAGAGATTTATATACACACACACAGAGAGCCTAATCACATCAGCCACACTATCAGAGGCTCGTTCACCTGCGCATCTACCAATGTGATATATGCCATCATGTGCCAGCAATGCCCCTCTGCCATGTACATTGGCCAAACTGGACAGTCTCTACGTAAAAGAATGAATGGACACAAATCAGACGTCAAGAATTATAACATTCAAAAACCAGTTGGAGAACACTTCAATCTCTCTGGTCACTCGATCACAGACCTAAGAGTTTCAGAGTAGCAGCCGTGTTAGTCTGTATTCGCAAAAAGAAAAGGAGTACTTGTGGCACCTTAGAGACTAACAAATTTATTAGAGCATAAGCTTTCGTGAGCTACAGCTCACTTCATCGGATGCATTTGGTGGAAAAAACAGAGGAGAGATTTATATACACACACACAGAGAACATGAAACAATTGTTTCATTGTTTCATGTTCTCTGTGTGTGTGTATATAAATCTCTCCTCTGTTTTTTCCACCAAATGCATCCGATGAAGTGAGCTGTAGCTCACGAAAGCTTATGCTCTAATAAATTTGTTAGTCTCTAAGGTGCCACAAGTACTCCTTTTCTTTAGACCTAAGAGTGGCTATACTTCAACAAAAAAGCTTCAAAAACAGACTCCAACGAGAGACTGCTGAATTGGAATTAATTTGCAAACTGGATACAATTAACTTAGGCTTGAATAGAGACGGGGAATGGATGAGTCATTACACAAAGTAAAACTATTTCCCCATGAGATTTCTCCCTCCCACCCCACCCCCCACTGTTCCTCTGATATTCTTGTTAACTGCTGGAATTAGCCTACCTTGCTTGTCACCATGAAAGGTTTTCCTCCTTTCCCCCCCCTGCTGCTTGTGATGGCTTATCTTAAGTGATCACTCTCCTTACAATGTGTATGATAAACCCATTGGTTCATGTTCTCTGTGTGTGTGTATATAAATCTCTCCTCTGTTTTTTCCACCAAATGCATCCGATGAAGTGAGCTGTAGCTCACGAAAGCTTATGCTCTAATAAATTTGTTAGTCTCTAAGGTGCCACAAGTACTCCTTTTCTTTTTGCGAATACAGACTAACACGGCTGCTACTCTGAAACCTTTCCTTCCTTTTATATCTCAATAAATCTTTCAAGTGCCCCTTCTGACATGTACCCCCAGATAACTCTTCCACCCCCCCCCCCCCCGCTTGTTCTCTGGTGTGCTCCCCTCTGTTGGTTTCACATCCCCTGTCAACCTATTTTTCCTGTGTTGGCTTAATTTACATGTGGCAGAGAGAGGTCTCTTGTCTAAGGAAAACACTGTTTGTCAACTCTGTCTTTCTTTCAGTAAAAAGAAAAGGAGTACTTGTGGCACCTTAGAGACTAACAAATTTAACAATTGTTTCATGTTCTCTGTGTGTGTGTATATAAATCTCTCCTCTGTTTTTTCCACCAAATGCATCCGATGAAGTGAGCTGTAGCTCACGAAAGCTTATGCTCTAATAAATTTGTTAGTCTCTAAGGTGCCACAAGTACTCCTTTTCTTTTTGCGAATACAGACTAACACGGCTGCTACTCTGAAACCTGTTTCTTTCAGTAGGTGCAGATAACTCCTTACACATCAACATACATATATAAGCTTTCATTTGATACCTTATATGACATTCTTTAGAGATTAATATTATGATAGCAATGTGTTAAGTAGGGTGAGTTTGTCGAGCTCAGTAGGAGTTGCTGTTAAAGAACACTGAACCCTTTGCAGTTGGCACTGAGGCGTTCTTAAGGTCACAGCAACCATAACTCTGAATTTCCTGGCTTCCTAAATATTCCCTTCAGCTATCAATTTTCCAGTTCTGGTGCCTTCTGCACCATTATCTATCTTTCTTGTTCTTCATGGTAATACCAATTAGGCAGTGGTGAGCTGGAGCCGGTTTGCACTGGTTCGCGCGAACCGGTTGTTAAATTTTGAAAGGTTTCAGAGTAGCAGCCGTATTAGTCTGTATTCGCAAAAAGAAAAGGAGTACTTGTGGCACCTTAGAGACTAACAAATTTATTTGAGCATAAGCTTTCGTGAGCTACAGCTCACTTCATCGGAGCTGTAGCTCACGAAAGCTTATGCTCAAATAAATTTGTTAGTTAAATTTTGAAGCAGTTTTAGAACCGGTTGTTAACCCGCTTCCCTGCAGGGGGGCGCTGAGTCTTTGATGGGCTCCGGCCAGGAAGTGATGTAATTCCTCCTCTGGCCATCAGGGGCACTGCGCTGCGGGAGCCATGTGGGCTGCCGCCTGGCCCTGGGCACGAGCCCTGCTGCTGCTGCTCCCCTGGCCCTGGGGTTCCCGATGCTGCCTGGTGGGTCCCCGGCTGCTCTGCTGGGCCTGGACTGCATCCTGCTGCTCTCTCCTTGACTACCCACCACCCTGCCTCCAGCAAGCCCCTGCCCGCAGCCACCCCCGCACCCCCTGCCCTGCCCGCAGCCACCCCTGCACCCTCTGCCCTGCCTCCAGCCCCTGTCTCCAGCCACCCTCTGCCCTGCCTCCAGCCACTCCCAACCCCCCTGCCCGCAGCCAGCCCCTGCCGCAGCCAGCCCCTGTCTCCAGCCACCCCCTGCCCTGCCCGTAGCCACCCCTGAACCCCCTGCCCACAACCAGCCCCTGCCTCCAGTCACCCATGTACCCCCTGCTCTGCCTCCAGCCACCCCTGCGCCCCCTGCCTACAGCCAGCCCCCGTCTCGAGCCACCCCCTGCCCTGCCTCCAGCCACCCCCTGCCCACAGCCAGCCCCTGTCTCCAGACACCCCCTGCCTTGCCTGCAGCCACCCCCGCACCCCCTGCCTGCAGCCAGCCCCTGCTGCATGCACCCCCTGCCCTGCGCTACCCGCAGCCAGCCCCTGTCTCCAGCCACACCCCCTGCCTGCAGCCAGCCCGTCTCCAGCCACCCCCTGCCCTGCCTGCAGCCAGCCCCTGCCACACCCCCGGCACCCCCTGCCCGCATCATCCCCTGCCGCACGCACCTCCTGCCCTGCCCTGCCCTGCCCTGCCCTGCCCTGCCCTGCCTGCAGCCAGCCACCCCCGCACCCCCTGCCTGCAGCAAGCCAGCCCTTGCCTGCAGCCACCCCCACACTCCCTGCCTACAGCCAGCCCCTGTCTCCAGCCAGCCCCTCACCCCCTGCCCTGCCCGCAGCCAGCCCCTGCCGCATGCACCCCCTGCCCTGCCTGCAGCCAGCCCCTGCTGCACCCCGGCACCCCCTGCCTGCACCAGCCCCTGCTGCACTCACTCCCCGCCCTGCCTGCAGCCAGCCTCTGTCTCCAGCCACCCCTGCACCCCCTGCCTGCAGCCAGCCCCTGCCGCACCCCCTGCCTGCAGCCAGCCCCTGTTTCCAGCCACCCCTGCACCCCCTGCCCTGCCCACAGCCAGCCCCTGCCACACGCACCCCCTGCCCTGCACGCACCCCCTGCCCTGTATCCAGCCAACCTCTGCCGCATGCACCCCAGCCCTGCCCACAGCCAGCCCCTGTCTCCAGCACCCCCCACCAGCCCCTGCCTTGCCCGCACCAGCCCCTGCCTCATCCCTTGCCCTGCCCGCAGCCAGTCCCTGTCTCCAGCCAGCCCTGCATCCCCCTGCCCTGCTTGCAGCCAGCCCCTACCTCCAGTCAGCCCTGCCCTGTCTCCAGCCAACCCCGCACCCTCCTGTCTCCAGCCAGCTCTGCACCCCCTGCCCTGCCCGCAGCCAGCCCCACACCACCTTGCCTCCAGCCAACCCCGCACCCACTGCCCTGCCCGCAGCCAGCCCTGCACCCTGTGCCTCCAGCTAGTCCTGCCCCACGCCCCTGTCTGCAGCTGCCCCCACGTCCACTGGTGCCCTGAAGTTCCCAGGGCAGTAACCCTGCTCACCTGCTTCAATGCGGGGGGCAGGGAGCAGCTGGAATCCACACATGTGCACATCCTAGCGTGACCAGACAGGAAGTGTGAAAAATCAGGACAGGGGATGGGGGTAATAGGAGCCTATATAAGAAAAAGACCCCAAAATCGGGACTGTCCCTATAAAATTGGGACATCTGGTCACCCTAGCACACCCGCAGGGAGTGGTGGGGACCCACACGTGAAACAGAACTAATTTCTAGTTCAGGCCCATCTTTTTAAAAAAGAACTTTAGGCAGGGTTAACATACAGACGTATTTTCCCAGACAGGTCAGGCTTTTTAGTTCTTAAATTGCCGTCCGGGAGGAATTTTTAAAATTTAAAAATTCCTCCCAGGAAAATACGGACATATGGTAACCCTGTTGGTACAAAAAATACATACTGGGGCACATCCCTTAAATCAGAACTTTTTATGGAGAACCAGTTGTTAAGATTTTGGCAGCTCATCACTGCAATTAGGTAAGAAGTTTCTAAGAAGGAAAGGTCTGTTCTCTGCTATCTGTGAGATGTCGGGTATAATTAAGACAAATGGTGGTGAATAGAAGCCACAGAGGAAATATGTCTCTCATACTTAATTCTTACACCAAGTTTCTTCTTGTAGTGATATATCAAAGGTTGTTCTTTTTAATATGGTTGTAGATTTGGACTGATTATCCAGCAATCATTGCATGGACATAAATCAGTTGTTCATCCTAATAATCTCATCTATATCTACTTGACAAAAGCTTCATCAATATTCCTAAACAAGGTCCTGCAAAGAACAGAATATTTCAACATTGATGTTCAGACTGTCTTGGGCAAGATATTTTCATAATTTAATTCAGTAGAGTCAGTATCTTATTTGTCATTTGGAGATATGTAATTTGACATTTCCCCCGCATGTCTTCATCAGCAACATATCTGATATCAGGCCTTTTGACTTTATACTGGCCTTAGATATGGAGTGTTGGCTTTTGTTTAGTACAACTCAGGTGCTTGACCTGCCTCTTTTTTTTTTTTTAAATTACCATTGCAGTAAAGTTGTTGTCTTCCTTCATCCCATAGATAAGGGACAAAATCTGATTTTAATTAAACAGTTCAGCTCAGATCCAGATTTCTTTGTAGCTGTCTCTGATAAATTCTTGCCCAGTATGCTGTCATCTATATACATGGTCTGTTTACTTTTGGTGTAAATCTATGTATGTAACATCTCACCTCCCAGCTTACACCATCTGTTCTGATTTGCTTTTGCCTTGACTACAAGGTATCTAAGATTACTATTGCAGTTATACTGGCAAACCTGTCAAGTTAGGGAGTGCATCCGATGAAGTGAGCTGTAGCTCACGAAAGCTTATGCTCAAATAAATTTGTTAGTCTCTAAGATGCCACAAGTACTCCTTTTCTTTTTGCGAATACAGACTAACATGGCTGCTACTCTGAAACATGCTATCCCTGAGGCCAGGGAGCCAAACTGCACAGAATAGAGCTAACTTTAGATTAGTTGTCAGAGCTATTTCATTAATTTCCCTTATTCCATGTCTTAAATGTCTGCCCTGTGAGTTTTCTCTGAGAGTCTTGTTTTAGTTCAAGTACTCTAGAGGCAATGCCATTACCAGGGTAGACTGGCTCAAGGTGCTTAGCATACTCAAAGCCTCCTGACCTGTCTTGTAAATGGCCTGAATTTTCTCCTGTGTGGGTACAATTTTAACTTAATTTTTTGATTGTTTCCAGACTGACGAATATATAGGTCATTCCTTGGACAAGGAAAGATGCCTTTAGGGGAACTGGTATCAGGGAGAAGGCTTGTTAGAGGTCCGAAAGGATGAGAATCTGCACTATGAGGAAGACATTTTCATTGTGATTTGTATTTGTAGCAAGCATCCTAGCCTGTGACACAGACAACCTGCACTAGCCCACTATCCAAGAGATGAGGTTTTGGTAATAAATCCGTCTTTCTTTAAATTCTTTAGGGACAAAGAATAACTTATTTAATGAAATGCTATCTGAATTTCATATCCTGAAATAGTAATACTATTGACTTCAATTCCACCCTCTCCTATATCACTTAAGTCTAGAAAAGAGCTGCTGTTACACAGCTTGGATGCTTGCGGGACTTAATTTTTCTATAATTCTTAGGAAGTGACATGTAAAAATTACTACTTTGTTATTTATTTTATGAAAATTCTTTAGAAGCAAACTGATCAGTGTCTAATTTTGTTATGTCGAAGAACAGTAAACTTTAGTGTAACGCTGTGTCTTATACTGTATAGTGGGGGTAGTCAGTTGGATTTCATCTGCGGTCCCCCTGACTGCCAGTTGCTTTTGAACGGACTCCAAAATCATTGTATTTACTCATTATTGTTGTTTTTATTATTTTTTCTTCTCTGGAGACTGGACCTTGACTATACCTTGACCAAGAAATTTGAACCTTGACAAAAAATAATTGACTCCCTCTGCTATGTAGCTAAGCTCTCTATATAGCAAATTGTTGGTGTAATTTTTATCTTGCTCATGTTTTAATATTTTATTTCTAAAGAAAGGAGCATTTTGCATTCTTTGCTTCCTTCCGTATGCAATGTGAGTGCACATTAAATGAAAGCAATGCATTCTGTATTATGTCACGGATTCATGACCTAAATGCATTATTGGGTAGATCCATTCATAGTACATAACCTTTATGATATACATAGTCATGAATATCTGTTAATAATTTCAAATTCAGATCCATTTTAATGGATATAGTTCCCAAAGGATCTAATTATGTGAAGATAACAGGTATGTTTGTTTATATAAAAATATGTAGCTTGCTATCTGTCTCTCTTAATAGAGAGAGATGGTGGTATGTAACAGTTTTATTGGCACAAGTGTGGGATAGCTACATTACTTAGTTAGGCCCTGATCTTGTGTGATCCTCAACTCCTCACGAAATGGTTGGAGATTCTTAATGTTATGCGGATTATCCAATACAATTGCTAATAAAAACCTTTCTTATCCACCACTACCCACCATCATGTATTGGGATGGGGGAAAAATGTTTTTAGAAGGTGCTTATCATTTTAACACTTTTTTTGTATGCCTCCACCTGTAAAACCACGCTGTTTTTGTTACTGTGGGTTCAATTCCTGAAAGAAACTAAGCGCTCCCAATTCATATTAGATGTCAGTGGGAGTTGAAGGTGTACACAGTGCCCAGGTTGAGCCACGTGTGAAAGCATCACAGCAAAGGAAAAAATATTCCTTATACATTTGTAAAATCTCTTTATTTTATTTATTTAAATATTCTGAGAACCAGAGTGCTGCAATTTTACTGTTTGATATCTGAGAGGACTGGAGAAGGGCATGCATAGTACCTATTTTTTAAAAGCGAAATAAAGAGGACCCAGGCAATTAGAGACAAATCAGCCTAACTTTCGATACCTGGAAAGATACTGGAATAAGTTATTGCATAATATGCTCATAAGAAGCTAGAGGATAATAGGGTGATACAATAGCCAATATGTAGTTGTCAAGGACAAATCAGACCAAACCAATTTCATTTCCTTTTTTTGACCGGATTACTAGTCTAGTGGGTTTGGGGGAAAGCAGTAGATGTGACATATCTTAGATTTTAGTGAGGCTTTTGACACAGTGCCACGTGACATTCTCATAAGCAAAAAGCAAACTGGGGAAATGTGGTGTGGATGAAATTACTATATGGTGGGGGCACAGCTGGTATGAAAAAAAATTCTCAGAGGAGGTTGTCAATGGCATGCTGTCAAACTGGGAGGTCATATCTGATAGGAGCCTGTGGGGGGCCTGTCTTGGGTCTGGAACTATTCAATATACATTATTCATTAATGATTTGGATAATGGCCTGGAGAATATACTTATAAAATTTGTTGATGATGCCATGTGGGAGGGGGTTGCCAGCACTTTTGAGGATGACATTAAAATACAAAACAAACTTGACAAACTGTAGAATTGATTTGAAATCAACAAGATGAAATTAAATCAAGTGTAAAGTACAGCACTGAGGAAAGAAAATCAGATGCACAAATTCAAAATGGGGAATAACTGGCTATGAAGTAGCACGGCAAGAAAAGGATCAGGGGTTATGAGTCCAAATTGAGTTACAACATTGAAAATGAGCCTGCAATGTGATGCAGTTGTGAAAATGGCCAATATTTCGGAGTACATTAACAGATGTGTTGTATGTAAGACATGGGAAGTAACTGTTCCACTCTACTCAGCACTGTTGAGGCCACAGCTGGAGCACTGTGTCCTGTTCTCGGCGCCACACTTTAAGAAAAATGTGGAAAAATTGGAGAGAGTCCAGAGGAGAACAAAAAAATTATAAAAGGTTGACAAAATTGACCTATGAGGAAAGGTTGTTGTTTCTTTTTAAAAGTGGGCGTATTTAGTCTTGGGGAAAGGAGCAGGGGGTGGGTGGAACCTGATAAATCTTCAAATATGTTAAGGGTTGTTACAAAGAGGCTGGTGATCAATTGTTCATTATGTCCACTAAAGGTAGGACAAGAAGTAACTGTCTTAATCTGCAGCAAGCGAGATCTAGGTTAGATATTATAAAAAAATGTTCTGGCTATAAGTACATGTAAGTACTGCAATAGGCTTCCAAGACAGGTTGTAGAATCCCTATTACTGGAATCTTTTTAAGAACAGGTTAGAGAAACACCTATTGGGGATGATCTAGATCAATGGTCACCAATGCATCGATCACGATCTACAGGTCGATCCTGGAGCCTATGCCAGTCAATCGTGATCTCCGGGCTGCTAAAAGTCCAGTGGTGCAGCAGGGCTCAGGCCAATGGGAGCTGCGGGGGCAGCACTTGTGGGCACGGGTAGTGCATGGAGACCCGCTGCCCCTCTCTCGCCACAGAGGCATGCTAGCAGTCAGCCACTTTTGTGAGCGGCATGGGGCCATGGCAGGCAGCCTGCCTGCCTGAGCCCCTCTGCGCTGCTGGCGGGGAGCTGCCTGGGGTAAGTACCTCCTGACCGGAGCCTGCACCTCACACCCCCTCTGGCACCCTAACCCCCTGCTCCAGCCCCGTCCTGCACCCAAACTCTCTCCCAGAACCCTCCACCTCTCCTGAACCCCAATACTCTGTCCTAGCCTGGAGACCCCTTCTGCACCCAAACTCCCTCCCAGAGCTTGAACCCCTCGCTCCTGCACCCCAACTCCCTGCCCTGTTGACCAAAACAGGAACTAGAATTAACAATGGCCAGGAGTTTCGGTCTCGGGTTCGCCTCCCTTCCCGAATCTGTCAGCGGGGGTTTGTGTTCCCAGATCTGACTCAGACAGGATAAAGGTACAACAAGATTTTTTAATGGGGTGGCAGGGACTCCCCAAGTACCAAGGTGAGACACATAATAAAACAAGCTAGGCTGTATCAATAGGGATCTATACACAAGGATCGAAGTGACAATGACAGTACCATCTCTGGCAGCTTGATTCAGTATTGTCTTCTCCTCTTCAGAATGGATGCAGCACGACAGGACAGCTGGATCCCTCAGATGGGGATAGGACCTCAAGGCAGGAACAGATGAGCATCTTCTCAGGTAAGATGAGAGTATTCAGGTAGTTAAATCCCTCCCCCTCCCTGTATCTGCATCGTCATGCGTGGAACAAGCGATTACTATAGGAGATGGATTAGGTGTGTGTAGATATATATATTCCTGGCTTAAAATGGCCATTGTGGGGTGAATGGCCTACCCGCAGTCACTTGCTCTGCCTCAAACAAACAGCAACAAGACTCTGCTACTCAGGCGGGCAGCCCCGATCTAATCTGAGCACCCACTTGTATAGATATAGGGTTGCTAGGCAGATTACCTGATTGACAGTAACTATCTTTTCCCGCCTAAAGATAAAAAGGCACCAAACTCAGAGTGAGGAGGGGACAAGAAAGGCTTACCAAATGGATGCCTAGCTGTCCTTTAGAGGATCCAAGATGGCCTTGATATTTTTACCTCTACAACCCCAGGCTCAGCCAATGCACACCCCACAGTTGAGAATGTTACACTGATTTGTGATGATCCCTGAAGGATTTTGGATCTGTAAACCACAAACGACACTAATAAGTAAAATTCATAAAATGTCCAGTGAAGTCTGAGATTAGGTGAGGTGTGACCTATGATCCCTGCACCCAAACTTCCTCCCAGAGTTTACACCTCTCACTCCTGCACCCCTGCCCCAGGCTCATCCCGGAGCCCCTCCCATACTCAAAACCCCTCGGCCCCAGCCTAGAACCTGCACCCCCTCTCACACCCCGACTCCCTGCCCCAGCCCATGAAAGTGAGTGAGGGTGGGGGAGAGCGAGCGACAGAGGGAGTGGGGAATGGATTGAGCGGGGCGGGGTCTCAGGGAAGGGGCAGGATGGATCCTGGGTTGATCTTAAATTCAAAAAGTGATCTTCTGCGTAAAAAGGTTGGAAACCACTGGTCTAGGTATACTTGGTCTTGCCTCAGCCTGAGGGGTGGGGGACGGACTAGATGACATTTGGAGGTCCCTCCCAGCTCTACATTTCCATGTTCTTGTGATACATCAGGGCTAGAAATATGTACTGCTGCTTATAATTGGGAATCCAGTAATTTCAGCCTTCCCACCAGACAAGCAAACGTTTGATTTTTTTCCCCGCTCACTCTCCCCAAAAGATCCCTCACTAAAACGGAATTCAGGGTGAGATTATGTATAATTTAAAGGCAAGAAACTTTGCAGGGATATTGTAATTAATCCAAAATCCAAGTGCTGTAAACTAGGAAATTCAGACTTGAGATTACAGTTCAAAGAAATCTAAACGTGTTATGGTGAGAAATGCACAATTTAAGGCAGCCGAACAACCTTAATTCTGCCCCATGGCAATAACCATACCATTATGATAAGGTATTTGAGGATTTTTTCATATTTTCTTCCCTCATGGGATCAATGTGATGAGTCCCAAGGTGTCTGTGCTTTAAGGCTCCCTCTGCACTTCTGCCTGATTCCCCGTAGCAGTACTACCTACCTGGAGCTGAGGAAGCAGTGACATAGGTAGCCTATCCATCACTGATTGATGCCTAAACAAGCATGCATCCACAGAATCTGTAAAGGATATTGACGGTAGAGGTCATATAATCTACCAGTGAAAACACTTGACACACATTTCCAGTCTCCATCATAACACTAAGTCAATGGTTTCCAAACTTGTTCTGCCGCTGTGCAGGGAAAGCCCCTAGCGGGCCGGGCCAGTTTACCTGCCATGTCCACAGGTTCGGCCAATCACGGCTCCCAGTGGCCGCGGTTCGCTGCTCCAGGCCAATGGGAGCTGCTGGAAGCGGCGTGGGCTGAGGGACGTACTGGCCGCCGCTTTCTGCAGCTCCCATTGGTCTGGAGCAGCGAACTGCAGCCACTGGGAGCCGTGATCGGCTGAACTTGTGGACGTGGCAGGTAAACTGGACTGGCCCGCCAGGGGCTTTCCCTGCACAAGCAGTGGAACAAGTTTGGGAACCACTGCACTAAGTCATTACAACTAACACAATTGTTATATGCAGATTAGTTGCTTCTGAGGATATAAGAATGGCTATACTGGATCACACCAATGGTCCATCGAGTCCAGTATCCTGTTCCAACAGTGACCAGTACCATGTTGGTCAGAGCGAATGAACAGAGCAGGGCAGTCACTGAGTGATTCATCCCGTTGTCCTTTCCTAGCATATTGGCTAGTAGTCATTGATGGACCTCTCTTCCATGAACTTACCTAATTCATTTTTGAACCCAGTTACAGTTCTGGTCTTCATAACATCCCTTGGCAATGAGTGCCACGGGTTGATTGTGTGTTGTATGAAATACTTCCTTATATTTGTTTTAAACCTGCTGCCTATTAATTTAATTCACTGACCCCTGGTTCTTGTGTTATGTGAAGGAATAAGTAACACTTCGTTATTCACTTTCTCCATACCATTCACAATTTTATAGACCTGTATCATATTTCCTGCTCCCCCAAGTTGTCTCTTTTCCAAGCTGAAAAGTCCCAGTCTTTTTAATCTCTCCACATATGAAAGCTGTTCCATACCCCTAATCACTTTTGTTGCCCTTCTCTGTACCTTTTCAAATTCTATATATCTTTTTTGAGATGGGGTGACCAGAACCGCATGCAGTATTCAATGTGTGGGCGTACCATGGATTTATATAGTGGCATTATGATATTTATTGTCTCATTATCTATCCTTTTCCTAATGGTTCCTAATGCTCTGTTATATTTTTTTTTATTGCTGCTGCACATTTGAGCAGATGTTTTTAGGGAACTGTCCACAATGACTCTAAGGTCTTACTTGTGTGGTAAAGACTAATTTAGATCCCATCATTTAGTATGTATAGTTGTAATTATGTTTTTCAATATGCATTACTTTGCATTTATCAACATTGAATTTCATCTGCCATTTTGTTGCACAGTCAGCCAGTTTTGTGACATTCCTTTGTAATTCCTAGCAATCAGCTTTGGATTTAACAATGACCCCAGTTGTGAATTACCTGGGATGTAGACCTGAACATGTCTATAGCCTACACTAAAGTGACACATGCTTTCTTGCTCATATAGACCAAGCTGGCAGTTAGTAGGAGGGGCAGGAATGTAGTCTCTGTCCCTGAATTTGTAGCAATTGTATAGGATATTGCTACTACATTTAAATTTAGTAGCATGTCATCTATGCCACTTCTCTTCTTCTCTTTTGTTGTTTTATCAATTTCATATTAATTTCTCCTTGACAGTGCCTGTTTGCTGCTGCAGAGAGGGGAGCTGGAGCATTGTGACATATGAAGTATCTCAGCCAATCATCCATCACTCCCCCAGTAACACTAACCTTCACTTTAAACTGTAACTCTGCACCCTTGTTGTCTCTCCCCTTGACAGTGCCCATTTGATTCTGTAGGTGAAGGGATCTCTCTGCTTGCAGCCCCAAATTAATGCTGTTTACATTAACTAAAATAGATTTTGCTGGGCAATGAGCTTGCCTGAATCAGGAGTAGTAAGGAGGGACACATGATGCAAATCCCTAGCCTTGCTCCTACTCAGCCAATATAGCTCCTTATCTGAAATGGCTCTCATTATTCTAGTCCTGAACCCTAACTCTACGCAACTCTGTCAAAGTGCTTAAGTCCTAACCCACAACTCATTTGCTGACTCATTTCAACCAATGGGATTGAATCACACAAATGAACTGGAGGGAATGAGTGATGATTGGATGAATTACCACTGATATTGCAATGGTTCTCTGCCTGCAGTAGCAAATGGGCACTGTGAGAAAATCGGGCTTTTCTGGTGTTCTGGTTTTCCAGTTGTTTTCTTATTGATGCCTAGAACATTCCCTGAAATTTCTGAAGTGTTCAGATGCAACTTTAAAAGTTGTTTTACAAATAGACAAACAGAAATGCCATCAAGTTGATTGATAGGTCTCACTTTGCTTGGCCAATACCACAGCAATTACATACAATAATTAGTAATAAGTTAGTGTAATGACACTCTAATTTCTTCAAATATGAACTATGCAAGATTTAAATTATTTTTAACTATATGGAAAATATAAAGTGTCTGTTCCAAATTAAGGTAATTTGGGACACAGAAAAAACTGTAATAGTCAAATTTCTTAAAGGACCGTTTAACTCAAACTGGTTAACATATTAACCAGAAAATTCATTTGGTACTCAAAGAGTAAGTGCTTCAGATCTTCGCAGGATAAATTTTACTGTTCATACAAAACAGAGGTTGAATCCCTGCTTTCAGTGCACAACTTTAACTATGAAATCATAATATCAGACCTTCAAACTGTCACATATCTATATGAGAGTTCTGGTTACTACATATGGGTATATTTATGGAATGTCATTCTGCAGAAAAATAGCTTAATGGAGAGAGAGTCTGGTAATAGCATGCATACAACTTCCATTGATATAAACTCAAGTACAGCACAGAGACTGAGGTTAGAATATGGCTCCAAAACTGAAACCCCTTTCCATCCCCACTGAATACTGTGGTACAACTTAGATTTTTAGACAGTGGGTAACTAGACATATTCAGTGTATTGTAATGTCTAGGTATGATGGAGTGAACTGAAAGTTTTGGTCTTAATTATGAATTTTCCTCTCTTTGTGGACATATTTTTTATGGCTTAACGTGATCAGTTGTTACTTTATCTAGTGTATACAATTATTGTTACAGATGTAAAGAGGCATAAGTATTGAGGAAAATAGCATTTAGCATAATTTCTAATTATCTCATTCAAGCTCTTTGTTTGAAGACATTTGTCAAAACAGCTAGAAAGCTGAATGGACAAAGGATACATCTGAGCTGAATTGATGTAGCATGCATGTTGATTACAATTAACTGAGTTTGTTGTTGGCATATATTAAATGAAACCTGCAGCTGAAAATGATGCAGTAGGAGCTGTTTTAGTCAATAGCTGTATACTTGAATTTTATTGAGCTGTTTCTCTGATGTACAAAGAAAGGCATTCTTATTATTTTCCCATATGGAGCACATTGTCCTGTGGGAATAAAATGCTTATAATATAGTTTTGTGTAAGTAAAAACCTTTTAATTACTATTTTGCAACTATTGTCTTTCCGTGTATGATTTAATGTTGGAGGATTTGTATAGAAGGCTACGAGATGAACATATTCAGTGCATGGCAATGAGTCTGAAGCCTGAGATATATCATAGATGAGGCTCTAAAGTCAGGGTTTCTGCCAAAATGATTGTTACTAAGCTGGAGAGTTGGCTAGGTCTACATTACAAACTTCTGCCAGCATAGATAAGTCAGTCAAGGATAGGCTGAGGTGTGACTTGTGACCAATATAGCTGGCACAGTGGAAAAAGGCAGTGGAAGGGTCACAAAGGGGACCAGGATTGGGTCCTAGGGCCTGATTCTGATCTCCCATGGGTGTGAAAATCAGGTATAACTCCATTGACATCAACGCAATTACCCTAGTGTATAAACCAGTGTGAAAAGAGAATCAAGCCTGTAGTGGTAATCATTCTGCCTTGAGTTTTTACTTGTATGCATTCTTTAGTAGAAATGTAAAACAATGAGGAACAATAAAACTAGAATATGTTATAACAGTGATATGGAAGAATAGAGTATTTCTGGAGCCAAGAAAATTTTACTGTTATAAAACAGATAGACAAATTAGAATTTGAAATGTATATGTTAATAGGCAACAATATGGAGTAGTGGGGCGGGGGTTGGGTAGTGGGTGACAGGAACTCTCCAGCAGTCCTCGGCTGCTCGAACAGCCTCTTGGGGTTGTGGGCAGTTGGCAGAACTTAAAGGAGCCCTAAGTTTCCTCTATATTGTGTGTCAGGATTGGTTCCCAGGCTTGGGAGAGCATAGAATTGTAGGGCTGGAAGGGATCTTCTAGACGAATCTCCTGCACTCAAGGCAGGACTAAGTATTAACTAGACCATCCCTGACGAGTCCCCTACATTCAAGGCAGGACTAAGTATTATCTAGACCATTGCCTAACATCCTCTTATCCTCTTAAAAATCTCCAATGATGGAGATTCCACAGTCTCTGTAGGCAATTTATTCCAGTGCTTAACAACCCTGACAGAAAGTTTTTCCTAATGTCCAATCTAAACTGCCCTTGCTGCAATTTAAGCCCATTGCTTCTTATCTTATCGTCAGAGGTTAAAGAGATCAATTTTTCTCCCAGCTCTTTGTAACAATCTTGTGTACTTGAAAACTGTTATCATATCCCCCCCCTCAGTCGTCTTCTCTTCTCTAGACAAAACAAATCCAATTATTTCTATCTTCCCTCATAGGTCACGTTTTCTAGACATTTAATCATTTTTGTTGCTTTTCTCTGGACTTTCTCCAATTTGTTCACATCTTTCCTGAAATGTGGCACCCAGAACTGGGCACAATACTCCGGTTGAGGCATAATCAGCGCAGAGTAGAAATAAAGCATAAAGCCCTCTTTATGCAAACATCCCTTCTGAGCTGTGCTGGACACAGAAGGGCTTGCCCTGAGGATCTGGTCCATGAAAACTTCCAATAAATACTGTTCATTCAAAAATTACTAAGCAACAATTAAATTATTAACCACAAATCCTGTATGTGTGCTTGTGGGAATTAAACTGTTCTACTACAAAAATGCTGGCAACTCCATATTAATAAGTTTACACTTTTTTTATAAAATTAGTATGAAGTCTTAACATAAAAATGATTTTATAAAGTTCATTTGCAAAACACCATATACATAGTTCCCTAAAAGAGGTCACATAGGCTTTTTGTAGTTTTAATGGTCATCATCTTTTGTTTTCCATTCCATTTGATATTCTAATGCATCCAGAAATGCTGATGGAGGAAAAGAATGCCTCTGAATGATATTGGAAATAAGTGTCAACAAATTAGAATCTGTATTTTCTCACACATGCTGCATACAAAACAAGGTTAGACAAAAAAGTGAGCTCTGTAATAATACATGCGCAGTTAAAAAAATAAATATGCATAGTCATTTAAAGGAGTCTTATACAAAATAATTTACTTGTATCCTGCTTTGTAAAATTATACATAAATGGTACATAAGCCTTAGAATCTACTAAGGTATTTTTTTCCTGCATGCTGTTCCAAGGGGAAAGGCAGGAAATAAAACTCAATATAAAGGTAATATTTAATAGAATTGTCTGTTAATTCTGATGACTGCTATTTCAGATAGGAAGTTTTTTGTGCATTTAATGAGCAGAAAAATGTTTGTGCTCTGCAGTTGATGGATTAACCTCTAAACAAGCAATGTCTGGTATTGTCAGCTTTTTCCTTTAAATAAATTATTTCTCTATACACCAGAAGTTGTACTACTGTAATGCTGATGAGAAATGTTGCAGAAAAAGTTTTCTTGTCTTTTTAATTTGCTTTGCCCAATATATTACACTAAGCTTTAGATGCTGGTAGAGACTTTAGATTAAGGAAAGTTGTTGTTTTTTTGTTTTGTTTTTTACCTGTACAGTTTAAAACCAATGACTGTCAGTCCAGTGACTCAGCATGGCATGATTTCAAGATCATTTTCTTAGTTTTGGTATCTGTTTGACAAGCAATTTGATTGTTCCCTTCTCCCACTTACAGAAAATTTGCTTTTCCCCAAAAAGTCAGTTCTCAGAGCAATTGTTCCAACAATGGCATGTGTCAGTGGCTCATCATTGTCAAGGTTTCTCTGTCTGAAAATCTTCAGTCTGACTACCTTTCCAGTATAGCCAGTGGATGATATTAATGGCAGATAGCACAAGAAAGTGGAAATCTGGAAAAATAAGATTAGAAAATAAAATTATATGAACAATACATTTGTCTACTCATATTGAGCCAAATTCAATCTTGGTATGACTCCTTGACTTCAGTTGCCTTACACTGGGTGGGAATTTGGCCCATGAAAATCTTCTTAATACACTTTTCCCTTAAGTGTACCTTTGTCCTACAATTTACTCATAATTCCAGCATTGTTCATCTTGTGAAGTAGGTACAAAGACCAATTAGGGAGGAAAAGAAGATGCCTCAAAAACCTAGTTACCAGAAAGCAGTGCCCTTTCAGGATTATAGCATGCCACTGTTGTCAAGGTTATGTCAGGAATTCCATGACAAGCCCTCCCTTTTTAAGGATTAGTTGTAATGTGGTTGTAGAACATTATTATTTATATAGCACTGTAGCCGTCCATGATACTTGACCCATATAGGTCTCAGTTCCGGGGTCTGGCTGAGCTGTCTTTGGTGCAGGAGGCTAGTGGGATGGAGGGAAAGGTGATGCTAAGCCACCTTTTCATTTCCTGAATCTTGGAGCTGTTCAGTGGCTGATTGAGCTCTCAGAGTGATTTAGAGTACCCTGAAGGCCAATACAAACCACCTGCCTGTATGCAAGGAGTCACCAGGTTGCAGTGCCCTCTGGCTACATCCCTACTTTACTCTCAACATGCCTAGTGTACTCAGGGTGGCCAAGGTCAGATGATACAGAGATGGTTATGCTCACTTCACACTATCCAAGGATTTCCCTATACCAGAGGAATCTCCAGATACCCTGCTAGGGCAGCTTAGCAATGCTTGGATAACATAGAGCGATTGTTGTTTGTATTACCAGAGTGTCTGGGAGCCCTAGTCATGGGCTGGGACCCCATTGGATTAGGCACTGTACAAGCAGAACAAAAAGGTGGTCCCTGTCCCAAAAAGCATACAGTCTACATATAAATAAGGCTGCAAGTCTGTCATGGAGGTCATGGAAGTCACGGATTCTGTGACTTTCCATGATGTCTGCTGGGCCAGTAACAGCAGTTTGGGTGTGTGAGTGGGGGCTAGGGCAGGTGTTTAGGAGGTGCAGGGAGTGCTTACCTGGGGTGGTTCCCAGCCAATGGGAGCTGCAGCAGCCCGCTCCTGGCGGGACCAGTGGAGGAGCCCTTGTCCTGACCCCTGCCTCGGCCACCTAGGAGCTGCAGAGACGCGGAGCCAGGTAGAAAGCCTCTGCCAGCACCGCCAATGCCCCAGTGGGGGTCCCAGGTCACCTTCCCCAGCACCTGCAGCGCCCCCAGACCGCCCCCATCTCCCTCCACCTAAGTTTTAGTTACGGTGGGTATTTTAAGTAAAAGTCATGGACAGGTCATGGATCTGTGAATTTTTGTTTATGGTCCATGACCTGTCCATGACTTTTACTTAAAATACCTGTGATTAAAACATAGCCTTACATATAAGACAAACAACAACATACAGAAAATCAGATGGGGTAGTACAAGATCATAAAGAGACAGTATTGGTCAGCATGACAGGCGGTGTCGTCTCTGCACAGCTGTGGCCCAACCATTGTCAATTTTTTTTCTTTGGTAAGCATCACAGCAAAAGATAGTTTTTACGGTGGGATTTGAAGGAGAATAATTGAGCTCCTCCCAAGGCTTAGGGCAGCATGGGAGAACACATAAAGGTGCTTATTTGAAAATTTAACAAGTGGTCAATGGAAATTGGCCTGACTGGAGGTGGGAACTGACATTTTGAAACTGAAAGAGAAGTTAAAACTAGGGTGAGGGTAGACAACAGAAAGCCTTGAAAGTGTAGATAGGGCTGGAGGACCTGGCCCATATACAGAATATACGAGATCCCTGTCCTCTGAGGAATTTACCATCTAAATAAATCTGCAGTGAAACACAGCCAGGAGTGAAAGTAACATTGAACACTTACGGGTACGGGGGCCGGCTCCAAAAGGGGCGGGGCCTCAGGCAGAAGGGGCTGGGCTGGAGTGGGTTCGTGTCCCCCAGCCAGCACATCCGCACTGACCAGGGCTCCAGCGGTGATTTAAAGGGCCTCTCTTGGGCGGGGGGGGAGCAAAAGGGGCAATAACATTAAAGCGGCAGCGCTTTAAGCAGGTTCCTTTGCCGTGGCAGCACTTTAAGGTTGCTGACCCTTTTGCCCCTGCCCTGTCGTCGGCGCTTTAACATGGGCTGAGTACGGGCTGGTACCGGCGGCCACTTTTTACCAGTATGCCGTACTGGCTTACTTTCAACCATGAACACAGCACATATTATTTCAGGTTGACGACAGTCATTTGTTTTAATTTTATGTAATATATAGCCACATGGTGATAGGTACAATATAAAGAAATGTTTGAATCTAGAAGACAATATTGAAACCTTGTATTTCTAATTCTCTTCCCCTTGAAGTAATTATAAAATCAACTCTCTAGTATATCACTACAAGAAACATTTCAAAATAATGTAGAAGGTTTCATATAACTGTCCCCTTTCTATTATTGATGGTCTCATATTAGTGCTGCAATGTCAAGACATACTGTATTTTCAATCTCTATTTAACATTTTCATTTTTAGTTGTTTTTGATAGTTGCAAAACTCCTGTATTTTTCAATATCTGCTATAATACTTTTAGGGCCCATGGTATGTCAATCTGAAAATCTCTTGGCATTGTTTTAAAGAAATGTATTTGGTGTCCTTGCAATCAGAACCCCATATTATAGCAAATTAACATTATCAAGTGTTGGTTTTATGCCATTTAAAATTATTTTACTCTCTGGGCTGCCTGTAGAATAGCCCAGGCAATCCTGGGCCCTATATAGTCTTTCTTATTCAGAAGGAGATTTTTGTTCTAACAACAAATACATTTTATTCTAAAAATAAATTTACATTCACAATGGAGAGACAGATACTGTTGACCTGACAATTGATGCTCTCAATCTCCAGAGCCACATTAATAAAGAAAAGCAAGGATGGTGCTGGTTTATTGGGCTCTCAGATAGAAATTATGGGTGAAAACTTAGTGTTCATGGCTCTTAGCAGAAGCTGTGCTACATTTATTTTTCATTTTATCCTCTCAGCTCCTGTGGAAAGACCTTTTAAGTCAGATTCAGATCTGAGTTAAAGTGATGTAAATTTACTTCCGTGGGGTTACTGCAATTTACACAGCTGAAACGGACTGCACAGTATGGTCCATTATCTTCACATTGCCCCCTTTCATGCTGTTAAAATCTTCCTATATGACCAAGCATCTGATGTTTTTAGGTATAAACAGAATAGCTGGCTGCAGAGATAATAATTATTTGGGGGACAGAGCAGTTGATATTTCCCATAACTGAGAGGGGATCCATTGCAAGAGTAAACTATCTGGCTAGAAACTCTCCATACTCAGGAAGCCCATCTCCAAAGCACAGGTTGCAGGAAGAAGTATACAGGTAAGGAGACAAGCTCCCTGCCTAGCCAGCCAGAGAGGAAGGCAGATATGACCTAAGAAATTGTAAAAGTGGACCCAAGAAAGGAGTAGGAAAAGATTACTTTTCTTTGACTCAAGGTGAGGGTGGAACAGGGCTGAAAAAAGCCCTTTGTCCAGTGTACCATCCAGGACTGGCTGTGTCAAACATTCTCCTAAATAAGGACCAGAGAGACTGCATGAAGAGAGCCTGTGTTTCTGTTGCATCTGTGGCACTATAAAGGACAATTAATATTTTGTTGGTGTTTGACTAATATGAATGATTCAAGGGAAAGATTCCTTGACTGTATTTTCAGTTATTCTCTCTATGTACAGTTAATCTGCTGTATGTAACTTCATTAATATTTATGAGCAAGCAATAAGCTGCCCAAAAAGAAGTGGTGTAAGTAATGCAAATGGCTAATGCGACTGATTGTTAAAGAGCAGAATAGAAATAGTGCTTTTGTTTTCACAGTCTGGCTCTGCAATGCAGTATGAAGTCATCTTTTCTGGTCACCAGATTGACATTAAAAATTGATTCATTTGACAATTTATCATTGCTACAACCTCTAGAAGCAAAGTAATTGAATTTGGGTTTTGATTATTTTTTTAATTATAATCAGTGAGCAGTATGAGGATGTGCTTAAGCTGAAATTTCATTAGGGATGGGAAAGATGTTTGTTAGTCTTTCCTATCTGTGAAGCATAGCCTGGCGCACGCTGAATTTCAAAGAGTTTTCTCATTTCGTTTGGAACATGGAGACTCAGGCCATGTCTTGACTATGGGTGCTGTAACCCTGTAGAGCAGATCAAGACTGTAGTGACAGGATTTTTCCATCACTGTATGGATTTCACCTCCTGAAGTGGCAGTAGCTAGGTCAACAGAAGCATTTTTCTGCCAATCTTGTTGTATTTATACCAGGGGTTTGGTTGACATAACTATGGTGCTCAGGGGGTATAGATTTTTTTTATTTTGCACCCCTGAGTGCTGTAGCTATGTCAACCTAAGTTTTAAGTGTAGACAAAGCCTTACTAATGAAAGCTGCCTATGTGTAACCTTCCCATTCTTCTCTGGAGACTTACAGGTTGCAATTGTTCTTACTTAAACAATTGTTAAAACTCAGCCGAATATTTGAACTCTAGATAGACATAAAGAGATTAGGTTAGTTCAGAAATCCTTTTGTCGGTATTAAAATCTCCAGGTAACATAAATTTGAGTTTCTGGGAAGAAGTATTGGCAATTTTATGAATAATGAAGACTGGAGCTATAAATTAAAATTAATGCGGAAGTCCAATTCAATGTTAAATATTGTTAACTTGGTGAAAGGACTGTGTATTATAGTACTGATATTCCTTTCACTTACATTGGTGTAAATCAGGAGTAACTCCAAAGAAGTCAGTAGAGCTACAGTTATGTAACTGAATGAGAATCAGGAGTCAGTGTTCACAGGGGTTCTGTCACACTTGAAACTACATACTTATTCTCCAGAGTTTTGGATGATTTTTGAGGCAGGAGTTATCTTTTATGTTGTTCTGCGTCTTCTCAGTTGCTGCCTCTAAGAAATATCTCTCTAACCCTGCCTGCCTTATTTGTAATCTCCCTTGAAATGGTTATCAGTGTTGTACATCAGAGAGATACATGAAGGAATCAGTGAAACTTTCTAAAAGGTCCTGAGAGAATATGAACAAAATAGATTAGATATTGGAGCCTGTCTATGTTCAGAGGAGCCCATCTAAGCCCTAAAACTGATGTCTCAAGGGAGTGCTGCAAATTCTGGAGTTTGTCTAATTACAATTCTTTATAAAAAGAAAAGGAGCACTTGTGGCACCTTAGAGACTAACAAATTTATTTGAGCATAAGCTTTCGTGAGCTACAGCTCACTTCATTGGATGCATCCGATGAAGTGAGCTGTAGCTCACGAAAGCTTATGCTTTCCTTTTTTATATTTAAATGAAAGTTGGGATTTTCTGTTTTTATTTTAATCTCCCCAGAAGTTGGGAATGCCAATGTGGCTTTGTGGGTATATCAAGGTCAGCTCTGGTTTTAGATGAACAGTGGCATCTTCATATTGGATTCTACTGTCTACAAGATAATATCAAAATGACTACACACAGTGGTGTATCGGGGGCAACAAAACAAAAAGAGACTTAACCTAGTCAACTCTGTGGTTTCCCCAAAATGAGCATAATGCTGTGCAATGTCTTGCCCTTAGCTTTTTGCCATAAATTAGCTTTTTAAATTGCTGTTTTTCAGAAGTGAAGTTTGGGTGGGGGAGGGGGTTGTTTTTGTGTGTGGTGTTGGGGTTTTTTTTTTGGTGAGCCTGACATACGGTAGACAACATAATGAATCAAACTCAAACTTGGAAAATGTGTGAGAATTCATTGGCCCTGGGTGGAGTTTAAACTGCTTACACCAAGCCTAAATTTGGCCCTTTATTTTAATTACATTTTAAAAACCTTTCTTAAAAGAATACTAACATTGCAAAGTCAGGTTTCAGAGTAGCAGCCGTGTTAGTCTGTATTCGCAAAAAGAAAAGGAGTACTTGTGGCACCTTAGAGACTAACAAATTTATTAGAGCATAAGCTTTCGTGAGCTACAGCTCACTTCATCAGATGCGTTTGATGAAGTGAGCTCTAGCTCACGAAAGCTTATGCTCTAATAAATTTGTTAGTCTCTAAGGTGCCACAAGTACTCCTTTTCTTATTGCAAAGTCAAGCACTCAAAAGTTAAAAAATTCAAAAATTAAGGTTACCCTCTTTGTGCATATGCATTATGATAGTCTTTAATTACATGATCACATACCACTTTTTCTGCAGAAGGTACACGCCAGACATCAGGGCGCACTGCTGCCAAATTTCAAGTTCCTGCTCCAAAGCATGGAGGCACTAAAGTTTCTCAGTGAAATAGTTGTAAGAGTTTTTTTAACATGGGCAAAGATGTGGTTGGACCACTTTAGCTGAAGCTTTCCAAAAAAGTTCAGCCTGAGGCAGACGGCATGGAAAATTTCAAGCTGAATGGTTTGTTTGGCAAAGTTGTAAGTAACTGCCTTATAATAAATTCCTGTTTTCAGTCCTAGCTATAGACATTGCTACCTGCAAAGCCTATAATTAAGGACTAAAACTGGCCAAATACTGGAAGCTAGATTCTTGTGCTGCTCTGGCCACTTTGCATGGCTAGAAAGCAGTTAGATATGGAAAGCTGAGGATTGCCTCAGAGTAGAGGAGCTCTTAGTTGGCACACAGCTGATGTGCAGCTTGCAGCACCTTCCCACTCAGCTGCAAAATAGACTGCGTATGGGGTGGGATAATCACTCCAGCTATCCTGTTTTAATGGGGTCACCAGGGCTGGCATTAGACTTGCTGAAGCACGAATCCCACTGCCTGGGGCCAAAGCCCAAGCCCTACCATTCAGTGCTGAAACTCTGTTATAGGCCCTCCACCTGGGGCTGAAGCCCTTGGGCTTCGGCTTTGGCCCCTCTACCCGGAGTGGTGGGGTTTGGGTTTTGGGCCCCCCAACCTGGGGCAGCAGGGCTCGGGCAGGCTCAGGTTTCGGACTCCCCTCCTGGAGTCATGTAGTACTTTTTTTTGTCAAAAGAGGGTCGCAATGCAATGAAGTTTGAGAACCCCTGCTCTAAGGTGATATAGGTTTGGGCTTATGGCATTGTTTTTGAAAATAGTACAGATGGCCAGAAGTAGAAAAAGAATTGCAAATCTGCTAAGTCTGGGTTTTGATGTTCTGCAATAAATGGAAATGTCCAAACTTGCAGAATCCCAGCCCTCAGGTCTTCTCCTTTTAGTAGCTGTCACCAGCCCTAGGATCTCCTAATTTAATGTAAGTGCCCTTTGACTGATCCTTCCCACTGCAACACTCCTTTACATTCTGCCACCATCGTCAACCCCTGCTTTGATTTTCTGCAGGATCTCACAAAACCCTTCGCACAGAAGTTTGTATAAGTGCCAGATCTTGTTCCTATTTTAATCAATGGGAAAACTGCCACTGATTCCAGTGATGAAGGATTGAACAATCTAATCCGTATACTAAGGCCTGTGAAAATTAGCACTTTACAGGTATAAGACCATATGAAGAGAACACTAGAACAATAACAGTCACGCTGTCTGTATTAATAGTAGGCTAGCATACTTTTAGAGTTGGAGTAGAATGCAGCATTTGGGAAAAGAACATAGAATCAGAACTGGGTCATGGGTGTTGCAGGCATTCAGAGTTGGAGTGGGACCTACGTCTCATGTCGTTGCATGCTTCAGAATATCAGGATTGCCCTGGGGTGACATGGGCTGTGATAGATGCATCACATAAAAAAGAAAAGGACTAACAAATTTATTTGAGCATAAGCTTTCGTGAGCTACATTGGATGCAAGTGAGCTATAGCTCACGAAAGCTTATGCTCAAATAAATGTTAGTTTCTAAGGTGTCTAAGGTGCCACAAGTACTCCTTTTCTTTTTTGCGAATACAGACTAACACAGCTGCTACTCTGAAACATACATCACATAGTAAGTGTTAAGAAAAAGGTCTTGACCTTGAGGGTCTGAGAGACTGGTAGCTGTGAAGAGATACAGCTTGTAGAGAATAACTGGAACACAGTTTGGCTGCTAACAAAGGGGTATAAAATTGGAAAACAACTGGGAAGCAATTTTCCACAATAAGACTATTTGATAGAAACGTTGAGTATAATATACCTGTTGGAGACATTAGTACATGAACTCTGTACTTCTGAAACTGCTTTTGTAGGTAATTGGATGTGGAGATTAACTACTGTTAGCTTACTATGTCATTTCATGGATGAGATTTGATTTTTAGCACAAGTTATTGAGGCATTTCTTTGTACTGTCAGGATTCTATTGAACTCACGCTTTCTTACATGTCATCTTCTATTTCTGTAATCACTCTTTTGGAATGCTTGCAGTACAGCAGCATACAAAGGAAACCAAGTTAACATGATGATGTTTTTGTACTTGCTGCACTTACTTTTATCTTTCAGGAAGGAACTTTGCATCTGAGATATCTATGTAGGTGTCCAATACTGTTGTCTAATAGAATTTTATGTTAAACAGACAAGCAAGTGAATGGAGTGAGAAGAATATTATTTTGGATTTTAACCTTAAATATCCCCAAAAGGCAATAAGTCAGATCATTTATCTAAAATATTGTCCTTTATGCTGCCAGTAATGAAATATGATGGAACAGTACCAGGGGACTGGTACAGCCAGTGTAAGTAACAGGAGCCTTGAAACTACTCTGAGTTGTGCTGAGGGCTATTTTGACCCCCCCAGTAGCTCCAGGGATCAGGAAATGCAAAGGTAGCATATAGCCACCTTTGTGGCAACTAATTCTTTGCAGGATCAGATACAAAATATCAAAGTATATTGAAAACTTTGAATAAAAAGGGAATATCGTAAACAAAAATCCTGCTAGATTTGTGAATCTGCCATTCCAGTCCAGGAGAAACTTCATCTCTGACTAGAGTTGGTTGAAGTATTAATAGTAAACAGTTGATTGGCTTTGACCCTTTTTTCTGTTCACTCTCTGTGACCAGTCATTACTTTTAGGTATTTGTCATTGTAATTGTTTGAGGAATAGTTTTGATGAACATATTTAGACCTGTGGATTCGTTTGGTGTATTTGGCAAACTACACATGGTGCAATCTATTTGATAGTTGGTCTGTGTGACTGACTAAGACACTTTATATATTTTCTGTTCCATAAATGGATGGCCAAATGTTATAAATAGCAACAATATCTAAAGAAGCCATTAGAGGTGAATGTGGGTACCATTTTAAAGTGAGAGCGACAGAGGAGATAAGTGAGCCTTGGAAATTTTAGAACACTTTGTATTTCTTCCTATACTCTTCTGCATTAAGGGGATAAAATTTGGGGATATACATGGACACCAGCGTTAAAAATAGTTGAGTTCTTTCTGAGGGTGGGGGAGAAATAAGAAGCCAGATTTGTTAGCTGTTCAGATGATTCTTGTTCTCATTTCTCTTGTCACATTCCTACCAAGTGCTACAATTTATGTCTGTATGTTGAGTGACTGGGCAAGCACTCCTGATACAATCAGTTACACTTAAGGCTATGTTTTAGTCACGAGTATTTTTAGTAAAAGTCACGGACAGGTCATGGGCAATAAGTAAAAATTCATGGCCCATGACCTGTCCATGACTTTTACTATATACCCCTAACTAAAACTTGGGCCGGGGGGGACCGCAGGTGCTTTGGGGGGATGAGCCGAGTGGGGGGCGGCACACAGCCCGGCACCCCAGCTGGTGCTAGATGGCGAAGGATTGGCAGGGCTGGCAGGCTCCCTATCCGGCTCTGACTGGCATGTCCCTGGAGCTTCTAGGCAGAGGGGCAGCCAGGGGGGCTCTGCGTGCTGCTTCCGCCACAAGTGCCAGCTCCACGGCTCCCATTGGCTGGGAATCACAGCCAATGGGATCTGTGAGGTGGCGCCTGTGGGGGCAGCGCCTGCAGCCGCAGGCAGCACACAAAGCCCCCTGTCCCCTTCCCCTAGGAGCAACAGGGACATACCGGTGGGAGCTGGGGAGCCCTCCTTGAGGTAAGCGCTGCCATGCACCCCTGCCCCAGCCCATAGCCCCCTCCCACACACCCAAGCTGCTGCTGCTGCTGGCCCAGTGACTGCCTTGCTCGGACAGCCCTTAAGCCAGCCGTACCAACTGCTGCAGAAATCATGGAGGTCACGGAAAGTCACAGAATCTGTGACCACTGTGACAGATAGAGACAGCCTTAGTTATACTTCATCATGTGTGAATACACTTGCTCATGCATGGCTCTACTAACTTGTGTGCAAATGTCCATATTCACATGGATAAAGCTCCTCCTCAGATCTTAATAAGAACAAAATGATTTGCATGAATATTCACAGAAAAACAAGAGGATATTAGTATGGCTGGATTGAACTGTACATCAGAATTTGTCAACATGTTCACAAAAACACTTTTCCATGTCTTCCTTAGCTATGCTCATAACCTTTGAGACGAAAGCAGGCTCTGTGTGGAAGAATTTACAGGGTCGAAATTCAACCATGCCGTAAACTGGCAAATATTCATTAACAACATTGGAGCTGTGCCTGCTTACCCCAGAGCTGAATTTGGCCTCAATTTCAGCCTGAGGCAAAGTGTAATTTGAGCAAAAACATTTAACGTGCAAAAATGAGGGTTGTAATGACTGTTCAGTTTTGGTACTTGTCAAATACTACTTAATTTTAGTATTAGACAAATCTGAACTATTAATGGCGAGAGGAGCTCCTTGATTTGAGGAGGGAGTTAGCCAAGAACTGGAAAGAAGGAATCTTAAGCCAAGCGGGGAGTGGTAGGAAGGCAAAAGGGAGCTAACCAGTGAAGGAAAGCAGGAAAATGGCAGGAAATGTGGGTGAGGAGTAGTGTGGTGGTGAGAGTAGATGTCAAGCAATGGGGGAAAAGAGCCTGTCCATCTATATAACTATGTGACATTTAGAATAACTGCCATGATAGAAGAGGGTTAGTTGTTCAAATGGTCATAACATAATTAGGACTGCTTATGAGCTGGAGCTGGAGGGGAGGATTCATCTAAATTCATTCTCAATGATAAACTTGAATTTATTTTAGAAAAAGCAGATGGAAATATATGCTTAATAAATCACATTTCTTTTCTTCCAGAGAAGGCAGTTTCCTGAAATATAACTTTATGCATTCTTTTCATCTGCTTTTCCTAACATAAATTCATTTTTCTCCTATAAACATTATTGTTTTTTGAGCACCATCCAAACATGCAGGAAGAAATGGACACTGCCTCAAGGATCTTTCAGTCTTAGGACTTGTCTACATGGAAAAATTATACCAATAGGTGTGAGTGTAATAGGATATAGTGTTACTATTATAAATTATACTATTATTGTATCACTATAACAGATAAAACTTTCCCATATAAACAAGTCGTGAGTAACGGTTTGGGTTTGAGTCATTTGGTTTTGCTGCTGTAAGTTGTGCATCACATGAGATGTTTCCTTTAGAACATGTTTCTGTGTTTCTCTCTCAGAACCATCATGTTCTCCTAAAGGAAAGGTGGGCATTTGTCTGGAGGAGTAAACTAGAGTGCCCAAGTTAATACACAGTAGAACAGATTGTTAAGCATAAGGGGTACACTCGTGTTGTAGGAGACTACTTAAAATGAAGAGGGCAGTTAACATCTCGGCAGTCGTAAGACAATGGAGTTTAGTAGGCAGCACGGTGTGTTACAAATTTTACTGAGCTATCAAACCAGTTAAACTCATGGTTTTTAGTGTCCAGCAGAGTTATGAATTTAAGTTCCCAGTCTCATCTTATGAAGGTGTTAGGCAGGTTTCATCTGAGGACAACGACTGAGAGGTCAAATATGGAGTGATTGCTTTGTGAAAAGTGTTCTGATGTATAGTAGTAAGTTATATTCTATAGTTATTTACCCTTGAGATGATACTTGGTTTCCCAAAGAACTTCCTTCTGTTTATAAAGCCTTGTACTTAGCACATCCATCTTCATTTATTAGGAGTGAAAAGGGCCTGATTCAGATCTTAGGCATGTAGATGCATATCTTTGTGAAACAGGTCCTTTGTCTGGTGACTCCAAGGATAGACACCCTTTTGTAAATGAGGAACAGTGGAAATATTTAAATAGGTCCAGGAGTTATTGATATGCAGTTCATGAAATGTGTGGCTTGTCTGAGAATTATACAGAATATATAAAACCCATGTAGCTGAGGTCTATGTAATCCAGTATCCTGTCTGACAGTGGCCAGTACTAGATGTTTCAGAGGAAGGTGCAAGAACCCTACCCAAAGCACATGAACTAATCTGCCCCTCACATTGTCTCATGTATAAAATCAAACAAGTGAGCTATCACATGTCTTTTTATGAGTTTTAAAAATGAATTGCTGATACATTTTCCTTAGGATAGCCCCCTTCAAAACTATATCTTTCAACAAGACATATTTCTTAGAATTTTGCAAAAGTGATTGTAAAATTAATTTAAACATGACACTTGGCAGGGAGGGTAGCAAGGAGATGAAAGAGCTGGCAAAATTTGTAAGATATGGTTGAAGTTTAGCCATACAGATAATTATACTGAAATATAAAACTTTTGCAATATTTTAACTGATTAGTTAAAAGCGCCGTGTGTCCTGCCGTTGTATTGTACTAACTTCAGACCTTGCTTCTCATAGATTTGGATTTCCATTCATTCCCAAAGGACTGTTGTATTTTTTTATGTCAGTTACATAGAAACTGATGTGTTTTCATTTTTTAACTTTACTAAGACATTTTTGAAGAATGTTGTTGTTGTTGTGAAAGCACTGGTCATCCAGTTAATGTAGTATTGATTTTTCACTCAAATCAGGGATTCAACTCCCTTTATTTTGTATGAAGGATACTATATATGTTCCCCATTTCTGCAGCTCATAGTCAGAGTAAAGATAGATTTTTTTTTTGGGGTGGGGGGTGTGTGAGGATTTTCAAGTAATAGTCTATTAACTGATTTTAGTTAAAATTAAAGTGTGGCCTTTTTAATAGCAGTCTACCTAACAAATGGCATATTACTAACCCTTCAGACTCTACATATAGTTACAGGTTTCAGAGTAGCAGCCGTGTTAGTCTGTATTCGCAAAAAGAAAAGGAGTACTTGTGGCACCTTAGAGACTAACAAATTTATTAGAGCATAAGCTTTCGTGAGCTACGAAAGCTTATGCTCTAATAAATTTGTTAGTCTCTAAGGTGCCACAAGTACTCCTTTTCTTTTTACATATAGTTAGAGTGCATTGAAAACTCAAGCATAGGCTACATTTAAAGATATAATTAAGCAAAGTTAACAACTTTACTTACAGTCAGGGCCAAGTCACTAGCTTTTAGATCCATCTTAAATAGTCTCATTATGATATCAGAGGTAACTTGGCCAATCACCATTCCTCTCTAGTTAAGTTGTGTGCTGCAATTCTAGACTGTTGGTTGAACTGAGTCAGTGAAGTGAGAGGTACTGTACATATGTGTCAGGAGTTGTCAGTGGAAGACTACTGCCAAATGAGGGAGAACCATATCCTTCACAGAGCTGTTAGGCAAAACCCCCTGGGGGCAAATGAGCCCCCAAACATTTGAGGTTACATGCCTATTTCCCATTTAAATACGATTTTTTGTCATTGTTTCTGTGTATCACTTCTTTCACTCCATTTTCACTCAGTGCTTTAAGATGAGGTACCCTTCCTACCTGCCGTGGACATCAGAACTAGATCCTTTATAGTACACAACATGGCCCCTCCATTTGTTTGCTGTAAGTGAATAGGCACTGCTGTCTATCCTGCATAAGGGAGTGGGCATGCATTGTCTCCTTTCCCCCTTACAGTTGACCTGTTGGTACAGATTGGACAGTTGACAGAGAGTAAACTCTTTTGAAACTAAGCAGCACTGTATTTGGAGTCGTTAAGAAGCCTTCCTCTGTTACCAATGCACAAGAAAGAAATTGTTGTGTAATTTCAATGTTTCAGGATCAATGTTCCCCCTGGGGCTTTGCCTAGCAGCTCTATGAGGAAAACGTTGAAACAGAAAGAGTACTTCTAAGAGTTTCAATGGGAGATCTTCATGCATGGGGAAGAGAGCCTCTCCCCCAGTCTCTGCCAGCCAAACTTCTAGAGGTATTAGAACTCCCACTCTTTCTGGTGAAATTCCTCCCTGCCAAAATCATCATGATCCTCAAGAGCTCTAGTCCCAGAACCAGAGTAGGTGGGTAGTATTTTTCTTTATAACTCATTTGTATATTGTCTTCTCAGCATCTTTCCCAATCTGCTCTCCTTTCCCTTAAAAAAAAATCAATAAATAAATCCAACTCTCTCCAGAAGGGAATTTCTCTAATTAAATTGGATTTTTAAATAAAGGAAATAAGCCAGTATTTGAAAGGAAAATGAATTAATGTCTCCCTATTTTCTGCCAATTACACCAACATTAGAAAAACTTCCCATTAGTTACACTCATTGGGGAATATCCCTGAGCCTGTTCCACGCTGACACCTTCACCCATCTTCACACTCCACTGACCATCCCAGGTTAGACAGCCAGCTCGGAATAAGGGAATTACTATTCTCGGAAACTCATCTGATCTCCTCTTGTTTCCTCCCAGTATTGCTTTTTAAATCTCATCTTTCTCAAATATACATAGTTCTATTTGTCTTTGGGGAAGGGGTTGGAATGGGGTAGGGAAGGGGTGGGAAGAGGCGGGGCAGGGGCGGGGCCTCATGGAGGGTGTGGAGTGGGGGCGGGGCCAGGGGCAGCGAGGGTGGGGTGTCAGTGATGCAGCCCTCAGTCCAATGCACTAGTCCTTATGTGGCCCTCATGGTCATTTGAGTTTGAGACCCCTTCTCTAAACCATCTTGACTGAGGTATATCATGCACTTAAGAAACCAAATCACTATGGTGATAGTGGAAATATTTCTGGGGAAAAGTGTGATCAAATGTCCTATTTACATATGGGCCATTTATGTCTTAGAGGCCATCTGGTCACTTGCAACTACTCCATATTTCTCTCTTCTACCATGTGCATCTCTAGGTTTCTTGAGATCATAACTAGGAAAAAACACTGGCAAAGTGAGCAACGTATCAGATTTATCTGAATGTGCTGTTAATATATGGAAGGAGGAAGAAGCTAGACCTGACCTCAAACTAGCACATGAATTAGAATAGTAGCTCTCAACCTTTCCAGACTACTGTGCCCCTTTCAGGAGTCTGATTTGTCCGGCATACCCCCAAGTTTTGCCTCACTTAAAAGCTACTTGCTTACAAAATCAGATATAAAAATACAAAAGTATCACAGCAGAATATTACTGAAAAATGGCTTACTTTCTCATTTTTATCATATAATTATAAAATAAATTAATTGGAATATTAAACTGTACTTAACTTTCAGTGTATAATATATAGACCAGTATAAACAGTCTGTATGAAACTTTAATTTGTACTAACTTTGTTCGTGCTTTTTATGTAGCCTGTTGTAAAACTAGGCAAATATTTAGATGAGTTGATGTACCCCCAGGGGTACGTCTACTCCTTGTTGAGAACCACTGAATTAGAATACAGGAGGGCATACGTGTTATTAAGAAACTTGGTCTGGAAACAACTAGTTTTGAAGAGTTTGTGTTTTTGGCTGAAAAAGACTTACTGTTAAACTATGTTTTCCTAATTACAGCATAAATTAATGCAATATCGATGCTGCTGTTATAGCAGAGAAATTTAGTTTTCAAAAAAAAGATGAAATTCTTTGCATGACTAAATGATTGCAAAATATCCAGATAAATTCTCTGGTGGTTAAATGTTCAGGCATTATGCACAGATTACCTTTTCCTGGTAAGAACACTTAAAATATTCAATTTAATTGTAAATTTATTGACCGAAGATGTGTATTTCATTGAGTTACTGTAAACACTGACAGACCCCGGTCATCGGCGGGCAGGATTGAACTCTGGGAACTCTGGAGCTTAGTGCATGAGCCTCTACTGTATGAGCTAAATGGCACATGGCTATTAGCTAAGGCTGTAGAGCAGATTCATAACCTCTCTCTCTAAGTGGTGTCAGTGCCACTAGATGGGACAGAACTCCACAACTAGGAGGTGTGTTGGATACATAAGCATCTTTGTTTATATATCAAGGGTGAAATCCTGATCCACTGAAGTCAATGGCAGTAGTGCCATTAATCAGTGGGGCCAGGATATCAACCCATGCCTCCTTAGTACCCATAGCTCTGTGTCCTGCCTCTCTATGATGCACTTATAAGAGTTTCAGGGAGCAATGTGGTAAACAGGCAATCAAAAGTCATTTAGAGAGTTTGGTGTGTCACGATTCATCCAAAACAGCCCTACATATATTTGAAGTGGCTAAACTAAGTAGAGTTCTCAGGAAGATATTACCCAAGCTCTTTCAAAAACCTAACATTCAAGTGCTTCCTGTTTATTATCAGTCTTATATGCGAAGAAAAGAACAATCCTAGTTCATTAGACAAAGAGCAATTATGTGATGAGTCATTAATGACTGCCATTTAGTTGCAGTCTGTGTGTATGTGGGGGGAATCTCTCAAAGGTTTAGAGTCGAATTCAGATGCTTATCCAATCTTTGAGGGTTATCATGGAGACCTTATCTGCTCCCTGTGTTAAGGCAGCTATTGCCTCAGTTCCTGTCTTGGTATTCTAATTGGTTCATATCTTCAGCTAAACTGAAACTTGACCCTTTCTAGATTAACAGAAATCCAAATGAAAGTCCATCCTTTCATCCATTCTCTCCATTGGTCACAGCCCTTTCTTCAGGAGTCAGTGTCGGTCTTCAAAACTTCTCCTCACTCTTTGTTTACCAGAGACACCACCCCCCTAGGCATCTGTCCCAGCAGAAGGAGAACTTCTGCTTTCCCTGTTCCAAAGATTTCAGTCTTGAGCCTTAAACAACAAAGTAGATATGAGGTCTGAGAACTGTCCCCACTTTTCTTCCCCTTCAGCTACTTCCTTTGGTGCTGCTATAAATCATTAGATTCCTCCTGGGGAACCAGGAGTTGTCTATGTCTATATCCCTGTCTAGTGACAGATGTCTCATTAGGGCACTTTACCCAGCATCCTGCTGTTTCTTAGGTCCCTCCTATGCCCTTTCATTTGTGCTATACATTAGAGTACCTGCTCCCTGTACTGGGCAAAGTGAGCTGCTTATATACAGTCTCTCTTTGCAATGAGGCCTACAAGTCCCAGGAACTCTCCTGGACTACAGTCCCAGTGTGCTTTGTTGCTAGAGTTGCCAATTTTGGTTGGATGTATTTCTGGATTTTACATCACATGACATAATCTTTAATTAAAGAGTAATCTGTAATTTCTGGAGACTCCAGGAGAATCCTGAAGGATTGGTAACCCTACTTGTTGCAGGAACTAGGATTGCCCCCTGGGATTTTTTTTTTTTAAGGTAAGCTGTCCTGAGAAATGTGTAAGTGTGCTCAGTACACACTGCCAGCCGGGTGGATAAAAATCCATGATTTTTTTTATTTAAATCGGATTTTTTTGTTAAAAGATTTTTTCCTCAAAAAACATATCTAAAGATAATTTTAATTAAGATATCTTATAGCTCAAAGATATCTCATAAAGGAATAGGGATTATACATTCTAATTCTATAGTATGAGACAATATATTCATGTAATGTTTAAGAAAAGTTTTGTAAATGAGTTCTAATAGTTCATGGATTAGGGACCCAATCTTATGGGGTTCCAGGGGCTTCTGTATAGATTATTTAGGTTAATCTTTCTATCTACCCAATGGGGCTCAGTGCTCAGACTAGAAGATACCATCAGAGATGCTTAGTTTTGCAGTTCTCAAACTGTGGATTTGTGTCTCCAGAGATAACATGCTTGTTAACAGCAAAAATGTTTTAAAATAAATAATATATAGAGGTGAGAAATAACAGACCTCAACGCTATTGTCCTTCTGTGAATTTGTGCACACAGAGTCAAGCCCTTACCTCTCTCTAAAAGTGCAAAGTTTAAAAAATTCAGTGAATAGAAGATTGTTGGGGGTGGAATAGATCTGGACAAGGAGAAGAAGTCTGGAATAAATGTGAGAAGAGAGGGACAGGCAGTAGAAACAAAAATGAAACTGAGCAGCATATTCCAGAAGGCTTGCGGTCTTTCTGAGTGGAGCCTTCATTGATTTGAGATCTACCGTACCATTCTCTCACTAGAAGGGAAAACCTATAATGGCAGCAGGCAGTAAAAGAGATCCAGTGTGGGAATATTTTAATGATGTTCCTCTACCTGTGGGCAAGACAGGCATGCATGCAAAATGCAAACAGTACAACAAAGAAATGCAAGGCCTGGTTGCCTGAATAAAACGACGATATGAGAAGTGTTCCTTCTCAGGAGGAAGCTGCATTGAAGATGATGAAAGGAACATGTCTGAACATGTAGGATCTTCAGGTTGGTAAACTTTTTTATTTCATACTTCCTTCTTAAGGACTGCCTGTCTTCCTTCTGGACTATTCTTGAATTATCATGTTTGAGCAAAAAATATCATTGTTACTCTATGGTACTATCATTTTAGATGCAGTTGTGATAAAAAATAGAGCTGAAATAGGCAGATCTTCCTTTTACAATTTCGCCTTTTAAAGTAGTACTGAGTGTCAGTGAATTCAATGAGTAATACTAAATGAGCAGTATGGTGGTAATAATTAAATAACTGCATTGACTTATTTTGTTAGGAGAATCCATCTTCAATGTACAGGATTCTGAAGACTATCCACCTTCAAGATCACCTTAATTTTCTATAGTTTCCGAGTTGTCTGCCAATGATAGTATTTCAGTCACATCATGTATGTCACACAGCCACAGTATATCATCTGTAGCGAAAAGGAAAAAAAATCTCCATCATCCAGAAACAACCATAGATAAGTTTGTGATAAGAACCAGCAGATTAGAAAAAAGGTAATTGATGAAAAAATTGCCTGGTTTGTTTATGCAATAAACTCTCCTTTCTGTATGATTGAGAATCCACCCTTCATTAACATGGTTCAGCCATTAAGACCAGGATACAGTCCACCCCACAGAGCAGATTTCACAGGCAAATTCCTGGATAAAGTGTTTTGAAAGAGAAATTGAGCAGTGTGCAAAAGGTCTAGAGGGTGAAATTGTTAACCTGAGTCTTGATAGGTGGAGCAATGTCCACAATGATCCTTTTGTATGTGCTTGTGTGACAACAGAAGAAGGTTTCAGAGTAGCAGCCGTGTTAGTCTGTATTCGCAAAAAGAAAAGGAGTACTTGTGGCACCTTAGAGACTAACAAATTTATTAGAGCATAAGCTTTCGTGAGCTACAGCTCACTTCCTTACAGAAACAATTGATACATCAAGAAATGCGCACACACAGCAGAATACTTACAAGAAGTAGCAGTAAAAGCTATAACAAACTGAAAAAAAAATGCAAATATCTAGTACGCAGCTTGGTCACAGACAATGCTGCAAATGTATCCAAGATGAGAAGAAATTTAGAAGAGAGTCCCAAGCTAAAACATACAGTTGCAGTGCTCATTTGATGCACCTCCTAGCCAAAGACTTCCGTGTTCCAGAAATAAAGGCTAATGTTGTTGAAATTGCAAAATACTTCCATAACAACTACTTTGCAGAAATTGCTCTGAAAAAAGTGGGAGGAACCAAGCTAACTCTCCCACAAGACATGTGATGGTCGTCAGTAGTGGACTGTTTTGAGCACTATATCAAGAACTGGCCTAATCTGATGACAGTTTGTGAACAAAATTGTGGAAAAATAGATGGCACTGTGTCACAGCCAAAGTTCTCAATATTGGGCTTAAGGAAATGTTGAACACATGCTGAGGACCCTGAAGCTTATTTCTGTAGCCTTGAACAAAATGCAGGGAAATGGCTGTTTTATTGCTGATGCTGTTGAAATTTGGAAGGAACTGAGTGAAATGTTAAAAAGAGAAATATACACTGACCAAGTTAAATTACAAGCATTAAAAAAATGAATGGGACAGCTCATTTTCTTGCAAATATTCTCAATATTCGGTACCAGGGTCAAACCTTAACTCCTGAAGAAGAGGAATTGGCTATGACATGGACATCCAGCAATCATCCCTCCATAATGCCAGCTATAATAAACTTCAGAGCTATGGGTGAACCATTCAAGAAATATATGTTTGCTGATGTTTTAAAGAAAGTCACACCAGTGAACTGGTGGACATCACTTACTCACTTGGATTCAGAGACTGTTGAAGTGGTGATCTCACTTTTTACAGCAATAGCTTCTTCTGCCAGTATAGAAAGAATATTTTCTTCCTTTGGACTAATTCATTCCAAATTGAGAAATTGTCTGGGAACTGAAAAAGCAGGAACGCTTGTTTTTCATTTCCAGATTATGAACAAACAGGAAAATGAAGGTGAAGACAACTGAGTTAGCTGCAGAAGCCAATATTTTAAGTTTATCATGTTGACCTGGCTGACATAGTCAATTTGAATTTTTTTAAAAAAAAATCATTTAACTCTTTTAGTTAAAAACAATTTTAACAAAAAAGCCCTTGATTTTAAAAGCTTGAATGTTTAACTAAATTCAAAAATTCATATACTTGTTTTGTTAAAATATTATGTTTGCTGTTGAAGAAAAAAATCCAGAATACATAACATTGTTGCTTTAGTTAAATAAAACAATTTAAATGTCTGTCTAGTGATTTCCTCCTTATACAGCATGGCAAGAAAATCCTCCAAATATTAATGATTAACCTGTTGAACTGGAGATAGTTCTCCTCCCAATGACTTCATAAATATTTGCTTGAATTACCTTTGCTAAATGAAATAACCAAACAATCCTATATAGCTGTAAAACTAATCTGAAAAGTTTTCAAAATGAATCACTTTAAAAATCTGTAGTGTGTACCTTCTAAAAATGAAACCTACATCTATCTCTGAGTTGTAAAGAATATGTATGAAGGTTATAACAATGAACAAGAATGCACTTTTATGTAGAAATCCATGATTAAACTGAGTTTTCCCGACTAGTGATTTAAATCAATTTGATTTAAATGAAATCCACCCTGGTTTTAGGGGCTCAGGATCATCCTGGATGTTCACGTTTTTTGTACCTCAGAAGTGGCAACCCTAGCAGGAACATGATAGTGCTGGACTGTAAGCCTGTCTTAAAAAGCCAGAGCACCCTGTTAAAAAACTCCAAAAGAGACCAGGTTGACTCTGTGGTCCTTCTCTCCTGTACACGCTCTGACTCAGCCCAAAAAGTTGACTCCTTGGAGTAGCCTATTTGAAATTCTGGAAGGGTGGGCAGAGCCAACAAGATCAAAATGCCTGCCCCCTCAAATAGGGTAGGGGATGTAGATCAAGAATCAGCTAAACGTGGGAGACAACAAATGATTAAAACAGGAGGCTCCTTGGAGTAGTGTGTAGGGCAAGCAGACTGATGTGCTCTAACCTCACTCCACCCTCAGGATCTCTTATTCAAAGGCAAAGGTTTGCCCACAGTATTGCACTATTTCAAAAGGTATGTTTGTGGCTAGGGGGAAGGGAAGAGAGGGCAAGCTATGATTGCCTGAAATGATTCAATTCTAATTCAGTTAATAGTGAAATAAATTCTGAGTGGCTTCATAAAGCAACAGGAATTGATGGGACGTTAAGGGATGTAATAAAAGAAAAATTATCTGAACAAAAAAATTTACATTTGTTCTTGTAAATTATTTCTGGATATTAAGCTCAACTATTATATTGTAAAAGAGAGTGCAGAATCTGAAAGCTGTGACAAGTGTTCCTACACAAATTGGAAAGTGACAGATGTAGGTGCTTATTTCTAAATCCTTCTGGAACATAAAGGAATGGGTATTGTTTTCCTGCTGAGCAAGAGCTTAATTGACTCCTTGATGCTCTGCTAATCTCTGTCATAGAAAATTATGGAACACGAAGAAAAGTTCAACTTTGTTCAAACATAAAACAAAAATAAAGTAAAGGGATCCTTTCGTCTGGCACAACTATATTGCATATTGATGAGTTTACTCTGGAAAGGTAATCTTGGACAGCATTTCAGTAGTTTCTATTTATGCACCTTTAGAGATGTCTTGCACTTATTACATTCTTACAGTTTGCAAGATTGCATGGCCTATTTTCCTCCTAATTTAACTCATTTTTTCATATGTGGAGGGGTGGGAGTGAGGGAGGACAAGAAAAAGATGCCGGTGGAAGTTGGTCAGGCATCTAGATGTTCTTTTTCACCTACCCAACTCCAACAATGTGGGGACTGTTAGGTCATAAGTGTTGGGTAAGGTACCAGAACCGTAACATGCAGTAAGGGGAATGAGTGTGAGTGACTACATAAAAATATCATACAGTATAGCTGTGTAACATTACATTAAATACACAGTGTTGTTGCAGCTGTGTTGGTCCTAGGATATTAAAAAGGCAAGGTGGGTGAAGTAATATCTTTTAGTGGACCAACTTCTGTTGGTGAGAGAGACAAGCTTTCTAACTTGCATAAAACAACCCTCGTTTGTCTCTCAAAAGAAGTTGGTCCACTGAAAGATATTACTTCACCCACTTTCTCACTCTCATTACATTGAATAGTTATCCCAAGAGGAGTTCAGAGCTTATTTAAAATTTTTTTTAGCAACTATAAAACATTTACACTTCTAGGATTAAATAAGAGATGGGCTCAATAAATAAATTGTGCTGCTTTTCCTGAAGTAGAACAGAGACGGTGCTTTTCTTTCTTTCTTTCTTTCTTTCTTTCTTTCTTTCTTTCTTTCTTTCTTTCTTTCTTTCTTTCTTTCTTTCTTATTGATTTATACAACTATGGTTGATGCTTTTTTTTCCCCCGGATCATTCTTGTTAACTAGAAAAATGCAACCCAGCAATCTAATGGTGCAACCTATATTTTTGACTATTCCTATTAAGAACTATGCTGTACTGCCTGAAAACTAGTTCGATTTCATTTTATGCTTAGTTGCTTTCAGATTTTAATAAAGAGCCCATAATATCATTATATTCAGCAAGGGAGTTTAAGAAGTTTGAGGAATATACAAAAGAACAAAGATGAATTCTATTCAATGGACCATTAACTTTTGATAGTATGCTAATGAAAAATGACAGCCTTACTTGAAATTTCAGTCCCTTGTGTCCTTTTTACTTTAAAACATTAATTTAGTTCATAGTTGAATGTTTCTGTAACTCTGTATCATTTGTCTTATTTGAGACAATGAAAGGTGCTTATAATTGTATGAATGGAGTAAAAACATTTAGCTTTTAATAAATAACAGTATACTATAGAATATGACAATTGTGGATGTTCAGGCAAGCTTATATAATATTTGCTTATGAATCCTTATCTATTTATCTAGGATACTTATGTGGCTTGCATTACCATAGTATTGGAATGTTTCATAATCCTTAATGTATTTATCCTTACATTACCCCTGTGAGGTAGAGAAGTGCTGTTATCCCATTTTTACAGAAGGGAAAGGGAGGCCCAGAAAGGTTAAGTGACTTGCACAAAGTCATGCAGGAAGTATGGTGCAGCAAGGACTAGAATGTGTGCATCCAAGTTCCCAAGCCCTAACCAATAAAATATTCTTCCTCTCGTTACCCAACAAGACTGCATTGAGATTACCAGAGCTACCTGTGATATGCTGACCTTGAAATACTGTTCTAGAAATAAAAGTCCCAATTTGTGTCAGAGTCCATGCTACAGATGTATTGTGTTGCATTAAGCCTTTGACCAGGGGTCTCAATTTACATTAGTGCCAGTCCTCAAATCTTCCCAGCGAGCCAGTGATGTCACTGAAGATAGTGTTCAGAAAAGAAAACGTTTATATTGTATTTTTTATTTAGAATTTCTTAGAAATAATAAAACTGTCATACAGCTTTATACAATTCTTCACCTGCCGGAGAGTTTTTAGTGTTTGCCAGACACCTGGCAACGCTTCAGTTCTGTCAGTTTTTTGATGTTTGGCCTCAGTGACTGAGCAGTTGAAACCTTCAGGATTGCAGTAAGGTATGCATCAGATAGTTGTGTTCAGTATTTTGACTTGTTAAATTATATTCATTGTAGAAAAAAGTGATGCTGCTTCCATGGCTGACTCTGCTTGGCAACTAATGATGCTGCCTCTATGGATTACTGTGCCCAGCAACTAGTGATGGTATCTCCGTCCCTCTCCCCCAGCCAATGGGAGCTGCGGGGGGCAGCACTTGCAACAGAGATTGCTGGCAGCGCCTCTGTCAGAGTCTCTCCTCCACGGGCCACAGTGGGGAGGTTCTCGGGCTGCAGATGGCCCATGGGCCGGGACTTTGAGACCCCTGCTTTAGACCCCAGTCTTGCAAATGCTTATGCATGTGCTTATCTTTACATATGTGAATAGTTCCATTGATTTAAGTGGGGCTACTTAAGTTAAATAAAAGGAGTACTTGTGGCACCTTAGAGACTAACACATTTATTTGAGCATAAGCTTTCGTGAGCTACAGCTCACTTCATCGGATGCATTTGGTGGAAAATACAGTGGGGAGATTTATATATACACAGACAGAGAACATGAAACAATGGGTTTTATCATACACACTGTAAGGAGAGCGATCACTTAAGATGAGCCATCACCAGCAGCGAGGGGGGGAAAGGAGGAAAACCTTTCATGGTGACAAGCAAGGTAGGCTATTTCCAGCAGTTAACAAGAACATCTGAGGAACAGTGGGCGGTGGGGTGGGGGGGAGAAATAACATGGGGAAATAGTTTTACTTTGTGTAATGACTCATCCATTCCCAGTCTCTATTCAAGCCTAAGTTAATTGTATCTGGTTTGCAAATTAATTCCAATTCAGTAGTCTCTCGTTGGAGTCTGTTTTTGAAGTTTTTTTGTTGAAGGATAGCCACCCTCAGGTCTGTAATCGAGTAACCAGAGAGATTGAAGTGTTCTCCGACTGGTTTTTGAATGTTATAATTCTTGACGTCTGATTTGTGTCCATTTATTCTTTTACGTAGAGACTGTCCAGTTTGACCAATGTACATGGCAGAGGGGCATTGCTGGCACACGATGGCATATATCACATTGGTAGATGCGCAGGTGAACGAGCCTCCGATAGTGTGGCTGATGTGATTAGGCCCTATAATGGTGTTCCCTCAATAGATATGTGGACAGAGTTGGCAATGGGCTTTGTTGCAAGGATAGGTTCCTGGGTTAGTGGTTCTGTTGTGTGGTGTGTGGTTGCTGGTGAGTATTTGCTTCAGGTTGGGGGGCTGTCTCCCAGCAAGGACTGGCCTGTCTCCCAAGATCTGTGAGAGTGATGGGTCGTCCTTCAGGATAGATTGTAGATCGTTGATGATGCGTTGGAGAGGTTTTAGTTGGGGGCTGAAGGTGATGGCTAGTGGCGTTCTGTTATTTTCTTTGTTGGGCCTGTCCTGTAGTAGGTGACTTCTGGGTACTCTTCTGGCTCTGTCAATCTGTTTCTTCACTTCAGCAGGTGGGTATTGTAGTTGTAAGAAAGCATGATAGAGATCTTGTAGGTGTTTGTCTCTGTCTGAAGGGTTGGAGCAAATGCGGTTATATCGTAGAGCTTGGCTGTAGACAATGGATCGTGTGGTATGATCTGGATGAAAGCTAGAGGCATGTAGGTAGGAATAGCGGTCAGTAGGTTTCCGATATAGGGTGGTGCTTATGTGACCATCGCGTATTAGCACCGTAGTGTCCAGGAAGTGGATCTCTTGTGTGGACTGGTCCAGGCTGAGGTTGATGGTGGGATGGAAATTGTTGAAATCCTGGTGGAATTCCTCAAGGGCTGCTTTTCCATGGGTCCAGCTGATGAAGATGTTATCAATGTAGCGCAAGTAGAGTAGGGGCAGTAGGGGACGAGAGCTGAGGAAGCGTTCTAAGTCAGCCATAAAAATGTTGGCATAATGTGGGGCCATGTGGGTATCCATCGCAGTGCCGCTGATTTGAAGGTATACATTGTTCCCAAATGTGAAATAGTTATGGGTGAGGACAAAGTCACAAAGTTCAGCCACCAGGTTAGCCATGACATTATCGGGGATACTGTTCCTGATGGCTTGTAGTCCATCTTTGTGTGGAATGTTGGTGTAGAGGACTTCTACATCCATAGTGGCTAGGATGGTGTTTTTAGGAAGATCACCGATGGATTGTAGTTTCCTCAGGAAGTCAGTGGTGTCTCGAAGATAGCTGGGAGTGCTGGTAACGTAGGGCCTGAGTAGGGAGTCTACATAGCCAGACAATCCTGCTGTCAGGGTGCCAATGCCTGAGATGATGGGGCGTCCAGGATTTCCAAGTACTCCTTTTCTTTTTGTGAATACAGACTAACACGGCTGCTACTCTGAAACATGCATAAATGTTTACAGCATTAGGATCTTAGTGCCATTCAATGTACTGTGTACCAAAAGAGCACTGAGGATGGATACCATAACTTGTATGTAGAAATAAACCGGAATGCCTTTTAAAGCCATGAGCTTAGGAGCACGTAGCATAAGGATTTGAGTTGTACAGTAAACATGATATTTCCGTAGAACATCCAGCTCTCAGAGCGGAGGCATGTATTGTATCCAGGTGGGTAGAAGTAATGGGGACTCCATCAATAAAATAATTTGAGCCTGAGAACATCTGCCAGAGAAAATCACTTAGTTGAAGGATTGTACGCTTTCTGATCTTTACTTGTAAATACTCATCTATCCAGTTGTATTTTTTTTCCCAAAGCAGTGAAATAAACTCACTGAGAAGGCAGGTACCAATACTGGAACACCAGCTCTGCCTGTTTCTTGCAATCCCAGATCTGCATCCCTCCCTCTCCAGGCTCTTTGCTGTCTACTGAGAGAGCACTGCTGCTCACCAGGGAAATGTTCAGCTGCCGGAACCATGTTGCAGCACATACAACTTATCACTTGACATGCATCCTCCAACTCTTCTGTGTCCAGCAAGTTTAGTTTATGTGAAATGAAAAATCAGTTTTTAGTGGCAAACCTTATTGTCCACTAATGGCGAAAATCTAAAGCTCCTCTGACCCAATGTTTGTGGGTTCGTTTTTTTTAGCATTGAAAAGGTGTAGGGGTGGGGAAGGGGGGAATATCCGGGAAAAACAGAGAGCTGCATTAAGATCTGTGAGTTTTCCCTGCCGCATCTAGCATATTTATGAAAAAAATCTTCATTTTTGCAAAGTAGTAAAATTCCCTATTTATTTGTTCCAAAATAAAGACCCAATTGTTCTTTCACTGTGTTCACTGTTGTAAAGTGCCTTTGAAGTCAAAGATTTGTCTCTTGCTTTATTAGGAACAGGATCTGGCCCTGCCTGCTATAATTTCAGTGAGACTCAGGGAAATTCACATTGCATTCCACAGACGTTTTAGTTCAGTTACAATCATGCAGTCATAAATAACTAAAGACTGGAGTGGGGCCTTGCTTTATATTTTGTTGTGGCATGAAAGGAGGGGATAAGGAAACATGACTTTCACCAAGCATACCTGTTTTCCCCTTATAGGAAAGAGAGATGCTATGTGTACCCTGCCACTAGGATTGGGGGAAAGGTGTTTTTTGAGCTTTTCTGGATGGGAAGAAAAACACCTGCCGTGCCCAAAGAGAGTCTGGGCTGTCATTCCTCGAGGGACGGGCTGACAACTGTGCCTTATTAAGGAAATAGACCTTTAAGTGAAAATGTTTTGCTCTGAGGATCCTCAGGCTATACCAGGATTCTAGGCCAAGGGGACATTTCCCCCTGAAGTCTGGGCCTGACTGCTTAGAGATTGAGAATCCACTATCAGCTATACTACTGTTGGTATAGAGTCCCTTGAGTGTTGAGGAATGTTCATGAGTAGGGCCCTACCAAATTCATGGCCATGAAAAACTCATTACAGACTGTGAAATCTGGTATTTTGTGTGCTTTTACCTTATACTATACAGATTTCATGAGGGAGACCAGCATTTTTCAAATTGGGGGTCTTGACCCAAAAGGGAGTTGCAGGGGGGTTATTTTAAGGGGGTCGCAGTATTGCGACCCTTACTTCAGCGCTGAGTTCAGAGCTGGGTGTCTGGAGAGCTGTGGCTGTTGGTTGGGTGCCCAGCTCTGAAGGCAGCGCCCCACCAGCAGCAGCACAGAAGTAAGAGTGGCAATACGATACCATCCTTACTTCTGCGTTGCTGCTGGAGGCGGCTCTGCCTTCAGAGTTGGGCTCCTGGCCTGCAGCCATCCCTCTCCAACTGCCTTTATCTGCAGGCAGCGCTGCTGCTAGCAGCAGCGCAGGAGTTACGGTAGTAGTACTGCAACTCCCCCTGCCCCCCCCAATAACCTTGAGGACCCCATGCACAACTCCTTTTTGGGTCAGGACCCCTACAATCACATCACTGTGAAATTTCAGATTTAAATAACTGAAATCATGAAATTTACAAGTTTTTAAATTCCATGACCATGAATTTGACCAAAATGGACCATGAATTTGGTAAGGCCCTATTTATGACTTAACGTCTGTTTGGTATTATAGCTGTGCGTGCCTGGGCATGAACTTTGTATCTGATGCAACCAGAGACCATGGTGGGGCTGCTACACACCTTTTATCCCACAATAATTCATTGCAGCAATTCCATCAGCATATGATGGATATTTAAAGTAAGAGTTGTCGTATACAAAGTATGAGACACTGGGTAATTCAGTATACTTTCAAACTAAAGACCAGTATTATCATAATTTTTCCTGGTTCTAATAATTTTCCACTCATTTTATCCACTTCTGCTTTTTTTGCGGGGGGGGGTAACAGTTTTTTAAATTCATATTACTGCTGCTTTCAGAATATCTGTCTCCTGGGCGTGGAGTCTGTTTTTCCAAAAATACCACTTCCCATCAGTGCATGATTTATGATCTTACGAAGGGGAGATGGTGATTTCAGGACTGCAGGACCAGTGTCAATACAGACACCCAATGAAATATGCCAATATATAAATAAAAATATTTGCATACCATGACAACTGGCATCATAGATTTAAAAAAATATCTGCAATGACTTATTCGCACAGAGCCTTAATGGGAAGCTACGCAACAGTAGTAATGTCTTTTTGTGGCCACCCTCACTCATCAGTGTTAGCATTTTTGCTTAACTTGCTTTATAGTGTGCAGTTGGGTTTATCTGATTGTGCACAAGCTCTCATCCTTGCTGGTGTGCTTCCTAGAATGGTATGACAGGGTGATTAACCAGATGGGAACCTATGCAGATGCATATTTTGAGCTCCCACTGAAGTCTGTAGTTGCTGTATAAGAGCGCTTCAGTCTAAGGATAGAAGTAAGCCTTTTCTATGAAGCATGTATTTTATAGTTTTGTTTTTCTCACTTATTTTTAAAGCTAAACTCTCTCCATTATCATTCCCTTGATATAGCCAAGTAACACGACTTGATGTAAGAGACTCAATGTGAGGGAATCCATCAAAGTCAAAGGTTACAGTAGTCTCCTTTACTGGTTCCCCTCCACTCTACAAATGCCAATAATCTCTGGATTCATGGAGCAGATGATCTACTGGCCCCACCTTCACTGCTCTTTGTCTTAGCCTTCTAAAAACCAGCAAGACCTGTTGGAGCTGGACTCTATACACCCACGTGGACTGGAACCTCTCACTAAATCTTATCTGCCCTTATTCAGGGGAACAATGCTTGTTCTGCTTGTGCTGTATCTGGGGCCCTTGTCCTCATGGAGTAGGTGGCAGGATTTAGCAGCTTTACATTATTTCTGAAACTTCTCGATCACCTTCTTACTCGTAAACATGACCCTCAAAATCAGGATCAGCTATTGCTTTCATTGGCATTTCTCCTGCATAGTACATGCTCTGGTTTTTCAATTTCACTTTTATTAAATCAGGAGCATATGGTCCTGGTAAAGAGCTACTGTACAGTGCAGCTGTGGCAACATCACCTGTCATAGTGTCACCTGTCATAATTACATCCCTTCTAAATCAGGAGATATTTAAATATAATGCTAAATGTAGGTGTTTGGAGTCAGTAATCCAAATCCTCCTTCTTCATGCAGTTGTCTGAATTTGTTTTACAGTGTGCAATCTGATCTCTGGTAAATAACCATAGAGGTCTAACAACGTTGAATAAATGCTAGTTAGATAAGGAGCAAGTTTGGGATTTTATTATGTATGTAGTGTGCTAGGGGCTTTACAAAGAAAAGACCATTGGGCCAGAGTCTCAGCTGGTTTAAATTGGCATATTCCATTGGCTTCAGTACCGCTGCACTGGTTTACACCAGTTGAGAATTTGACCCTCAGTCCCTGCCCTCAGAATTTACAGTCTAAAGGCCTGATCCTGCAAAAACTTTTGGGCATAGAGTTTGCCTCCACCGTGAGTAGTTCTGTTGAAGGTGTTAATGTGGGACTAAGGTTCAAAAAGCATTATGTCTGATCCAGAGAGACTTTTTCACATGCAATAGCCTGATGGCTAAGTTACTGGCTTGTGGAAGGGCCATGCTCAAGAGTAATCTGGGATGAAAAACTGCTTTGAATACATGAGAGCTTGGACTTGAACTTGAGTATCCTACATTCCAGGCCAGCACTCTAACTTCTAGGAGAGACATGTGTACGCACGCTCTTTCTCGCAGGCATGTTGACACCTTTTCCCAAATTGAAAATGGTCATTTCAGCAGCATTCTGTTTTTCACAAAAATGCTTAAAAAGTTTTGTTCAAATGAATTTCTGGATTCACTTCTGTGACTTTTAGATACTTTCCGGATGGTCCCATGCTTCACTCCCCCAGAGATCAGTGAAGAAGGGAGCGAAACAATAAAAATTGCCATAAGATGAGACAAAAGAAAAAATGGTTCTCCAGCATGTTCTCAGGGAGGAGCACTATAGAGGGTCAGCAGAGGCAGGGACTAGTAAAAGGCATAGATTTTGCTGAAATACAGAAAGCTCTTCCAAGATGTCACTTACACAAACAAAGGTGCTATTGCTGTCAATGATGGTTTGCAAAAAGCTTTGGATTTTTGGAGACTGATTTTGTTTTTACCACTGACCAAAAGCATTTCACAAAAGACTGAAAGGCTGTGTGTCCAAATTTATATGATAATAGAAAAGATGGGATGGTAATTGGGTACAAGACTGAAAACTGAGGATGTTCTTGCACTTCTGTTTATAAACAGCAGGAGAAAGTCCACTTTACAGCAGCTTTTGTTTCACTAACACTGGTTTTCAAATCTTTTTTCATTTGTGGACCCCTAAAAAATTTCGAATGGAGGTGCGGACCCATTTGGAAATATTAGACATAGTCTGTGGACCCCCAGAGGTCTGCAGACCACAGGTTGAAAACCACTGGACTAACAGTTCTTTAAAAAATGCTTTCAATCAGTCATTTATACATACTGATAGGTACACAAATCATTTAAAAAAGGATGTATTTGAAAGCTAACATACACTAACCTATCTCATGAGGGCATAATATATTTTTTTATGACAAATGACATGGCATCACATTGCCTTTTTGGTGCATCAGAATTTAAAGTAATCCAAGCCATTTGTTCAGATCATGGGATTGTGCATACTCCCTAATTTCAGTTCTTTCCAAGCTGTTTCACTTATCTCCATTCAAAATGTTAAACCTTTAAGCATTTCACAATAAGTCCATCAGTAGTATCTTTTTATAGGTTAATTTAAACACTCAATCTTCATCAGTTGCAAAAAGTTATGTTTGGACAACAACATTTGATTAAAAAACAGAAGAGGGATTTTGGGGTTTTTTTTTAAATCCATTGTATTTTCACAAGGCTTTGGAGGACATTAACATTGACAAATGTACCTCAGAAAAAAATTTGGATCACAAAGATTATGTAACTCACTCTTTCCTTTAATCTTATTATCATTTTTTTTCCTTACCTTAATTTCTCCATTAGGGAAGCCCCTGGATACTATCTGTTAAGCAATATCTGCTCCTCGTGGGAATTTGTGGGAACAATGCTTTATTCTTCAATAGGGTTGCCGGGTGTCTGTGTTTTCAACCAGAATTCCCAGTTGAAAAGGGACCCTGGGCACTCTGGTCAGCAGTGCAGGAGGGGGCCAGGGCTAAGGCAGGCTCTCTGCCTGCCCTAGCTCCATGAGGCTCCCAGAAGCGGCCGCCAGATCCCTGCAATGCAGCCCTTAGATGCATGGGTGGCCAGGGACGCTGTGCACACTGCCTCTGCCCCTCGTGCCAGTTCCGCAGCTCCCATTGGCCAGGAACCGTGACTTCCTGGTAAGCACTGCTGGGACCCCGCAACCCAGTCCCTTCTCCCAGCCAGAGTCCCCTCCGAACTCCCTCCCAGAGCCTGCACCCCCACCAACAGCCAGCCTTAAGCCCCCTCCTCCCACCCCAAAGCTCTCATCCCCGGCCCCACCTCAGAGTCCACACCCCAAGCCAGAGCCCTCTCTCCCTGCACCCCAACACCCTGCCTTAGCCCAGAGCCCCTCCTGCACCTCAAACCCCTCATCCCCAGCTCCACCCCAGAGCCTGCACCCTGAGCCCAAAGCCCATACCTCCTGCTGCACCCCAACTCCCTGCCCCAGCCTGGTGAAAGTGAGTGAGGGTGCGGTAAAGTGAGCGACGGAGGGAGGGGGATGGAGTGAGTGGGGGTGGGGCCTCGGAGAAGGTGCAGAGCATGGGCAGGCCTCGGAGCATGAGCGGGGCCTTGGGGAAGGGGCAAGGCAGGGGTGTTTGGTTTTGTGTGATTAAAAAGTTGGCAACCCTATTCCTCAACCCAGCTACTGTGCTTCAATACTGTTGTTTTAGTGTTCACCTCTGTGCTTGGACTTGTGTCACATACTCTGCTTTCAAATAGCAACTTATACTTCTGTTTCTAAGTGCAGCCTAGTGTTTCTAGTTACATAAAATCACTTTTATTGAAGGAGGTTACTTGGTGGCAGTGATAAAATCTTAGATCTTTTCAAGGGAAGAAACTTTGAGAGGCAGATTCTCAACAGATATAAATTGATATATTCTGCATGGAAGTTAATGGAGCTATGTTTATTTACATCCACTCAGAATCTGTGTCTTAGCTTTTATGGCATGTCTAAACATTATTCTGTTCAAACTGCTTATTTCATTAAATTGAATACAAGAAGTCTGCTTGCAGAAGGAAGCTGTGTGGCTTCTGTGTTTGGAAACCAATATAGTATTCAAAGTGAAGAAGGGAATTATAAAGGTTTAATTTAATCTTAAACAGAAAACACAAATGCACAATATGACAATAATGGAGAAATCAAGCAAGATCTTAGTTCACTCAGTCAAAGGTTGCACCGAACGATCAAAGTGAAGCCTGGTTTTTCACCTAGGAGAATGAAATTCCTAAAAGTATAGAAATGTAAATAAATTCAAATTCCTCCATAAATGTGCATTGGAGATATTTTTCAGTTTGAAACAACTTGCCATTTAAAATAGATAGCAAGTGCTTATTTTAAAAAAATCTTGAAATTAAAATGACACAAGCTATTGTCTATTGTAGAGCATGTTAGTAAGAGGGTATTTCTGTACCTGAAGGAATTAAAAACAGGGTCAGGCCCCCAGGTGGTGTAAATCAGCAGGGCTCCCATTACATCAGTGGAACTGTGCTGACTTGCACCAGATAGGGATATGTCACCAGATCATTACACTTCTCTATAACAGATAATCGAAGAAGAAATCATAAAACTATGAACTTCTAATATCGCTCTGTATGTATAGTTTTATGAGAAACAGCTTCTGAGATACACCTTTAAACAATTTATTATTGCAGTATCTGTCTGCAGAAAAAAAAATCATTTCAAATGTTTAGTATGTGGGTGCTGACTAAAATTATATTAGATATAAATCTTGAGTTTTGTATTCTATAAAATGATGAAGCGCCAGATTCTCAGTTGGTGTAAATCAGCATTGCTGCAGTGACATCAATGGTGCTATGCTTGCTTACACCAACTGTTTTTAATTACTTAAAGTACTGGAATATCTCCTAACTAAGAGATCTGACTAAGGGACATATACTGAGCCCTTGTTACTGCCATAGAGATAAAGTTGTTGCAAGGGAAACAAATATATATTTTTAGGTCATCATGTCAACAAAATGTATATAGGTATACAACAGTGGGAAAAATATTACAAAATGCTACATGTACATTAAGTAGCAGAAAAATGTAATATACTATATTTGAGAAATAATGTTTGCCTTGATGATTGACTGTTATCATCCATACACAAAAAGGGGTAGAGTTAAGTTCTTTGAGTGATTGCTCATGTGTATTCCACAATAGGTGTCCATGCTGACCACATGCACCAGTGCCGGAAGTTTTTCCCCTAGCAGTACCCGTAGGGGGGAGCGCCCCCTGCAACCTCTGGAGTGGCGCCTGTCTGGCATAGTATAAAGGGAGCTGCGTGCTCCCCCCACCCTTAGTTCCTTCTTGCCGCCAGTTAAGGTGTGTCAGAACTGCTCTGCTCCAGCTTTGCTCTAGCTCGTCCCCAGAACTGTTCATTCAGCGTTAGTACCTGTAGTTAGTTAGCTGTTTAGTTAGTCAGTGAGCCAAGGCTGGGGCATGCCCCACACCGCAGGGTTTAAGTCGGGCAGCTCTTGTAGGCGTTCTATGCCAAGAAGTGACCTGCACGTAAACTGTTTGCGCTGCTTGGGAGAAACCTGTATCAGTGAAAGGTGCAAGATTTGCAAGTCGTTTAAGCCTTGGACCAAAAGAGAATGGGACACTAGGCTCCAAGCCATCCTGATGGAGTCGGCGCTGACCCCGACCCTGGCACGCCACTCCGAACTGGTACCCAGCATCACAGTGTCAGTACGTGGCAACCCTCCAGTGCCATCAACCAGTCGGCACCACTCCCCATTCACGGGGCATGTCAAGAGGGCCAGGAAGACTCCCTCTTCGCAGCAGCACCGAGGGAAGTCTGGGATAGAGGCTAGGCTCATGTCGTGCAGTCTTCAATCCCCACAGGGCCCAGGCCTTCAACTCATGTTGAGTGGAGTACCCCGCCCCTTTGGAACAGGCCTGTCCAGATGCCATCCACGCCTGAAACCCTAACGGCTATGCCCCCGGTTCTGCTCCAGGAGGGTCCTGGGGAGGGGCGCTATCTCTGATGCCTTTCTCCTGTCCTGTTCAGGCCAGCTTCTCTACACCTTTCCCTCATTCCCTCTAATCAGCAGGATCCTGGAGAAGATAAAGATGGACATGGCCCAGGTCCTCCTTATTGCTCTGGCGTGGCCCAGGCAGCATTGGTACGGGATCCTCACGGGCCTGGCAGTTGCTCCGCCGTGGCCGTTGCCGCTCCCTCTCTGCCCGGACCTGCTCTCTCAGGACCAGGGCCGCCGCCTCCAAACCAACCTGGCGGCTCTTCACCTCGTGGCGTGGCTGCTCAGTGGTTAGGTGGAGAGGAAAGGGCATGCTCAGAGCAGGTTCAGCGCATCGTCCTCAAAAGTAGACGGCCCTCCACTTGCCGCGCTTCTTTGGTAAAGTGGTCCCGGTTTTCTAGGTGGGAGGTGGACCAGGATGTCTCCCTGGTGACCATCCCGATCCAGCTTATCCTTGATTACCTCCTCCACTTGAGGGCCCAGGGCCTGGCACCCTTGTCAGTCAAGGTGCACCTGGCAGCCATATCGGCCTTCCATCCACCGGTGCAAGGACACATAGTATTTTCCCATGCTATGACTGGCCAGTTCCTTAAGGGTTTGGACCGTCTTTTTCCGTATTCTAGACCCCTCGTCCCGCAGTGGGACCTAAACCTGGTGTTGCCTTGTTTCACAGAGCCCCCGTTTGAACCACTGGCCATGTGCTCCTGGACTCACTTCTCGTGGAAGGTGGCCTTCCTGGTTGCAATCACATCAGCCAGGCCAGTCTCGGAGCTCAGGGCCCTGATCTCCGAGCTGCCGTACACAGTCTTTCATAAAGACAAGGTCCAGCTCCGCCCACACCCCGCGTTCCTCCCGAAGGTGGTCTCTGCCTACCACGAGTCAGGACTCTTTTCTACCGCTCAGCCTCAAGCCCCACGTGTCCAGTGAGGAGCGCTGTCTCCACACACTCGATGTGCAGTGGGCTCTGGCTTTCTACCTCGAACGGACCAAGCCGTTCAGAAGGTTCTCGCAACTGTTCGCTGAGCGCGCTAGGGGTCAGACGATTTCCACTCAGCTGCTTTCCAATCGGATCACTTTGTGCATCTGTTCCTGTTATGAGCTGGCAGGTGTTCCCCTGCCACCCATTGTGAGGTTACACTTGACTCGGGCGCAGGCCTCATCGGCTGCCTTCGTGGCCATGTCCCCATCCAGGACATTTGTAGGGCCTCCACATGGTCTTCGGTTCACATGTTCACCTCTCACTATTCAATCGTCCCCCAAACCAGGGATGATGCCAGGTTCGGCAGGGCTGTCCTCTGTCCTAGAAACTTGTGAACTCCTACCCACCTCCAACAGATATAGCTTGGAATCACCTATTGTGGAATACACATAATCAATCACTCGACGAAGAAAAGACCTTTTCCGTAACTGGTGTTCTTCAAGATGTGTTGCTCATGTCTATTCCACATCCCACCCTCCTTCCCCTCTGTCGGAGTTGTCTGGCAAGAAGGAACTGAGGGTGGAGGCAGCGCACAGCTCCCCTTATACCGTGCCAGGCAGACACCACTCCAGGGGGCGCGGGGGGCTCTCCGCCCTACAGGTACTGCTAGGGGATAAACTTCTGGCACTGGTGCACATAGCAAGCATGCTCACCTATTGTGGAATAGACATGAGCAACACATCTCAAAGAACACCAGTTACGGAAAAGGTAACTGTCTTTTTGCAGAAACAACCTTTACATTGTTATTTCCTGATATTGCATGTTTTAACAATGCAACTGTAAAGGTCAATTAATGTAGGGGGGGTTGTATGGAATGAATATATATTATATATACATATTACATTATGGAATATATCAGGAAACTATTTTTGAGAAACTATAAAAGATATACTCTGACTTCTTGAGAATCTGCAGTTATATTATAAAAGTGGAAAGTGTTTATTGCTTTCCAAGTAGCAAAAAGGGCAGTATCTTTAATAAAATTTCCATAGAATGAACCTTATCATGCATGAAATATTTATCATTTACAAACTTTAGAAGATTATTTTTTCCTCTAGGAAATCATGAGTCTTCATTGGAATTCACATTATTGTCAGAAATTATGTTACTGTTCACTGGGTACTTGTTTTTATCATATTCCTTTTTCATTAAATATTCAAGTTTGACAAGGCACGAAGGCAAATGTCACTTCAGTAGCTAATGTTGTCAGATGCTAGAGAAGTAGCTGAAGCAAATTAATATAAACTGGATCATTAATGTCCTTTCTCTTTTGATAACCAAAAAGCAAAGTTCAGTGCAAGAGTCAAGCTTTGCAAATTCAACCTCTTTGTATTATTCTAATTAGCAGTGTGATAATTAGGTACAGATGGTTTAGAGGTGGGAGATGGCAGTGGTCTTTTTTTCAGGGTTGTGCAAGATGTCATCTAACTTTTCCATCCTAAAGAAATGCTTTCGGGGACTGAGCCAAACCCAATTTCTATCGATGGAAAGATTTCCCTTGACTTCAGAAGGCTTTGGCTCAAGCCCTAAATTCTGTCACTATACATAGTAATATTTTTCTGTACAGCATGGAGGAAATATGTTGCATTGCATCTTCAAAGCACTGTGAGAACATTAAGAGCCAGATTCTGCTGCCTATCGTGTAGGTGCTACTCAAGATGAGTATGGTTTATGGAATCTAGTCCTTATTAATTAAAGGCTCAGTCTGCCCTGCTTACTCACACTGAGTAGATGCTATTCTAGCACTTCTAGTATCCTTGGCTAAAGAGGCCTCACTGACCTAGAAAACTTGAGTCCTGCCCTCCACACACCCACGCTTCTGTTAAGGGTGACTCAGAGGCATACCACAAAATCTGTCATTTTATAAAGCTTTCTCCCATAAAACAGGATTAATAAAAACCTATTAAAATAATTAAATAGATTAAACTTTATAATACCTGATCCATGGGGTTTAATATTTTTATTTCTCTTTATAGCTGAAAGTGTCATGGCCTGGGGAACAATGTTTGGCAGTGTCTGTTACTTTATGGGCCAATCCTGTAATTCTCATGAATAGATCCATTGGGCCAGATACAGTATAAATGAGTGAACTGCAGCCCCATTGAAAACTGGGATTGGGTTCTTTGACTTTAATAGAATTATTGGTACAAATAAGGTCTGGTAGGACTGGGACCAAAGTGTGGAGACTGTTTTTAGCACAGACTTCATCCACCCTCTGCTGATCGTCCGTATCCTTTTCGATAGAACTGAGCGAATAATTGATTTTTTTTAAGTTTGATGAAAAAAATGGCTTTGAGTCTACCCAGAACAGAATTTTGTCAGTTTTGCTTGATGAAACAAGAAACTGAAGAAATTTTGTTTCAGGTTGAACAAAACATTTAATTCAACCTGAAATGTATTTTTCTTTTCTTTTCCTTTTTTGTTTTGTTTTTCAGGTGTGTTTTTAAAATAAATCTAGCTAAATTTCTAAATGAAACATAGGTTTGAAATGAAAAGTCAATGATTTTGTTTTAAAAAAAAGTCACCATAATTTTTTTTGTTTTTTCTAATTTTTTTGAGCTGAAACAATTTGCCAAATTCAACTCAAATATGCAAATAGTTTCAATTGATCCGAAACTGCAGTTTTCAGTAAATAAACTATTTTTCCAAAAAAACTTTCACCAAGCTCTACTCTGAAGTCCTTGTCTATACAAGAGAGTTGCACCAATTTAACTTAAATTGTTTTTTAAAGCAATTTAATTAAACTGGTGAAAACCCCTCTGTAGACACTCTTATTTCACTGCTCAGTTTTCACTGTGCTTTTATCTTGTGATAGCTCATGTCCATTCATTATTCTGAGGTAAAAATTACACCTTTTGAGAAGTGTAGACAGAGCCTTAGATTCCAGTACCAACCTGTATCCATTATTGTTGATGTGGACAGGACAGGCCAGACCTGATCTTCTGACACTGACATGTCTCCATCGTAGCAGCAACGAACATCAATCAGATTTCTTGTTTAAAATTATAATTTAACATTTATGAAATGTCCTATGCATCCCCAGTGCTTTACAAATGCAGAGAGGCTTTGGGCAGATCCTCAGCTGATATGAATTTTCATAGCTCCACAATGGAACTATGACCATTCACACCAGCATGGGATTTGCTCCTTTATGTCTGTCCTGGGATGATCACAGGATAACAATTCAAACACATGATGATTAGGGGATAAATGCTGAAAATGTAACTTAACAAATGCACCTCATCCCACCCACAGTATTGAACTGACAAACACAATGCAAATGATGTCATTGTTTTTAAAATGTATCTTTGATAAAAACTTTGCTGCACAGTTACATTCTGACAATGTTTAATCAGAAGTTTTGAGCTCTCTGCTATTTCTTTCTCCTTAGCTTCTGCTGCTTTCCTTCTCCTCTCAAACTCTGTCTTAAACAGTGAATCCATATAGTGTTAGCTATTCCTCCTACCCCCCTTCTTTTGTTTTTGTTCTTTTCTTTAAAAAACACGGTGTGCTGTTACCTATTGTCTGTCTTCTAATATGTGGGCATGCTGCGGAGTTAGTTTGGGATAGAATTTGTCTTAACTGAATTGTCTTGCCTTTGAGGTTTTGTGTGTATGTGTATATTTTAAACTTATTACTTTGTCAGTTTTTGTGGCTTAACACTAGTATGTGGAAGACTTTGCTTTGATATTTATAATATGCGTGCAGTGACAAAATGGTTTTGTCACAGCATATCTTAGTCAAAGAGATTTTTGCTCCATGTTATTTTAACAGATGGACTTCTCATTAGATATTCACATCACATGTATTGTCATTTTTGGATCAAGACTGAAATTTGATTCTAGCTGCAGATAATTACTCTTCGATGAGCCAGGACCCTCAGATCAAAGATCAGTACTCAAAACATATCAGATCCTCCTCCTCCTTCTCTATCACTCCCCCTCAGCATTGTTGAGAAACCTTGGAAAATATGCTGAATTTCTCATCCATTAACATCTATACAATTTCACATAAAAGTTTATGTATAGATTAAAAATGCAGAAGCACAAAAACTTGTAATCTATGTGGCTCAGTGAACAGAGCATTGGACTGGGAATCAGAAGACCTGGATTCCACTTTCCACTCTGGCTTTGGGCAGATCATTTTTTTTGTGCCTGTGTTCCTCTCCCACCCTTAATCTGTCTTCTCGGTTTACAATGTAAACTCTCCAGGGCAGGGACAGTCCCTTATTATATTATATTACAAAATGTGGAGCCACCAGAAAACATGAGTTTGTTCCATCCACAGAGTGGCAAATTCAAACCCAAATTATTAGTCATGCCCCCATGAAGGGAGCATAATTTATTTCCTGAAGCAACATCATAAGTCATAACTGCATAGCTGCCCTGGTCAAACTCAGATTTATGGAAAGTTTGGATTCAAATGGGTACACATAAAGCCAAGTTTTCATATATGGGCACCAAAATGAGATGTCGAGTTCCTTTGTTAGAACACATCAATGGGCACCTAGGCATGTAAATGCCCATTTTACCTTCCAAGGGTCTGTTTTAAGCATTGCAGTTAGAGGCTGGAATGTCCCACTAAGGTACCTATATTTGAAAACTGAGCCTTATGTCAGTTCTTACTACTTGATGGTGATTCTGAACTGTGTGAAGGTTAGTGTGTGTGTGTGACTGATGTGCTGTTCTGGTGCCAGTCAGAGTTATAACATTTTTTTTTTTAGTTTTAGAAATTTTCAGAAAGGAAAGGAGTGTCATTTAAAGCGGGTTGATTAGAGAGTTTGTTTGTTTTTTGGAGTGAAAGTGTTCCATACTGAATGGAAGGGAGGATTGAAAGGAAACACTCTCTCTTGACAAGCTGAGCATGATATTATTGCAATGAGACTGAAACAAATCCTGGCATTAACTTTTCCTGGTGCTCGTTAACTTCTTTCAGGATAGGTCTTCCTTCTGTACCCACCCTTGATTACCCTAACTCCTGCTCTTTCCCTCCCCTTTGAATTAGGCTTTTCTGACAGTCCAACTGTTTACCTAATAAAGGGGAAAAGTCCCTTAGTTATATTGAGAGGTCCAGTTTCACCAGCCTCTGCATGTCATTCCCTCCTTTTTCTTTCCAAGTCAGCTTTCCCTGTCCCAGAATTACACAGTTGGTCTGCCAGACAGCTCCATCCTTTCCCCCATCCTCCCTATAGTCCAGTTTGGAGCTACATATCCCATTTTTAACTTTCCTTTTGAACAAAACACTCATCCTAACATTGTTTTAAATTTGTTTCTAGGTTATGATTAACACTTAACTCTTTTTATAAATAAATAGCACAGCCTTATAAGAATCATGTCCCAGGCTTGTCTACAGGCTGGACCTAAGGCATGAGCCTATAATAAAAGCTCAGTAGTCCCTCTCCTAGAATGAATAACAAGTGTGACTGTGGGTTGGTTTGTTTGAGGCTACAAAAGGATAACTTCTCCATCCTCAAGGTAGGGAGACAGTCGCAGTTCATGAGCTTCATTAGGGACCAGGTTACTGTTTACAATCCAACATCATAAAATTCTGGTGTGTGATTACATGTTAGTTCTTATGAAAATATATCCATTTGTTTTTTCAAACCTAGTTTATTTTTTCTTTTCTGTCTGCATGTCTTTGTATTACCCATTACAAATGTAGATAAATTTGATCTTTTAGTCTGTTTTCTCCTATCATATGGAGAATTTCATTTAAAAGTCTCCGTATACTCAGTTTGTTGAGCGGTGAGGGTATGCAAGAAGTGTCTAGAGTAACTGTCTTCAAAGTGTGCTAGCCCATATTATATGGGGATCTAGGGAGATACCATTAATCTTGGAAAATGTAACAGCTTAAAAATAAGGGTTAAATTTGGCAGGAGTTACACTCCAATTTATTTTATCCTGCACTAAATTTCATTGTGCAGCTGGCTGATTAGCTGAGGCCAAATTGTGCCAGAAAGGCACAGTACTACACAGTGGGCCGTATTTCCATCTTTTCTGTGCTTCTGCTATCCCCCTTTGGGGTGGCTTGCACTCCAAGGGGCACTGAAAGAGGGGCACCATCTGGCCCTTAGGAATTAGAGGATCTAACATGCAATGTTGCTGATAAATCCTTAGATCATCCTAATTAGTCATGTCCTAAATGTGAGATAATCAAACCCGGGGTCTTGCCCACCTCCAGAGAGGGGGCAGGTATAGGAGATGCTTCTTTGCCACTTCATTATCAGTACCGCAGTTGTTAGGAAGGCTCTGTGGATGTCTCCCAGTTGCTATAGAAACACTGTTCTTGCTTATCTTTGTTTCTCTGTAACAATCCCCTACTTTCTGACTGCAGTCATGCTCTCTTTTGCTGTAATAGTCCCTAGTGTGGCTTAAGTTGTATGTTAATCACTTATATTGGGTCATCCCATAGATTCATGCTCGTAGCTTCTTCCTTGTACAATGGATTATGGGGGCTGCTTGTTTGGTGTTATTTCAGAAGCTACTGAGACAATAATAGGAAAAGTTACCTTGCTACAGTTTACAGAGGAGTCTGGCAGTAAAGCTATTAAAAGCTAGATTTCACAATCTATTGCTTCTTGTGGTACGTGGGTCCAGGATTCATTTAGGAGAGTAGTCAGACTTGGGGCCAGAGGCCTGGAAGCCTTTAAGGGATTATTATGCTTGAGTTCTGGTTATCTGGGATTTCATGAGGAGAACATCCAGACTTATGTCCTGAGCTCCTGTGACTCCTTGAGGAGAGCAGCCAAAATTGAGGCCTTAAGGCTTGGGATTCTGTGAAAGGTGTTTCAAATACACTTGCTGGATTTAATTGAATGTGAGGATAATGGGATTATTGCTGGAAATAGGGATTGTTGTACATGTTTGTAGATGGTTACATGGCTAGTTTTTCATAGTGCTTTCCATGGTGTTGAATTTTCAGTTCACTGAAATGCTTCTGACACGCTTCATTGTTAGAAACAATAGACCAGATTCTAAAGTGTTTGTGGTGTCTCTCCACATTAGTGCCACTAGCAGAATCTGGCTCTCCAGCTGTTCTAAGGAGCCACAAGAGGGTTACCCTACTCAAGGGAGATACTCTGGTGGTGAAAAGTCAGTGTACAGATGCCTATCTCACCGACCTCTGAGACTGGTATAAGAGGCATGTGTGGGGATTCCTTACATTCCCTCCCCACAGTCCTTAGCTGCCTATGGCAGATGATGTAACACTGGAGGAAAAGACTTGCAAAAAAGCCAGGATGAATGAAAAAGTGAGCACTGTGTACTCCTTCCCCCATCCTTTGCTGTGTACACCTCAGCTGTAGGTGAGAATCTGGTGCAAGGGGTTTAAAAGGAGAAGGAAAGTGATCTTTTGATTATGATTAGAATTAATGTGGGCCTAAACTCTTCAAGACAAAGTGAAAATTGATTAGCCTATAATATTCTCATGAGTTTTAGATAAGGAATTCATTAATGAGTTGTTATGAATAATTTGGTAGTTTAAGAGGATCTGGAGATTTTTTTTGCTGTCTTTAGTTAGCAGACATTTTAGTGCCCTTACAACATCTCTTACTTGGGTTACCTTTTATAGAGCTCATATTTAGGTGACCATTGTTAATGTTTATGGGAGTAATTTGTATTAATCTCAGTGTTCCATTCGCTGAATGTACCACACTATCCTGAAAGTAAAATACAATTTATTCTTCATGTACCTATAGAGAAAGGCATGTTTACATTCATGTAATTCATTGGAATGTTAACCTTTGGAGAGATTAAACCGCTATTTTTAATGTTTATATATAGTTTCTCTATTAGCCCTTTTGGAATTTATGGGTGGATAAATACTGCATATTTATATATTACTGCCTCATAGCTCAAACAGTTTATCATTTAACCCTTTTATCTGAATTAAGAGTAATATGCTGCCTCTAATATCAAATCAAAGTTGGTATCCACTGTATATGTAATAATATATATGTAATATAATTGTATTTAAGATAAATTTGGGTGAGTTTGTGAATTAATTTCTTCCATTTTCACAAACTACTTTATCTTTCTTTATCTTTCTCCATTATCACTGTTGTCTGTGCTGCTGTATTGGGTCTGTGTCTGGTACAATTCTGTAGACTGAATGGGAAAAAAGGTAAGAAATGAACTAATAGAGTAGTTAAATTTGTTGTTCAAATAGGTAGATGCTTGCCACCAGTATATTCATTCAATGCTACAGGACCATTGAAAACAAGTCATGTAGGACAATTTGGCTACACTTACAGCATTGAATCTGGTGGCACTATTTAGAGAAGTGAGGATTACTTACATACATTTTGCAGAATTGTGTTGCTTTTAGGTTTTATATGTATTGGTTTAGGAGAACAGAAAATAGAAGAGATCAGCCTATTTGCAGATTTGTAATACTAAATCAGGTTTATTCCCTTATAAATGAAAACATTCTTCTGTCATTCTGTCAGGCATTCCCTTCTTATTTTCCATGACACACAGTACAGTATTTACCTGCTGCTGTGAACTACCTCTGATGATATCTTTTTGTGTCATCTTTGCCTATCTTCTTTCCCATGTCACCAGTCTCAAGTGACATTGATTCATTATGTAGCAAATCCTGGGAGGATGTTCTGTCAGCATGTAGGGCCCAAAAGTATCTCAAACGATATGTTGGCTCTTCAGTGGGCAAAAGCAGCACAGATCTTGTGAAGGTCCCTGGGTGCTGCAGGTGAGATCTCCATGATGCAAGGTAGAAGTGGAGTGTGGGCTGGCCAGGTGCATGTGCACTTTGAAGATCTACTGGGCCATATCCATTATTTTCCCCACTACAAGCTCATGGTAACTGCAGCTCTTCTGAATGGACTTTCTGGCTAGCTTGAACTGAGAATTCTATCTCTCAGGCCTGAGATACTTTTACACAGAGAAAAGCCCTTATACTGAGATTTGTTTCCATTATCCAGGATCTGCCCTTACATGCAGATGAATTTAAGTTACTCTTTATACAAGAGCAGCCAAAGATGCAATAGCTGATAATGCTGTAGTGAGTCATCAAGATGACATTTTACAGCCACTCTATATTTTAGAGCACACACAAATCACTCTATTCATATTGCCACAAATTCAGTTTTTAGTAAAAGCAAGATCAGAGCATAGCTATTGAATGAGACATATGAGTCACAAAATGCCACTCCCATAATTTGAAATATTAGGACAATTAAATTTAGCCCTCTCCCCCAGAAATATGTTTGCCTGTCCAATCCAAGTATCTTAAACATGCCCAGGAGTATGGTTTCTGAGCACAGACCATGTAAAATGGCAATGTTTAAAAAAAACCACTTGTTTAATATTATGTATTGTAAGAGACTCTTAGAAAAAGGTGCAGTTGTCACAGTGGTTCATATGAATTTTGCAAGATTTTGAAGAAAGACTCCAAGAGTTTAAAGCAGTTTATGAAATACTTTTTTTTTAAAGTAACAGGGTCAGGATTTCACTCTGTCTTACTGGGAGCATCTGCAATGATTTTCCTTATCTCCATTTTTCATCAATGTGATTTTTTTCCTTTGACAAAATATTTTGTTTACTTGTGGAGATAAAAAAAATACATTGGCCTGATTCTTCTTAACACTAAGGCTCCTTTACTCTGCTCTAGCCATATACAGAGACGTTACAATGGGTGCAGATCTAACTTATGACCACTTTAAGGTCCCCTTACACAGCCAGAGGGTATAATGGGTCCTTAATGCAATGAGAATAAGGTTTATATATCTTTTTCTGATCCTTATGGAGCAGGTTGTTCTAGGCTCCCTGTTGAGTGTTCTCTTCTATACAATGGACTGTAGAATACCTACCAAGATTCACTTGGCAGATATCCCAAATTTCATATTTCACAAATGTCAAATCTGTCCCTATACTTAACAAGTATTCACTGTATCCTCTGATAGGTTCCAAGCTTACATATACCAATTGAAATCTCTATTGAAATCTCATTGGGTTTTTAGGCTTGTTTCAATTATGCAAGTGTTGTTTCTAACATACTCGCCTTGGTCCTTGCTGTCTACAGTTACAAGTGCCAATTTATAAAGAATAATGGCTTTATCTGTTGGAAATGTTTGTGCTGAGTGCAGCAACAATTTTTTTTCCCCCTTACCCGTATAGGTTTTAAAGCCAAATGACACAAATCACTTCTAATCTTAGTAGTGTGATTTTTACAGACTATCTTTCTTCAGAAGGGGCATCAAGCAGGAGTGTGCAAGCAAACTGTTCGCCATGGTACTCTGTATACAAGTCATATAAACAAATGTTATGTGTGGGATTGCCATGAAAAGTATTTACTGACTTTATGGATGGTATTTCTCACCTAATTTTTTTTAATGCTACTAATTCAAAGCACTATGTAATATTGAGTTGTCACATGTACCAGTCACCACACTTCCTTTTCTCTGATATTTTGGGTTGGAAAAATCCTTTTTTAATATGGATAGTCATCAGAAAACCACAGGGCTCAACTCTCAGCCCTGCTCTGGTCCATTTGCACTACTTCTAGAGCACAAAGAGGCCAGAAAGTATCTGGATCAGGCCAGTGGAGAATTCCTAAATCAGTATGTCTGTTTACTGTTAATTTTACTGCCCTGATGGGGCACAGATCATTTATGGTAACTAACTTCACTTCTAATGATGATAGCTCACTAAATAATATTGCTCTTTTTATCTCACAAAGTCCCTCATGATGGTTTCCATTGTGTAAATTAGTGGTTCTCAACCAGGAGTACACATACCCTGGGGGTACACACAGATCTTCTAGAAATGTCTTCTAGACATTTGTCCACCAAATGCATCCGATGAAGTGAGCTGTAGCTCACGAAAGCTTATGCTCTAATAAATTTGTTAGTCTCTAAGGTGCCACAAGTACTCCTTTTCTTTTTGCTAGATATTTGTGTGATTTTACAACAGGCAGTGTAAAATGCACTAGTGACATCAGTACAAACTAAAATTTCATACAAACGATTACTTGTTTTACTGCTCTATATACTATACACTGAAATGTAAGTACATATTTATATTCCAATTGATTTATTTTATAATTATATGGTAAAAATGAGACAGTAATCAATTTTTCAGTAATAGAGTGCTGTGACACTTTTGTATTTTTATGTCTGATTTTGTAAGCAAGTAGTTTTTAAGCGAGGCGAAACTTGGGGGTACGTAAGACAAATCAGAGTCCTGAAAGGGGTACAGTAGTCTGGAAAGGTTGAGAGCCACTGGTATAAATCATCCAACAAAGCTGTGATTTCCCTTACAGAAGAATCCTACAGAATTTAATAGTGATTAAATCAAAAGGATTCTATAGAAATTAATTGTAAATCTGTAGAAATCACTCTAAAACCCATAGAATGACATCCTTTCTATAAAATGTATGTCAGTGTATAAAATTATAGAGTATTATACCTCTGCTATACAATCTATAGATATTAAATTCAGTAGGATTTTTCTAGAAGGGTTTATTTTCTATTGTATATTGTTTCTAATCTCTTTCATTGTAACTTGGTGTCTTCAGGGTACAGAACAGCTCACTTCGTTAATCAACACTGGGAAAAAAAGACTCCTGTGTTCTACACATTAAGGTTCAGGAGTATATGTCATCTTCTCCGATTTTAAAACCATGTTCAGGCAAGAGGCATCAAAATAATCTTTTAAACCAGTTAAATTCCTAGACATAGAAGGCATATTTCTGTAACAAGTAGCAAACTGAAAGCATAAGTCATTACCAAGGACAGACTGTCAGTCGCTTAGGTCGACAGTACTTGTAATATATAACCAGTACTGACATTATTGCAGATTGGAGTCTGAAATTGATTTTTTTTAAAAAAAATCCAGGATTTCTTATGATGGAACAAGTCTATAGTGAGGCACTTGATTTATTGCAAAAATTGTACTGGAGAATAAAAATGGAAGGTTTTTTTTTTATAAGAGTGATATATACTAATTGAAGTATTTCTCCAGAGAGCTTAATTAACTGTCTTTTTAACTTTTTATTATTAAGATGCTGATTGTGCAACTTGATCCACATGGGTGGATTCCATGGGTGGACACCTGTTCAGGTGCAGAGCACCATATACTTCAGTGAGAATCTGTGTAGGGGATGAGGGGCTCATCAGCATGGATTGGATTGCAGGGTCAGCCTACTGATGAGGCTGAAACACAATGGAAGAAAGTGGCTTGTGGAAGCCAATGGGCATCTGACAATGACATGAGTGAAATGCAAATGTATTAATGATATTACCTGGAGCTTGTTTGTAATTACTTTTCAACATAGAGTTGGAGATTTTTCAAGGGCACTCAGTGTTCACCTAACTCTGCTCTCATTGAAGTTGAAGAGTTTTACCATTGACATCAGTGGCAGCAGTTAAACAAATGCTTTTTGAAAATTCCACACTATATGTTCTGTGTAAATGCCACAACCTTTAGAAATGATCAGGAGTGTGAATCAAAAGGGGAAAACCAAAGAGAAACTTTAAACATCAACTCATCTGTTTGCTAAGCATGTATGTTAGTGCAGGACATTATAGGGAATTATTTTGAATTTCAGTTAAGATCTATTCATTTGGCTTTTTCATTAGGTTTCTTTGATAGACAATCTGCAGAAATTCAATCTAACTTGAGACCTCCATCTGTGATTCATTTGATTTAATGTTTTGAAAGAGACTTATTATTTTGACTGGAATGATTTTAAAATCCAAAAAAGAGCAATTGAATGAGTCAAGTTTGGGTCTCAGTCATTTCAAACAGCCAACCATAGCATTCAAACAGCTGAAGTAGCATTACTTGATGTGCTGTTTTTGGCAATTGAATTCTGATATCAGCTGAGTTTAATGCTGGTCTTTCAATACATTTTTGTCTTGCTTTTTAGAGGAAAAAAATTAAACCAGGGAAATAACATTAAAAGTGAGCAAATATCCCTATATGTTTACTAAGGATGTATCTAATCTCACTAACTGTACTTCTCTAATTCCATCAAAGGTAGCCTACTATAAAGTGTTCCTATTAAACATCCCTCCAACTACAGTATATAGTCATAAAGTTTAAGGCTGGAAGGACCACCAGATCATCTAATCTGATATCCTGTATATCACAGGCCAGCAGCACCACCCAGCACCTGGATCCCAACAACTAAAATTAAACTAAAATATTACCGCCCACAAGAGACTAAACTATTATGTGCCACAAGCAGCGAGCAAGCAGGACCAGCAGGCAGGACCAACATGCAGCAGTGCCTGAAGCCTCTGAAATGGCTGGTAATTAAGTGAGATATACCCAGATAATCCTGACAAGTGACCTACATTCTGTGCTGCAGAGGAAGATGGAAAAAGCCCCAAAATCACTGCCAGTCTGACCTGGGGAAAAAGTTCTTCCCAGCCCCACATATGGCAATCAGTTAGATCCTGAGTATCTATGCAAGAGCCAGTCAGCTGAGCGCATGAGAGACAGAGAGAACGCTCAATGTAATTTTGAGCACTGGCCCAGCCCGTGCAACGTCTCATGTCCAGCTGTGGCTATCTCTGATGCTTCAGAGGAAAGAGACTCAACTTCCCCCCCTCCCCACCCCGGAATACATTGGGTGGGGTTAGCTTGCAGAAACTTTACGCAGCCTGAGGATCACTTAGTGTTCCAAGTTCACACAGACTCTCTAAAACTCAGTGAAAATAGTCATCCCCCCCCTCCACAGTTCCCACACCCACCTTATATCAGGCCCTAGGATCCTCTGACCTACTTACGTCTTTTGGAGGGAAGTGATTGCCTGCAATCCCCTTCCCCTATGATGTATTCAGAGATCTGCTACCTCACTTCCTTCCTCCATCAGATTTATAAGAAAACAGACAACATAGGGATTGGGACATGATCTTCTAGTAGCTGCCGATGTTCTAAAGCTTATTACCTATTTACTTGTCAGGGAAACGTTGTGGGCATGGAGGAGGAGACGACAGCAGTACAATGAAAATGTAGCTGTTAACGTTCTTGTCATAAATAAAAAGGGAAGGGTAACCACCTTTCTGTATACAGAACTATAAAATCCCTCCTGGCCAGAGGCAAAACCCTTTCACCTGTAAAAGGTTAAAAAGCTAAGATAACCTTGCTGGCACCTGACCAAAATGACCAATGAGGAGACAAGATACTTTCAAAGCTAGAGTGGTGGGGGGGAACAAAAGGTCTGCCTGTCTGTGTGATGCTTTTGCCCGGACCAGGTCAAGAATGCTCTTCAGAACTTCTGTTAAGTTAGTAAGTAATCTAGCTAGAAATGTGTTAATTTCCTTTTGTTAAATGGCTGGTAAAATAGGTTATGCTGAATGGAATGTATATTCCTGTTTTTGTGTCTTTTTGTATCTTAAGGTTTTGCTTAGAGGGATTCTCTATGTCTTGAATCTGATTACCCTGTAAGGTATTTACCATCCTGATTTTACAGAGGTGATTCTTTTACTTTTTCTTTAATTAAAATTCTTCTTTTAAGAACCTGGCTGCTTTTTCATTGTTCTTAAGATCCAAGAGTTTGGGTCTGTGTTCACCTATGCAGATTGGTGAGGATTTTTAGCAAGCCTTCCACAGGAAAGGGGGTGTAAGGCTTAGGGGGATATTTTGGAGGAAGACATCTCCAAGTGGGTTCTTTCTCTGTTCTTTGTTTAACACGCTTGGTGGTGGCAGCATAGGGTTCAAGGACAAGGCAAGTTTGTACCTTGAGGAAGTTTTTAACCTAAGCTGGTAAGAATAAGCTTAGGGGGTCTTTTGTGTAGGTCCCCACATCTGTACCCTAGAGTTCAGAGTGGGGAAGGAACCTTGACAGGTCTCATGATAGATTTTGTAATGAAAAACTTCTTTATTGTGGCAAGATAATCTTTATTGTGGGAAGATAATAGATTCATTTTATCCGAAAATAAATGACCACAGTGCTCCACAGATACATTGTGCCCGAAAAGTACAAACTTCATAGTGTGCTAATTCTACCACCTTTTACCCAGTAAACTTATTTCTTCGCTGTTGGTCCGCAACTTTTATTTTGTCTGCAGTATTCTCCTGTCAACTTTTTATCAGATTCTTTCCAGTCCCCATTACCTGTAGATAATATTCTCTATAGCGTATTACATGTTACAGTGATTTTTAGGTAGATTCTTTTGTGAATTGTCTGCCTTTCTAAAGGATTATTGTAACCTACTTTTTTAGATAATTTTTTTTTATTATAAATAGTGTTTGACAAAGTTGATAGTAGTCTCTGGTGATTCCCTGTAACGGCAGCCATATGGAACTGTAATTTCAAAATCCCACAGATCTCATTTAGTTTTATACTGTGTGGGATTACATGTCAAAGTTGTTTTTGTGCCATCTGTAAGATTTCTTACACTCTGAATGGCATTACTCTAGATTCTGTTATCTGGAGATTCATTCTTTACATCAGTTACCAAAATTAGATTTCTTGTGAAAAGATGCTGTACATCTTAATTTATTCCCCTATCTCTAGTCCTGCAGACTGGGTTCTGGAATTTATGTGAAAATCAGAGTGACTCCTGAGATGAGTTAACAATCAAGTCAGTGAATTTGGTAAAAAGCAACAATTTAGTCATTTTAACTCCAGAACATGTGGGCGGGTGGGAAGGAAAGAAATGTCATTTTGGCCTGCTACAGTGCAGCAGTATAGTGGAAGTTCACTTCCCCTTAATGTGTAATTGCTTGGCTTTCTCCATCTGTGGCAGTTCAGTCTCAATGAGACAGAGCTAATTAATCTGTCTTTTCTCTTAGTGCTTGTGCCCACAGGGTCAGCTACTGGGATGGCTCAATAGCACTTGAAGCCTGTTCCTGAAGGCTCTGCTAGGCAAAATCCCCATGGCAGTCAGTGAGATTTTTGCCCAGATAAGGACTTCAGGACTGGGCCTGGCATGTGGGAATGCCATGGTGTTTTGTAAATGTTTAGAAAGTTTTGGAGGAAGGAAAAATACCTCTGGGTGTTCAGCAAACTTTCAGGAGAGTGTTTCTTTTTTATAATGGCTTGTGAAGAGTTCTGGAATGAAAGGTCCAGAACCTGTCTTCCTCTATATGTTCTCAGAACAGGTACAGTTCAGGCAGTGGCAATACATCTGCTATAAATATCCAGTTCAATGCATCTTAACTCTCCTGGGGTGAAAACATAGTTTAGCATCTGGTTCCATGCAAATTAAATCCCTGGCCTTTCTGCTGAGACACCAGAAAGGGGGCCATTTGTCACAGTAGGTTTTGTAATATGTATGCCTGTGCAGCAGAGACAGGTATGAGACAACAAGCTCATTTAATGGGAGCCAATGAATAGCTGCCAGCTGGGAAAGATTTTTTTTTTATCTCTGTCAACCCTATTTTTATGTGAAGTGCTAATCTACAAGTTACCACCTATCCCATAAACCATACACTGCACTGGAAGAGTACGAGTGTCTGATAGAAAATTACTCAGAATGCAATAAAGATTTCCCCCCCTGCCCTCCAAAAAAAAAAAACCCTTTAAAACCCCTTCAGAATTTCACAAAACAATTCTAGCAGGCCCATAGGCACTAACAATTGCCAGCACATGCTCATATCATTAGGGTAAGAAACTAAGATTTTTGGCTTAAAAAACATCAGGCTTGTAGTTTGCCTTGTGGATAAGGAGAGGTGGGCTTGGTTGCAGTGAATGCAAATGGATTACTTTATTGGACAATTTTTGGCCCTCCAATTCTTCCTGTCTGTCTAACTAAACACATCCTGTATCCTTAGTATCACATAGTGTATCCCTAACAGAGGTGGTGCCAGCCCATTGGGGACCCTAAGCAGGAATATTTTTGCCACCCCAACACAATAAAAAGCAAATGGGGGCCCCTTGGAGATGCTCAGGGCCCTGAGCAATTGCTTAGTCTGCTTATGCCTAGTGCTGGTTCTGCTTCCTGAATCCTAGCCTGGGCCATGCAGTCATGAAAGGGGCGCTTCCTTATAGTACAGGCCTCTGTTGTTGTTTTGTTTTTATTTAAGGACAGACAATGTACTTGGAACTGAACTGGACACAAAATGAGACCATTTCTCTCCAAGTAATTTACAATCTGACAACTTGAGTTAGGGCTGGTCTATGCTGGCACTTTACAGCGCTGCAACTTTCTCGCTCAGGGGTGTGAAAAAACACCCCCGGAGCGCAGCAAGTTTCAGCTCGATAAAGAGCCAGTGTAGACAGTGCCCAGCACTGGGGGCTATTCCCCTCGTGAGGGTGGGGTTTTTTAGAGTGCTGGGAGAGCTCTCTCTCAGCACTGTGCTGCGACTACACAAGCCACGTTAAAGCCCTGCTGCGGCAGCACTTTAAAGTTGCCAGTGAAGACGTGCCCTTACTTAATATAGACACTACATTAGTTATCAGCACAGTAGAGCCCACATCTTTTATGGGCCAGCCTCTAGAGAATTACATTAGCCAGTACACGACAATCTCTGCAGAGAGACTGTGCATTGTCATGGGAATATCCACACAGACTTTGAAGTTCCTTTGCATGATTTTGTTGAGAAAATTCGATTTTATCTGCATTAATCAGAACCTAGTTTTCATTGTCTGTGTTGTGAATAATCCCTTTTTTAAAAAAGAAAGATTATAGCTTTGATGGTTGAATGAATCTTACTGGGTTGGTCTCTGATCTTGGCTTTCTGTTTTGCTAGTTGCATCTCTTTTCAGTACTCAGAGGTTCATAGGAATCTTTCTGTGGTCTTGATTCATCTGAGTTGTCACCGTCTCAGTTTTGCTTTGAGTTTGGTGTTCAGACAGTTTCCAAAACTTCAAATGTGACCTGGTCTATACAGATGAACTTTTTTGACACAAACCTAATAATCATCTTTGATTCATAAACTTGTCAGTGCATCTGTGCTGAAGTTTTTCCAGTTTGTAACAAAATCCAATACCAAAATATTTGCATATTGAACTTTGCCAGGGAGAGTTCTCTCCCTGCCCCTAACCTCAGGCTCAATGAGGCCTCTCTATTTCTTAAATAGTTTTATGTGGTCTCCATTACCAGTGTCCATAGTATCCAAACTCCTTACAATCTTTTATATATTTATATGTACAATGTGCTGTGAGGTAGGGCAGTGCTATTATCTACAATTTACAGAGGGGGACCAGAGGCACAGAGAGGCTAAGTGACTTGCACAAGATTATACAGAAAATCTATGGCACAGCAAGGACTTGGACCCAGGTACCAGGATAGTTCCCTAACCACTGGATCATCCTTCCTCTCCCCCAGCCATGTAAGCTTGGGGAAGAAAGAAACTCCTGGGAGTTGACACCCAGACAGCAGAAGCAGACACAAGCAGCTGCAGTGGGGACCTTCAGATGATGATGCCTGTGCTGATTGGCTGTTTGCCCCAGTCTCCCTCCCACATCATCCTTGCAGACTGTTCAACTCCTTCCATACTTCCCACCTACCAATACTCAACTCCCCTGTTGCTAATTCCCCCTCCTCAAAATCTTTTCTCCCTTTCTTTGTCTTTGTTTCACTACCTCCTCTCAGCAATACCCCACCTCTCAAAAATTAAAACCAACCAGCAAGCCATTCAAACAAAAAATGATGGCACTAACATGACTGATGCAGATCATCACACTGTTCCTTCTGCTTATATTATATCCTCTCCCTCCCACCCTGTGTCTGTTTTCTCTGTTTAGATTGTGAGCACTTTGGGGCAGGGAATGTCTTACTCTATGCTTGTATGGTACTGTAATGCAGCTGGCAGTGACTCTAGAGCATGAGTATCAACCTCAGGGCAAACTGTGAGGAACCAGGGTACAAACCCCAAATTGGTTGTGAGTTTTATACCTAAGTTTCCCCAACTAATTATGAAGTGTAAACTCCTCAGGCACTATAACAGCCTTAACATGGAGTCACAGAGAGTTCCCTTGGGTATGCCGATCTATCTTGCCATCCAGGTGAGCATATCTTTGTGATAGATGGTTCCTTACAACAAGAATCACAGCAATGCATCCAATGAAATGAGCTGTAGCTCACGAAAGCTTATGCTCAAATAAATTTGTTAGTCTCTAAGGTGCCACAAGTACTCCTTTTGTTTTAGTAATATCCAGGTTACTCCCAGTTTTTATCCCCCTCCTGCCAAGTGCTCTTAGCTGCAAGCTCAGCTGATAGGAGGAGTCCACTTGCATGACTCATCTTCACAAGAAAGAGGGCAGAACAACAAAAGTATTTTGTTCTCTTGTTGATGGTATGAAGGGAAATTCCAGTTGCAAGTCCCCGTTCCCCCCGCCCTTTTGGGAAAGGTCAAAAACCTTCTGTTGAAGGTTAGCCCTTCATATTAAATAATGTCTCTCTCCTCTATGGGGGGGAACGGTGGCTCAGGAGGGCTGTTCCAGAGTCTAGGTAGTTGGATTGCAGGGTCCCACTGCCCAAGAAGGATGTCAGATATGGGGTCAGCACCAGGAATTGCTCTTAAGAGACCCAGAGCTAGAAATAGTGACTAGTCTCTACCCAGATCCAGGGGACTTAGAAACATGTAAGATTCAGTGGTTGGATCCAATCATAACACACTGGTGTCCATGAAGAGAGCAGGACTGGAACCAGCTGTAACGCATTCAACAGTGATTAGGTAGTTGGTGTACTGTAACCACAGCCAATTATGCTAACCATTATTGTTTCATCGTTGCCATGTGCTTTCCTCTATCTGTTATAGCCATCTGTTGTTTCATCTGTTATATGTGGATTGTAAGTTCTTTAGGGCAGAGACTGTCTTTTTGTTCTGTGTCTACAGCACCTAGCACAATGGGGACTAGTCCATGGCCCTACCGCAACACGAATAAATAACACCAAATTTGTAATTAGTAGAAGTATTATCAATCAGCACTTCTATATTACTGTGGATCGAAAAGCATTTTACAAATGTTAATGAACTTAGTCTTAACATATCTGCTGCCAGAAATAGAATGCATTTCCATGGCTATCTCTCATAAATGGCACATTGCCTTTGAAGTGGCAATCTCCAAGTGGAGAGCCCATTCTTAAAAGGAAGATGCTGAATGTGCCACCCAGGGTTAGTACCAATATTAGCAATGAAGAGGCTAAACCATCTCAACATGTCAGCATGGTGTTCATTTTCTGCATTCCCACAGAGGAGACTCCGGTTTGATTTTTCCAGTCTGATTCTCCTGCCTTGCAGTTGGAGAATGCTTTGGAAACCCTATTTAACTCAGGAGTGTTATCTCTTGCCAGTTAAGGAATGTCATTAAGGAACTCATTAGGTTTGGGATCATGAGGCAGGGTCCAAGATGGGGAGAGAATTTCAGTGGGATGCAGGGACCCTTTGTAAGAGAAATTAACCCTTTCCCCAGCACTTGAAAGATATGGCTGTTCTTCAATTGTATATATTCATTTCAGATATTTTGGAGAAGTTTATTCATGCCTTTATCTCCCCTAGATTAAATTACTGCAAATGCTCTGCTTGCTCGTATACTAAGTAGCTTGATGATTAACATTCTGATTGTGCAAAATTCTGCTGCCAGGGTAGTATTTGATGCAAGAAAGCACAGGCATATTTTTCCAATCTCTGTGCTTGCTGCCTATAAAACAAAGGATTGATGTTAAAATCCTTTTATGAACCTCAGTCTCATCACAGCCTGAGCCTTGACTTGCAGTACATTGTGTATGTAATTATAAGAGAGGCCCATTCTAAGTCCCCGTGGTCTGCAGCTTGCCAATTATTTCAAATTACAATTACTTGGCAATGAATGTAGGATGTCAGGGCTTTCTGCCATCTGCCCCACAACTCTGAAACAAGTGGTGCGTCTGAGGGCTGATAGCTCCATGCCTGCTCATGAATGTAATTTGAAGACATTTCTTTATTAGTATGACTGAGCCTAGTACCCTTCAGGTTGTTCAGCCCTGTTTCCACAAAGGTTCTCGCTAGCCTTGCTGCAGCACTAGTCAGGGAGGAAGACTTCATCTTGAGTTCTTAAGTGGGGGAAGGGTCTTGGTTAGAAAGAGTAGGTGTCTGTTAGGGATCCGTGAACTGAATAATAAGTCTACTGAATAGCACAAACATTGGTGCTCTTCAACAAGTTCATTATTACCCTGATATCGAACTTCTGGCCATACTTGGTACGAGAACCTTTGTCTGAGGATGGGGTATGCTGCTGTCCTAGAAAGCATCAGATTAAGAGTTGGTCAGTGAACATCTGGCTCAATGGATCTAGCAAACGAGGGCAAGCACCATTCAGCTCCAGAACTGACAACCAACCTCAGTGTCCCCATCTCCATCCTAAACTTTCAGGGAGGAGAAAACCCACCTGCCTGTTATCCATCTTTGTATGGAAGGGTAGTAAAGCTTGCAGCTCTCTTGCTGGCCTTGTCTAGAGGAGGGTAAGTAGAGCTATTATGATGGCCACCATCTTGACTGAAATACTTAGGATTGAAGAGGGGCCTTCAGAATTAAATATACTAGTGTCTACTGCTTGAGCTATAGAGTCCAGGGTGTTTAGCTGGGACTGTAATAGATTCCTATCCTCTGTGGATTGATAGAGCCCAATGGGACACGGGTTAAAGGTCATGTGGATCTGGGGGTGTGAATGGCACCTGAATATTGGAATCCCTTAATATGAATCTTCTCCCAACCTGACTAAAAGATGATCTGCTCATCCTACTATGTAAGTGGGAAAGAGAGAACCAGAAAGACTTCCTCCTGCCATTTTAAAGTAGCTTGTTAATGTTTCCTCTCTTATGGTCTTTGATTGGATAGTTATCTCTTAAATATCTCTAAACTATGGGTAAAAATACCTACATATATCTCATCCATATGTGCACCTGGATAATAAGTGCATTATGAATTCATAGCTGTTGTCATTGCTCACAGTCATTTGCTCCTGTGATATAGAAAGTACCTGTGCCTGTGTTGTAATGTGTGACTCGGGGGGTCCCTTACTTTTTCATCATTATATGTGTGTGTTGTTTTGATCCTTATATAACTTCTGTATGCTCTTACAATTATATGCGCAATGTCTTTAAATTCTCTTTTGTCCCCTTTTAGAGGGACACCATAAAGGTTGCTGGGTCTGAAACTTTACCTGGTGCAGGATTTTTACGTTCCGTTTTCAATGCCCATATATGTCTTCATGTATTTCCCCCTTTAGACAGACACTGCCACACTCATTACAGAGCCAGAGAACTATCATATTTTATAACAGTTTGAAAAAGCAAACTCTTGAGTCAGTGTGTTAATATCTTTCATGAGCTTGAAAGCAGGTTTCACTGAAGTATTTGGAGTGGCTGCAGATTCAGATTTTTTTAATGACTAAAGCCACTGAGAAATTTGGGGGAACATCAGTTAAGTTTTTATTGTAATGAATAGGATTTATTTTAAAGTAGAACTTTGAAGTAGTAGGGTTTGCAAGATTATTTATTCATTGTGTATCTCTCTCTACTCTCATGCTATTTGCTGAGTGACCTCTAGACCCTGCTACTCCCTCCTACTGCTTCTCTTCTTTTCCCTTCCTCCGTTTCATCTTCCAGCATGCCCCACTAGCTGTCTGTGTGCTAAAGCTCAGGAGGTAGCTGAAATGGTTGGCAGGGTAAAAGAAGGGCTGGGGAAAGTACTGTGTGTGTTTGCACCTCTCCGAAATATATGGATCTCTGCACGCAGCAACTCCCGCTGTCTTGGGTGGTAGCTGCTGAAACCTGAGCTCTTTTGAAAATCTAACCCTATATATGGAACATTGTCTTGAATGTCTTGAAGTGAGCTGTAGCTCACGAAAGCTTATGCTCTAATAAATTTGTTAGTCTCTAAGGTGCCACAAGTACTCCTTTTCTTTTTGCGAATACAGAGTAACACGGCTGCTACTCTGAAACCTTTGAATGTGGATGTGTCTGTTGTAAGAAACGCTGAACTGAAAACAAAAGGCTTTTGGTGGGGGTGAGGGGAGACATTCACTTTCTGAAAGTGAGTCCTTTCTTTTGGAATATGTGAATATTTGTGAAAAACTGATTGGCAAATGACAGAGGAAAGCCCATATTTCCCATTCTCTGCATCCAAACACAAGAATTTCCTAAGAAAACGAGATATAAACAAACCAAAAGTATCAGGGTCAAATGCTGCCTCCTCCCCACTCAGCAGGCATAAAAGGCACTAAATGTGGCTCAAGCGGCACTGTTTCTCCATGTATAGATCCAGGTTGTGGAAATGGTTTACATGTGCCCATACCCCTGCCTTTGAGCCAAGGAGCACTACTCTGCATCAACTCTTCTGCTCCAGTGTGTGTGAAGGGGGCTTAGGCCCTGGGTTAACCCATACCAGATGAAGGGCGTGGCCTTGGCCTGTTCATCCGCCGGAATTAGCATGGCCAAACCCCTTATACACGGGGAGGATAAAGGAAGCACTGTGAATAGTCCATGGGTTAGTGTATGTCACTAGCAGCTGTGACGTGACTTTGGGTATGTCTTCGTTGCAAGGTGAAGGTATGATTGTAGCATGGTAAAAATAGCAGTGTAGACATGTTGCTTGGCAGCTAACATGTGCTGAAGCCCAAGAATACAAATTCAGGGTCCCTGGAGGGTTTGTACTCTGGTTTCCTCTGGGATACCACATCTACGCTGATATTGTTAGCTTTAATCTAGCTGGCACAGGTAACATTGGTATGCCTACCAGTGCCACAATCACACCCTTACTTTGCAGTGTTGACATACCCTAAACGGGTGCTTGGCAGCCTCGGGGGGACAGGTGAGTTCTAGGATAATCCTCTCTGCAGAACCTATTGGTGAGAAACAGGATTTTGCCTTTAATTTCAATGGCAGGTTCTTCACTATGAACACTTTTTTTGTATATTAGCTTTCTTACCAATAAACCAGAACTGCATGTAAACAATAAAACTGTCCTACCAACTCCTTTGAAACCAGCTGTCTTCATGATTTTAAGATTTCTAGGGACACTCTGTTATAGTAGTTCAGACACAGTCTTTGTTCTCAGCATTTTTTTCCCCTTCAGAAGAATCATCACTCTTTAGTATTGTAAGGCTGGCACTTGTGAATCTCCTCCACAAAAAGTCTCCCTTTAAGATCCTGTAAACTATTTTCTTCTGATCCCAAACATACTGATAGTGTAAATCTCACGGTCTTTCCGTGTAGATTGTACTTTGTGCTCAAAGACCATGTATTTGTGGATTAAGGCCATATATCCTCTTTTATTTGGTTGCAGAAGTTGGAAGATGTACAGTAAATTAAGCAGGGAACTGCAGGAAGAGGAAGGAGGGTCTGTCTCATGGAGCAGTTGGATACTGCCCTGAAGAACAGGATTCTATCCCTGCATCTGCCACAGAGTTCCTACATAACGCTAGGCATGTCATTTAAACCAGACTTTTCACAGGTGGCCACTAATACGTGTTTCTAATTTTTTTTGGTGTGTGACTTAAGGCCTAGGCGTCTAATTTGCAGAAGTGCTGAGTGCTCACAGCTGCAGCTCAAGTCAGTGGGAACTGTGCTTTGATTATATAAAGTCTATATAATACTAAGTACTCTGATAAATCAGGTCTTAGACATCTCAGATTGGGCACTCAGAAATGGTGGATGCTTTTGACCTTAATCTCTTAATCTCTCAGTGCCTAAATTGCCCATCTGTAAAATGAGGATAATGCCACCCCCCTCACTTCATAGGGGTGTTACAAAAAATTAATTAATGTTTGTGAAGAGCTTGAATACTGGTGTGAGGAACACCATAGAAAAGCACAGAAGGAAATTAATAATTATGTCCTTTGTAGCAGGATTTTGACTAGTGTGCAGTGATTAAAGTGTGAGGCCATAAATGTGCAGAAAACAAAATATTAAGTAAGCACAATCCATCCTATGCATTGAATGAGGCAGGGGTACTGTAGAAAAAATGGTATGTGATCATGTAATTAAAGATTGTTTCATGATGCATATGAGCAAGTGCACGGAATTGAGGTTGCACAGGGAACTTTACATCTGGCTTTTCCTGACTTTTGAGTATCTGACTTTGTAACCATAATAATGTTCTTTTAATGTAGGTTTTTAGTGTAATAATTATATATGATGGGTGAAATTCACACTGGTTTGCAAGGTTTTTTACAACACTGGAGTCCCACACAGCCAGCTGAGCAGCCACACAGGCAGCTATCTAGCCCTTCTTTGTCCTGCACCTGTCTGTATTGATCTGGTGTGGAAGGTCGCTTTGGGAATGGGTCACAGCGGGTTCAGGAGCAAGCAAGAAGAAGAGATGAAGAGCTGCATTTATGCAGATCCATTGACCCCTGAACTATAGTCAACCAGCATGAAGTTTGGCCACTATCCAAGCCCCACAGGCTGAGGCAGCAGCTGCAGTGAGAGCTGCAATGGCAGCCCTCCACCCTGGCACTGATTTGCAAAGTGACTCTTGTCTCCCCAATCTCTCCAGAGATTATAGGCATAGAGCTAGACCATTCTGGTTTTATCCTCATGGAATGAAATTCGCTCTTACCGATATTCATAGTATAATGTTGCTCCTTCTTCTGACATCAATGTCCCATTCTGGCACCAGTGTCATCTCTTTGCTGAGTGATAGCAGTTGTTTATGGCCTGGCAGGTCAACTTCTGAGTGGAGGAGAAATCAATGATGTGGTATCTGGATATATTCTAAATGTACTTTGTTTTATTTACACACATATGCCAGTTCTGGGACAATGGTGGTCAAACAGCATGCAGAGCAATCTTTTCTTGAAGAAATCTCAGCCCAGTACCACTGCCCAGTTCCCACAGCCTCACTGATACCAATCAAATTCTCCTGTTACACTCACAGCTCCCCTCTCTCTAAGGACCACTAACTCTACACCGACTCTTGCATAACCAAAATAACAACACAGCTTATTTTTTCAAGACTGAACATCTGCTTGCATGTTGAGACAAAGAATATAGAAGACTGTTAAGTGTCACCTGGCGATGCCTGTCATAACAATATTATGGGCCATTATATATAATGGCCCATAATATATATATACACACACAAATACTAGCCATAAAACACTTGTTGAAAATATTATGTGAATGATTACAGACAGCTATGGAATATTGTTGTTCATTGGCAATCATAATACAAGAAGTTCGGTATCGTTCAAGGCTGTAGCCTCTGGTACACAGTCCTTCACATGTCCACAAATTGAGGGGAAAATTTTCCACATGAAGAGAAGGGGGAAAAAAGAATCAGAACAGTCAATGTGATTGCACAGTGATTCATAGCACTAAATCATAATATAGCTACATCTGTTACCCAGTGACCAGGAGTCACTGCTCAGTCAGGTCAATGCATCCTTACAATACGAACACCCAATTTTCAGGTGTTAATGTGTGTCAAACTAAATGCTTCAGAGACGTGTAAATTAACATTCTTGGCTGAGGTGAATCTGATTCCACATGATTAATGCAATTAATGGCATCACTGGGCTACTCACTGGGTAATGCAGGCTTCTTATTTTATTTATTTATGTATGTATTTGTACATTTACATTAGTTGGTAACTGTTTTAAAAGGCTTTTTTACCAGGATTGTATTGTTCCTTAGTGCTTGCTATGCCAGATAATGTTACTAATTCTGTTTCTCCTGTAAAATGTAACAAAAATAAGGAATTGCTTCTGATTGCCGTGTTGTCCTTTTCACCCCTACGGAAAAATCAAGGCTTAAGAAATTCCAAAACGGGGAAAAAAGTTAACCCATGAATTTGTTATGAGACAAGTGCAGAAAAGGGTGGGTAATGAAATAGCTGTTATCATCTATGCAGGTATTTGTCCCTCATTTCTACACACCAATCAATCATACTAATATTTCCTTTGAAGGCAGGACTGCCAGAATGGAAACAGTGCTGTACAACAAAAGGGAACAGAGTCACCCTTCCAAGTAAGCAATGGAGTGGTAAGGCTAGCACTCCATTGTACACAGAAAGTGGCTGGAGTTTTCAGGTTTGCAGGTCACAAAATGGTTGTTAGTACTTCTAGAGCGTAACAGTGAAGCAATCCTCTGTTGTATGCTGTATGCTGAAAAAGTGCACGAACATCACTAAAAATATTTATTCAAGAGAGACTGGAAGTGAATCAGATATGAAGTTTATTTTAAAGCACCTACCTACACCTGCCCCTTCAATTACCTGATGAATTGGAAAAAAAAAATGTATTGGCTCACCATAGAGAGGCTCTTCTCTTGTATCAAGCAGAGCATGAAGTAGAGATACTGCCTATGGTCTGAGGGTCCCCTTTTGAGTCTCACCTGCTTTTATTTACATATGCTTATATAGGGTATCAAGTCAGTTCTGCACAGCATTGGTAGTGTGGAGAGTGAGGAAGAATGATGTGAAAAGGATGCAGAGAAACACTATACATGCAGAAAGAACTAGGAGTACTTGTGGCACCTTAAACTAACAAATTTATTTGAGCATAAGCTTTTGTGGGCTAAAACCCATTTCATCGGATGTATGCAGTGGAAAATGCAGTAGGAAGATTATATATAATCTCTCTCTCTCTCTCTCTCTCTCACACACACACACACACACACACACACACACACACACACACACACACACACACACACACACACACACACACACACACACCATGAAAAAATTGGTGTTGCCATAACTGATCACTCTCATTATAGTGGGTAAGGTGAGCTATTATCAGCAGGAGGGGGAAAAACACAACAAAACCCAACCTTTTGTAGTGATAATCAGGATGGCCCATTTCCAACAGTTGACAAGAAGGTGTGAGTAACAGTAGGGGGAAAAATAAGCATGGGGAAATAGTTTTACTTTGTGTAATACCCATCCATTACATTACATCATTACACAAAGTAAAACTATTTCCCCATGATTATTTTTTCCCCCTACTGTTACTCCCACCTTCTTGTCAACTGTTGGAAATGGGCCATCCTGATTATCACTACAAAAGGTTGGGTTTTGTTTGTTTTTTGTTTTTTTTCCCTCCTGCTGATAAGAGGGACACCTATTGTCCCTCTTTCGCTTGAAGTGGGTCAGAAAGTTCCAATAGGGCCACTTTCCTTCAACCAAGAAGAGATCTGAATTGCGGATTGTAACATCACCCTGAGTTGATGAAGACAGGGGAGAGTATTGTTGTACCATAGGCTCTTCCAAGCCATCTGGCACACTAATAATATTATCCCCAATGATAAGAAGAAGGGTGCTGTTCTGCCACTGTTCAAAAAGGACAATAAAGCCAAATTTTATTGAGGTATTTTGCTGTTGTCTGCCCCAGGGAGAGTCTTTGCTTTTGCGTTAATGTCTCAAATCAATGACTTGCTTCATAGCAAATGTTAGGATACTAAGTGCAGCTTTAGACCTGTTCGTTTCACTGTCAACCAGATCTTTACCTTGAGACAGCTTTTGGAGAAGATGGCTGAATTTAATAAGCCCTGCACACAGCAATTTCTATAGACTTTTTTTTGTTAGGCCTTTTATACAATGCTTTGAGAAAGTTTGTGGGATCTGATAAGGCAACTCAGCAGATAACTGTCCATTCCATTTTGCAGCTCTTCTATCAATGACACTATTTTCTAGTTTCAGAGTAGCAGCCATGTTAGTCTGTATTCGTAAAAAGAAAAGCAGTACTTGTGGCACCTTAGAGACTAACAAATTTATTAGAGCATAAGCTTTCGTGAGCTACAGCTCACTTCATCGTATGCATTTTACTATTTTCTAGCTAATAGTAGATACACAGCACGGTTTCCTATTTCCACAGGAGTTAGGCAAGGCTGTTGTCAAAATTATTGTTCAATAGCGACATTGATTGGTTGATGGATAAACTTGAAGAGGCAGCTGTTGGTGGCATCAAGCTGAACCCCGTTTTGCTGTGAGATCTCAAACACACTGATGTTGTTGTCTTATTGTCTCAGTCTGGTAAATTGCTGCAGCAGATGGCCAATTTGGTCAGACAAGAAGCTGCATGTATTGATCTGGTTATTAATCCAGATAAAACTAAGTCCATGGTCATTACTATCAAGAAGCCCCCTACTCTAGATTACAAACTGATTAGTATTAACCTGTCTGGATGGATATTTAGTAAGCATCAACTGTAAAATACTTCGGAAGCATCATAGACGGTGCTGGAGGATGTTTGAAATATGTGGATGCTCCTAGAGCAGCAGCCAATGCCATGTTCTCGGCCCTTCGGTAGCCTCTGTGAATACATGCTGACAGGTTTCAGAGTGGTAGCCGAGTTAGTCTGTATCAGCAAAAACAATGAGGAGTCCTTGTGGCACCTTCAAGACTAACAAATTTATTTGGGCATAAGCTTTCATGGGCTAGAACCCACTTTATCAAACACTTGGAGTGGAAAATACAGGAGCAGGTATAAATACATGAAAAGATGTGATTTACCTTACCAAGTGTGAGGTCAGTCTAATGAGATAATTCAATTGAGAGCAGGATACCAAAGGAGGAAAAATAATTTTTGAAGTGGTAATGAGAGTGGCCCATTTCACACAGTTGACAAGAAGGTGTGAGTAACAGTAGGTGGAAATTAGTACTGGGGAAGTTAGGTTTAGGTTTTGTAATGACCCAACCACTCCCAGTCTTTATTCAGGCCTAATCTGATGGTGTCCAGTTTGCAAATTAATTCCAGTTCTGCAGTTTCACGTTGGAATCTGTTTTTGAAGTTTTTTTTGTTGAAGAATTGCCACTTTCAGGTCAGTTATTGAGTGACCAGGGAGATTGTAGTGTTCTCCTATTGTTTTTTGAATGTTATGATTCCTGGTGTCAGATTTGTGTCCATTTATTCTTTTGCGCAGAGACTGTCCGGTTTGGCCAATGTACATGGCAGAGAGGCATTGCTGGCACGTGATGGCATATATCACATGGCATCCGATGAAGTGAGCTGTAGCTCACGAAAGCTTATGCTCTAATAAATTTGTTAGTCTCTAAGGTGCCACAAGTACTCCTTTTCTTTTTGCATATATCACATGGTAGATGTGCAGATGAACGAGCCCCTGCTGGTGTGGCTGATGTGGTTAGATCCTATGAATAAAGACTGGGAGTGGTTGTGAAAACATTGTGACATCAAGCTTACTGTGAACCTGCAGCTCTATGGGTCTACAGTTTATACCTACTCTGTCCTGTACAGCAGTGAAACATGTGCACTGAGGAAGGCTGAAGCGCATCAGATTGACATTTTTGGTTCTTCTTGTCTCTGTCAGATGCTCCATAATAAGTAGCAGGATAAGATCAGCAATAAGCATATTTTAAGCCAAATCCACCAACCTCCTCCATCAGTACTGGTTTCATTTTGGTGACTTCCTTGGTGTACACATATTTTTGGGACCAATAAATTGCACAATGTGTTCACCAAGGAATGCCTCAAAGTCGTCTGTGATCATGTGGGCACCAAAAAGTTCAGTGGCACTGAACATCCAGCCATACTGTCTGTCATTGGCAATCTTAAGAATCTAGCTAGAGATCAATCTGGATGGCACTCAGTCTTCCAGGAGGTTACATGCCTTTTGAGATTTGCCATGATGATGTTGATGGGTAGTGTGTCCCCAAATGTGTTAATGCCAGTAAGGGGGAATGTGTCTTTTGCTTGAAATCAGGGTAATTCTTTCAAGCTCGTGTTCTCTTTGTAGAGCTGGGATTTATTTTGACTGTATCCTCCTACAGAGCAGCACTCCCCCTATTGGACAAGGACAGAAATACACTGGGTTGACCGTGATTGTATGAATCCTTCCTACAGTCATAGTCTTGGTGCCACATCTCCCTTTTAGTTCCATTGGAGCTGCATTGCTGGAAAGGAGAAGGGAATATGGCCATTCATCTACTCCTTGAAGTTCAGATGAGTAGTTTTCTCCCAGACTATCATTCCCTGCTTTAAAAAAAAATAACATAGTTCCTGCCGTGTCTTTCTGTGCAAAATGTTCCCTCTGGTTGAGCGCACAGACTGTAACTACCTTCTTGGATTTGCATCAGAGCAAATGAGCTGTGATGCTGCTTGCCTGTTTTAAATAAGTTAAACGTTGTTTCTCTAATGAAATGCTAAAGAATGCTGTGCCCAGGGGAAATATTCAGGATTTGCATGGAAGGATAGCTAAAAAGAATAATATTTTAAAATAAATATGATGTCCAAAACGTAGTGGAAGTTGGTGTAGGCACACATGGTTTAGCTTTGGCAAAGCCTAAGTAACCGTTTTGGTTAGAGCTGAAAGAGGTCACAGCTTCTGATAATCAAGTCCTAGATGTCTCCAATGGGATACTCACAATTAAGGGACATCGCTAAAAATGGTGGCCTTAATCTCACTGCCTTAGTTCTCCCATTTGTGAAATGGGAAAAATAGCTCTTACATAACTTGTGCGAGGTGTCGCTGGGTGAGGATTAATAGGTTAATGTTTGTATGGAGTTTTGAATATCAGCACAGTTTTAGTAAATATTTTTAGGGTCTATTTAAATGTCATTTTAATCAAATGAATTGAAAATTCATTTTATTGTGTAAGCTCTGGCTGCTGACTTTTAGTTGTTTAATGCTGGTGCTAGTGTCTTGATGCTTCTGAACTAGAGTCTCATTTTTAGACCACTTGAGAGGTTTGCTTTATTCCTCTACATGTGTTTGGAAACTGCTCATTCTGGTTTTACATTTCTCATTAATCTTTCTACATTGTTTGGAGGTCTCCTGATAATCTGCCATAGAGTATCAGCTCGTTTTTCTGCATGAATACAGAATACGATGTAGGCCTGGTGTCTCATTAGCAGGGATGAAGCAATATTTTAGGGCTGTAATTGATACAGCTGACTCCCATAATATGCCGGTGATTAGTGTGTAATGGCATCCTGGAGGTTACTCTCTGCAAAGCGATGTGGCCATATTAATTCTCATGGAATGTGTCTTTGCATTTTTGGATGTATGTCTTGTCTTATGGTTCTTCTGCTCCTGGTGATATTGCCTAGAGCAAGTGATATTCTGCCCCAATAAGGAAGAGGGATGCAAATAATTAATTCTGTGCCAGTAAGCGTTCTTAAAGTTAACTTTGTCATGGGGAGAGAAATGGCCTAGTTAAGAATATAGAAAGTGTGGGAACCTATGTATTCATTTCTGAATATTTTGACTTTGTATGTGTACTTTTCAGAGAGATCTGCAGACAGAAAGCACCAGGGTAATACAGATTCTCTTCTATCCACAAATTAAGCCTCACACTAGTCCTTTGTGGGAGGGCCCCACTTTATATGTGGGTTAACTGAGGCACAGAAAAGTGAGGTGACTTGCTGAATGTCGCATAGCAAATTGGTGCCAGAGTTGGGAATAGAAACAAAAGGCCTTGCTCCCAAAACCTTACAGTAAGCAAAACACCACACTGCTGTAAAATATCACTTTCAAAAAAGTTAAAAAGGCAGGAATGAATGATGTGGGAGGGTAGAAGCGTAACAGGATTTGGGAATCCAGCATCTTTCATGGATGAGTCAGACGACTAACTTTGAGAAAATGTAAGAGATTATGACATCACTACATTATAGCATGACATAAGAAGTGGGAAGATGCCTCAGGCAGCCCATATAAAGTCTGTGGGATTAACAAGGTAAATTTTGTGTCTAATCAGTTAAAACTTTTTTTTAATGCGTTATAAGGGGGTTGGAGCTGTAACCATGCCCCTTTTGCCTCACCTGTAAATGGGGATTGTGGCATAAGCAGTGATAGACACAGACCCTAGGAATTGATGAAGTCAACAACAACTGAAAGAGGACACAGAGAGGCTACTGTGACCTACCCTACTTGAGCTCAAGCTCCCTGGAGAGACCTTTCCAAGTAGCATTAGGCTCCCCGTTAGATGGAAGTGGAAATAAATTCGATTGAACTATGAGGAATATGATAGCAATTCTGATCAATTCCAAAAAGGAATTTTGTCTTTTACATGTGTTGTATAGTCAGGGACTGATTTTTAAAATTGTGAGTGTGCAAGTGAGCATGAAAAAAGTGCATGGGTAACTGCATACCTAATTTGCATTTCTTTTTGCCACAATTATATGCACTCGGTGGATAATGGTATAAGTGACCATTTATGTGCAGAATTATAGAATTTTTTGCATACCCAGTTGTTTATTCATGGAAAACTAGGGGTGAACTTTTGCCTGTGCATATTTAAAAATCAATCCCATGGTGCGTAATGGGCTTCTTAGAGTATATGTGCCATTGCCCCTGCAGGTCAGGGCTGAGGTACATAGGCAAAGCAATGTACAATAGGGACGGAGTAATGGAATAATAGTGAGGGTGTTGCAGGTTACACTCTTAGCTTCATTAGCCCCTTTCATTCAAGCACCTCAAAGCACTTTACAAACATTAATTCACACAATACCACTGTGAGGTGGAAGAACAGTGTTATCATTTGCATTTTACAGAAGGAGAAACCAAAGAAGAGAGAGGTTAATCACATCACACAGCAAGTAAGGGACCAAGCTGTGAATAATTCAAAATTCCTGATTCCTAGTCCCATTCTGTAGTGTGATACAGGAGGGCCAGGGAGCAGTGGTAGAGTGGTCCTTTTGAGCACCAGGACGTGAGAGAGTGCCCACTGTTAAAAGCCCCTCCCCCAGCTTAGGGAGGGGCTACTAAACCCAGAACCCAACTGAGTTTGGGGGAAAACAAATGCAATAATGGGAACAGACGTGGGGGTCAAAAGGCCAAAACTAGGGAACCAGAAGGGGACAACGAGCAGAGAAACCCGGACAGCGCCCACTGTTCCTCTAAAGCATTGAGAGAGCCGATGGACACAGTCCAGAGGAACTCTGCCTGGATACATGAACGGATAAAGGAACGAAAAACAGCCCCACAGTCGCAGCCCCCCACCCCGCCAACCTCCTCTCCCTGGTGTTACAAATGGCCACCATGGCCAGGAGGAGGTTGATAAGGTGGTCCCGCGACTTCGTGGGGCCTTGAATCAGATGTGCATAATTAAACAAGTGCGGGGAAAAGTGCAGCCAGAACCTCAATAAGAGGTTCTGGAGGAGCCAGTAGAGGGGCTGCAGCCTGGTGCACTGAAGATACACGTGTGCCACGGTCTCCCTCATGCCACAAAAGGGACAGGCTTCAGGGACAGAGCTGAACCACGCCAAGTACACGCCCATGCTCATGGCTCCATGGGGGAGCCGCCAGCTGATATCCCCGGCAAGCTGTGGGACTAAGATGGAATATAAACTGGCCCACTGGGTTTCCCCACCCTCCACTGCTGCTAAAAGGTCCTGCCACTTTGTGTCAGGGTGGGACACGAGGGTGAGGTAATGGAGTGTGTGCAGGATGAGCGTGTATAGATGGTCCCTTAGCGCAGTGTGGAAACAAACCAGCTGCATAGCATGCAGCTGGCTTGAGGTACGAGGAAGGGGAGGCTGGGAAGGCTCATGGAGCAGAGGGCCGACGGAAAGATCCGGAGGGCCTGGAGTGAGGGGCGGGCAGGATGCACCCTCTCGCAGGACCCGCGCGAGGAAAAACTGAGTGCGGGAGGCAGGGCTGCTTCCACCTCCTGGAGTACACGCCGGGGAGTCGTAAGGGTGGAGAGCCCCTGCACCGATTGAGCCCCTGGGGATCCACCCAACCCCCCAGGTCATAGTCCCGGAGGTCTCTGATCTTGGTGACTCCCGCCATTGGTAGAGTGGTAGAGGGGAAATATATAATCCCTAGGCTAATTAAGGCATTGTTCCCTGTAGATTAGGGAGAGTTGCTACAGGTTAATTGGAGCACCTGTAGTCAATTAAGGCCCTGTCAGGAACCTAATAAAACCCCGTGCTTCAGGAAGTCAGGGAGGAGGAGGAAGGAGAGAGGACGGGAGCTTGGAGGTGTGTAGTGAGATTTGAAAGATCAGAGAACTGAAGTAAGGGAGACTCCCTCCCCCAGTGTCTAAGGACTGGGGGTAACTCCCCCCAAGGGGGAAAGGGGTAAGAAACCTGCAGGGGTTGAGAGGGGCTGGGACTCACAGTGAGGAGCAAACCCAGATCTCTCCTCTGCTTCCCTCTTCTATCACCTTCCCAGGCCACTAGCGTGGCCCTCGGCACCCAAGAGCAGGGGTAAGGGGTGGCGTCTTAGGCCCCTGCAGCAAGAAAAGTGCAGGATCCAGCATACGAACATTGGCCATCTTGTCACAGTAGCTACTCTCCTGAGATGCATTGGCAGAGCTAATTTGTGGGGATGAGAATAGGGACTTGGGAAAGCAATGGGTCCTGTGAGAGAAAGGATGCTGCCCTGGGAAATCTGAGAGGGTGTGTGAATTACAGGTGCTGCTGTCAGGCAGGACTTAGATGCATTGGAAGAGCTGAATTTTCCTTTTTTTTTTTTTTTTAAAAGAGGTGGACATCCGTAACTAAACTATCAAGGGATGCTGCAAGTCAGAGTTTGCTTTAGAGTTCTGACATATTTACAGGGTTTTACCTCTGACATTCCCCGGACCAACCTCCAGCCTTGGATGACACTTTGATATAAATAATCCAGCTGTCAGACACTAAACTGGAAAACTGAGTGAGTGGCGGAGAGGGAGGAGAGAGAGCAAAATTGTGGTCTCATATAAGTCTCCTTATAGGACTTCCCTTCTTTCCCCCAGTCTTGGGAATAAGTCAGCTCCTCTGACCATGCGATAGAAGGAGGGGGGTGGGAATGGAGAGTGCAATTGGTGGGTGTCTACTTTTTTAAAAAATATGGTAATTAAAAAATTTTCTCTGTAGGGATGAAGACTAAAATTGCTTGCTTGTAGAGTGATCAGAGATATAGATGGCACACAGTAGCAGGACACATGTAAAGGAGAGTTTTGAGATGCCTTTAAGAGGGATATAAATGGATATTACAGATAATATTGAGAGAGCAAGAGTCCACAAGTAGAATTATGGTTTGTCACAGAAATAATGAAACTCATTCAAAGTGGATAAATGGAAAAAAAAAAGAGGGTGTCCCTTAAAAGTGCATTGGCTCTTGGGGAGCCTGCTAGCTGGAAGAAATTTTTCTCTCCTTCTTGATGTTACTCTCTGATAAAATAAGGAAATTAATACTAGAAGGAACCAAGCGTATGATTCTATGGTGACTTGATTGTAATATCTGTTGTTTTCTTTGTCTACTTTCATCTTCCTTGACAGTAGAAATGATTGGGAAAGATCAAAATAGGAAGATTGGAGCAAGTCTCCTTGCCAGTGTGTTTCTCTGACATCTGGCATGGAAATAGGAGGTCATGTCTTGACAGCCACTATGTTTGAACACTGAGAGGGAGTAAAAGGTTGATCTAAAGTGACACCACTTGTTCCTGTGAATGTTACAACAGAAGTATCCCCTGTCGAAGAAAGAATTAGAATATAAAGAAATTGTTTGCTCTGATGAGCCCTTTGACACAGATCTGACTTCTGAGTACTCCTAGCAGGTAAAATTTTCAGAAAGGGCAGAGATAACTCTCTATGCTGTTTTTTAAACTCTCATTTTCAGAGGGATCCTCTGCCTCACCCCCTAATTTTCAGAATGCCATTGTCTTCACTGGCATTAAACCAGCACAGAAGAATGCCCTTTAGCTGTGGCATTCTTGACTGTTGCGTGAGTAACTGATTTAAATTGTACATTAAGATTAAGCACTTATTTCATATTTTGCGTTTAATTTCCTAGATTTTTTAAAAGGGGAAGCAGGAAGTTCATAAGCATAAACATTCATGTGTAGATTGTAACAAGAATTTTTACAAAACATTACTAATATGCAATTTTTCATAATTTTATTAAATCAAAACTATATTTTTACTTAAACCATAAAATCATGCCACGTATCACTTTTCAGCTGGGCTGTTTTGTTTTGGTTGTTTTTTTTTGGAGGGGGAGCCATAGCCCCATCCAAAATAGGGTAGTTAGAATTTTTCTACAGTGGGAAAAAAAATACTTCCCCTCCACTCTTTCGTTACAGAAAAATGGATGAAGGGACTTTGCTCACAGTTCCCCAAAATAATAACCTTTGGGAAAAGATCAAGTTTGCAGAATTTCATCCATAAAAGTAAATTATTTGGGGACATATAAATGTGTGGAAAAACAAGGGATTTGTACTGAAAAGTCTTGCAACCTTAAATGTAGCAGATGCTGTTGGCACCCATCCTAATAATGCTTTTATATAGTGTGACAAAGTTCCTCCTCTTCCTTGGTGGGTCATGTGCTTACCGGCAGATTTGCTCGCCTTAGAGGTTCACGGCAGCCCTCAGTTTGGCTACATTCGTGGCTCAAATCTGCCGTTCGCTCAGTTAGCCCCATCAGCATAGGGAAAAGGAAGAAGAACAATCCCCGCAGTCTCTTCTGATCCACCTAGGGGATTGGGGAACAGGCCAGAGACCTTCCCCTCTGGTGGAACCCACAGTTCAGGTCAACTCCTCCAGTATCAAGTAGGGAGTTGGAGGGATGGGGGGAACCCGGGCCCGCCCTCTATTCCGGGTTCCAGCCCAGGGCCCTGTGGATTGCAGCTGTCTACAGTGGCTCCTGTAACAGCTATGTGATAGGTACAACTCCCTGGGCCACTTCCCAATGGCCTCCTCCCAACACCTTCTTTATTCTCACCACAGGACCTTCCTTCTGTTGTCTGATAATGCTTGTACTTCTCAGTCTTCTAGTAGTACGCCTTCTCACTCTCGGCTTCTTGCGCCTCTTGCTCCCAGCTCCTCACAACACACCACAAACTGAAGTGAGCTCCTTTTTAAACACAAGTGCCCTGATTAGCCTGCCTGTCTTAATTGATTCTAGCAGCTTCTTGATTGGCTGCAGGTGTTCTAATCAGCCTGTCTGCCTTAATTGTTCCCAGAAAGTTTCTAATTGTTCTGGAACCTTCCCTGTTACCTTACCCAGGGAAAAGGGACCTACTTAACCTGGGGCTAATATATCTGCCTTCTATCACTCTCCAGTAGCGTTGCAGGACCTCCTGGTCAGTCTCCTCCTGGCCCTGGCTAAAATGGCCAGCTATAAAACCAGGGTGAGGAGGTTGGCTGATGGAGTCTCCTGTGACTGTGGGGCCTATTTCCGATCCTTCATCTGTTCACGTATCTGGGCAGAGTTCTTCTGGGCAGCGTCCACTGACTCCCTTGACACCTTTGAGGAGCAGTGGGCGCTGTCCGGGGTTCTCTGGTCGGTGTCCCGGTATGGTTCCCTTCATTTGACCCTTTGACCACACTCCTGTCCCTGTTGTTTCATTAGTTGTCCCCCGTACTTATTTGGTTTCCAGGTCCTGTGGATCTCCCTCTTAGGCTGGGGGGGGGATCCTTTAGCAGTGGATCCACTTCCTGGATCCCAATAGGGCCACTCTCCTGTAGCCATCTGGCCTGACCCTGTCACAATAGAGAAAAACAGATGATGTTCCTGCAATCACTCATATGTTGAATGTCATATTCAGTAGGCAAAACTATTATTATTCTTTTTGTTTTAATTTTTTTAAGTATTAAAGATAGGCCAAAAGTCAGGTGTGGAAGAATTGGATGGTATTCAGAGAGATTAAGGGTAAACATGTTGTTTAGCCATATTAACTACATTTTATGCTGCTACTTTGTTGTTTTGATACAGCAGATTTTGGAACATAAAGAGGAATGCTGCATAAAATATAATGGGATAAAGCCAATGTGGGTTGAAGGGGGAACAGATAGGAAATGGAAACTGCTCAGTGAGAAATTGTATTTCCAAGGGTTATGAATAGCAGACTGCAATACATCCAGCAGGATCAGCAAAGGTCAATGCGAATGAACAAGGACCTGAAAAAGTAATCAAAGATAAGAAAATGGCATATGAGAGGTTAGATATAGAACATCAGGCATAAAGAAAAATGGGGAAATGTACAGAACCAAGCTAAGAGAGTGTAAAATGTGATAAGCAAGTTTAAAGTAGATAATGGTAATGAAGATTGCACAAAAAGTAATAAGAATGTTGAAATACATTAAGAATAAGAGATTAGTAAAATTAAAACAGTTAAACAAGTCTGTTGGGCTTCTAAGAAATAATTTTCGAAGGGCTAATTTGGTGACAAGGCAGGCATGGCAGCAAATGTAAAATAATTCTTTGTCTCTGTGTTCACCAGGGAGAGTGAGAGACTGATGCCAGAAAATGAATTAGATTTTCACAATAGGAAAGAGAATTGGTGAAGGAATTTAGGGTCACATCTGAATATGTGATTCAGAAACCAGACCTAGTGGAGATTAATGCATTGGGGTCAGGGAGAGGGTCTCTCAGAATTCTGAAATTGGTGCTTAAGGGTATTTTATGATCAGATATTTGAAACCTCTTAAGAAATGGGGTGACCTAAAGGAGAGGAGAGAAGCTGATAGTCTTCTTTAAGGTAAGGTCTGGTAAAGAGTGAGGAAATGGAACCTGTAATTCTCACTTCAGCAAAAAGCAAATGCTAGAGATCCTGCTAAGGCCTCGTTTGCACTAGGAGGGTTTTGCTGGTATAGTTATACCAGAGTGGTTTAACCAGCAAAAACTTCTAATACGGCTGCAGTTATAACCACTTTTAGATCAATATACCAGTATGGTTTATGCCAGTTCAGGGAACCAGCATAAGCAGTTATACCAGTATAACTGCATCTACGCTAGGGCTTTTCCCAGCATAGCTATGTCTGTAAAAAAATCACATCCCTAACTAACATAGATTCATAGATACTAAGGTCAGAAGGGACAATTCTGATCATCTAGTCCGACCTCCTGCACAGTGCAGGCCACAGAATCTCACCCACCCACTCCTATGAAAAACCTCACCTATGTCTGAGCTATTGAAGTCCTTAAATCATGGTTTAAAGACTTCAAGGAGCAGAGAAGCCTCCCTCAAGTCAACCATGCCCCATGCTACAGAGGAAGCCGAAAAACCTCCAGGGCCTCTCCAATCTGCCCTGGAGGAAAATTCCTTCCCGACCCCAAATATGGCAATCAGCTAAACCCTGCGCATATGGGCAAGATTCACCAGCCAGATACTACAGAAAATTCTTTCCTGGGTAACTCAGATCTCATCCATCTAATATCCCATCTCAGGGGATTAGTCCTATTTACCCTGAATATTTAAAGATCAATTACTTACCAAAATCCCATTATCCCATCATACCATCTCCTCCATAAACTTATCAAGTAGAATCTTAAAACCAGATAGATCTTTTGCCCCCACTGCTTCCCTTGGAAGGCTATTCCAAAACTTCACTCCTCTGATGGTTAAAAACCTTCGTCTGATTTCATGTCTAAACTTCTTGGTGGCCAGTTTATACCCATTTGTTCTTGTGTCCACATTGGTGCTGAGCTTAAATAATTCCTCTCCCTCTCCTGTATTTATCCCTCTAATATATTTATAGAGAGCAATCATATCTCCCCTCAACCTTCTTTTAGTTAGGCTAAACAAGCCAAGCTCCTTAAGTCTCCTTTCATAAGACAAGTTTTCCATTCCTCGGATCATCCTAGTAGCCCTTCTCTGTACCTGCTCCAGTTTGAATTCATCCTTTTTAAACATGGGAGACCAGAACTGCACACAGTATTCTAGGTGAGGTCTCACCCGTGCCTTGTATAATGGTACTAAAACCTCCTTTTCCCTACTGGAAATGCCTCTCCTGATGCATCCCAAAACCCATTAGCTTTTTTCACAGCCATATCACATTGGCAGCTCATACTCATCCTATGATCAACCAATACTCCAAGGTCCTTCTCCTCTTCCGTTACTTCTAATTGATGCGTCCCCAACTTATAACTAAAATTCTTGTTATTAATCCCTAAATGCATAACCTTACACTTCTCACTATTAAATTTCATCCTATTACTATTACTCCAGTTTACAAGGTCATCCAGATCCTCCTGTATAATATCCTGATCCTTCTCCGAATTGGCAATACCTCCCAGCTTTGTATCATCTGCAAACTTTATGAGCACACTCCCACTTTTTGTGCCAAGGTCAGTAATAAAAAGATTAAATAAGATTGGTCCCAAAACCGATCCCTGAGGAACTCCACTGGTAACCTCCCTCCAACCTGACAGTTCGCCTTTCAGTAGGACCTGTTGCAGTCTCCCCTTTAACCAATTCCTTATCCACCTTTTGATGTTCATATTGATCCCCATCTTCTCCAATTTAACTAATAATTCCCAATGTGGAACGGTATCAAATGCCTTACTGAAATCTAGGTAAATTAGATCCACTGCATTTCCTTTATCTAAAAAATCTGTTACTTTTTCAAAACACAGCTGTGCTGGTAAAACTTGTAAGTGTAGATAGACTGTGTCTTAGATAAAGGACAGAGAGTAGAAACTTCCCTGCATTTTGCTTCAAAACTCACTTGAAGGGAGCACTTTCAGGAAGAATTTTCTAGTGACATTGCTAAAACCTTGACTACACGCTATTCTTGTACCAGTATAACTATTTCACTTAAGGGGTGTGGTGGTTTGGGTTTTTTTTGGTAACCAATATATTTACAGTTGTTAGTTTGGATACATTTATGCTGGTATGAAAGTGCCTTATATGGGAATAATATTGTTATAACCATGGGGGTAGGTTGCTATTTTAACTATACCAGCATTGTCAAAATGCTACAATTTTTGTGTGTTGATAGGTACTAATTGTGATTAGAACTGAGCACCCTATTCAGTATGAACAACTTCCTTCACAAGTGTTGCCTTTTTCTCTGTGTGAAGAATCGCAAGTAGGTTGTGTTGTGTTTTTATCAAACTTATTTGGAACATTTTCTTGCAAATTTTTTCTTGTCCTATGGATTGATCTAATACAGTTGTTTGATACTCCATATAAGAGCTGTGATGACTAGCTGTGATATGTTTCGTAAATAGCATATAATTCTTTCTGTTTCCTTATTGGATGAACATAATTTTCATAACCTGATTCTCATTTGAATATTTTGACATGCAAGCTTCACAATTGCTTTCTGTAGCTGTTCATGTGTGATTGCTTAAAATTCACATTCTGTGAGTACTTGTGTGAGTAAAATCACTCAATCAAATGTGAATATACAGAAAACACGGAAGAGTCAGAACACAGTGGAACTGAGTCTGTTTAAATTCACATGAAAATTCACAAAATATTTGTTTTCCCATCTTTTTAGTCCTGAGGAAATTCCGTGTCACTGCGCACATGCTGAATTCATGTCCCCCGCAGATTTTTTTTTCTCTGCAGAAAATACATTCTGCCAGAGAGGCGCTGCAGTTACACCTTTTGTCCAGTGGGGCTGCTGGGGCTCCAGAATAGAGGGCAGCCAGCTGTAGCAGTTGCGTTCCTCACAGTGCCCTTCCCGCAGAGCCAGGTGAGACGGCACAAGATATGGAGAGGGACACAGACAGAGCAGGGCACCTGGGGCTGCTGGTCATATAGACTGGGGTTCAGAAGGGCTAGTGGGGGGATAGACTGGGGCGGGGGATGAATCAGAGTGGGGTTGCAGGGACACATGGAGATGGGCGGATGCAGGGACACATGGGGACAGGAGCAGATATGCCTGACTGAATGGGAGAGGCTAGGGGTCAGCCAGGTATGCATGGGGGAGGCTCCCCAACTCCCTAACAATCCCCACCCCCCCTCCCCCCCAAAAAACTCTGTTCCATACTTCTCCCACCCACACCCAACAACCCTCCAGGTTCACTCATGGCTCTTTCCGAGCAATTACTTCCCTATCCTTCAGTTCCTCTGTTACCCCTAACTCCTCCAAGCCTTAGCACTGCTTCTGAGGGGTACAGGAAATACATTTATGTATTGTGGGTTAAATGAATTATTACTCAATTATGTATTCCTAGTAAGGAATCTGTCAAAAAAACATTTCCTGAATCTCTTTTGTTGTTTGTATTGTTACAGACAGACTTGTTGGCCCTGCTTTTAGCAGGGGGTTCGACTAGAAGACTGCCTGAGGTCTCTTCCAACCCTAATCTTGTATGATTCTATGATAGGTATTATGAAATAAATTACCAAAATAATTGAAACTGGTGTGATTATATTGTCTTATTTTGATAAATAAAACATGCTAAATTTTGTAGAATTTTTAATTTTTTGGCGCAGAATTCCCCAGGAATTATCTTTACTTGTGATATATACACCTGCTTACTAGGAACAGGAATGACACCACAAATTGATCTCACAAAAGGCTTCAAATAGCCATTGGAAGATATTTGGCTATTACTGAATGGATTTGAATTGATGACTTAGGGCCTGATACAAAGTCAGTAGGAATCTTTTCCTTGATTTCAGTGGGTTTTAGATTAGACCTGTGATAAAATGTTTCATAGCTCATTACCAACCTTTTGAGTTTTCAGTTCTCCATAAATCCTTTTCATAAAGTACCTGCCTCTGTCTATTCTTGTAGCATGTATTCAGTATCTCTGCTCCTGCATCACAAGTATTCTTAAATGTTCTCTTCATCTTTGTACATAAATTATTTAATCTGCAGTCTTATAGTTTATGGAATGCATTAGTGTATGACATGTATTATTCTGTGATTAATAAAGCATATAGGGTGAAAAAAGGATAGAAGGAATTCCTTTGATGTAGTTTTATCCAATGCTGTCAGCATGGATACACAGAAAGAAGATCAGATCTAATATAGAATTTATTCATGGAGATAATTTACCTGGGTCTTGAGCAAGTTTGTTACATTAGTATACAAAAGATGACTTTATGCAATTAGCTGTATGGTAGAAGGTCTCAGCTACATGAGTGCTGAAGGAGCCAGTTGAAGACTAAGAATTAAGGCCTTTGTGAGTAGGAAAGAGGTAATGCGGGGAGCCTTTTATGTAAGTATTTAAGAGCAGCTTTGTTCACTGTCTATATTAAAAGATCTGGTGGAGGAAAATCTGGATCCCACACAAAGACCAAGTAGCTTGGCTGGTCACATGGTGACAGACAGAGAGGAGGAATCTTACCTCTAGGTCATAGGGCAGTAATGATGCTGCGTTCAGCTGCTGACAGGCCTTCCACATTAAGCTGAAGAATTTGAAGCGCCAGTCCAGTGGCTTAAAAGTTGAATGATGGTGACTGGGGCCAATGCCTACAGTGTGATCGAAACCCAGTTTACTTTGGTGTGACATTGGATAGGTCAGTAACATACTGCAGTCACTTGAGGAAGATAAAAAGAAAAGGAGTACTTGTGGCACCTTAGAGACTAACAAATTTATTAGAGCATAAGCTTTCGTGAGCTACAGCTCACTTCATCGGATGCATGAATGCATCCGATGAAGTGAGCTGTAGCTCACGAAAGCTTATGCTCTAATAAATTTGTTAGTCTCTAAGGTGCCACAAGTACTCCTTTTTTTTTTGCGAATACAGACTAACACGGCTGCTACTCTGAAACTTGAGGAAGATAGCAATCAAAGTCAGCACTCAGAACAACCTGCTCAGAAAATTGGCTGGTTTAACCTGGGGTGTGAGTGCCTGGACACTTAGAACATTGGCCCTTGCCCTCTGCTGTTCAACAGCAGAGTACTGTGCTCCTGTCTGATGTTGCTTGTCTCACACAAGGCTGGTCTAAGTCAAGCTTAACAAAGCTATGTGTATTGTTACTGGGACTTTACATGCAACTCTGTTGCCATGGCTGCCAATACTTAGTAATATAGCACTGCCCATACTCTACGGTGAGAAGGCCTCTGTCATGCTTCTGGCCAAGATCCTTTGTATGCAGACATCTTCAACCAACTGCCAGCTCTCCTGTCTTCTAGATGCCCTTTATGGTCATTTATGCCACCACAGGACAGGACAGTAGAATCTGCTTGGTGCAATGAGTGGTCAGTGACCACCATCATTAATCATCTCATCACTGAAACTATTTGTCCACCAGGTTTTGATCGGCCAAAGCATTTGTGGTCCTCTCTGAACCTGTTTTGAACAGGACAGGGCAACTGGGCAGCCAGTCTCTTTAAATGGGGTTTTTCTAATGAACTGCAATGCAGCTGCCGTCAACTTCGCACTGTGTCACATACCTGTGCCCACTGACTTATTTAGATGGTGGGCAACTGGCTCTCCACCTGGCTGATGATGATGCCATCAAATGGCTGAGCACATTGCACATATACTGACAACAGGGCAGTTCTGCAGCCGCTCCATAAAGGCTGAATAGGAATTGCCAGACTGGATCAAACCAGTGGTCCATCTAATCCAGTATTCTGACACCAATGGTGGCAGGTACCAAATACTTCAGAGGAAGGTGCAAACAATCCTGCAATAGGCAGTTACGAGCTAAGTTACCCCCAGAGAAAGATGCCTCTTAACTCCCAGTAGTTAGTTTGGGGTTCATATTCTGAAGTAGGAGGGTTTGTATCCCTACTGACATTCTTCTTTCATTTGTATTTCATTCCAGCTGCTGAGGTACTCTACACATGGCAGTCCCACAGTCTTACTCCCAACTGGCTCATATCCCTGCTTGTCTCCCCCAACATACTGATGCCTTTCATGATGCAGTTCTCTGTGCCACGAAGGGGTGTTTGTGGCTCTTCTGCCTTCATGCAGTAGAACCCCACTGCTTCTGCTATACAGGCACCCTTTGGCACGGTGAAAGAGGCAGCTAAAGCAGTCTAATCTATAAATGCCACAAAACCAAGGATAGAGGCAGTCATTGCAGAGTTACAGCCCTGATCCAGCAAAGCATTAAGCACCTGCTTTACTTTACACACAAGTAGTTCTGTTGAAATCAGTGTTCTGTGTTGTACAGTGGGGTCCTGGTCCATGATTGGAGCTCCTTGGCGCTAGGTTAAAACAAATAATTAATTATAAAAATAATGGTAAAATTCCATGTTAAGTCCTGATCCAGCAAAGTTAGGAAAGCCACCAGATTCAAGAATGTCCAGGCAAAGTACACACTGGCAAGAAAATGTTCCATGTCATTCATTGTAGAGAAATGTGAAGCCATGATAGTAAGATATGGGTACAACCTGAAAGGAGCTCCTCAGAGCTCTCACGCTGTGTAACTCTAATCATAAAAAGAACGGATGTGGGGGTTATAGTGACAAAATCTTATGAAGTCAATTAAAAATATATAAACACACTTCTGGGATATATAAATTGGAGGCACCGTACATAAGGCAGGGCATGTTACATTAGCAGTATATGAATAGTAATTATATATTGCACTTATTAATATTTATTGCCTGCATTTATAATGTAATATCTGGGAGCCCTTTCTGTATAACTCATCTTAAAGTGCAACAGGAACATCAATTAACTAAGCCTAATAAATTCCTATGAGATAGGTAAGTACTGTAACAATTTTATAGATGCCAGTGCATCACTTAAGTCCCATTTAAATGCTATTTAAAGGCTTATGTAACACTTAAGCAATATTTAGGTCTTTTACAGGCCCTCTCAACAGTGATGAATTTAACCAAAAATGATTAAGCCTTCTTACTTAAGGTAACACAATAATTCCATGACGGAGGTGGGAATAGAATTTTATTCCTTACTCTTAATCCTTTCTTCTAGACAACATTCCTTTTCCAGCAAAGACCAGTGAGGCCAGATCTGGAATATTGCCCTTATCTATAGTCCATATAAAAAAAAGTGTTGGAGAAAGCACAAAGAAACGCAACCAGAATGAATTTTGCATGAAAGAGCATATAGTAACTACACAGCAATCCTAAAGAAAGGAGAATGAAATAGGGTCTGAATTCTTTGGAAAAGGTATGACTGAGGGGGAACTGTTTGCTATGAAAAATTCTGAGAGGTACAAAAAGGATCATTGCTACAAGACTGAAAAGGAGTACTTGTGGCACCTTAGAGACTAACAGATTTATTCATCGATGAAGTGAGCTGTAGCTCAAGAAAGCTTATGCTCAAATAAATTTGTTAGTCTCTAAGGTGCCACAAGTACTCCTTTTCTTTTTTGCGAATACAGACTAAGACAGCTGTTACTCTGAAACCTGCTACAAGACTGTTTGAGGTGGTGTCCAGCAGAAATACAAGAAGGATGCACAAATGAAGGAACAGCATTTCTTTGCATAGAGAACAGTTAGTTGGCGTCGGAGACAGAAATAGGAGAAAATGGTGATAAAAAAATTAAGCAATTCAAGAGGGATGCAACTGCTGGTTAAAAAGACTGGGCAGTTGAATGAGTTACATGGTCTTTCGTTAATATAATTTCCTGTCTTCTCATTGTTTTTTCCATGGGCCTAGGAAATAATATTGGCCTCACTTGTCAGTTTCTTGACCTTAGATACTTTTGTTCCTGTGACTCTTAGTTTCCTAAAATCAATCATTATGTGAATTGCCTGCAAATTGGGTCTGCTAGATTTGGGGGTTTAATACTAAGGCAGCACTTTTCCATTCCATAGTAAGTGAGCACAGACCATTTACTATAAAGAGGAAAAGTAAATTTCACACAACCCTTTGTGTATGACTTCAGAGCTCACTCTCTTATTGAGGTGCAATGAAACTGTGCTGCATGCACCTACAGCAGTAGAGAGTATTCCTCAGAAATAGAAACCGTTCTTTGCAAATATCTTTTAAGATATTCAAGAGGTGGTCTGGGAGTATGTGTTTGGCAGGAGTGGTTGTGAAGTGATATTATTTGTTCTGAACCTCCATGGGTCTACCCTGCTGATCTCCATGTCAATCAAATCTACAGATAGGGTTTGTTGTACAGTACTTAAGAAACTTCAAAAAGAAAGAGATGAAATAAGTGACAAAGGAGGGTAAAAAAATAGAGCCAGTGACTCAGCATGTATAAATTGACATAGCTCCACAATGGATCTGTCCTGTAGTTCTGCTGTTTGCATTAGCTCATCAGTTATAGTGCTGGGTCTAATCTTCCCTGCTTGGCAAAGCTTATTGACAAGTTGGTGTCCCAGGTATCATGGGTATTACTTGGAGGTTTCAGAATTCCTTGAAAACTGATATTTTTGTTCTGTCAAACCATTTTTACCTCTGTCCATGAGGCTTTGCTTTCCAGACTACCCCTAACTGGGGTAGGGCCAACCAAAAAATCAGCTAGAAGTATAAAGACTCAGGGAGGGAAGTAGAAGTATGTAATCTAGCTGTCGGTGAGGGCAGGCAAAGGAGTTGATGCAAAGAACTCTTTGCTCTCATTATCTTACCTTTTTCACAAGCATTGCATTCTCTGTGGGCCCTCTGTCAGTGTGCGCCACAAAGTAGTTGATAACTCAAAAGTGAGCAGATTTGTTGTTTTTCTACAACCTATTTTTTTTGTTTTTTCCTTTATTTAAAGAATTTTGGGAATTCAGCTCAAAGGTATAACTTTTCTAAACATACCTTATTTTTATGTATAAATTAGTTTTACTTGATTGGTTCTCATTAAATTATAATAAGAATACTTGTATGCAGTGGTGTAGCTGTGTTGATCCTAGGATATTAGAGAGATAAGGTGAGTGAAGTAATATATTTTACTGTATTTTTGATGTATTTAATTTTTTATTTTATTGAAGTTTGTCCAATAAAAGATATTATGTCACCCACCTTGTGTCTCTAATAAGAATACTTAGGGTTTATACCATGATTAGAGGCCTGACTCAAAGCCTATGGAAGTCAATGGGCTGGATGGGGCCGTTTAAGATGGAAGGTGGTACTGTAATAAAGGCACTGGACTAGCACAGTCCGGGTCCTTCCACAGGCTTCCTGTGTCAGCTTGAGTCCCCACTTAATCTCTCAATAGTTCACTCACCCATCTGTAAAATGGGGTAATACCTCCATTCTCCCACCTTTTGTCTGTCTTGTCTATTTAGAATATAAGTTCATTGAGTCATGGACTGCCTCTTATTGTGTATATGTACAATGCCTAGCAAAATAGGGAGCCAGGATTGGTTTTGGCCTCTAAACACTACTTCTGCACAACTATTACCAATCCTCAAAGTACTTTCCATAGTATGAGCGGGATTGTGCAAGGTGCTGAGCACCTCCTTAGAGGTTCTGGGCAATTACAAGAACTATTCAGAAGTGTAGGGGTGAAAAAATGTATAAAGAACTAGATATTATGATAAATTTTACCTTCAGTTTTTATGGTTTCTAAAGAAAAAAATGCAGAATTCAAAAGAGAATGTTTAAAGAAAAACAAAGGAATTTTGAACTATATTTTCATAGAAAGCTATTTGCCATTCCTTTTAGTTTTGGTGACTGGTAACTGCAATGTTGGAATTGAGACGTTTAAGAATAAATACAAGTTTAAATAAGTTTTAAAAAGAACGTACTTAACCTCATGTAGGGTCACAGGAAAATTGCTAGAATAAATAATTGCCACAGAATAATTGCTATGGTTAATCTAGTCAGATTAAATTTTAGAACATTGTTTTGTTTGCCCATCAATTAATTTATTGGCAGACATAGTCACCAACAACTTTGTAACAGGCAGAGGCTAATTACCAATGGGCATTATGCTTAAAATCTGGCCAACTCAGTGATAAGAAAGAATGTTCATAGAAATAATTAGCAAGTGCGTGCATTCATGTGCACAATAACAAATCTCAATGTTTGGGCTCTTGATGCACTAACCAAATTATTACTTATCTATGGATCTTTCAACATGGAAACTTTGTGAGCAGCAAGCCAAGATGTAAAGCTACAGAGCGCTAGTTTATTGCACACTAATTGGTTGTGTGGACCTTACTTCTGCACACTAAATGTTCTCTAGTGTGCATTGATGTACTGCTGTGTATGTCAAAGCGTACTACAAAACTTCTAGTGCACGGTAGCAAGGCCCACGTGATGACTTAAAGTGCTGTACATTTGCACCCTGGCTTGCTGTGCATTAAGTCTTTGTGTAGACACGCCCTGAGTAAGTTTTACCCTTCATTTATATAAGGAAGTACTAATAAGTACTTTTCAAGTGGAGCTGGTCTGAAAAATTCCAAGACAACTTTCTGTCAGAATTTGCTAATTCATCTAAATCAAAACATTTAGTGAAAAGTGATTAGGAGTGAAACAGCCTAAGGCCTTGTGTACTCGTGGGGTTATTGCTGTTTAACTCTTCCTGGTTAACTCCATGTGCAGACACTCTCATTCTGGAATAAGAATGCCTTGTTCCCATTTATCTTAACCCACTGGTGGGCCATTTCCCCCTCCCATTCTTTTCAAATGCACCCAGTGTAAACCTGTATTTTCATTTTTCAATGTACTTATTTTTATTTAAACAACTCAAGTTTTAAATGTCTCAAATAGGCCTTCTGCCACATCCTTGAGAGACTAGATGGCATGCATGTCTACTTTACAAGCTCTACAGCACTGGAGCTATGCCACTGTAGAGGTTGTAGCGTTGACATTTGGTAAAGAGAAGGAAGGGGTTTTTCTGTCGCTGTAGTAAATCCACCCCCTTAACTGAGTGGTAGCTAAATTCATTAAGGACTTAATCTGTTGATGTAGTGGTGTGCATAATGGGGCTTAAGTTGGCTTTACTATATTTCTCAGAAGTTTGAATTTTCACACTCGTGAGTCATGTAGCTAGGTCTTCCTAAATTTTACGTGTAGACCAGGCCACAGTATAAAAGATATCCTTAGTAAACTTATCCTTATCCTTAGTAAACTGGTATTCATTTTAAATTGCCTTTTCACTTCATCCCATTACTCCTAATTACACATCTGAAATATTTGTGATCTATTATGTCCCTACTGGGTTAAATTAAACATAAGAGTGCCTAGTTTCTTCTGGAATAAGTGTGTGCATGCAAGGATTTAGTCAGGAATAATTGTATAGACAAGCAAGAGGTGGGGTTTTCAGCAGTGCATAGCATTGACTTATCTCTGATCTCTCATTGAAATCAGTGGGAGTTTCATCATTGACTTCAGTAAGAGTAGAATTAGGCCAATGTTGAGCATTTTTGAAAACTCCACCCTAAATTATTGTGGCTGCAGCAATCCCATGGGGATCACTGCACCAGCCAGAGTTCAGATGGCCATGCTATATGCTGCCTCCTATTCTCTTCCCTTGCTCAACTCTCACCAGCTGCAGGACTGGAGAACTCTGCAATAGGGCTCTGCCACATTCTTCCAACTGGGTCCAAATGTAATTGCTAGTCTCCTATGAAGCTATAGACAGCTATTAGTTTTGCTTTCAGAATTTACACAATGTGCCTTTTGACATTCATTTGGGGCTTATCTTTCTCCTGTTAATGTTCCTTGAGCCTGAAACTCCTTGCTAATATAGAGGAGGCAGTGTCAGAACACATTTTTATGCACCACATAAGAATTTCATCTTTGCTGTCACCTTCACTTTTATTGTTTCATTAACTTCATTTTCATTTACATGGAACACACTATGCTCTCTGAATACTAAAGCAAACATATATAGATTTGTTCACCATTCATTGCATTTAAAAGTCATAGTTATTGATAAATCAGCAGAAATTTGTGTCTTTTAGACCCAGGCTTTTGTTCAAAAGGGTAGCTTTAATGATGTGTTTTTAAACTTCACAGCGTATTGTACAAAATGTTACCCCTGAAATTTACCAGTAATCCAGTCTGAAGGATATTATTCTCCAGTGAATAAGATAAAATGCAAATACTCTTGGTATTGCATAAATTTTCATTATTGGATGCATTCAGAATATGGCAGGTGGCTGATAAAGCACTTACTGGAATTTTCCATCTTTTTGTTATTTGCAGAGTGTACAGTTTTTCCTCTTTGACCAGTATGTTTTATGTCAAAGGAATTTATGTGCTGTTCAGACTTCTATTTAATCTCATCTACTCTTAGATGTGAAAATGCAGCTTTTGAGTCTTTACCATTTTATGCATTCACTGGTTATACAGTAAAATGCTCTGTCCAGCTTGAGCCCATTTTCTAGAGCTATAACAGAATTTCACTCTCAAGTGCCTTACTTTATGTATTTCTTCACCCAAAAAATGCAAAGTAAGCTAAGAATTTTTGTTAAAGTTCATTTAATATCATTTTTCAGTGTCCATCTGACTGAATTAAAAATACAGATGTTTAATATAAGCACCATGAATAAAATTGATAATGAAATAACGAAATGACAAATAATATATAGTTGAAATACAGCGTTTGTTCCAAGAGCTTTTGAATTTATAATAAATTTTCTTCCACTGAAATGCACTGTGAGTCACTTCCATTAATGATGATGTGAGCTAGGATTGTAAATGGAAAAACCCCAAGAGATCAAAAATATTTTCAAAGATAATGATCTAATTCTCAAAACTGCTGTTTTGCATACCCTTAATAGTCAAAAGTAAAAGGATTTTATTTCACAATAAAAGCCACAGTCTGCCCTCAGATATGTATATAACTTTCATTTATTTAACTGGAGTTGTGTGAACATGAGAGGGAAGGATTTATCCCTAAACATATAGTATTCAAAGAGGAAGAAGAACCCTACAGATTTCTATTTTTACTAGCTATACTTAAATGTATGCATGATATTTTCATTTCCCTCTCCTGAAGCAACAAAAATAATAAACCTGAAGAATGGCCTTTTGTTAAGGCACTGAACTGAGACTTGGGACATCTGGGGCCTGATTCTCCATTGCCCTGCACTTTGTGTAATCATACAGAGAAGTGCAAAATGGATGTAAAATCCTAACAGTCAGAATAATAGCATTTCACACCCACTTTTCACTGGAGTAAATGACTTTATCATGTGCAGAGCAATAAAGAAGCCTCTAAATCCTATTCCCTGCTCTACCGCCAACTTCTTGTGTGATCTTGGGCAAATACCTTCACCGCTCAGTGCCTCCATTTCCCCCCATGGGAATGATAACACTTCCCTATCTCCCGAGGCATTGTGGCCTTTTGTCTAATGTTGGTGAGGTAATCAGGTGCTACGGTAATGCATGCTATAGATAAATAAATTGTTGTTGGGGTTTTGGTTGGTTTGCTTTGCTTTATTTTGTTGGGTTTTTTTTAAAGTATTTTGCCAAAGTTTATATGTTGCAGGGCCAAATTCTGCTCTTGGTTACACTGTGATTAACAGACTTGCATGCATGTAACTAAGAGCAGAATTAAGCCCTCAGGACATAGCCACAAATTGCAAACATTGGATTTGGAGTCTTGTTTTATATCATACAGTAGTATATTCAAGCAGTAATCAATTAAAAAAATATGGGCCAAAGTCCTCTACTCTCAATTACTTAACAGTTACGTTAGTGTAAGAGAGAACAGAATTGATCTCATAGCCTCCTTTACTGGGGAGTGCACAGGAATCAGGCAGTTTTGCATTACACTGAAAATGGTGTACTTGTTATGATTCTCACACTGCTAAAATTCTACTGGTATCAAAGTCTCTGCCTTCACATCATCTACTGTTCATGTCACTGGACACTTCTGCATGATAGATCAAGAGGCACATATGATGGATTTTCACATGCCATAGTAAGGAAAATCCATTTTGTTTCCCAAAAGATGAATTTACTGGTGCTGAGTTTCACTCATGGTAGCTTATTGCTTTATGGTGATGGAATTTTCAAAGTGAATTCAACTAAATTGATAGAGGCAAGGAAGCAGTTCCTGGATATAATTCATATTGTATTTTACCACAGAAGGGAACTCAGATAGAAATGGAGGCTAGGATTTTAATTCCTTTTGCTCATTCATAAAAGTGTTTGGTTCAAGGAAATAGTTGCAACATAAAAACATGCATGATCCATGCCAAATGATGAAGGAAATTCTGATTCAATGGAGAATGGAATATGAAAAGGTTATCTCCCTAATACTGGGAAGATTGTCTCCATTGAGTGTTTATTATTGATCAGACGAGTGTTGGTTACAAGAATTAAAGAAGAATCTAACTTTTAGAAACTATTCTAAACACAGCTGTAGGAACTCTTGTAACAGTTTTCTTGGCTTTGATTTAGTTACAAACCTGGAACTTGGAACATGTTTGCCTCAGCGTTCGCCACGTTCTATTAACCTTTTGATGAATCTAGGGCCCTGGGGCAAGTTTTGGTTAAACTTAAGCTGAGTTTTAGGGGTGGGAAGAGATTTGTGAGTTCAGAAGGAAACTCGGGGCTGTGGAATGCCAGTTAAAGGGTGGTGTGTGTGTGTGTGTGTGTGTGTGTGTGTGTGTGTGTGTGTGTGTGTGTGTGTGTGTGTGTGTGTGTGTGTGTGTGTGTGTGTGAAGTCCTGCCCCCAAGGATGGGGAAGAAGACAGGAAGGGAGATTGAGGATGAGGAAATGTGAGATAAACTACAAGTGATTGAGAGGAGAAGGTAGAGAGATCAAAAGGATGTGGGGGAAGGAGGAAAAACACTAAGCAGGCAAAGTAGGAGGAAAGGAAATGAGGTAGATGGAGGGAGAGTAAAGAAAGACAAAATAAGACATTGAAGAACATGAAGAAATCCAAGAGAAGGAAGGGAAAAGTAGGATGAAAGAGGAGCAAGAGCAGCATTACATGCAGTATAGCAGCTTAGCATTTCACAAAAATCATTCAATCAAAGGTTGAATGTCAAACATTTCAATAAAATAAATATAGAGAATGTCAGGCAAATTCTCCATTGTTGTCCAGCCAGAAGTTTTATGAAAAAACAAGTAAAAGTATTTCTGTATTAAGTAACATGTTCCCAAATTCTGACCTTACTAGCTAGAATTCCTAAGAGAAAATTAGAAATGTCAGTTTTGTAGAATGACTGCTTTTACAGCCAGTCAGTAATGCTTATGTCCTGTATTTTCCACAAGCATTTGCTTCAGCAACAACATCAGTTGATGGAAGAAATTTGTCTTAATTTAAGGAGGGGAGCTAATTTAATTTGATAGAAGAATGGCTGCATTAGATACTTTAGACTTTTCCCTGAGCTGAAAGCCATATTTATCTTATTTTCAGTTAATGCACATTTCTGCAATTAAATATTATCTGATAGTACTGTATTAGTAAAATCTATAGTTAAATTAGTGCAAGAGTTAAGGCAACAATTTAGCTGCAAATCTGACAATATTTATCTGACAATAAAAGGTTGTGCATTCCTCAAACAGATCTAATTTTTTATTATAGCCATAAATCAATATCAGTATGATAATCTAGTTGGATTCTAGTGTTTTTGACATGCCAGCTGGTAAAGTGAAAATAACAGCATCCTTTCAGAAAATGTACAGTGCCATAATCAGCCAATAAACTGTTTAATTTATAAATGTAAGGATTCAAAACTTGATTGCTTTACATAGACTTAAAGATTGTATTTAGTAAGGGAGTCAGTCATTTTGTGAATGTCAGTGTGTGTTTCACACTGGCAGGTCAAAGGCACAGTGACACAGATGATGCCTTTGATTAGGATGCAGGTTGCATCCCACAGTGAGCATTCATTGCATCCCATAGTGAGTATTTATAAAGCCAGCGATGAATCTACACTGTTTTTTCTATACTTCAGTCTTTTAAAAAATAATAGACACCCACCCTACCCCCATTCACAGGTAGGGAAATTGGTACACATTTAAGTTTCAGTGGAAAAGCAATCCCATTGAATGGCCATTTTAATTGACCAAATGTATGTCTGTTCTCTTTGGATTTCCCAGGATAAAACCATTTTCTTTATTTCTATCTAGCAGGTGGCAATAAAAAATATTTTGAATATTAATTTCCCTTCTCCATTCAGATTTTTTCATTGTTTTTTTTCAGTACAGCAACTTTTGACCATATTTGGACTGATGAGAGGGAAAATGACAACATTTAGGAGAATCATCGTAGCAAAAGCTGTTAAAAGCCTAGGTCAATTTGCACTCAGATATCCCGGTGTTGTGTGTGTCAAGAGACGGGTTCCTCCTCTCTTTCTTCTCTCTGACAGTTGTTTACGTTTAAATTTAATTTTTTTAAATGAATGCAGAGCTTCTGAAAAATGCCATGTGTAACAATGTGGGAACTCCACAAAATATGCACAGCATGGCCTTTGGGAGTGATGCCTTCCCAAGTGACACAATACAGTTTCCTCAACCTGGTTAGAGCAAAGGTTGGCCTTTCAGCTTACCCAGGTCAAGGGCTCAATCCCATATGCTTTGCAGTAAAGTCAGTGGGAGTCTAGGGTAGATGTGGAATGCGGGATCAGTCCCTCAGTCTCTAAATGTAATTACTGGAATATTGATGCTTATAAGTTTTGTTGTCCACTAAGAGCTAGAAGAAAATCACCAATTCCATTCACATACCTCAGGACATTGAACAATCAGAATTTGATTTAGCACTCAGTCACAAGCACCAACAGGCTGTTTTGGAACCAGAGACTTAAAAGGTACACTGAGGAAGCCACTATGTCTGACTACCAATGGCTTTTCCAAAAATTTAGTGATAAATAAAATGGTTAATTTAATAATTTGGATCTTTGATTTGTATCTCTACCTGCTTGTTACGTTGGTAAACTGTTTTGAGATCTGCTGTCTCTTCCTAATGATGATCTCCTGAGCTGTGTAACCTTTTTGATACTTTGAAAAATTATTTAGATTTGTTTGTGCCATTACCTCTTATAATTAATGCATAATCTTAATGAAACAGCAGTTGGCCAGGAACTGCACCATTATGGCTCAGAATACTATTACAATTACCTATTCATGGCTAAGATTTAAAAAAGAAACAAAGAAAGAAAGATGTACAATTTCCTGGATCTCCATCTTGAATGTAAATTCTATCATTTTCATTAACCTTCGTCATGTCCCTGCTTTGCAGTGGATATTTAAAAACATCTATTAATGATTTCATTATTTCCTTTCCTCTCCTATTTCAGAATACAGGAAAGAATTGCATCTGGACCTGAGATTGTCAGACTGTAGGATCTTGTTTCTTGTTCTGACAGGATTGTGATTTTTTTTTCACCTCCCTCTCTTTTTCCTCCCATGGGAAATATATCTGTTTCCAACATATATTTACCCTTCTGTGTGAACACAGAGCTAAAGAATCCATTTAATTTCAAGCAGTATGCAGGGACATAGCAAGAATTCATTGCAGTTGGGCACACAATCCAATCCCAGATTTGCTTTATAAATAAACTTGTATTCCACTTAACTCCGAACAGGTTTTCAGGAAATTCATTTAAAGAGAGCCTTTGCTTTCCACCTATTATCTCTGAATATTTAAATGTGAATAATTTAATTAAAAGGAGGTATTTCCCTCTGTAAACTACAATTCTTCATAGAAGCCTTCCTGCCCACATAGCTCTTCTCACCCTTTCTCTCTACATACCTTAGTCTGTGGTTTTTTTTGTGGCAATATTAGAATGTGACCTCCTCAGAGCCCGGACCATTTTCTTTCTGTTCCATATACATTCATTGAGGATTATATTGTGACTGGCCCTTATGTGGGGTACAAGTGAGAAGGTTTTAATAAGCCCATAGCTCAAGGGCCAGTCAAAAATCATTTTCTCTCCCCTCGCAGTGGATAGCAGAGGACATTGCACCACTAGTACAGTGTCTGCATTCCCCTTTAGGTGGGTTGATTCTGCCTTACTCTGGGCCAAGTCTCCAATGTATAAACTGAGCCATAAATACTTAATTATAATTTCTGACTCAACTGCTGATAGTCATAATTTTACTGCAGTGGCCTGATTAGTGGCAGAAACAGTATTGGATCCCAGCATAGAACAGATTCTCTTCTGTCTTAACAGTCCTTTAGTGAGCAGATGAGCAATTTTATCCTTAAAAACTAAATGTTGCTTAATATTGCAGAATAACACTTTCTAGTGATTGTTAAAGCAAATTCTGTTAATAGCAGACTGGATGGCGTCTGATGCTAGGCCCTTTGCATTTGACAAGTGTTACTTGACTCCCCCTGTTTCTTTTGGCCCACAAACAATTGTAGTTCCCTTAGGGCTAAATTCCTTCCTTGGGGGTATCTGTATGCTACCCAGTGCAGCTTATATTCTTTCAGTGGAATATAGCAATTGAACATGGAGGCACTTAATTCTCAGCTGTGGCTCAGAAGTGCTCATGTCAAATGATGAAATGGGATGTGGCTTTAAATGTGCTTTACTGATCCCGGGACGCTTCTCTACACCAAGTTGCTGAGGGATGCTCCGACTTGTATTGAGTGTCTCGATGTGTCTACAATGCAGCTACGAGCATGCTTCCCAGCCTGGATAGACAGATGCACACTAGCTCTGCTGAAGCTAACATGCCAAAAATATAAGCATGGATGTTGCAGCAAGTGCTAGTCATCAGACTCCAGACCCCAAGTGTTGGATGGGCTTGTACTCCATGGCTAGCCGGTGCCACTGCCTGTGTACAGTGTTCACACTTTTATTTTTAGCACACTAGCTCAAACAAAGCTAGCATGTCTGTCTACCCTGGCTGAGAGGCATGCTCCCAGCTGTAGTGTAGATGCTCTCAATGGCCCCAGTTGGCTGTTATGGAAGCTAGAGTTCCCTAGGACCTGAGAATGATCCAACTGTATTCTTATGCTGACTGCTGTGGGAGCATGGGAGCTATTACAATGGCTCTTCACCAATCACAAAAACCTCTGTGCTGTGGAGGTGCATCCTTCCGTGGCTGCCCAAGTTACCCTGCCCAAGAAAACTTAGTTTCTCTTTGTAATGCTAGCAACAATATTGTCTCCACTGATTGTAAACTCAGAAAGGAGTTTGAGGGCATGTCTACACTAGAAGAGCTACATCAATGCAGCTGCACTGATGCAGCTGTACCACATCTGGTGAAGATGCTCTGTGCCGAAGGGAGAGTGCTCTGCTGTCGGCATAATTACTCCACCTTTGCGAGAGATGGAAGCTATGTCAGTGGGAGAGCATCTTCCGCCAACATAGCATCAGTGTGGACAGTGTTAGGTTGCTGTAACTTGTGTCGCTCGGGAATGGGGGGAAAAGGGGTGGCTTTTTCACATCCCTGAGCAATATAAGTTACATCAACTCAAGCGATAGTGTAGACCTGCCCCCAGTATTTTGAACATATGTTACTGTACAAACTTTCTGGCTTTCAAAGAATCTTTTTTTTCCCCCGAAGCACATGAAAATCATTTTGTCTATAAAACATTTTAAAAGAAAAGCAAATGGAAATATAAGTATTTTTTTCCTTTAGCTCTAACAAAAGAAATTTCTTTGTCCCTCAAAGGGAAACAGAAATATCCATTCAGCAGTGTTTATGTAATCTCTGTGTATGTCCACATTTGGTATTCAAAAGGCTAATGTGTTTGAGGAAAAAATAATCAGTGCCGAAGATTCAGTTGAGAAAAATGCATTTTATAGGCAGAAAGCTTTAGGGTGCTTGACAGAATTTTCACAGAGTGGAAAAATGAGTTTGACAGTATGTGTTCTAACTGAAGAAGCTTACAGCTTTTGAAAAGTCAATCATTTCTAGCTTTAGAGGAGACTGTTTCTTCATTCTTTCTGAATGTTAAACCCTAAGTGCTCTATTCTGTTTTGTTGTACTACTTATGCATACATATAGTTTTTCTCCCACAAATTTCCTAGGAAGATTTACAAGTGGGAACGCTGTTTGGTATTCTGCATATCAGCCACTGAAAATACACAGGCATGAAAGGTGTGCAGGCAACATTTGTACATAGATAAGGCTAAGATTTTATCGTGGATATTTTAAGTAAAAGTTACAGACAGGTCATGGGCAATAATGAAAAATTCATTGAAGCCCTTGACCTGGCCCTGACTTTTACTAAAAATATCCATGATACAATGGGAAGAGGCTGGCCAGCTGCAGGGTGGCTGGGAGCTGCGGGGATCCCCCCTCCTGTCCCAGCAGCGAGGGAGCTACGGAGATCCCCTGCTGCCCACGGCGGCTTGGAGCTTGGTGGCCCGCTGCCTCAGGCAGTGGGCGTACCTCACAGCTCCCTACCACTGTGGGAGGCAGTGGGACACTGCAGCTCCCAGCCACTGGGGCTGAAGTCACTGAGGTCTTTGAAGGTCATGTGTTCAGTGACTTCCATGACCTGCGTGACAAAATCATAGCCTTATACATAGATAGAATGAACTGTGAATATAGTCAGAGGAATTCTTTGTATCTTCACCATGTTTAAGGGGGGAAAAGGAGATTCTTGAAGGCAGGGATGCAAATTTTATGTATCATGGACTTGCTGTAGCTTTGGAATAGTCGCTTAAACACTCCCTGTCTCACTTTCCTCATTTGCAATAGTTTAGCTCCCTTGGGGGCATTTTGAGGATTCATTAGAGTGAATGCCAAGGTAATATAAAGAGGAATTGGTACATAGGATCCCAGACATTAACCTCACGCTCCACTCTCCTCCCCCATGTCCCTTCCACTAGCAATGTCCTGTTGCCACGTCACTTTTTCAAATCATAGGGAACCATATTGTATAAATTATTCCAAACATGGGAAGGTAGGAAAGTACCTAATTTGGATGTGTTTTGAGATATTTCTCCTCCGCTCAGCCCGCTCCCTTTGTCCACAACCTTGGAGTTATCCTTAACCCTGAACTCTCCATTGTCCCTCATGTGTTCTATATCTGTAAATCTTCCTATCATGGCCTCCACACATTGCTCCTGTAAACCACTGTCTTGAAAACAGGTCCCTCTGCTAAAAATCATCCTTCCCTTTCATTCTTCTAACCTTGTATGGCAATTCTGACCATTATGGTCTCTCCAGTTTGCAGTTCTTCAGACTCCACACCACTCCACATGCAGGGTGCTTTCTAACTTCTTGCCTGCACCATATTACTCTCATCCTCAGACACTGCCACTGGTTCCCCATTCATTTGAGAATGCAGTTCAAAACAATTCTTCTTGTTTCTGGAACTCTCCATTGACTTGGTCTACCTAAGTGACTGATTCTGTCCCTGTCTCTCTCTTTCTATACTCGTTTCCACACTTCCTCTCCTCATCTATTGCCTGAATCCTCTCTGTCAATTCTTACTATCTCTCCACCTTTGTTACAAGAGCCCTCTTCTCTGCAGCTTCTGCTGTTTGGAACAGCATTTGTGTATCTCTATACTCATCAGTTTTCCATTGCTAAAGATCTAATCTGGAAAAAAAAAGTTTACTTCTGGGTCTAAGGTCAGGACTGGAAGCCAGTAGTTCCTGAGCATTTAAATCTCCGATTGGACACTGGTTCTATCTGTGGCCTTGGACAACAGCTCTGCTTCTCTGTAAAATCTGTAATAATAATTATCTAACTCAGAGGGATATGGTGAGGGTTATTGTTTATAAAGATGAAAAGCTAAAGAATGCCCAATAATTAAGAGTTGTATTCTGCCACGCATATCCTTACTATGCAGGTAGTCTCACTGACAGCAATGAAACCACTCACATAGAAAGGTATTATTCAACTGAGTAAGGGAGGCAGAATCAGACTCAGAATTAAGAGCGCAAATGGACAGTAGCTTGTTTGTACATGATAGAAAATTTTCTTAGGATAGATGCAAACATCAAAATGTCATTAGAACCTTTAAAGTTTAAATAAAATGTACATAAATGGTTTTATTTCTGATGACAGGTTTGCTGAATTTCACACAAAAATGTGAGTGAACAGTATGAAATTTCTGTTACTAGTGCTGACTGATGAGGAAATTCTGGAGGAATTTGAATTTGCTTGGTGTGATTAAAAACACTAACCAACCAATTCCTTTGGCAACAGCAGTGTGGGACACATATTTTAAAACTATCCTCAGGCTCTTTCTTATTACATTTTTCAGAAGAAAAAGGGAGATTAGGAGGAGCAGCTTTCTGTAAATTGCACGTCTTTTTATGTAGATCTTCCAAAGAATTCACTGGCTACTGCCTCCAGCTAGGCATCTCCCTGAGATGTGCACTGACTTGATGGAGGTCAATATAATTTAGAAGGTTAAAAAAAAATCATAAGCTGCAAAGCAGATCTCAAGTTACACCAAAATCTGAGAAACTCCATGCATAAGAACTGCCCCTTCATATCAGAAGTGAACAGCATCAGGGGCTTGGCAGGAACATTTTATCTGAGTTGTCCCATCACATCATTAATTCATTTGGAATTCACTTTGCTTCACTGTGATAAGACTGTTCATAATAAATTCATTCTGTATTAATGTGGAGGGTTCATAGCTTCCCAATTCATCCCCTACAATATTGATTAAGTACTTGTAGAGATCGTATCTCCTCAACAAAAGTACAACTGTGGTTGACTATCTGAATTTATATAAATATGCTTTTACCCAAGGGCCTTAAACATAGGAGATGGTTCATGTCCTTTATATATACCTGTGACATACTTTGCAAGATAAAAGTATAGAACACCTTCCCTCTCCTAAAACACATCTGTCTAATCTTCAATCCCTTTTCTCCTTCAGAAAATTTAATTGGAAACCTCTTTTTCATGCTTCCAGGAACTATATTATTACTTATCTAGCACTGGCAAAGAAGGCAGGGAGAAAGGGCATCACATTTTATGTATTTAAAATTAAGGCCTCAGTCCCAAGGATTTTCCAGTCTAATTTATACAACTAGCATAAGAGTAAAAGCATAAGATCAAAAGAGTTGATAATGAAGAGGATAACTAAAGTTGTGGAATTTCTGAATTTTCAAAGATTTTTTTTATCTTATCAAATAATATGACTTTGCATTTCTATAACACCTTTTATCTGAAGATCTCAAAGCATTTTACACAGTTATGTGATTCGGATTACTTCCATTTTACAAATGAATGTCCTTAGCCAAGTCACTTAATCAGTGGCAGAGATGTGAATAAAAAGCAGGTGTTATCTGTTTCTCTGTCTCCTGTTGGGAGAAAATTGGAAAAAAAATTAGGAGGGAGGGTGAGAATCTTGGATTGTAACTGACACTAGCAGGTAATTTGTAATGGGGATCCCAAGACTGTTTTTTTATTTTTTATTTGGATCTTCTTTTTGAAAGCTCTCCCCAGAATTACCCAGGAGGCTCATTTTTCATCATAAACTCACCATCAGGACCAAGCCAAAAATAAATAAATATAAAAGCTCTCATTACTGAGCTAATGGATAAATGGAGGTATTTTTGGCAGTTGGGGATATGGCGGGGTGGGCAATGAGGCTGCTGAAATGAATGGTTTCACTCAGGATGAAATCTCTTTGTTGTGTGAACGTGCATTTTATTGTTTTTTGCAAGGTGAGCCTGCGACTAGATGAAAGGTTCTGTCAGAGATTGTGACAAAAATATATATGACACGGGAGGGAAAGGGAGGAAAGGTGGATTAAACTACGCTTAAGCCAAATACCTGAGACTAGGTCTGGAGAGTGCACACAATGTGAGGAGCATTCTTTAAAGAGCTTTTGTTCTAGAATATGGGAGACAGAGAGATGCAATAAGGGCTGAATCTCAAAACACACCTTTTTTTTTGTTTTTTTGTTTTTCAGTGAGACATCCAGGACAATGAGGATGTTTCACAGTAGAACTTTTACATGTTTCTTTTTTTTTTCTTAAACTTGCTGTCAAATGTGGATGAGAACACAACACATCCCTTCTGAGCACTGTTTAGGATACTGAAGTATAGAAACTTGGATAGGAAGAGCCAAGTGAGTCCCAAGACAACACCTTTCCAAGAGCTTTCCTTCCCAAACCGTCTGCAGCCCAGCTGAGGGACTTGCCACTTCAGCATAATGAATGAGGAAAATAAAGTAATAGAGCTGTCCACAGGCATATGGCTCCTGCTCCCACAAACTCTGTAACATCAATCAAACCTGAGTGAGAGGGACATGTTAAATCTCCGCTGTATGTCAGACTGCTGTTCAGGTGCTACTATGTACAAAGTAGATCTAGAAGCCTGAAGCAAAACAACAGCATAATAACATTGCTTCTGAAAAGTCATTTGCTGCCTCAGTTGCATAAAGTCCTACACCAAATATTAGATGTATGAGATGTGTCCTGCTGCATCATTTACTTGAGAGGCCACATGTGAGTTCAGAGAAGATAAAGCTTATGGGACAATTGAAAGACAAAAATGGAACAACAAATCACCTTGGCGAGGAAAAGTGTGGAGTGTATGTGGTCTAGATCCTGCCCTGTGTTAGGGCAGGCTTGTGTTGCTCTGGTGATACAAAGTGGTTTTAACGATGGTTTAGTTGGCCATTGGAAAATTTTCCCAGTGTTGGGTAGTACGGAGCCCCCATAATGGTCCCTGTGCAGGTTCTTCTTCCAATTGCTGCTGCAGGGGTGTGATCAGAAAAAAATGGCATGTGGCCATGGTCTCTTCATCCTCAAAACCCTTTAGCTGCAAGAACAGCTCCATAGAGGCCATAGGCAGCCAGTGCAATTTACAGTGGCCTTCAGATTTGGTCTAGCTTGCCCCAGGGACTAGTACTGCAATGGTCCATGATCAGAGGAGGGGGAGGGTACAAAGATGGCTTGAAGCCAGTTTTCACACTGGCTCTCCTGACCTGCACTGAGAGCTTTTTGGCTGTCGGTCAAAATCTGCGTCTGTGTGAATGAGTGCATATGCATACATCAGTTACCCAAATGGAATTACATGGGCTGAAGCTCTGTTCAGAAAGGAATCAAGAAATGGTTTCCACATCCAGTTTATATTAATCAAACTTTTCTGGGTTCCCTTAGAAATACACTGAAAAAAGCACTCACTGTATTTCACAGGAGATCTGAATCTGGTTAGTTTTGAATGTGTCAAACACTTTAAAAGCTTAAAATACATAACTCATACAAAATCTGAAATGCCATAGATTTAAAATCACTCTTGTGCAGTAGAAGGCATCTTATTCCAAGGACTCTATTGTGAATTTTTTTGTGTGTGTGCCTAAGTTTATGTTTTTCTTTTGCTTTGAGGCTGTAGGCAGGTGTCCTGGATGCACTATTTTCTAACCTTAAAGCACAATTTTGATACGATCTCATCACATTATATGATCATATTCTGCTGAAAGATGAAATTCCCTGTCTATGCATTGTTTCTAGTTGCATATACAGCATTGTTACAGGAAATGCTAGTAGATCATCTTTTTAGCTACACTTTCAACTGATGCATGAATTTTCTTTGAGGCTGTTCTTCACAATGCACCAGATGAGGTGGTGTGTGACTCCAGTCAGTAGTAGCCGCTGCGGAAGCATCGACTGCTTTGCTAAGGTGAGGGAGTTGGTGAGAGGTGCTAAAATGAGGTACACCACTCCCAGCAGACCCTGGCCCCAGAAACGTGAAGGGGATTGGCTCCACATCAGGTGACCTTGGGGATGAATCCAAAAATCTTGGAATGAACATGATGTAGGTACTACTGTAATAAGCATGATTAATCATATTCACTAAAGCTGATTGAATGCTCCTGGTTTCTGTTCCTACAGAGAAAAATTAAGCTGTGTTCTCATCTAATATTCCTGCTGTTGCTGCTGCTTCTACTTCTTTCTGATAGTTGGCTGGTTACAATCACTTTGACATCTGCGGATGATGATCCTACCATGAAATCCTAAAATAAAATAGTGACATGCACAAGCTCTTCTATAGCCAAAAGGATGAAACACAATTTCACTTGTCAAGAATCTGAAAACTCCTGGTGTGGAAGATATCCGGAGCAGCGAAAAGGGATTGTGCTAAGAAGACATGGAGGACCTGGATCTTGCCTGTCACACTATTCTCGTCTGTCTTTAGAGAAAGACGACAACATGGAACACAAGTTGAGGCTAAGTAATCCAGTGGATAGGGACTGGAAATCAGAAGACCTGCGTTTGTTTATTCCTAGCTGTGCTGTTGACCTGCCGTGTGACTTTGGACTGGTCACCTTACACCTGCATGCTGCTTTCCTCTCCCACTCTTTATCTGTCTTATCTGTTTAGACAGTAAACTCTTTGGGGGCAGCGACTGTCTTTTACTAAATATATGTGCGGTCCCTAGCACAATGGGACCCCAATCAAGATCTAGATGTTACTGTAATATGCAAAATAGTAATAAATTGAAAGACTTCCAAAAACTACTTCAGATAAAGATGAGCCTGAGCTGCCAAGTTCAGATCTGAATCCAGATTTCACGCACTCAAATCTTGTGTGTGTTTGAATTTGGGGGTTGTGTGCAGTCCATTATAGTGAACTAGTGACGTTCTGTGAAATTCTAATTTATATCTAGATTTATATTTCATACTTTCAAGCACCAGAACCAAACTTTGGGGTAAACTTCTGGCCAATCTCTAATTGCAAGGAAAATGGTAGAACACACTGCTCTAAAATCATCTGGAAGAGTCTCCCAAATGTGGAGGGGCTGGGGAAGGGGACAGAGATCTATTACATGGACAATTTCTTGCAAATAAAACAGTTTTGGGGCTTCTTGGTTCTTCACAACTGAGTCTCCATGCTGAACTCTCCTTGCATAGGTTTATTTTAGGGTGACCAGATGTCCTGATTTTATTGGGACAGTCCAGATTTTTGGGTCTTTTTCTTATATAGGCTCCTATTACCCACTCACCCCGTCCCGATTTTTCACATTTGCTGTCTGGTCACCCTAGTTTATTTATAAAAAGTATTTATGCTAATGGAGACTTATCTGCATTTGCAACTGGATTGATAGAAATAGTAGGTGCTTTTTGTCACAAGTGCCAGCTTCTAGGGCTTGATTTTCAAACTTACATGCACCAGTGAAAAAAAGTGTGTCTAATTGTCTGATGTATGGTTTGGCTATACAGGTTTGCATGAGATTCCGCTTCAAATGAGAGAGTTTCTTCTGACGTATCAATGCTGTATATGGAAAACGGAGAGGAATTTGTTCTGGCTCCTTAGAATTGTATATTAATATTTCCCAATTTGTGTTAACCTTAGAAAGCAACCATAGGGTAACCTATTCTCTTTGGCAGGGTTCTCCTATGTTTAGATTTTTGTGCCTTTTTTAGTTAGATGTCCTGCCCCCTTTTGTTTAAGCAAGAGCATGTATCCACAGATATGCACCAGATTCTCAGATTAGGGATTCAGAATTCTGTGACTGCATAAAAGAAAGGGCTGGAGCCATATTACAGAACTTTCATTTAACATATGTAAAAATTGGAACTAGCAGGAGATGAGCAATAATAATAGGTCACTTACTTTAATTCTCTGTCCCACTAAGAAAACAGTGTCTTTGAAAATGTTTTGTTTTTCAGTCTCAATTAAAATCAATTGCATGCTAATTTCTATTATCTTGTAAACTGAAAAATTTAAACATGAGGGTACTCAACATATTTTACAGTGTGATAGAAGCTGAATAAACAAGCAAGTATTAGAGCTTAAGAGCTGAATCAGCTTCAATGACATCAGTCTTAGCCTGTCAAACAACATCTGTCACATTGCGCACTAAGCAGAGCCTGATGGAAACCACCTGCCATTCCAGAGCTGGATAAATTGTAAAGAGAGAGACCATATAGTTAAAAGGGGATGGAGGGAGGAGTAGGGAAAAAACACTGAACTACACAGTTATTCATGTCATAAAATAATCATTGATTTAATTTATTTAATAATAACTCTGAATTTTCAGTATTCTTCTAACCACAGCAGCACCCAGTGGCTGAAAAATTAAAAACTCCCTGAAAGCAGAGCTCTGATCTTTGGTGTGGTATGTTAGTTTCTGATCATGCATGTAATAATTCAGTAGCATTAAAAGTAGGATTATTATGGATGAGTGAAGTGTCAAGGTCATTTACATACTTTAAGAGAAAATAAAGTATCTTAAATGTATGTGTTTGCAAACACTAGAGCAGTCATTTAGAACTCTCAACTCAAAACCTGTACTGGGACAAATCCAGAGAGATGCTAAGCACCAGCTGAGCACTTTCAGTAGAAGTTGCAGATGCTCAATATCCTTCAGCACTTAGTCCATTCAGTGTAAAAGTGTAAGCCTGAAAGAGCTGAAGAGTGATTCAGTACTAAATATTATTTAAAGGCCACATGCTGCCCAGGACCTCTGATGAAGGCAGTAGCGTGCATATTTAGTCAGACTAGCATTCAGCTCTAATTGTAGAATTCATTCCTTTTCAAGTTCAATTTTATTGGTGAAAGAGTCACATTAATATTTAATTCCTTTCCTGTTTAAAATGGGAATTTTGTTTCTTTGCAATAAGAGGAAATCTTTTGCAAATAATTTGGGAGTAGTTCTGCACTCAGGTACAAGTTTGCACCTCCTACCAACTCCAGTCACCTTTGGAGCTCTTGAATTTTTGTTTGTTTTAAGTGAATGATTAGAATCAGATCTGCTTCTCTTTTGTAGCTCTCATACAATGCCCTGGGTTCTATTAGAAATGAATTTGCTAATCAGACATAGTCTAACAAACTGACTATTAATGAGGGAAGACTGAGTGTGCCCATGTGAATTTTTTTCTTCAGCCTAATTTTCATTTGTTAAGGACACTGGCCTTTTGATTCCAAAGGTTTACCAAATTATCTTTCTGCACAGTGTGAAGTGGTAACCTGTTATTTAGAATTCCTTTTGAGAGAAATTTACATTTTGAGTAATGGAACTGTAACTTTTGATGCACACCTAATTGACACTGAAAATGTTCAAGTTTATTCAAATATAGCTAAACACTGAGATGTATAATTGTAATGCCAATTAGTCTGCTCAAGTGAGGTTACTTAATGAAAGACTGTATTTAAGCAATGAAAGAATTTGCTGTGGAAAAAAGAAGCCCCGTATCTTGCAGCCCATTAAATCATTGTAGAACATATAGTGTAATTCCCCAGATATTTATTACAAAAATGAGAAGATTCCAAACAGCAGTAAAGTGCTACAACTATAAAAGCTTGGGCAAAACATTAATAAGATAATAAGCAAATGTTCTAAATCTTTGAATAAATGGAGGTAAGAGAGTAATCTTCATTTTCTCTTTTAGGGATGTTAGGGTTAAGGACAGGTTTCAGAGTAGCAGCCGTGTTAGTCTGTGTTCGCAAAAAGAAAAGGAGGATGCATCCGATGAAGTGAGCTGTAGCTCACGAAAGCTTATGCTCTAATAAATTTGTTAGTCTCTAAGGTGCCACAAGTACCTCTTTTCTTTTTAGGGTTAAGGAGTATTCTTCTGCGATACACTCCATTCTTATTCTTTTGTTTATCCTCCTTTAAAAGCCAGGGTCCAGTTTGCTCTCTCCCTCCAGCTGAGGAAAGTTGTCAGATGGAACTGCCTTCAGATTTTTTGTTTGCCTCTTCTTGGTCAAGCTGTGTGAGAGCAAAACAAGACGCTCCCTTCCTCAAAGTTCAGCTTGCTCCTTCACAATCCTTGCAGACACTGGGAATCAGGAGACTAAGGGACCAAATACTCATTTGAAGTCCGGTCTGCTGCACTGCTTGTCTTTCACTGCATTTTAGGGATGAATAATATAATTGATCAGAACTGTACTGCTGGTCAAATTGTGGATGCCTGGTGCTGAGCATTAGCAAGTATAATTACCAGTTGTCCAGTGCAGAATAATCAGTCTAATATTCACTATTTTACAAGTCAGTAAACAGATCTATGTGTATGTACATCCCTAGACCCATAAATGGTAAATATTTACGCGCACACACACACACACACACAAATTAGGATACTTTGTTTTTAACTGGATTAATCTGTGCAAAAGGGTGGGCTATATGTGGGCCAACCATATTATGTGCACACAGTAAAAAATTTGCATCATTCATGTGGACCCTTTATTGGGCTACCTGGTGTAATGACACAATTTGGCCCTAAAATGTGTAGAACTCTTTTTTTCTGTGGAGTTGGAATTTTCCAGCCCAGAACCCATTGCTGTTAATGGGTCAGCAAAGTGAGTTATTTCTGGCTCCAAAGAGATAATTTATTAATTACTACAAGTGGGTAATGGATTTTATAAAAATGATTAACGGTCAAAGAAATGGGATGCAATGTTGCCAAAATAAAGAGATTATAAAAGGTGACCCTTGGGATTTTCTAGACCTTCAGATGTGTTTATCTGCCTTATCCATATCCTTATAGCATTCCCAATAGTGGACCTGGAAAGGGGTGTAATTTATCCAAAAAGGGATGCTTTGCAAAACATTCCCCACCTTCATCTTCTAACAACTGAGAATTGCTTCAGTGAAGTCTGTTTCACACACCCAAATTATTTCAAATCTTAGATGGAATAGCGTAAAAGAATGTACAGGTCACTTGCTGCTATATGGAGAAGCACCCTATTGTCCCCTGCCCCAGTTGTACCTATAAGAGGAAGCCATGCCAAGTCAGGCAGCGCAGGGGTAGAGGTAGCAGAACTGCAATATTAAATACTGCAGGGGCTTCTAAATTCTCTGAGCTGAACTAAGCAGCTGCAAGTGCCCTGCTACTTAGTGGAATTCACAACCCAAGAAGACATTCTTGAGGGGTGCCTAAGGATGAGTTTCACAAAAGCGAGTAAGCTGAGTGGGCAGGTGCCTAAGCTATCCAATGGCAGGAGCCAATGAAAGGGGTATCCTGTATCTTGGATGAGTACTCCAACAACTGGGCTAAAAGTTATAAGGGGGGGCAGTGCCACCTCCTCTGGCATCTGTGGTGTAGATTTAGGTGTGCTCTGAACATGTCCCGAAGGTAAGATAGTTGGGGGAATGCCTATTTTGAGAATCTCTCCAAGATTTGGGGGTGAGTTTGTTGCTGAGCTGCTGAGTGTCAGGAAAGAGGTGGCTATATGCATGCCCAGCCACCAAAATGTAGACACCTCAGGGGCTTTAACAGTGGAAATTTAGGCAGCAGTTGAACAGGGGTTTTGTGGATGCAGCAGTACCTACATGTTTGACTTAGGCACTTACTGCCCCTTTGGGTACCTAAGTCCCTTTGTGAATCTGGGTCAGAACCTTAAAATGGGTCTGGGCTAGTGTTGTAAGAGGATGAAACAAGGGTGAAAGAAGTCAAAACAAGAGTCCTAATAATTGCTCTGTTTATGTGGAGTTTACAGACTATTAAACTGCATCCAGGCTTTGCTGGTTTGTGTAAATTTGGATGAACAAAATCACAGTAAATAAATCTGAAAGTCCAGAGACAGTTTTAGTTAAATCTGGCTCTCCTGTGATCTTTCTTGCTATCTGCTCTGACCTTGATCATTACTGTCTGATGTGGAGCTGATAGGGAACTGGCTAGCAATGTATGTTTCTGTATGTATCTGTTGCTATAAAGGAAACGATGCAAATGTTACCATTAAAAAGTGGTAAGTAGATTTGAAACAATCAGTGTGAACTATGGTTTGATGAAACAATTGTTGTATTTAGACAGCTTCTGACATATAATTCTGAGCCTGCATGATTCATGCTGCTGAGAGGGAAACGCTATACACATGTTTAAGATTAGCATTGTAAAACTTCAAAAGTTCAGTAGTAGATAGCAGTATGAATGAACTGTGAAATGTATATAAACATTAATTTGGCATCTGTGATGAATCTTCAGACATTTGAGATGACCAAATGGAAATAGAGTAGAGACCCGTTTACATGTGGATGTCGGGAGTCAAGCTGTCACAACTGCATGTTAACGGACCGTGGGTTAAGAGGGCCATGCTGAAAAAAGTGTCCATGATTCACTTAGAAAAAAATGCCGTTATTTTCTTCTCTTTCTGGCTCGCATTTTTTTTCTTTCTTATAAAGTCTGTCATTCACCGCAGATGAATGATTTCAATATTTTCCGCATTTTGCTCCTCCATAAATCTTACAAGTTTCTACAGCACTAAGGGCTTCTGTGAGCGAAATTTTGACCTTTTCAACAACATCCTCGCCATCACTTTCGTGGTCCAACGTAGCCTCGCAGCCCATTAATATTTCAGCCTTTCCTGAGCAAACCATGTGTGCATGGCTTTGTCTGTTGTGGGTTTTGCTGAATAGCGCACACATTTTCGCTTAAACCCCACGGCAGAATCAATATTTTGTACAAAGCCATTCAGTTTAGATTCATTTTTTAGCCATCCTCAGAGAGTAGATTCGGCAATCCCAATATCTTTTGAAACTTTGGCCTGGGTTTCTCCACTATTTACTCCATCTATTGCAGCTAGCTTTTCTTCTACAGTATAGGAACGCTGATGCTTGCCCTCTGCCATTATAGGCCTACAGTTAAAATTTTCTAATGTAGTATGTATATTACTATATAACTACTATATATTATATATCTCTCTAGTGTGACAATGACTAAGCATGCGAAATACATCTTTACCAGTATTGGTAAAGACGTACAACACGTTTCTGCTCCGAACTTCCTGTCAATTTTTATGTCAGTGAGTTAGTGAGCAAATCTGTAGCGCTACGTAGCAAGTTCCTGTACCGCATGTTAACGAGTCTCATGTGTTAAATAGGTAGCAGTGGGAGGCATGGCACTACCACACATTACGCGGATTTGTGTTGCGATACAGGAGGGCCTGGTAGAGTGGTAGAGGGGAAATATATAAGCCCTAGGCTAATTAAGGCGTGGTTCCTTGTAGACTAGGGAGGGTTGCTACAGGTTAATTGGAGCACCTGTAGTCAATTAACCCTTTCAGCAACCTAATAAAACCCCCTGCTTCAGGCAGTCAGAGAAGGAGGAGGAAGGAGAGAGGACTGGAGCTTGGAGGTGTGTTGTAAGATTTTAAAAACCAGAGAACCGAAATAAGGGAGACCCTGCCACAGCAGGGGAGGGAGACTTCCTCCCCCAACATCTAAGGACCGAAGGTTCCCCACCCAAGGGGGAAGAGGGGAAGAACCCGCAGGGGTTGAGAGGGGTTGGGGCTCAGAGTGAGGAGCAAACCCAGACCCCTCCCCAACTTCTCTCCTCTACCGCCTTCCTGGGCCACTATCGGGGACCTCAGCATCCCAAGAGCAGGGGCAAGGGGTGGCGTCTTAGCCCCCTGCCAAGAAAAGCACAGGACCCACCATACTAACATCAGCCATCTTGCCACTGCACGTAAACGGGTCTATACCGTAATTTTTTAAACAATTTTACAACACAATGGATAATGAGTTACAAGAAGATCAAAAGGATTTATACAAAGTATGAATGGGATTGGCAGATTTTTGTGGCAGGTGGCATGCATGTCACTCTTTGGGGCACTTGCTGTTTTATTATTTTTTTTTTTTTACTGTGTGTGTCCAGTGCCTGGTTTAGTGGGGCCCCAACCTGGTAAAAGCAGGTAGGCGCTACATATGCAAACTCTAGATGTAAGTGCTGTAGCCTGAAGTCCTTTAGGGAAGGAGCTCTGTGCTCTCATCTGTTGGTGAACAAGTGGAAATATGGCTACAGAGAGAGAATCTGCAATAAGTTTTCTACCTAGAACTCTTCTAGGTGGACTTTTTGTGCCTCCATAACTGTACAGAAGCTCAGAATTGGTTGGATAGTGGAACTGAACTGAGATGAGAATAGGACTCTGATCTCCCAGCAAGCAGTGCATCATCTGTGGTAAGGACTCTCCTCAAGGGTCCTGTATGCTATTGGTTCCATTCCACTGAAGATTCTGTAGTGCAATCTCCTTATCATGAAAGTGCAATTTACAAATGTAGGATTGTTGGGTTTTTTGGTTTTTTTACATAACTGCACTCAAAAACAAAACAATGTAAAACTTTAGAGCCTACAAGTCGAAGGATAAAAGGGCATATGAATGTGTAGAATACCAGGCACACAAATATCTTGCAATGCTGGCTACAACAGTGCCATGAGAATGCCTGTTCTCACTTTCAGGTGACATTGTAAATAAGAAGAGGGCAGCATTATCTCCCGTAAGTGTAAATAAACTTATTCGTCTTAGCAAGTGGCTGAACAAAAAATAGGAGTGAGTTGATTTGTATGATGTGAATTGAAAAATATTATTTATTTTGTTTATCTTTTTTACAGTGCAAATATTGTAATCAATAATAATATAGTGAGCACTGTAAACTTTGTATTTTGTGTTGTAATTGAAATCAATATTTGAGAATGTAGAAAAACATCCAAAAATATTTATAATGAATTTAAATTGGTATTCTATTATTGTTTAACAGTATGATTAAAACTGCAATTAATCATGACTTTTTTTTAATCTAGTTAATTTGTTTTGCATTAATCTCTTGCATTAACTGTGATTAATTGAGAGCCCTAAATTTTATTGTTTCATACATAGTCTCTGTGCTGGTGAGTGTAGAAGTGTTACCTACTAAGGGTGCCCAGTCTGGGAAAGTACTTAGTGATACCACAAATTTTTGGGTAGGGGCTTGAACTGGTGGTGTATTAGTCTTAAGAGGAACCTTTTGCTATTTGGACCCAGAACTTGTTATTGTGGACAGCTCCTTCCAATAGAATTACACAAATTATGTCAGTGTGGTGAAATGCATGGCTCACATATTAAACTATATCTTGCCATCAAGTGCTGCAACCCCAAAATTATTTTGGAACCTAAATAAGAGTGGATGGAAGATCTGGCACAAAAAAACGCAAGTCTTTCTGGAATTTGGACACTACTGAAATAGGTGCAGAATAAGAGTCTCAGTAGAGTGGAACAGAGAGATCTGACATTGCTGTGCTATTACTTTTTGGGGAAATATTTTCCTTGATGTAAGTTGTGGAATACTCTCTTATATTTCTGTATCTGTATGGACAACAACCTTCTATCACCGATAAATACAAGGGGGCTTCAACTATTTTAAGACTAATGAAAGTTTCATTTCAGGAAAAAAATCCCTCAATCGTGATTCCTATCTCTCTCTGCCCATGAAATCCAATAATATGCTCCCTCCTCTATTCAGTCAATCCCCCAAATGCTGCTGCCTTCCCTACCCTTTAAAATCTTTTGCAGGAATCAAGTGTTTCTCTTTTGGACTGAGCACAATTAATTAAAACCTCTTTAGCTCTGACGGAAACATTGGAGTCTGGGGAGCATTTAGCTCTCATGAGAGTTGCAAATTATATATATTTAGATAATATATGTGTATTATTTGTGACTGCTATTTAAATAGGGCACTACCCTGAACTGATGACCGTTTAAAATGGAGAAGCCACTTCCTGCTTTGATTATATTAAAATAATGTGAACAATATAATTTCTACTTTAAACATACCTGAGTGAAAAACAAGTGACTTGCCAAAGATCACAGTGATTCACGAGCAGAGCCAAGAACAGAGCCCAGAAGTTCTTGCATTTTAACTGCCAGACTATGCTTCCTGTTCCCTTGTTTCTAGTACTGCTTGACTTAGCATTAGAAAAACTGTTGAATCACGTTTAATGTGGGTCTTGGCAATTTTCTTAGATAAAATGCTCATCTACCATGGTGAAGGGCAGCTTCAAAACACCTAAATATAATAGAATAAATCCATGATAATCATTTAGCTTTGTGGGAGATTTTATAAACTACTTCTGTTAATCATCTGATTGACAGTAAAAAGGACTTCTTTTCATGAACACTGAAAATTTGTAAAAATGTCCCTGCTATTTTTATTTAAAGCTTGCCATTTCATTTAGGCTATTACTTATATTTTTATCTAGAATCAGAGGCAAAAAGTCATTTTAAAATATGATATTTTAGAGAAGACAACGGATAAGATAAAGCAGTGTAGAAGTGTGTAGAAGGCTGGTTTGACAAGATATAGTGAATTTAAAGTACAGAACAGACAGACTGAGAACTTTGTCAGTGACTTAGATTCTCTTATCATTTTTATTGAGACGTTTCCTTGATTTATCTTTTTTTAATGTCTTCTTCCTTTTAATATCCCCCATATACCCTTGCAAGATTAATATGGGCTAAGTCTATAGGTTCTAGAACAGCAAATCCATTTTTCTTCTTTTCATACAAAAGGCAAACACTGTTTCCAGTCACTGAGAAGTATTGTTTTCTTTTTTTGCTCAGAGTAATTAAGATGTGAAAATATACTGCCTTTAGGTGATATTCAAACTAAGATTATGATGCAGAATGTCAGTGTAGTCTTTGGAGCTTCTGTATCATTACAACTGCGTGATTAGTTTTTGTATAAGAGCATGCCATTATATGATCAACATGAAGGTCTTATAAAATTGTTTAACAATTTTATTTAATATAGTTTATTTTTCTTTGGGGTGAGCATTTGCACATTAAACCCCTTCTCTTTCAGAAAATATCTCTAATATTTGGCGTAGACTTTTATAGCAGCACATAATTGGAGGCACAGTTTTGAAGACTAATGTAATTGTGGGCTTATTTTATCACATAGTGATGTCTATCTACCTGACAGCATTTGCACCTCAGGAAGTTGGACAACTAAGTGCTGTAAAGTACAGCTGCAATTATTTGCAGGCAGAAAAATGCAGGTGCAAAGTGGAGGCCAACTTTGAGGTCTTTTTAAAATTTAGAGACAAAATCTAAAATATTGCCATCAGATTTGTATGTGCATTGGTGAAAAATGCCTAAAACAGAATCTCAGGAAGCCCTGTAGCATGTGGAAACATTTTGCTTTACTCTAAGTCAAAAAATACAATGAAGCCAGATATCCATTGGTTAGGGATCTAGATTAGGGCAAGAGATTAATTCACTGTTTCATTTCTGAAGATTTGGATTCAAATGTAGCATAGTAACCATCACATCAGATCAGTGTTCCATCTAGTCTAGTATACTGCCTTTGAGAGTGGCCAATAGCAGATACTCCAGAGAAAAGTACAAAAAACCTTGTATTTAGACAGTTATAGAATCATTTACCATAGTCTTACTTCCTAACCTTGTCAAACAAAGTGAAGATTACTTAACAATTTATAGGATCAAGCCCTTTTAAACCATAGCACAGATTTTTCCCATGCTGCAGTATGCAATTACTTCCAATAAAGTCACAAGCAAGTCACCACATTTCTTGTATATTTTGTACTGTATCATGTCTGATGAGTCATAAATTTTAATAATGAATGTGCTAGAACAGTCCATTCCAGAGAATCCTCTAATTCAGCTGTGTTGCAAAGATGTTACTGACAAAATTGTACATCTCCATGAGTATGGATACTAAATTCATTATTCCTGAAAAGGTAAGCCCATGCCACAACTTGCTGTGAATTTGCTCTCCTTCTATATTGCAATTATTGTTGCTAACACATTGCAGGGAAGGGGAAAAATACAGCTAAATGTTTAGCATGTGCTTATATGTAAACTGCCCTATTTTTCATTCTGATCAAGGACTTGGAGGGTGGACCATTAGGTATCTGCTCCAGGGACCATCACTTCCCAGTGTCCACACAGTTTAAAAAGCAAAATACACATCGTGTTTATACTCCGTTCTTTCATTTTTATATTTTTCTTCTGTTGTCCTCATTGTCACTTATCTCCACAGACCTTTGAAATCACTGACATATTCCTTTCAGAGTAGCAGCCGTGTTAGTCTGTATTCGCAAAAAGAAAAGGAGTACTTGTGGCACCTTAGAGACTAACAAATTTATTAGAGCATAAGCTTTCGTGAGCTACAGCTCACTTCATCAGATGCATTTGGTGGAAAAAACAGAGGAGAGATTTATATACACACACAGAGAGAACATGAAACAATGGGTTTATCATAAACTCTCCTCTGTTTTTTCCACCAAATGCATCCGATGAAGTGAGCTGTAGCTCACGAAAGCTTACGCTCTAATAAATTTGTTAGTCTCTAAGGTGCCACAAGTACTCCTTTTCTTTTTGCGAATACAGACTAACACGGCTGCTACTCTGAAACCTGTGATTATGCAAGGCACTGAATTTAGCCGTATAGAGTGGAAATCTGTCAACTTCATGAAAAAAACTCGCACAGATACAGACAGACATCATCTTCCTCTCCAAATGCAAACAGATGGACATCATACCGAAAGGACTGAAGGTAAAAAAATCCATTACAATCTACATACCACACAGACTATGCTGACAGCTTGTGCCACACACTCTCAAGGAAACGGCGGAACCACCTGATCAACATCCTCTACAGCAAACAGGGAAAGATTAAGAATGAGCTCTCAAAACTGGATACTCTCATAAAGAACCAACCTTCCACACAAACTTCCTCGTGGCTGGACTTTACAAAAACTAGACAAGCCATTTACAAAACACACTTTGATTCTCTACAAAAGAAAAAGGACACTAAGCTATCTAAACTACTATATGCCACAAGGGGCCACAACAATGGTTCCCGTAACCCACCCAGCAATATTGTTAATCTATCCAACTATACTCTTAGCCCAGCGGAAGAATCTGTCCTATCTTGGGGCCTCTCCTTTTGCCCCTCCACCCCCACGAACATGATACAGTTCTGTGGTGACCTAGAATCCTATTTTCGACGTCTCAGACTCAAGGAATATTTCCAACACACCTCTGACCAACATATTAACCCACAGAGACCTTCCTGCCAACACTACAAAAAGAAGGATTCTGGGTGGACTCCTCCTGAAGGTTGAAACAGCAGCCTGGATTTCTCCATAGATTGCTTCCGCCGACGTGCACGAGCTGAAATTGTGGAAAAGCAGCATCGCTTACCCCATAACCTCAGCCATGCAGAACACAGTGCCATCCACAGCCTCAGGAACAACTCTGACATCATAATCAAAAAGGCTGACAAAGGAGGTGCTGTCGTCATCATGAATAGGTCGGAGTATGAACAAGAGGCTACTAGGCAGCTCTCCAACACCACTTTCACAACACCACAAGCCATTACCCTCTGATCCCACTGAGAGTTACCAAAAGAAACTACAGCATTTGCTCAAGAAACTCCCTGAAAAAGCACAAGAACAAATCCGCACAGACACACCCCTGGAGCCCCGACCTGGGGTATTCTATCTGCTACCCAAGATCCATAAACCTGGAAATCCTGGACACCCCATCATCTCAGGCATTGGCACCCTGACAGCAGGATTGTCTGGCTATGTAGACTCCCTCCTCAGGCCCTTCGTTACCAGCACTCCCAGTTATCTTCAAGACACCACCGATTTCCTGAGGAAACTACAGTCCATTGGTGATCTTCCTAAAAACACCATCCTAGCCACTATGGATGTAGAAGCCCTCTACACCAACATTCCACACAAAGATGGACTACAAGCCGTCAGGAACAGTATCCCCGATACTGTCACGGCTAACCTGGTGGCAGAACGTTGTGACTTTGTCCTGACCCATAACTATTTCACATTTGGTGACAATGTATACCTTCAAATCAGCGGCACTGCGATGGGTACCCGCATGGCCCCACAGTATGCCAACATTTTTATGGCTGACTTAGAACAACGCTTCCTCAGCTCTCGTCCCCTAATGCCCCTACTCTACTTGCGCTACATTGATGACATCTTCATCATCTGGACCCATGGAAAAGAAGCTCTTGAGGAATTCCACCATGATTTCAACAATTTCCATCCCACCATCAACCTCAGCCTGGACCAGTCCACACAAGAGATCCACTTCCTGGACACTACGGTGCTAATAAGCGATGGTCACATAAACACCACCCTATATCGGAAACCTACTGACCGCTATTCCTACCTACATGCCTCTAGCTTTCATCCAGATCATACCACTCGATCCATTGTCTACAGCCAAGTGCTACGATATAACCGCATTTGCTCCAACCCCTCAGACAGAGACAAACACCTACAAGATCTCTATCATGCATTCCTACAACTACAATACCCACCTGCTGAATTGAAGAAACAGATTGACAGAGCCAGAAGAGTACCCAGAAGTCACCTACTACAGGACAGGCCCAACAAAGAAAACAACAGAACGCCACTAGCCATCACCTTCAGCCCCCAACTAAAACCTCTCCAATGCATCATCAAGGATCTACAACCTATCCTGAAGGACGAGCCATCGCTCTCTCAGATCTTGGGAGACAGACCAGTCCTTGCTTACAGACAGCCCCCCAATCTGAAGCAAATACTCACCAGCAACCACACACCACACAACAGAACCACTAACCCAGGAACCTATCCTTGCAACAAAGCCCGTTGCCAACTCTGTCCACATATCTATTCAGGGGATACCATCATAGGGCCTAATCACATCAGCCACACTATCAGAGGCTCGTTCACCTGCGCATCTACCAATGTGATATATGCCATCATGTGCCAGCAATGCCCCTCTGCCATGTACATTGGCCAAACTGGACAGTCTCTACGTAAAAGAATGAATGGACACAAATCAGACGTCAAGAATTATAACATTCAAAAACCAGTTGGAGAACACTTCAATCTCTCTGGTCACTCGATCACAGACCTAAGAGTGGCTATACTTCAACAAAAAAGCTTCAAAAACAGACTCCAACGAGAGACTGCTGAATTGGAATTAATTTGCAAACTGGATACAATTAACTTAGGCTTGAATAGAGACTGGGAATGGATGAGTCATTACACAAAGTAAAGTGAGCTGTAGCTCACGAAAGCTTATGCTCTAATAAATTTGTTAGTCTCTAAGGTGCCACAAGTACTCCTTTTCTTTTTGCGAATACAGACTAACACGGCTGCTACTCTGAAACCTATTTCCCCATGGTATTTCTCCCTCCCACCCCACCCACCCACTGTTCCTCTGATATTCTTGTTAACTGCTGGAATTAGCCTACCTGCTTGTCACCATGAAAGGTTTTCCTCCTTTCCCCCCCCCGCTGCTGGTGATGGCTTATCTTAAGTGATCACTCTCCTTACAGTGTGTATGATAAACCCATTGTTTCATGTTCTCTGTGTGTGTGTATATAAATCTCTCCTCTGTTTTTTCCACCAAATGCATCCGATGAAGTGAGCTGTAGCTCACGAAAGCTTATGCTCTAATAAATTTGTTAGTCTCTAAGGTGCCACAAGTACTCCTTTTCTTTTTGACATATTCCTGTATTTCGGTGCTCTCCAACAGTACAGCTTCCCTCCAATCAGCATTTCACAATTATTTTTCAGTCATCTCTCTCCCTGCCTTTACCCTAGGTACCAGTCCATGCTTTTCTGTTTCCATCACTAGGCTGAAATTGTAAGGTTGTTTTAATGTTTTGCTTTCTTTGGGCTGCCTTATGCTGTTGTGGGATCAGGGGGGTCAGAGGACCCTGGAAACTCTATCAGGTTCACAGAGCTTCAGATTAATCTTCTGCTAGGTGGTAAAGATGATGTATACTCTTGACTCATAGTGCCTGAGATCCATGGACACCAGGCCCAGAGATCCAGAGACATTTGTATGCAGGGTTGGCATGTTCCATGCTGCTTACTTTAATAAAATATTTCCTTCTGCTGTTTACCCTACTGCTCCCACTTTTCTTTAGTGCTCTTATTTATGTACAAAACATACACTGACCCAAGGAGAAAGGCCTTACAGCTAATTTTGATGACAGCCACAGAGGAACTCTGAAAAGGAAGTGTCATAAACAAGATTCCTAAACCTACAAGACGGTCCCTTGACCTGGTTGGAAAGGAGCCTCAGATGGAGATCAAAGACAAAGCCATCCAAACTCATTTGTATTACAGGTACTTTAGTTCTTGTCCCTCCCCTTATTTTTCTTCAAGACAAACGAGGAAAGGGACAAGTATTAAAGTACCTGAGGCCTGGATAATTAAGGGCTATATGTACCATAACCAAAATCTTATACTGAGCACATTGGTTAGTTACAACCAATGCAGATCACAAAGAGAAGGCATTAACCATACACATGTTTATATAACAATAAAACAGGTAGCTGTGTGTGCTGTATGGCTCTTAGATTCTGGATTAATTTTAAGGGAAGGGCTTGTAGGAACAATTTAGGATGATTTAAGATGGAGTTGAAGAATTATTAAGGGCTGAACCGTGACATCTTTCAGAGGGTCTGAAACCCAGTGGAATCCACCAACTTCCTACGGTGGAAAAGTAAGACCCCAATTCAGTGAGGTATGTAAGCATATTGTTGTTTGTATTGTGGTAGCACCTACCAGTCCTAGGCATGGACTAGGGTCCCATTGTGCTAGGTGCTGTACAAACACTGAACAAAAAATACAGGCCATGCCCCCAAAGACTTTATGTCTAATTTTAAACATTCATGTAGTCCCATTATGCCATTAGAATTATCAATGTTTTGGGAAATGAAGGATAAAAAAATTAGATTACCCCAATATTTTCATTTTATTGTGGACTAGATTATAATGTCCTTACTCACACTGAATGGTTCCTCAATGCACAAATATCCACATTGACTTCAGTGGGACTACTTGTGGTATAAGGTACTATTTATCATAAGTTACAGCATCACAATCTCACCCCATATTTCTCCATATTATTTTGTGGTGTATCAGAGGCACTGACTCGTGGGTGCTCTGGGGCTGGAGCACCCGGGGGAAAAATACGGGGTGCTGAGCACCCACTGGCAGCCTCCCTATCATCAGCTCCTCTCCACCCCCTCAGTGAGTCCTGCCTGCCGGCAGGCCCTGCAAATCAATGCCTCCCCCTCCCTTCCTGCGCTGCCCACCACAGACAGCTGTTTCACGGCATGCAGGAGGCTGTGGGGGAGGAATGGGGTGAGAAGAGGCGGAGTAGGGATGGGAAGAGGCAGAGTGAGGTGGGGTCTTGGGGGAAGGGGTGGAGTGGGGGCAAGGCCTGGGGCAGAGCCAGAGCCTCTGGCACTTTGGAAAGTCAGCTCCTGTGTGTTGTATATTATTCATAAGTCCCTTAGGGTACATCTCCATGAGGATAAAAACCCCACAACCCAGCTGCAGCAGGCCCAGGTCAGCTGATTCAGGCTCACAGAGCTAAAAATTGCTGTGTAGATGCTAGGGCTGGAGCCTGAGCTCTGGGACCCTTCACCCTCATGGGATCTCAGAGCTCGGGCTCCAGCCTGAGCCTGAACATCTACTCAGCAATTTTTGAGTCTGCAAGCCTGAAAAGGCTGACATGAGCCACCCGCAGGATTTTATCCCTGTGTAGACATACCTTTAGAATGGAAGTGACTTCATGGTATGGGATTTTCTTTTGTTTGGTGCATTCTGCATATTGTGAAATATCAGTCACTGTAGGCACTGCTTAAGTAGCAAGAAGAAGAAAAGCTGCCCCCAGATGACACACAACAGATATACACAACATTAGCAAGAAGCTATATGCAACCTTATATGAACAATACCTTTTGTGACTGGGCAAGGCCAGATGGCTATGGCAAACTAATAGGAGACAGGTGTATTAGCCACAGGCTAAACAAATCCCTGTTACCAAAATAAGCAAATGGCAGCTGCTCCAGGTCAGGTAAGATACCTGGGGCCAATTAAGATTTTTCCAGAAGGCAGGGAGGACAGCTAGGTTGATTGAACACCTGAAGCCAATCAGGGGCTGGCTGAAACTAGTTAAAAGCCTCCCAGTTAGTGAGGTGGGGTGCATGTCAGGAGCTGTAGGAGGAAGTTGCGCTGTTGGAGAGACTGAGCAATACACGCCATATCAGGCACAAGGAAGGAGGCCCTGAGGTAAGGGTGAAGTGGATCTTGAGGAAGGGGGGACTGCTGTGGGGAAGTAGCTCAGGGAATTGTACAACATCCTGTTTCTAAAAAGTCAGCTACCATAGCTGATACTATTAGAGTCCCTGGGCTGAAGCCCAGAGTAGAGGGCAGGCCCGGGCTCCCCACTTTGCCCTCTGATTAATCACTGAGGCTGACAGACAACAGAGACTGTGCAAGGGAGGATAACTTCTCCTCACCTCCCTCGCTGGCTTACAATGAAAATGGCTTAGTAGGCTGTGACCCTTGCCTCTAGAGAGAGAAGGGCTATGTGGAGGGTCACAGTGAGCCTCTGAGGACAGTGAAATCCACCAGGAAATGCGGGACCCACGGAGACAAGGACAGAGCTTTGTTACACTTTTTTAAAAACTGTCTTTAAAAGCATAATGGCAGGTTTCAGAGTAGCAGCCGTGTTAGTCTGTATTCGCGAAAAAGAAAAGGAGTACTTGTGGCACCTTAGAGACTAACAAATTTATTTGAGCATAAGCTTTCGTGAGCTACAGCTCTCTTCATTGGATGCATCTGGTGGAAAATACAGTGGGGAGATTTATATACACACACAGAGAACGTGAAACAATGGGTTTTATCATACACACTGTAAGGAGAGTGATCACTTAAGATGAGCCATCACCAGCAGCAGGGCGGGGGGAAAGGAGGAAAACCTTTCATGGTGACAAGCAAAGTAGGCCATTTCCAGCAGTTAACAAGAACATCTGAGGAACAGTGGGGGGTGGGGTGGGGGTGAGAAATAACATGGGGAAAAAGTTTTACTTTGTGTAATGACTCATCCATTCTCAGTCTCTATTCGAGCCTAAGTTAATTGTATCCAGTTTGCAAATTAATTCCAATTCAGCAGTCTCTCACTGGAGTTTGTTTTTGAAGTTTTTTTGTTGGAGGATAGCCACCCTCAGGTCTGTAATCGAGTGACCGGAGAGATTGAAGTGTTCTCCGACTGGTTTTTGAATGTTATAATTCTTGACATCTGATTTGTGTCCATTTATTCTTTTACGTAGAGACTGTCCAGTTTGACCAATGTACATGGCAGAGGGGCATTGCTGGCACATGATGGCATATATCACATTGGTAGATGTGCAGGTGAATGAGCTTCTGATAGTGTGGCTGATGTGATTAGGCCCTATGATGGTGTCCCCTGAATAGATATATGGACAGAGTTGGCAACGGGCTTTGTTGCAAGGATAGGTTCCTGGGTTAGTGGTTCTATTGTGTGGTGTGTGGTTGCTGGTGAGTATTTGTTTCAGGTTGGGGGGCTGTCTGTAAGCAAGGACTGGCCTGTCTCCCAAGATCTGTGAGAGTGATGGGTCGTCCTTCAGGATAGGTTGTAGATCCTTGATGATGCGTTGGAGAGGTTTTAGTTGGGGGCTGAAGGTGATGGCTAGTGGCGTTCTGTTATTTTCTTTGTTGGGCCTGTCCTGTAGTAGGTGACTTCTGGGTACTCTTCTGGCTCTGTCAATCTGTTTCTTCACTTCAGCAGGTGGGTAGTGTAGTTGTAAGAATGCATGATAAAACTAGACAAGCCATTTACAACACACACTTTGCTTCTCTACAAAAGAAAAAGGACACTAAACTATCTAAACTACTAAATGCCACAAGGGGCCACAACAGTGGTTCCCGTAACCCACCCAGAAATATTGTTAATCTATCCAACTATACTCTTAACCCAGCAGAAGAATCTGTCCTATCTTGGGGCCTCTCCTTTTGCCCCTCCACCCCCACGAACATGATACAGTTCTGTGGTGACCTAGAATCCTATTTTCGACGTCTCCGACTCAAAGAATATTTCCAACACACCTCTGACAAACATATTAACCCACAGAGACCTTCCTACCAAGACTACAAAAAGAAGGATTCTGGGTGGACTCCTCCTGAAGGTCGAAACAGCAGACTGGACTTCTACATAGAGTGCTTCCTCCAATGTGCACGGGCTGAAATTATGGAAAAGCAGCATCACTTGCCCCATAACCTCAGCCATGCAGAACACAATGTCATCCACAGCTTCAGAAACAACTCTGACATAATCAAAAAGGCTTACAAAGGAGGTGCTATCGTCATCATGAATAGGTCGGAATATGAACAAGAGGCTACTAGGCAGCTCTCCAACACCACTTTCTACAAGCCATTACCCTCTGATCCCACTGAGAGTCACCAAAAGAAACTACAGCATTTGCTCAAGAAACTCCCTGAAAAAGCACAAGAAAACATCCGCACAGACACACCCCTAGAACCCCGACCTGGGGTATTCTATCTGATACCCAAGATCCATAAACCTGGAAATCCTGGATGCCCCATCATCTTAGGCATTGGGACCCTGACAGCAGGATTGTCTGGCTATGTAGACTCCCTACTCAGGCCCTACGTTACCAGCACTCCCAGCTATCTCCGAGACACCACTGACTTCCTGAGGAAACTACAATCCATCGGTGATCTTCCTAAAAACACCATCCTAGCCACTATGGATGTAGAAGCCCTCTACACCAACATTCCACACAAAGATGGACTACAAGCCGTCAGGAACAGTATCCCCGATAATGTGACGGCTAACCTGGTGGCTGAACTTTGTGACTTTGTCCTGACCCATAACTATTTCACATTTGGGAACAATGTATATCTTCAAATCAGTGGCACTGAGATGGGCACCCACATGGTCCCACAGTATGCCAACATTTTTATGGCTGACTTAGAACAACGCTTCCTCAGCTCTCGTCCCTTAATGCCCCTACTCTACTTGCACTACATTGATGACATCTTCATCATCTGGACCCATGGAAAAGAAGCCCTTGAGGAATTCCACCAGGATTTCAACCATTTCCATCCCACCATCAACCTCAGCCTGGACCAGTCCACACAAGAGATCCACTTCCTGGACACTACGGTGCTAATACGCGATGGTCACATAAACACCACCCTATATCGGAAACCTACTGACCGCTATTCCTACCTACATGCCTCTAGCTTTCATCCAGATCATACCAGATCCATTGTCTACAGCCAAGCTCTACGATATAACCGCATTTCCTCCAACCCCTCAGACAGAGACAAACACCTACAAGATCTCTATCATGCATTCTTACAACTACAATACCCACCTGCTGAAGTGAAGAAACAAATCGACAGAGCCAGAAGAGTACCCAGAAGTCACCTACTACAGGACAGGCCCAACAAAGAAAATAATAGAACGCCACTAGCCATCACCTTCAGCCCCCAACTAAAACCTCTCCAACGCATCATCAAGGATCTACAACCTATCCTGAAGGACGACCCATCACTCTCACAGATCTTGGGAGACAGGCCAGTCCTTGCTTACAGACAGCCCCCCAACCTGAAACAAATACTCACCAGCAACCACACACCACACAACAGAACCACTAACCCAGGAACCTATCCTTGCAACAAAGCCCGTTGCCAACTCTGTCCACATATCTATTCAGGGGACACCATCATGTGGCTGATGTGATTAGGCCCTACTATCAGAGGCTCGTTCACCTGCGCATCTACCAATGTGATATATGCCATCATGTGCCAGCAATGCCCCTCTGCCATGTACATTGGTCAAACTGGACAGTCTCTACGTAAAAGAATAAATGGACACAAATCAGACATCAAGAATTATAACATTCGAAAACCAGTCGGAGAACACTTCAATCTCTCCGGTCACTCGATTACAGACCTGAGGGTGACTATCCTTCAACAAAAAAACTTCAAAAATAGACTCCAATGAGAAACTGCTGAATTGGAATTAATTTGCAAACTCGATACAATTAACTTTAGGCTTGAATAGAGACTGAGAATGGATGAGTCATTACACAAAGTAAAACTATTTCCCCATGGTATTTCTCCCTCCCACCCCACCCCCCTCTGTTCCTGTGATATTCTTGTTAACTGCTGGAATTAGCCTACCTTGCTTGTCACCATGAAAGGTTTTCCTCCTTTCCCCCCCCCTGCTGCTGGTGATGGCTTATCTTAAGTGATCACTCTCCTTACAGTGTGTATGATAAACCCATTGTTTCATGTTCTCTGTGTGTGTGTGTGTGTATATAAATCTCTCCTCTGCTCTTTCCACCAAATGCATCCGATGAAGTGAGCTGTAGCTCACGAAAGCTTATGCTCTAATAAATTTGTTAGTCTCTAAGGTACCACAAGTACTCCTTTTCTTTTTAAAAGCATAGGCACTGATTTTTAACCATATCAATTAAAAATGATATGGCACTGTGACCTATATAACATGTTGCAAGCCATTTTCTCAAATTTCACCCAGCAGACCCTTTATCGTGAGGAGGGGCAGCTGGTCAAACCTGAAAGATGCTGCAACCCCAGGCACTAGGTCAGAACACCTGGATCAGGGAGCTGGGTCTTGCCGTGCATGACAGGAGCCATTGGTGCTGGGTAAGTGCAGAGTGGGCTCAGTCTCCAACACCCTTGTTCCCAGGGGCCTTTCTTTTGCGCCAGGTCGGGATTAGGGCTGTGATGCTACGGTGAGGGTGCAGAAGGCATGATACTATATGAAATACACAGGCATGATAACGTGTGAAATTAGCAAACCAACAGATATAATTGAAGGTATAATTATCCATTGCCACTTCTAGTTGCAAAACTTGACTCCGCCACTGAGCAAAAGATAAAAGTATTGAAACATAAGCTTAGATGGATAAAATTTATTTTTTCCAGTCTGGAATGATTAATAGATCACATGGAGTATACAAGATAATTATCTTTACACCAAATGTGCCAACAAACCGTATTTCATGCTTTGAATCAATACCTGTTCCATATTAAAGTGAAAGATATAATCAGCACTTACCCCATAAATTTCCAGTCTTTTCACTTCTAATTTTATAATAAAGCTTTGAAAAATATTATTGTCTTGCATTTTCCAGTGTTTCATCATTTATCTATATTTTTATAGCTGGGTACAATATTGGACTGGTTTTAAATGATAGAATATGGTAGCGTAAAAATAGTACATTTCTGTAGTTTCCACTGGCTGGGTGCACTATGACACACATGCTTCATTTCCAGACTTCAAACCAGATGTGAAGTAAGCAATTAATTCATCTGCATTTATTCTAGTTTAATCCTTAGTCTTTTTAGGTGATGTTACATGACTGGTAGTGATATGAATTTCAGCTAAAGGTCACAATGTTAATTTCTAACCAGATCTTGTTGCTGGAAGTTAACATGGCAATCTAGTAATGTCTTTATTTCTAATTTATATCACACATCCATCTTCAATGATCACATGGCCAAAACAAAATATGTCTTCTATAATGCCACTTTGTTTGCTGCAGCCAAGAGTGATCCAAATGCAGAATGTGGTTTTTGTACAAGATCTTCGGGCTTGCCAAACTCAATTACCTGAAAGTCAGCAGGAAATAGATTGAACAAATCTCAAATAGGAAGCAAAAACACAAATGTTTTTGAGTTTCACACTATATAAAACTTCTTTGGGTGAGGATACAACCATAGATTATGGGCCTATTAAAAAAGTGGGTGGGGAAGGGTCTGTGGGTTATGTGCAGGAAGTCAAACTTAAGTTATCATGATGGTCCCTTTTGGCCTTAAAGTATATGCCATATAAAGTAATAATGGCAGAACAAATTTGCTATAGACCACCAGCGCTAGAGAAGAGTGAGAGGAAAACATTTGTGAACCCACTTATGATATGATACTCTGAACCTCAGTGCCTCATACTCATGGGAAATTATGACTAACCAGAATTCTATAAGATAATAAACGGAGCCATAAATGCATCAGCAGAGACATTTCTATATTACTTAAAAGACATCTTCTTAGCTGGTGAGGGATGGGGGCATGGTCAGAGAGCTGCTAAGCTCCAGTTGATTACTGGCTGATGTAATGGTCTTGTAGAGACCATTACCAGCTGGCATAACTCTGAGACTCTTCTAAGTGGCACTGGTTCCCTGATCAAGGGGTGCAAAGGTCACAAATTCAATCTTTTCTTTCCCATCAAGATCTGTGCCAACAAGGATCAGAGTCAAAGGCATCACTTTACGGAACAGTTAGATAAAAGTCTATGCAACTCTGCTGTGACTATACCCAGAATATTGCATTCAGTTCTAGGCACCTAATTGCCAAAATGCTATCAACAAATAGGGAATTCAGAGAAGAGCAACAAAAATGTTTAGGCGGCGGGAGGGACTGAGGACTTGTCTACACAGGAAAGTTTTTCCAGTTCTACCAATATAGTTAAACTGATATAACTCTCCACATGGACACACTCATTCCAGAATAAGAGTGGTGTTTTTCAGCTTAGTTTAAATCCCTTCATAAGCAATATAAGCTAATGCAAAAAAAGCCCTCTTATACCGGAATAAGTATATCAGTTTAAATTCATGTCACTTTATATCAATGTAACTTTCTTGAGCAGAAGAGCCCTGATTTATTAAAAAAAAGGATCAATCCTGCAAGGTGCTGAGTTACTGTAGCTCTGATCCAGCAAAGAATTTAAGTATGTGCCAATGGGACCACTTGTTCTTAAAGTTAAATTTAATTTATTTATTGGATTGGGGCAGAATGTTCAGCACATTACAGAACTGATCCCCGAAAAAGTTAAATAAATATAGCCTGGCTGAGCAATAATGAAAGGAAATATGGGAGGACCATGGCAAAAGTCTAAATATTTGAAGGGTGTAAACACTAACGATGAAGAGAATATGTTGGATGGTTTGGAGTCTGAAAGGGAAGAATGAGAAGAAATTAAGAAGAAATTTAAGGAAAAGCTTCCATGAAATGAGATCTATTAGGCAGTAGAAAAGTTTTTCCCAAAGTAGTAGTAGTAGTGGAAGCCCCATTGTTTCAGACATTTTAAAGTAGACCAGACATAGCACTAGTAACTGTACAATAGGGAATAAATGTACAGTGGCAGAGTGATGGATTAGACGATCTAATAGGTCTTTTCCCTTTCTAACTTCTTTCATACTGTACCTTTCCATTGTCCATAACCAGAATATGGTCACACTCGAGAACAGTGTTTATGCGATGCGCAATGGTTAAGACTGTGCAGTCCTTGAATGCTTCTCTGACTGTGCACTGAATTAGTGCATCAGTTTCAGAATCAATTGAGGCCGTAGCTTCATCAAGAAGTATGATCTGTTGAGGGGAAAAAACTTTTAAGCATACAATATGTATTTTTTTTAAAAAAATCTTTACACCTTACAATGCTTTTATACGTGAATAAACAGGAACATATATTAAAAATGGCATTTATAAAGTTAGATATTTATTTTATAATGCTTATTTTTAAGAATCAGATTAGACCAAAACAATGAAAATCTGATTATTAAGTTCTCAACACTGGGGTTTGTTTGAGAATTTGCAAGGTGGGGAGATTTTGATTTGAGTCCTAATCCTGTAAATACTTATATGCATGCTTAACATGTGAGACTACTCCTGTGAGGAAAGTTAAGCATGTTTGTGTACGTAGGATTGGGGTGCAAATCAAATACTCCCTACACTCCAGATTCTCAGAAGAACCCCAGTGATGTGAATTTTCTCTTTTTTTTTCCTATTCTATTTGTATTGTTAAAATAAGCATTTTAAAGATTTCTCCCATGCTGACTTCAGTGGGACTACTCGTATGCATAAAGTTAAGCATGTGATGTTTGTAGTATTAGGGCCTTGATTTGTAATATGTTTCTGCTACTTGCTGGTGGTATGTACAGCAAGGTGCAGGGGGAATGTGCTGATGTTCTGGATTTAGTAATGATTTGGGTATTATTTTTAACTAATGGCAAAGCCAATTACAGGTTGGGCTAGACATTCTTTTATGTCTTTTGAAATCTAAATGAATAAATATTCATTTTAATCATTGGATGCCACAGTTACAAACTGAAATTTCCACAAAGTGGGGAAATTTTAAGCATGTTGGTCATCTAAGCAATAGCACCATCTTCCTCTTCAGTCATGTATGAAAATGAAAAACACCAAAAGTTAGTGATCTCATTCTTGTATTTCAATATTATTTAGATAGTTCATCCTCTAACACAAATAAGACTATACCAGAAACAAAAGTAAGTATGGGGCTGTGACAGAATATACCCTGTGTTCACACCATACACACTATTATAATAATCTTTGTACAAAGTCTGCCTTGTAAGGTATCATTTGAAAACTCATAATTTGCTGTTCAGTATCATCCTGATAAAATGTGTGGCAAAATGGTATGTAAAATTGTAAAATTTCCCTGTATGGTGTTATTAACACGTTCCAAACCCCACAGCCCTGCCCAAACAGAAGGTGGCAAACAGGTCTGTCCTAAACAAAGGAATGTATGCTTGCTGTAAATTGCATTTATGCAGTAAACAGTCATCAAGCAAGAAGGAAAACAAAGAAAGCTCAAACAGATGTGGGGAGGAGAGGGAAATAGCAGAGAACATCCTTCCACATAGACTCTTTGTCTTCTAGTGCTCAGCTGGAAATATTTTTCAAGAGGGGGACTGAAACCGTAAAAGGAGGGACAAATACCCAAGGCATCCCTCTCTCTCTCTCCCAGCCCATCACATTTATTGCACCTGATGTGACAAAGGAAGCATTTGTTGGACTCTACGGAAGGGATCCTGACATACAGTTTGGTCAGTAAAACTGCTGAAAGTATGTGGTGAGAAACTTTGCTTGAATTTGATACTGTTTGTTAAGTTAGGTATTAGTAAATGTCTTATCTTTATTCTTCTTGTAACCATTTCTGACTTATGCCTCATTTTTTGGACTCACTTAAAATCTCTCTCTTTGTAGTTATTAAACTTGTTTTATCTAATCTAATGTGTTCAAGTTGAAGTGTCTGTGTAACTCCATTTGGGGTGACAAGTTGGTGTGCATATTATTCTCTTAAAGGAGAATAATACTGCCCAGACCTCTTCTAGACAGTACAAAATATTTTAAGTACTGTCCAGAAGAGGTCTGGACAGTACAGGGCATACATTTCTGGGGGAAATCTGGGACAAGGGGAGTGTTGGGGGTCACCTTGAAGTACAGGCAAGGCTGGTAGGAGCTGGAGTGTAATCCAAGTGTGGCTGGCAGGCTGCAGCTACATACAGACACACAAGGGGTGGTTTGCATGCTGGAAGGCTGTTTGTGAGTGGCCCAAGTGGGAGCTACTTGAGCAAGGCATTGTAAGGCCTCCTCAGGTTGCAGGGCAGGGGTGACACAGCCCCTCACTGGTCTGGATTGTACCCCGGTATGTCACAGGGGCCAGTTGTGTTTGTTTGTCAGGAAAGCTTTAGGTCCTAAATCCTTCTCTTATTGAAGCCATTGACAAAACTCTCTGGGTGACTCCAAGTGGAGGAAGATTGAGTCCTAGAAGAGCAAATTATGGTCCATATTGTATGAAGTGTTGAGGAAAATTTAAACTTGAGTTACAGGACAGAAAAGATAGGACACTTGCAAAGAGGACTCTAGGAGGCAGAAAAGAGGCGGTCTTATAAATGGAACACAGCAGAAGTTTTATATGTATCATTTAATATGGGTATCTGGCTGGTGAATCTTGCCCATGTGCTCAGGGTTTGGCTGATTGCCATGTTTGGGGTCGGGAGGGAGTTTTCCTCCAGGGCAGATTGGAGAGGCCCTGGAGGTTTTTTTGCCTTCCTCTGTAGCATGGGGCATGGTTGACTGGAGGGAGGCTTCTCTGCTCCTTGAAGTTTTGAACCATGATTTGAGGACTTCAATAGCTCAGACATGGGTGAGGTTTTTCATAGGAGTGGTGGGTGACATTCTGTGGCCTGCGCTGTGCAGGAGGTCGGACTAGATGATCAGAGTGGTCCCTTCTGACCTTAGTATCTATGAATATGTACCTGACTTTTGGGGGGTGGGTGCTGACTTAACTTTAAGAGCTAATGTATATGGATGTGCTTTCTTAAATGGCTATGTATGCAAACATGATGCTGGTGTGGGTGGGTCCTGTGATCCTTTCTCACATTGAATAGTACCTTACTCCATAAATAGTCTCATTTTATTTCAGTGGGGCTAGATTAAGATGGAATCTAGCTCCTATCTAGTTGCTTGAATTGCACAGTATGTGCCTTCAAAATTGCAAATGTAGGTTTAAAGAGGAGGTTGAATCCCTTTGGAAATGGCGCCCACGACATGAAAACACAAAATCCATGTTTGAGACCATCCTGATACAGTAGCAGGCTTGAAAGGGTTTGCCAGAGCTGGAAATCTATAATTTTTAAAATATTTTGAAAGTTTTACTGGGGAAGTTGAGGAGAGAAACAGTGGATCCTTGGAACTTTTTTTCTGATGGTTTAGGCGATTGTGGAGGAATGAGAAACCTATTATAAACTAACACCCCATATCTTGTAGCATTAAAAATGAGTCCAGATATTTGTATAGAGCCGTGCCAAGTGACAATATATGCGTGGATTTATTAAAATGAACGGTACTCAAGATCTTGAGGCTTATACATTAATAAGGATTTACTGATCCAACACTCATTGATATTCATGGTCTTTCCACTGAGTAGAAACTGGATTGGGCCCTTGCTGAAAATTGGCAGGAAGCAAGTCCCCATTGTCATGTTTATGCTCAAATATGCAAGTTAAAGCCAAACAGAAGCTTTTTTGGTTTTACAGACAGGTGTAGGGACTTTTTTGTTACTGCTTTATTGCCTTATAGATTATACAGTGTCAACACTTGAAGAGTAGCCTGATGGACCAGGCTACATGATTAGTTTCCTGAGAACACTGGGAAATCCAAATTCCCATTATGGATTAGTTCCTCTCAGGAACCAGTTTTTTTTTCATGGTCTCTCTTGCAGGTTTTAAGCCTTCATTCCAAATAAGTTTGGAAGTACATATTTGAGCATTAAAAATATTTGTAGGGGTGTGCTACCCAGGGAAGAGAGAATCCCTGCAAACATAGCCCTCTTTTGAAGTTTAAACATTTCATTTTCACTTGAAAAAGCATAGCTGAGCAATAGGCAAATCTCAAATATGCTTTGCCAGTCAAAAGACAAAAGGTTAGAGCCTCAGCTGGTGTAAATCAGCAGAGCATCACTGAGGTCAGTGGATTTATATCAGCTGATGATCAAGCTTCATGATTGTATAGATTCAAAAGTGACCACAGGCTTCCTGTCCTCATAGTGCTATTAACTAGTAGGACAACAGAACTTTGTGACTTCAAATTGCCAAAAGCAGCAATTAAAGTGAGCAGGAGACGTTGTTAGTGTGAGATGTAGATATTGTTGGAAAATGAAGAATATGGGTGTTTAATCATTAACTGCAGTAGATGTTTAGTATTTAATATGACAAGATATAGGTTCATTTATGGGGAATCTAAAAGGTGGAAAAGATTTGGATCAAATATAGCAAATACGAAAGCTGAAAAATATATTTCGATTAAGTTGACTTTACTCCTAAGCTAGTCATAAAACAGAACAAACATATGGTGGTTTCTTTGTAGGTTTCATCTTTCCCCCCTCTTTGTTAGATGGAAAAAAACTTATTGCAACTCTCATGTATTCAGGACCACTGCTGGAAGTATCAGAATCTCTCCCATTACTTACTTTTGAATTTCGAAGGAGAGCTCTTGCCATACAAAGCAGCTGTCTTTCCCCTAATGAGAAGTTTTCTCCATTTTCAACAACTTCTGCCTGTAATTTTCCTGGGAGTTTCAATATCTAGAATACAAAGAAAAAGACACAATGACTATACATATTATGCAATAATATACTCCTCTATCCCGATATAATGCAACCCAATATAACACAAATTTGGATATAACGCAGTAAAGCAGCACTCTGGGGGGCGGGGCTGCGCGCTTCGGCAGGTCAGCGTGTCTGGCTCTGACACGCTGCGCTGAGCAGCGTGTTAAGGGTGCCGGGCCGGGGCCCGAGGGGTTGGATAAGGGGCAGAGAGTCTTGGGGGGTGGGCATGGGCAGAGCCTCCCCCCGCCAAGGGTCTGGGAGGCAGGAGCTGTGGGGGGGCACTTGTGGGGGCCCCGCAGGCCCAGAGTGGCCCAGGTGATTAGTGGGTGGCTGGGAGCAGCCCGCTCCGCTTCCCTCGCCCCAGCCCCAGCCATGTCACGTGGGGACAGGGGCTTGGGGGAAGGGATTCACCTGCCCCCTGCACTCACCGGTGGCTTCCTTTCCCCAATCTCCCCGCACTCACCGGTGGTGGGAAGCAGAGCGCCGTGGTTGGGAGCTGGCGGAGTGGAGCGGGCTGGGGCTCTGCTTCCTGCCGCTGCCGGTGAGTGCCTGTCAGGGGTGTGGATGGGGTTGGAGCAGTCAAGGGACAGGGAGCAGGGGGGTTCGGTAAGGGGTGGGGGTCCTGGGGGTGATTAGGGATGGGAGGGTCTCTGGAGGATGTCATCAGGGCACAAGGAGCAGGGGGGCCAAAGCAAGTTCGATATAACGTGGTTTCACTTATAACACGGTAAGATTTTTTGGCTCCTGAGGACTGCATTATATCAAGGTAGAGGTGTATATTAATTGTGCATGGTCATACATTTATCAGGATATTATATTTTCATAATTGTTAAAAAGAGTGTTGTACGTTTCAAATAAACATTCTGCCATTATAACATCAAAAAGGGAAGCAATGCGGTAAGTAGACATTATTCACAACTAATGAGATTATATATTAATACCTCACTATTATTAATGCCATAACAATCTAACATGATAATTTATATGCAGTACCAAACAGTAAATGACTTTCCATTTATTATCTTTATCAGAAAATGAATTATGTCCAAACCCCCAAAAACGTACAGTCTCTTTCATAAATGTTCTTTCCAGAGCTTTCCAGATCCAATCATCTGTATAGTTACCAAAAGGATCTAGGTTGTACCTGACAAGCAAAAATTAAAATGATTTTTTTAAATAAAACACAATATAGTACAACAATACTTTGTAAATTACTATCACAAGTCACTTTAAACATGAAATATTTTGGCTGAACGGCCAAAGAACTTATCTCTCTACTTTAATTTTTATAATGCATGTTTTCAATAATTTTTCATACATTGTTTTCCTGTATTCTGAGCTCTTAGCTGGTTTGAGGGAAAAATCAGTTTGTCCTGTTGATAGTGATACTTCTGGATTCATGATTATTCCATAGAACATGTTGATATTATAATAAAAATATAGGTTTCAGAGTAGCAGCCGTGTTAGTCTGTATTCGCAAAAAGAAAAGGAGTACTTGTGGCACCTTGGAGACTAACAAATTTATTTGAGCATAAGCTTTCATGAGCCACAGCTCACTTCATCGGATGCATTTGGTGGAAAATACAGTGGGGAGATCTATATACACACACAGAGAACATGAAACAATGGGTTTTATCATACACACTGTAAGGAGAGTGATCACTTAAGATGAGCCATCACCAGCAGCAGGGGGGGGGGAAAGGAGGAAAACCTTTCATGGTGACAAGCAAGGTAGGCTATTTCCAGCAGTTAACAAGAACATCTGAGGAACAGTGGGGGATGGGGTGGGGTGGAGAAATAACATGGGGAAATAGTTTTACTTTGTGCAATGACTCATCCATTCTCCGTCTCTATTCAAGCCTAAGTTAATTGTATCCAGTTTGCAAATTAATTCCAATTCAGGAGTCTCTCATTGGAGTCTATTTTTGAAGTTTTTTTGTTGAAGGATAGTCACCCTCAGGTCTGTAATCGAGTGACCGGAGAGATTGAAGTGTTCTCCGACTGGTTTTTGAATGTTATAATTCTTGATGTCTGATTTGTGTCCATTTATTCTTTTACATAGAGACTGTCCAGTTTGACCAATGTACATGGCAGAGGGGCATTGCTGGCACATGATGGCATATATCACATTGGTAGATGCGCAGGTGAACGAGCCTCTGATAGTAGGGCCTAATCACATCAGCCACATGATGGTGTCCCTTGAATAGATATGTGGACAGAGTTGGCAACGGGCTTTGTTGCAAGGATAGGTTTCTGGGTTAGTGGTTCTGTTGTGTGGTGTGTGGTTGCTGGTGAGTATTTGCTTCAGATTGGGGGCCTGTCTGTAAGCAAGGACTGGCCTGTCTCCCAAGATCTGTGAGAGTGATGGGTCGTCCTTCAGGATAGATTGTAGATCCTTGATGATGCGTTGGAGAGGTTTTAGTTGGGGCCTGAAGGTGATGGCTAGTGGCGTTCTGTTATTTTCTTTGTTGGGCCTGTCCTGTAGTAGGTGACTTCTGGGTACTCTTCTGGCTCTGTCGATTTGTTTCTTCACTTCAGCAGGTGGGTATTGTAGTTGTAAGAATGCATGATAGAGATCTTGTAGGTGTTTGTCTCTGTCTGAGGGGTTGGAGCAAATGCGGTTATATCGTAGAGCTTGGCTGTAGACAATGGATCGTGTGGTATGATCTGGATGAAAGCTAGAGGCATGTAGGTAGGAATAGCAGTTAGTAGGTTTCCGATATAGGGTGGTGTTTATGTGAACATCGCGTATTAGCACTGTAGTGTCCAGGAAGTGGATTACACAAAGTAAAACTATTTCCCCATGTTATTTCTCCACCCCACCCCACCCCACCCCCCACTGTTCCTCAGATGTTCTTGTTAACTGCTGGAAATAGCCTACCTTGCTTGTCACCATGAAAGGTTTTCCTCCCTCCCACCCTGCTGCTGGTGATGGCTCATCTTAAGTGATCACTCACTTAAGTGATTACAGTGTGTATGATAAAACCCATTGTTTCATGTTCTCTGTGTGTGTGTATATAAATCTCTCCTCTGTATTTTCCACCAAATGCATCCGACGAAGTGAGCTGCAGCTCACGAAAGCTTATGCTCAAATAAATTTGTTAGTCTCTAAGGTGCCACAAGTACTCCTTTTCTTTTTAATATAAAATATAGTAGCTATATTCAGGGTTTTAGTGCTGCTAATATGATCTAATGCCTTCTCTTCTCACCCAAGTGAGGCTTTTATTAAGGAATTTAAGGCATGTTGGTGAACAAGCTTAGGATGCATATTCCAACACTAAAGAGAAGCATGAAATATTGCACGGAAGGTATTGTAAAAGAAGATGAAGGTGTTATGAAGGCTGAGTGGAGACAAGGGTGCAAAGGTAGTGTAGACCTGGTTGAAGATGTAGGCAAGCACTGTCTGACATAGGGCTATGAAGGCAAGTACAAGAAGGTGAGCATGAAGAACAGCACAATGGGAAGCCAGGAAAGTAATGCAAAGAAGAGGATGATGTGGTTGAAGTGACAGACAGAGAGATGACTTTGACAGCAACATTTTGGATAAATTGGATAGGGACAAGGGAGAATGGTGGCATCAAGTTTAATGAGTAATGGAGGTAGTGGAGAGGGTCTAGAATGAAGGATAATGAGCCCAGCTTTGCCCACATTAAGTTTGAGATCATGGTGAGCCATTCAAGCTGACATATCTGAGACATAATGAATTCATAATGAAGATGAGAGATTTTTAGAGGTTAGCTCCTTCCCATTCACAAAACATTTTCAATATTGGTAAACTGAGAAATTTCAGATGTTCTGTGTATATTTTATGAAACTCTATTATCAAAAATTTGATTCTGTGAGAATTTTTGGACTTGGACTCAGGTGACCTGGGTTCAATTCCCAGGGCTGTCACAGACTTCCTGTGAACCTTGGCAAGTCACTTAGGATATGTCTACACAGCAGCTGAGAGGTGCCGTTACCTCCATGGTACATATACATGCACTAGTTCTGCTTGAGATGGCACCTAAGAATATAGTGTGGCCCCAGCAGCTTGGACTAGCTGCCAGAATACAGTCTCCCCCAACCTCCTGGGTAAGGACGTGGGTGATTAGGCTGAGTCACCACCCATACTGTTGTGGCTTTACTGCTGTTTTTAGATGCTAGCTAGAGCAGAGCTACTGCCTCTATATCTACTTGTGCTGGGAATTGCACTCTCAACTGCTGTGTACACATACCCTTAGCCTACCTGCATCCCAGTTCCTCATCTGTAAAAAGCGGGTAATAATACTTAATTTATCCCACCTTTGTCTGTTTATACTGTAAGCTTTTCTTACTATGTGCATGTATAGCATAAAGGGGTTTGGATCTCAAGGCTTCTCAGTGCTACTGTAATGCAAATTAATAATAATTACTAATAATTAGTTGTAACAAAAACCAAAATGCCTCAATTTATGATTTAATGAGATTTCACTTCACAACAAACGTTAATTTATAATTGTAGGAACAACTACCTTACTGTACCTACAAACAGAACAGGATCTTGAGGAATAACAGAAAGCTTTGTTCTTAGATTTTCCAAACTAATAGTACAGATATCAACATCGTCAATTAGGATAGTACCAGCAGTTGGTTCTACTAGTCGAAAGAGTGCAACTCCTAATGATGATTTTCCTGTAGGGGATAAAAAAAAATTATTCAGATAAACTTTGACTTTTATAAACAATGATGTAAAGTGCATTTTAGTCTCCCTGGAAAGTTCCAGGTTTGATATATGTGTGATCTGAACTCTGTTTTACTCACAGATCAGTTATAGCACAGTTCTCAGCCATGCAAGTTGCAAAAATGTAGTTGTCTGTACCGCTTCAATGTGTGTCAACACTTATACAAAGTGATCACTTTGAAGGTGAGAGAAGTTCATTTTCCATTCTTATTCATTTTTGGGCTCTCTGCTGAATGTGTTAACAAGTTTTCCAATAATGTTAATTATAAATGAAGGATACTTACTTGTAACCAGAGTTCTTCCAGAAGACCCTGTATATACCCATTTATGGGTAATGTGCCACCTGGTGGTGCCTAATGATAGAACCTTCTCCAAATAGTGTCCGTAGAGTACACATGTGCCGCCATCTCAGCATCCTCAAATGTTTTAAGGGTAATCTATACGAGGTGGTGGTGTGCCCCCTTCCACCTTGGTTCCTTCCACCACTAACCCAGAGAACCAAGGTAAGCCTCTGAGAAAAAGGGGAAGGTTACTTACTTGTACCCAAGTTGTGGTATGAATATGCAGAGTTGTCTTGAAGAGTTGTCTCCAATTACAAGTAGCCAACCTTCACTTCTTCTTTGACTGACTCTGAATATTCATACTTATGAGTAGTTTGGCACGCAGTGCAGAAATTTCAGGAAGAGGGAATAGAGTCCTAATCAGTGGTGAGCTGGAGCTGGTTCACACCGTTGTTAAATTTAGGAGCCCTTTTAGATCTGGTTGTTCTGCAAGGTTGTTCTAAATTTAACTGACCCAAAGTGGCACCTTAGGTGCCGACTCCCGGGGTGCTCCAGCCCTGGATCACCCAAGGGGAAAATTTGGTGGGTGCAGAACACCCACCAGCAGCTCCCAGCCCCACCCCCAGCTCCAGCTCACCTCCGCTCTGCCTCCGCCTCCTCCCCTGAACGCTCCGCTCCACTTCTCCACACACCCCCCAGGCTTCCCGCGAATCAGCTGTTCGCATGGGAAGCTGGGGCAGGCTGAGAAGCAAGCAGTGGCTTCCCGCTCAGGCCCAGGGAGGCGGAGGTGAGCTCGGGTTGGGGGATGTGAGGGGGGCCACCCGCGCCGCAGCAGGTAACCCGGGGTGGGGGGGGCACAGGGGAACCAGTCCCCGCCCCAGCTCACCTCCGCCACCCTCGACCTGAGCGGGAAGCTGCGGCCTGCTTCTCAGCCCTCCCCGGCTTCCCGCCGAACAGCTGATTCGCGGGAAGCCAGGGTGGGGGCGCGGAGAAGCAGAGTGGGCGGTGGGTTCAGAGCGGGGTGGTGGGTTCAGGGGAGGAGGCGGAGCGGAGGTGAGCTGGGGTCAGGCGCGGGGTGGGGAGCTGCCGGTGGATGCTCTGCACCCACCAATTTTCCCTGTGGGTGCTCCAGCCCCGGAACACCCAGGGAGTCAGCACCTAAGGCACCACTTTTGATATGATCAGTGGGGGGAGTGGCCACTCCCCCTCTTCCCCACCCAGCTACGCTCCCCCACCCCTAAGAGCCAGAGGGACCTGCCGGATGCTTCTTGGGAGCTGCCCTAGGTAAGCACCGCCAGCACTCCCAACCTCGCCCCCCGGCAGGTGCCTCTGGCTCTTAGGGGTGGGGTGGGCACCCACTACAGTGGCCCAAGAGACCCTCCTGCCCAGTTCTGTGGGCAGTCAGGGGACAGGGGAGGAGGGTGGATGGGGCAGGGGTCCTGGGGGGGTGTCAAGGAACATGGGGGGGTTGGATGGGGCAGGAGTCCCAGGGGACAGGGGTGGGCAACGACCCCCTCATGGGGTGAGGAAGGAACCCGTTGTTAAGATTTTGGCAGCTCGTCACTGGGCCTAATCAAATAATGATTGAAGCATGGCTCTACTAGGTCTGGCATCTGCTCTTGAAGCAAAATCCAAAGCATAATTTTTGGTAAAAGTACAATAGACTGACCTCAAAGTAGCAGCTTAGTTGATTTCTCCAATAGGAACATGTTTAGGGCATGTTAAGAGATGTTACCATTGTAGTAGTTGATTTAGAATGATACTTCCCAATAGCAGGCACAGGAACTGCCACTAACGTATAACATTCCATTATATATTGTTTAACTGTTCTGGAAATAGTCTGAATAGATACACTATTACCCATATGATTCTTAGCATAAGAGACAAATAACCTAGATGACTTTCTAAAACTCTTTGTTCTATTTAAATAATATGCCAGAATCTTTCTAGCATCTAAGGTATGTAACTCCAATTCCCCTTCATTAGCATGTGGTTTAAGGGGGAAAAATTAGGAAAAACAAATGAATAGTTTGATGGGTAATTCAGATGCTATTTTTGTAGAAATTTAGGATCAGTTCTAAGAACCACCTTGTCCGTATGAAAAATAGTAAATGATGCAACTGCCATCAGAGCAGACTTTTGATGCCCTAGATCTGTAAGTAGGGAGATCGTGGAGTTGATATGAAGTAGCAGGCGCTCACATGAAGAAGACTTCAGCAGCCAGTTGTCCAAATATAGGTAAACAAACATACCCTGCTTTCTTTAATGCACTGCTACTAAAGAGAGCCACTTTGTAAAGACTCTTGGTGCTGTAGAAAGGCCAAACAGCAGGACCTTGTACTGGAAATGTTGCTGGGCCATAACAAAACAAAGGCTCAGCTGGATTGAAACATTAAAAAACAGAACTTCCAAATGTACTTGTTCAGTTTTCTGAGATCTAAAATTGAAGAGAATCCCCCATCTTTTCTTGTACCAGGAAGTATCTTGAATAAAACCCGGACACCAAAGATGTTTGGGTATCTCTTTGACAACGCCTAGCAGAAGCAGTTTTTGAACCTGTGATAGAAGAATAGCCTCATGAGATAGTTCTCTGTAAAGGGAAGGATAGGGAGAATTGAAAGAGGATAGTTTTTTTTAATTTATATGGCATACCTCTCCTCAGTGATTTCTAGAATCCACTTGTCTGATGTAATAAGCCTCCAGTTGTTGATGAAAATGGCTAGCCTGTTTCCAAATAAAGGAAGGGAGGGATTGTCACTTATTGGTTCCTGACTCACGAATGCATCCGATGAAGTGAGCTGTAGCTCACGAAAGCTTATGCTTAAATAAATTTGTTAGTCTCTAAGGTGCCACAAGTACTCCTTTTCTTTTTGCGAATACAGACTAACACGGCTGCTACTCTGAAACCTGACTCTCGATCCTCGCATCAAATTTCAGGTCTGGTGTTCAAGGAAGATAAAGAGGAGGGAGCAGATTGTTTTGTCTCAGGTGTGTATCTAAAATACTTCTTCTTGCGCTTGCTCTGAGATGAAAACAAGCTTACTGATGCTGACATCTGTAATTTGAGGAAAAATAAGCAAATAACTGAGGTAAAATTGTCTCTGATAATGGAAACAAAGAGTGTATGGTCTCTTTCTGAACCAGGGATAGTGACCCAGTGAAAAAGCAGTGGATTTGCTATCTGTTAATTTTTCCAAAAATTTATCAGTCTTATTGCCAAAGATAGTGTCCCTCTCAAAAGGAAGAGGGGTATTTAATTTGGTATCCACAGCCAATGAAGAGGCACAAAGCCAAAAAGATCTCCTTAAGGTAACCACAGATGCCAGTGCTCTAGTGGAAAAGTGAGAAGCATCAGCTGAAGCCCTGAAAGCATGCTTCACATTTTGTCCCTTCATCAAAATAACATTTGCCAGCCCTCTCTTATTGTCTGGCAACGCCTGAACAAACACAGATGCCATGACCACCTGGTAATTAGCCATCCTAATACCAAGAGAAGAGGGGGGAAAAAAACCTTTCTTCGTCTCTCTGTCAAGAGTCTAATGGGCCTAATTGGACGTAAATTTATTACTAGCAGAGGGTGAGCGTGACAGTAAGAAAACCCGAAGTCCTGGGGTATCTCATACAATTATCTGCTTTTTCAGAAATACATTGACTGGAAGCAGGGGTTGCCCAAACAGTCCTAGTAGGCTGCAGGAGACCATCCACTATAGACAACCACATCGTATTCCAGAAGGCAGTCCCAAGAATGTCCAATACTGGGTGGAAGGTTTTCTCCATAACCACAGAAGGTAAGTTCAAAGTGGATGCCGTGTGGTCCACAAGGTCATGAAATTGCAAAGCATCCTCAGAAGAGACAATGCAGAAGCAACACCTACCTGCTCATCAGGTGACAAGTCACATCAAAGTCTGTATCCATCTGCTCTTGTTCTAAAAGAGGAGCTATCTCTATCTTCCTCTTTAGAAAACATGTCAGGCACAACTATCAGAGCTGAAGATAGATCTAGTGGAACCAGATCCAAGGTTGCTCAGCTCCTGGATCCTTTTCTGCTGAAACATCACCTCTCCATCCGTAAAGAGGATAACTCAAAATGTCCTGTGGTGGAACCCAACCAGGATTGCCAGTCCCTCCAGTAGCTGAGATGTGGAAAGATGCCCATAGGAGACAAAACAATATTGGAGTGGGGAATCAGGTCCCTTAATTCTTCATCTGCCTCCTCCACCTGATGATCTAACCTCAGATCTGCCATGGACCTCACAGAAGACAGCAACAGAACTGGGGTGAAGAGGGTGAAGAGCAATAGAAGGTGAGAAAGTTCTCCTTTGGGACCCTGTTGGAGTCCTAGGAGGAAAAGGCACAAATGGATCCAGAGGAAGACTAACAATCTCCTCTGCTCTTCTCCTTTTTCAGATGAAGAGGAGGCAGAACACTGAACAAAACAAGTCATCTGCCTCTCACTTAGATATGAGGAATGCTCAATGCAGGATTGTTCACTTCAGCCACCACAGTAAGAGACCTCTTTGGATTAAAGGATGATTCCAGAACAGCAGTGAGGAAATAGCTGGTCTCAAAGAGCTACAGAGTACCAGATCCTGGCTTCTGCCAGGTCTTCACTCCAAGCTGGCTGCTACCCAGACTCCTGGCTTCAGCTGCTCCCTAGGTCTCAGCTCCCCTCAAGGAGCACAGCAGCCGCCTGGACTCCAGGCAGGATCTTCCTGCTGGAGGCGAGAAGCCCCATGGGGCAGCTGGACTCCCAGTGGGGAGTGGTGGGGAACTGAGCGCCCTGGCCTTTAGCCTTCCACAGTGCACCTCTTTAGTCGGTGGAAGTGCTCGTCGTAAGGATGTGCACCACTGACCAGAGGAGGGTAGTGTGGACATCAGACACCACTGTAAGTCAACTTAACGTAGGTTGATTTAGGATTGCAGTGTAGACATGCCCTTAATGGCAGAACTGAGTCCTTTTAATGTAATGTCACAATTTACAGATAAACTGACTATAGAAAACCGTGAAATACCAAAAATATGTAATTATTTAGAATGGGGGGCCAGAGAGAAATCGGGTGGGGGGGAGACAAAATGGTGTATCTCACCAGAGCCTGTTCTTCCAACAATACCAATTGTTTCTCCACCATGAATGCTCATATTTAAGCCATTGAGAACCATAGGAGTGTTGTTTCTATATTTCATCTGGTAATCTTTAAATGTGATGTCCCCTCGATCTGGCCAGCCGTTGGGAGAGTTCACTATATCTGCACACTGGGAGGCCTCAGGAACACACTTCTACGAGAAAGGAAAAAAAGGAAAACATTTAATTGATCCACAAAGTCAACAGTTAAAGATTTCAGCAATATTTATACATGCAGTGGTCTTAAATGCTCCATTTAGATGTATTTCTTACCAAGATATATTCTTGTATCTGTTCAACAGAAGTAAATTTAGCTTCTATCTCAGTCCCTGTCCTTACACATACTTGGAGAAGTCCACTCAACTATTAAAAAAAAACACTTTAATGAAACTATTCATATGCATAAAGTTGAGCATCTGTCATAAATCTTTGCAAGAAAAGGGCCTAAAACAATAACAAACTCATTAATATTTATTTCAGCTTATGGAACTCTTCTGACCATTGTCCAGAGCTTCACAGGAAATTTCTTTCTATCTAATAAATTATGCATATGAGAGTGGTCATTTAGGGTGTGACTTTCAAAGGCACAAGGGAAACTTAGCCACCCAACTCCCATTGATTTTCAGTTTGATCTGAGTGCCTAATTTTCCTTTGTGGCTTTGAAAATTAATCCCTTACAGTCTGACCTTCAAAAGATAGGTGCGCAAATGTGTATCTAATATGTCTGTTTATTCAGCGAACACTCCATGCGGGGGTCTTGCTGTGGTGTAGTCCTTCCATGCCCACTCCAATGTTAGGCTATTAGGTACAATCTAGCCTAGAGCTGTGCTAATTCTCCATTCCTTTTGAGAAGTGTAAAATCTTCACACACACGACTGTATGCCAGGAGTTTCTCCCTCTCTTATTGGCCTTGTATGTTACAGGCATTTGAAAAAGTGTGTATGAACCACATAACAGCATACAGCCTTTGGAATTTACCCAGTGCATTGTGGGAAGTCACCTTCTATTCACTTCTATCTACAATAGCTCTAGTGGTGAATGAAGAGTGCATAATTAATGTAAAAGAGTGTTTTGGAGAATGAAATTGCACACAAGCTAATCACAAGCTAATGAGGTGATTTCAAAGCTATTACAGCTGCCTATGGAGTTTGCCAAGCTGAAGCGACTGGAAAAATATCTTTCACAGTTTGACATGAGGGTCCTGCGATTTTCTGGCCTTTCCGCTGACTGTTAGGAAATATTTGGTAGTCAACTCAATGTGTTATAAATATATTTGTATTTTCCATGACGTTTGAACTACCTCACATTTAGGAATAAATAATATTTTTTTAAAATTTATATTTTTCATATTTTTTAACATTTAAAATATTTTGGCAACACATCATTAATCCAGCAGTAAAAGTCATTGGGCAGTATTCAGTCATTGCACACTAACTTTTAATAGATGTCTGAGCTTTAAATGTTACGAGCAAAAGTAGTCGTCTAAGGTGACGACAGTTTAAAGTAAAAATGCAGAAACTACTTGTTGCTTCTGAGAGGTTCATTATTACTGGAAATATTTATATTACTTTATTGAAAGTAGAAAGGTTATGAAAGTAAAAACAACACTACCCTAAGTGTGTAAGAATGGGGATGGTTTATTGTGATTATTAAAGAAGAAAATAAAATTTATTTTCATTTGCCATTTAAAAAAATAAACAACTCCCATTCCTTTTTGTGCTTTGCAATAAGTTAGGTATCATTTTCTGTGGTAAATTCTATATAAAACTAAGGGATATTTAACATTCATATACTAAACACAAATGGTTTGGAATTATCTTCTGTGACAAAATTCCTCCTCTACCTTGGTGAGTCCTGTGCTTATTGGTGGATTTTGCTTGCCTCAGAGATTCACAGTAGCCCTCAGTTTGGCCACTTTCGTGGCTCAAATCTGCTGTTCATTCAGATAACCTCGTCACTGGCCAGCATGGGAAAAAAGAGTAAGAACAATCTCCGCAGTTTCTACTGATCCACTGTGTGGGTCGGGGAACAGCTCAGAGACCTTCCCCTCCGGTGGAACCTCTTGTGTTGGGTCCAGAGTTGGGAGGTTTGGGGGGAACCTGGGCCCACCCTCTACCCCAGGTTCCAGCCCAGGGCCCTGTGGACTGCAGCTGTCTAGAGTGCCTTCTGGAACAGCTGCGCGACAGCTACAATTCCCTGGGCTACTTCCCTATGGCTTCCTCCCAACACCTTCTTTGTCCTCACCACAGAACCTTCCTCCTGATGTCTGTCAATGCTTGCACTCCTCAGTCCTTCAGCGGCACATCCTCTCACTTCCAGCTCCTTACATGCACATCTCACTAACTGGAGTGACAGCCTTTTTAAACCAGGTGTCCTGATGAGCCTTAATTAATTCTAGCAGCTTCCCAATTGGCTACAGGTATCTTAATTAGCCTGCCTGCCTTGATTAGTTCTAGAAAGTTCCTGAGTGTTCTGGAATAGTCCCTTTATCTTACCCAGGGTAAAGAGACCTGCTTAACCTGGGGATAATATATCTGTCTTCTATCACTCTCCTGTAGCCATCCAGCCCAACCCTGTCACACTACTTATATATTGTGCAGTAGTACATGAAGACCCTAGTCAGAATCAGACACACACTCTGGTAGGTGCTGTACCAATGCATAGGAAGACACAGTCCCTGCCTTGAAATGTTAACAATCTAACTTAAAATAAGACATTACAAATGAGTTATTAAATAATTGAAGGTAAGGTGCAGTGAAATGAGGATGAGGTAATGTAGTTACATAAAATAGCTATGTGTACAACTTGAATCTGAGCTCTTTCCTAAATGTGAACTATTTTTTTCTCCCTGTGTTCTCAATTTTGCCATTCTTTTTCACGCTGGGTAATATCTTGATCCATTGATTTCAATATCCAATGTGCTATTTGCAAAGTAAAGTATTGCCCAGCATGAGTAAGGGTGGTAGAATCTGGCTTCAAGTGAATGTAATACTCATATTGCATTTTAGGATAAAGAGTGGGTAGAATAGGATATGTATATGCACTAACATAATTAACAGAGGTTAACCCAAGATACCAAACATTTATTTTTACCTGGATAATATAGGACAAAGCCAAGCCTTTTGCTGCAGTACTAATAAAAGGAGGGCTCAAAGCAACAAATAATGCCACAATGAAGGTTACCAAGGTCATGAGAATATCCGTTCTAACCGCAAACCAGCGTAGTGCATAATTAAACAACAGAAAATGGCTGCAGTTTTCATCATTTAGCATTTTAAACCTGAAATGAAAATAGATGAACGTTTTTGATAATTTAAAAGAGGTTTTGACATGTAAACACAAGTTCCATTCCTCCTAGTGAGTTGCTGATGTAGGTATTTTTATGATAATCTTCATGCATGTTTTATTCTACTTACTTAAAATATTATGCAAACACAGTTGAGTAAAACAGGAGATATCACAGCTTAGTATGAATTTGTCAGGAATTGATTTATATTGCAACATTTTTCTAAAGGGAGGCTTCCATAAATCCCATACTCAGAAGCAGAAATGATCTACTGTATCTGGACAAGACCCACAAATACTGTTAGGGCCAGACTGTGTACATATTTAGGAGCTCTGGGAGTCTAAAGGGGCCTTAAGGTGTGTGTAAGTGTAATTTATGTAATGTAAAGAGCCATCAGTATAAATGAGAATCAGACCTTTAATGCAGACGAGAAGTGTCATGGTTAACCTCAAAGTCCACATAACATGATGTAAAACACAACAGTGCTACATTGTGTTAAACATTGCATTAGTTAACCTGTGTTCTAACAAGATACATTTAGACACATAGGGAAAGTGGATGCTTCCCTTTGGAATTTCAGGGGCTATGAGTAGGGGCCTACCAAATTCACAACCATGAAAAATGCATCACGGACCGTGAAATCTGATATCCCGTGGAAAAATCTGGTCTTTTGTGTGTTTTTACCCTATGCTGTACAGATTTCAAGGGGGAGACTAGTGTTTCTCAAATTGAGGGTCCTGACCCAAAAGGGAGTTTCAGGAGAGTCACAGGGTTATTTTAGGGGATTGTGATATTGCCACCCTTACTTCAGCACTTACAACAGCAGTACCGCAACCCTCCCTACACTAACCTTGTGACCTCCCCACAACTCCTTTTTGGGTAAGGGACCCTCCAATTACAACACTGTGAAATTTCAGATTTAAATAGCAGAAATCATGAAATTTACAATTTTAAAAATCCTTTGACTGTGAAATTGACCAAAATGGACCATGAATTTGGTAGGGCCCTAGCTATGGGATCTGAACCTTTTAATCAAACTAAGCAGGGTTCATAGTCAGTTCTGGAGAATAGATCTGACATGGTCCAATTCATGAGACATCACAAATCAAACCTTAAAGGTCTGTACGTGTGGGTCTAGATCACTTTGAGAACCCACCAGTGAGAACTCATTGCCCTTTGGCTTTTAATTCAGATCCTAGAAATTGCTTAAAACTCAGAAAGTAAAAATATTGCACAATGCTCAAAAGTGAACACAGAGAGACAGGACATATAGTGCTGTTTGTGAGAGTTCTGAGAGTCCATGGTACAAACTAGGAGCTGCAGGATTATTGCTGTTCTGCATTGTAATAACAGAATAGTTTCATCAGTGTCACTTAGAGTGACCAGATAGAAAGTGTGAAAAATCAGGACAGGAGGTCAGGGGTAAAAGGTGCATATATAAGAAAAAGCCTCGAATATTGGGACTGTCCCTACAAAATCGGGGCATGTGGTCATCCTAATGTCACTGCATGTACAAGGCCACAGTATCCACAATCAAGTAAAGAATAACAATGCAGTGTAATCTTTCCATATCAGAATGACAAACAAAACAAATAGGATATAATTGTAATATATGCAGCTTACTGGTTGATATATTCTTCTTTTTTATTATAAGCATGAATTACACTGAGGCCTTGCACAGAAGAAGTAATGTGTGAAAACCATGGAGATCTGCTAATGTTTTCCATTCTTTTTAGTTCTCTGATGGCTCTCTGAAAAATTCTGCAACAAAATGAAAGCAAAATGATATTGTATGTATTTATATGTCAGTATGCCAATTGTATACATCACTGTCTCGTAGCTAAAGCCAGTAGTCTGAACTAGAATCTCAAATGGCCTGCACTGGTGGAAAAGAGAGTAGTACCGCCCTGTAGGGAGGAATGCATTTCACAGCCTTACCTGGATCTCCTAAGTATGCAGAAGGAGTGCACATACTATACTATGCTCCACTCTGTACCCAGTCAGCTTAGCTTAGCTGGTCAGTGCCATGGCTTTACTTTCTCCCTCTCACCTCCTTTGGAGTACCTTGTGTTCCCTGAAGGCTAAGAGGGAGCAGTCCCTAAGCCCAGGGACGGCAGCTGGGTCTGGCCCTGGCACTGAAGTACAAATGGAGGAAAGCTCCTTGTCTAAACTTAAAGCGAGTAGAAATTGTGGGTGCCTCCTGCCTCCATTTTTGAGTGCCCAATTTCAGATACTTTAAAAGGACTGGATAATCAAAAGGGACTGGGTACCCAATTTGAGATATCTTAAAGGGACTGGATGTTTAGTACTTTATGAAAATCAGGTCCTTTCTATGTGTCTCAAATTGGGCACTCAAAGTCACTAATCACTTTTTAAAGTCTTGGATACATGTGTCCTGTCTGCCCCCCAGTGAGAGGCCAGGCATAATCTAGCCCTTCCTGTATATCATAATGTATTATAAGTACTGAGGTGTGACTGTAGATTTTGAAAACTAAAAGAGTAATATCATCCCCTCTACTTCCAGGTACAGAGGGGATGAGAGGCACATGAGAAAAATATATGCAGCATGTGGCCAGAAAACATGTATGGGGAGAGGAGCCTAAGCAGCAGCATCTCACTGAACATCCATCCTCCATATGAACAAAAGGACTGTGGCTTTGTGCTTCCACTGTGAGGCTGTGGCTTTAAGATGCAGTCAGGTATCCATAGCTTCTCCACTGCTGGAGATTACATAACATGGGCTGAATCAATGCAATCCAGGATACCTTGGCTATGACTTCCCCTGCCAGCCTGGCAGGGCCCAGATAATCTTCATCCAAGAATATTAAAGGAACTGGGACATGAAATTGCAAGCCCAGTAGCAAAAATTTTTAATGAATCTGTAAACTCAGGAGTTGTACCATATGACTGGAGAATTGCTAACATACTTCCTATTTTTAAGAAAAGAAAAAAAAAGGGAACCGGATAACTACAGGCCTGTAAGTTTGATATCTGTAGCACGCAAGGTCTTGGAAAAAATTTTGAAGGAGAAAGTAGTTAAGGGCATTGAGGTCAATAGTAATTGGGACAAAATACAACATGGTTTTACAAAAGGTAGATTGTGTCAAACCAACCTGGTCTTCTTTGAGAACGTAACAGATTTTTTAGACAAAGGAAGTGCAGTGAATCTAATTTACCTCGATTTCAGTAAGGCATTTGATACGGTTCCACATGCGGAATTATTAGCTAAATTGGAAAAGATGGGGATCAATATGAAAATTGAAAGGTGGATAAGGAACTGGTTAAAGGCACTGTTCCCTCTAAGCTGAGCGTGTGTGCGTGTGCACACAGATCCTAAACCCCGCGCACATGGCGAAAAACCGTGTGCACAAAAATTTGCACAGAACCACAACAATTTGCACAGAAGACATTTTTTGCGCACACGGCCTGTCAAAAATTTGCACAGAAGAAATTTTTTGCGCACACGGCCTGTCAAAAATTAGTGGGAACATTGGTTAAAGGGGAGACTACAGTGTCAGGCTGGAAGGAGGTTACTAGTGGAGTTCCTCAGGGATCGGTTTTGGGACCAATCTTATTTAATCTTTTTTTACTGACCTTGGCACAAAAAGCGGGAATGTGCTAATAAAGTTTGTGGATGACACAAAGCTGGGAGGTATTGCCAATACAGAGAAGGACTGGGATATCATACAGGAAGATCTGGATGACCTTGTAAACTGGAGTAATAGTAATAAGATGAAATTTAATCATGAAAAGTGCAAGGTCATGCATTTAAGGATTAATAACCAGAATTTTTGTTATAAACTGGGGGCGCATCACTTGGAAGTAACAGAGGAGGAGAAGGACCTCGGAGTATTGGTTGATCACAGGATGACTATGAGCCGCCAATGTGATATAGCTGTGAAAAAAGCTAATGCAGTCTTGGGATGCATCAGGCGAGGTATTTCCAGTAGAGATAAGGAAGTGTTAGTACCGTTATACAAGGCACTAGTGAGACCTCATCTGTAATATTGTGTGCAGTTCTGGTCTCCCATGTTTAAGAAAGATGAATTCAAACTGGAACAGGTACAGAGAAGGGCTACTAGGATGATCCGAGAAATTGAAAACCTGTCTTATGAAAGGAGACTCAAAGAGCTTGGCTTGTTTAGCCAAACCAAAAGAAGGCTGAGAGGAGATATGATTGCTCTCTATAAATATATCAGAGGGATAAATACCACAGAGGGAGAAGAATTATTTAAGATCAGTACCAATGTGGACACAAGAACAAATGGATATAAACTGGCCATCAGGAAGTTTAGTCTTGAAATTAGATGAAGGTTTCTAACCATCAGAGGAGTGAAGTTCTGGAACAGCCCTCCAAAGGAAGCAGTGGGGGCAAAAGACATATCTGGCTTCAAGACTAAGCTTGATAAGTTTATGGAAGGGATGATATGATGGGATAGCCTAAGTCCGGCAATTAATTGATCTTCAACTATTAGCGGTAGATATGCCCAATGGCCTGTGATGGGATGTTAGATAGGGTGGGATCTAAGTTACTACAGAGAATTCTTTCCTGGGTGTCTGGCTGGTGAGTCTTGCCCACATGCTCAGGTTTAGCTGATCACCATATTTGGGGTTGGGAAGGAATTTTTCTCCAGGGCAGATTGGCAGAGGCCCTGGGGGTTTTTTGCCTTCCTCTGCAGTGTGGGGCATGGGTCACTTGTTGGAGGATTCTCTGCACCTTATAGTCTTTAAACCATGATCTGAGGACTTCAATAGCTCAGACATAGATTAGGGGTTTGTTACAGGAGTGGATGGGTGAGATTCTGTGGCCTGCGTTGTGCAGGAGATCAGACTAGACGATCATAATGGTCCCTTCTGACCTTAAAGTCTATGATTCTATGATTATAGACCTGTAGGTTGAGGGAAGGTTATGAAAGACTTGTGCCTCTGAAATGTCATTTTGGGCAGACCAAGGGCCCTAGACTATTTTGGCAGAAGACAGTGCAAGCAAAAGACTGAATTTAGCCCTTAGTATAGAAGGCAGTAAATATTAGATAGATTCCCAGTTTCCACTGGCTGTGCCTGCTCTATGCGATACTGGCTCTGGTAGTTCTCAGCTTCCAGTAAACTTTTATAAAAAATGTATAGTATTTTGCAACTTAAGCTCAACAATTGGAGATGTAAATAAGAATTACAATTGCTATTGGCTAGACCACAAAGGAAATAAAAATTCTTAAAATAGTTCTTAAAGAAAAAGCACATTAACTTACTGAAAGAGAATAACAAAAATAGTAGCTAGGACAACAACTGCAATTAGGAGGAACGGAAACACAATGGCTATTATGATTAGAATAGAGATCACCATAAAAAACTGCTGCAAAAAATTTTCTGCATGAAATGGAAGTCTAACATCCAATTCATCCACATCCTTAGAAAAACGGTTCATTAGCCTGCCAGTGGGAGTTGTATCAAAGAAACTCATTGGACTCAACAAGATCTGTGGATAAAGGGAAACAACAGAATCAAATGACAGTCTGTCTTTTACAGTATTCGGAGTTAGTGTGATAAAATAGACAATAGTATAATCTTGGCTAAAATGTAAATAAGAGGAACAGCAAACAAATGTATTATAACTTTTTCAACATTAGATAGTATTTGTGAAGCAGCCTTTGCAAATAGAATAAATATTTCTTAAGGGCTTATCTCCTGTTGTTATGATCATAAAATAAATGCACATGAGAATCAGAATGTCGAGGATTTACAGTACACTTAAAAAGGAATCATTACAATAAGCTATACTGTAACAGGCCCTGATTCATCAAGGTGTCTAAACAGGTGTCTGACTAAAGCAGGTGTTTGCAGTGTTGTGGTAGCCATGTTGGTCCCAGTATATTAGAGAGAGAAGGTGGGTGAGGTACTACATTTTATTGGACTAACTTCTGTTGGTGAGAGAGACAAGCTTCCAAGCCACACAGAACTCTTTTTCAGGTCAGAAGTGTTCTGTGTAAGCTCGAAAGCTTGTCTCTTTCACAAACAGAAGATGGTCCCATAAAAATATTATCACTCACCTTGCCTCTCAAAGCAGGTGAGTCGGTCCATTGAATTTGATAGGACTACTCATATGCTTAGAGTTGGGCACTTGCAAAATATAGGAACATAGAACAGATCACACCACATTGGATTAATGAGGTAAAACTTTCAAAAGCACCTGAATGGCTTGGAATCAATAAGCTTTACAAAAACACCAAAGCAGGTTAGGTGCCCAGAACACAGGCTCTGACTTTCTGATTTCTCTGGGAGTGCCAGACCCCTGCTCTGCCCCTACTCCACCACTTCTGCCAAGGCCCCATCCCCCGTGCTTCCTCTTCCTTCCCCTCCTCCTCTCCCAGCTCTTCCCACCCCATTCCTCTGATGAGCATACCCTGCCCTCACTCCACCTCTTTCTGCCCCCACTCCTCCCCCCTCAGCACCTCCTGCCCACTGCTGAACAGTTGATCAGCAGCAGGCAGGAGGCACGGGGGGGGGGGGGAAAGAGGGAGGCGCTGATTGGCAGGGCCTGCCAGTAGGTGCTGAGCCCCACTATTTTTTTTCTGTGTGCGCTCCAGCCCTGGAGCACCCACAAAGTCAGCACCTATATCCTAGATGCTTAAGCACCTTTCTAAAGCCCACTAGGCAACTCTCTGCATCTTTAGGCACCTAAATACCTTTGTAAAGCTGGCTCTAAGTGACTACATCACTTCTGAAAATTGGATTCAGGTGCTTCTGAAAATTTTATTCTTCGACCCTTATACTCCAGTGCCTGGAGTGATTTTCAGTTGGATTTGAACTCCTATCTTTTAGGCACTTTTGAACATTTTACCCATTGCCTTTTTTGTCCAGTAAAATGCCTTCAGCAGAGGCCAATACCTGATGCTTCAGAGGAAGATGAAAATCTGTATGGTGTTCCTATCCAACTGCACAATGCTGTCACATGGTGATGTTGCAGTTTCCCTCACCAGCAATCATTTTAGGTCCAGGTTACAGGAAGTAATAGTTTGCATTTACATAGACTCTTTCATCTGAGAGGTTTCAGAGTAGCAGCCGTGTTAATCTGTATTCGCAAAAAGAAAAGGAGTACTTGTGGCACCTTAGAGACTAACAAATTTATTAGAGCATAAGCTTTCGTGAGCTACAGCTCACTTCATCGGATGCATTTGGTGGAAAATACAGAGGGGAGATTGATATACACATACAGAGAACATGAAACAATGGGTTTATCATACACACTGTAAGGAGAGTGATCACTTAAGATAAGCCATCACCAGCAGCAGCGCGGGGAAAGGAGGAAAACCTTTCATGGTGACAAGCAAGGTAGGCTATTTCCAGCAGTTAACAAGAACATCTGAGGAACAGTGGGGGGTGGGGTGGGGTGGAGAAATAACATGGGGAAATAGTTTTTCCCCGCTCTTCCTCAGATATTCTTGTTAACTGCTGGAAATAGCCTACCTTGCTTGTCACCATGAAAGGTTTTCCTCCTTTCCCCGCGCTGCTGCTGGTGATGGCTTATCTTAAGTGATCACTCTCCTTACAGTGTGTATGATAAACCCATTGTTTCATGTTCTCTGTGTGTGTATATCAATCTCCCCTCTGTATTTTCCACCAAATGCATCCGATGAAGTGAGCTGTAGCTCACAAAAGCTTATGCTCTAATAAATTTGTTAGTCTCTAAGGTGCCACAAGTACTCCTTTTCTTCTTTCATCTGAGAAGCTCTAAGCACTTTGTGAACATTAATTTAAAGTTTACAGCAACCGTGTTCAGGAGACAGACATTATAATTTAATAGAGAAACAGACACAAAATGTTCATATGCACTGTTCAAGGTCACACAATAAGGCAGCAACTGAACTAGGAACAGAACCAATGACCCTAGGCATCAACAGTATCTACTAAACCATACTCCATCCTTTTATAAGCTTATTATGGTAAATATCCCCGAATAATGATTAAAGCAATGTATTTTCCATACCTTATAAAATACATTATCATGTAACACTGAAGAAGCCTTTAATGTCGTCTTTGTGAAAACAAACCCTTTGATGATGCTTAGGACAATCATGGTCACCATGCTCATTCCATAGACTAACTGGTAAAAGTGCAGTCTGGGGTTATCCGAGATGCTTCCCATGTCACAAATGGGATATTCAGTTTCATTACTCAGGAGGCTGCAGTTTGTCTTTAAAGCAAATGTTTAAAATACAGTGATTTAAATTTGAAAACTTTTACTGATAAAATGATAAATGGATAGGGATAAAGGAAGGTTGGACAGCTAAAGTGTAGGGATACACTCATCTATACCACTTTCCCTATGCCTGAGTCAGAGATGGGGTGGCATAGAGCTGTTACGTCACGTCCACACCACACTTGAATCTCCCCCCCTTCCTCAGCCCCCTTACATAGGGAAATCCTCACAATACTGTATATCCACTGATTTCATGCAGCAATAATGACTCAATCTCACCCAACATTACTACTTTTTACAAAGGAAAAGATTTTCCAGTTTGAAATCCTACAGATTTTTGTAACAACAGTACTTTGGCTATGTTACACACATCCCTTCACTAGCTTCCTCTTTTTTATTTTATTTTTTTAAGTTTTATAAAATTCATTTTCATTAGACTGTTCCAGTTTTGCCTACATCTCATCTCTCATTTCTTTAAACAATTTATCTCCCATTCTAATTTGAATAGAAATTTATTTTCATCCCTATTAAATTATTTAGGACTTTTCTAGTTAGCATGTATGTGTGTGTCACTTCCCTCCACTAAATGGAATCAGAACTGCTCAACTATATTTCATAGCTAACTGTTAAAGGAGAGTCTCCTTTTGTGCATGTGGTAGGGTCTTATGCTTTTGGAGAAGTAACTGCATTCTATGTTGCTATCATTAAATTTTAAATTACTATGGTGTGGAGCTTAATGACACCTGTGATGTTTCTAGGTTCCACAGCCTTGTTACTTTAGTAATATGATTTATTAAGTACCATGTGTACTTATGGTGCTATATAAAATGTAATAATTTTGCCTCCTGAAAGCTATAGTTGGGTTTTAAAACCTATACTTGTATATTTCAGTAGGCAGCCAGCCACTGCAATCTAGAAGTCAGAGTTCTTACTTTCACTCTTCAAAATAAGGTAATGGCATGTAGTTAAGAGCCAATAGTTTATAACACTGACTTTATTTTTTCCGGTCCTGTGTTCACATCTATGGAAATAGAAGTAGTATTGATAAAGCAGTTACCAGAAAAACAATGATTCTTACTTTTCCGTGGAAATGTATATCCGATAAGGAAAAGTAAACTCAAGATTTTAAAACACCACTCTACCTTTGAAAAATTACCTTTACCTTATTTTGTCAGCCTAACCCCTGTTTATAAAAAATAACTGCAGATATCAAGAGTCTTTTAGCTCCTTGCCTTTGAAGTAACTTAAATATTGTAAATTTAAGAGGGGAAAAATTAATATCTCTTTATATTTTTAGGGACACTGTCAGAGATGTCCCTATTTAAAAAAAAGCAAATTTTAACCTGTTAATGATAACACCTTAAATTATTAAGAACCAATTTTACTTTTCTCCATTAATTATATTCATATTTTGCATTTCCTTTAGCTTGAAGGGTGAAAACAAATTGATCCTTTTTGCTGGAAATTATGCTTCATGGTTCTGATGCATGAACACAACGTCACTAATGATGCTTGCTTCCTTTATAGAGTATATTGAGATCTACTGATGAAACACATTATATAAAAGCTAGGTATTATTATTATTATTATTACTATTATTATTGTATTATAGTTTTGGGGTTGTAAATGCAGCATACTGGAACCTTATACAAAAGCTGTTTTCTTTTACATTATTGTTAGGTTTTCTAAAATTAAAAAACCCAAACATCTAAAGTTGAGTCACTGTCAGCTAGTTAATCCCCTTTTATTTAGTGAAGGGAACATGTTCATCTAGAAAACACTTTTGCATTGCTACATAGGGGCAAGTTTTTCACTTGCCTAAGCCTTACAAAGACAAGTAGAAGGAAGAAATTTCTCCCCAACAGTCTTTTGCAACTGGGCTGGTGAAGTGGGGAGTCCATGCCCTGGTAGGCTCTGGTAGCTGCCTGGCAAAGGGGGCAAGATGCTGGACCCCAGAAAGGGATGTTGCAAATTACTTCTCCCCAATCCTATGCAACTGAGTTGCCAGGGAGGCATTGTACCTCTACGATCCAGGGCCTCTAGTGCCCTTCAGCTGGTGAGAAGGCACAATTTAGCTCTAAATTATTTTTATCTAATGATAATGGGAAATTTAGGTCTGATTTTGTTCCAGTAAAACATGTACATCAATAGAGCACTCAAACTAATACAAATCAGTACATGATTCATGTCCACTTATTTATAATATTGTTAAAAAATGTGAAGCAGTAAATCAATCATATACACAGCTTTGAATTCCCAGCTAGTATGTCCTCAATGCGTATATAATACAATACAATCAATTTGATTTTTACATGCATCCTTAATATGCATTATCTCAGAGTTCTTTACAGAGAGTTCATTCTATGCCAGAGAGGAAGGAAAAGTTTTTGAAGTGAAATTTAGGGTGTATATGTGAGTCAGTGGGTTGGAGAGAGATGGTAGAGAATCCTAGATATAGGACATACAGCAGCATAAGTGAAAGATTAACTTCTGGAGGAGCCCAAAATTGTAGAGGTGGAATGAGTGGGATAGGAGGGGATTAGATAAATGTAAGGCTAAAGGGACAGTGTGGATTGAGTCCAGACAGTGTTGCAAACCAGGAGGGCAGTGTTGCATTGGAATGGGTAGGAGGCTGCTGAAAGTGGCAGGGGTGATATGGCCTGTTTACTTAGACAAATAAGAATTTCATCTGAAGCAGGCTTTGAAGGAAGCCGTACAGCAACTATCTTAATGCTATAGATACTGGAATTGAGCTTTATTATTCATATTAAATACTTCAAATATATGTGCAACTCTATTTTTAAGGAGCAGAAATTTACAATTAAATTGTTACACTTACCCCTGAGCCCTGTTCTAACCAGAAACTTAACCACCAATTGCTGAAGGCTGAGCAGCCAATCATCAAAATAAAGAGAAGTACAACAAAGGAAGACAGTATGAAACCTGCAAATAGAACAAAAGACAAGACTAATAACTGACGGTGTAAGAATGGTTAAACATACTATACTCATGTACTCTGTTGTGTATCTTCTCAGCAAAGACTTTATTGGTTAATCCGTATATATTCTTCTCTTCCTATAAGTGCAGAACTGCCATTTACAAGAATGTGGGGACAAGGAGTTAAATCCTGAAGTCAAGGTCAAGGTAAAAACTGAATAAGGGCTTCTGAATTTAACCCATTAGCCCAGAGAAGGGGAACTGATATTAATTGTTTTTGGTATTTTCCAGAATGGTGGCTAAAGGCCAGATTCTGCAATCCTTGCTCAGATTAAGTATCTCTTATTCAAGTGAGTAGTCTCACTGTACAAAATGTTAATGATTGTGAGTGTGGGTTTCAGAATCTGTTAGTAAATTAATGCTTGGAAAAACATACTTGATGTACCTATTAAAATGTATGCATACTCACTGTGCGCGCGCACACACACACACACACACACACACACACGATTCTTACTAAATGAACCAGCATTGAAATAAAGAAAAGGAGTACTTGTGACACCTTAGAGACTAACAAATTTATTTGAGCATAAGTTTCGTGAGCTACAGCTCACTTCATCTATTTTCAGTGGAAAATACAGTGGGGAGATTTAGTGAACTGTAGCTCACGAAAGCTTATGCTCAAATAAATTTGTTAGTCTCTAAGGTGCCACAAGTACTCCTTTTCTTTTTTGCAAATACAGACTAACACGGCTGCTATTCTGAAACCTAGCATTGAAATAGTGGGCAATGCTCCCTGGCTAAGAACCCAAAAGGAGTTATAAGGATTAATAATTCATATTTAAAATCTGGTAAGTGGGTGTCTCATTTACGTATGTTACTATATGATTTGTGAATATAAATGCTTGTTTGCATATGCATATATGGGATTTGTGGTCAAACAGTTGTGTGTGCACTTTTACAGGCACAGTAATTGTGCCCATGGCTAGCCATAGGCCCAGACAGTATGTTTCATATCAGCGGGGTAAAATCTTAAGGGTAAAAATGTGCATACGTATTTATATAAACACAATTTTCCTATATAATTGTAGGATTAGAAGTTGTCTTAAAGCAAAATCTTACAAACACCTTGGAAATCTGTGGGGTGTGTAAATCTGAACCCGATCCAGACCTGAATTTCATTGCTGACTTCTCTATCTAATGAGCTGGACCAAAACCCAGATGTGAACTATTCCAAACTTTGATCTTGAAATCCCAATCTTGATCCAAATTTTGGTTTTTAGGCTCCGCTCTGACTAGTATGCTTCATATTTTCTCTCTAATAAATGTCTTAAGTTATTACTCAGTTACTAACATATTTTTCTATAAAACCCAGTGATTGGCAATTCTAGGTTATAAATATATCAGGAGATTACAATGCTTTGTTTTTTGGGAAATACAACCATTTTATTGTGTTTGTCTAATTTCAATAAGATTAAAGCAGGAAACTTTAACAGAGCTCAAAAATAAGGCAATCTGAAACTGAAATATCAGTGTTTAGATTTAGGGAAAAACATTGGAAAGGAATCCTATCTTTAAAAATGGAAATATCAAAGAACAAAAATCAAATTCAGTATAAAGACATTTTTGCAGAATGTACCTCCAGATGCCTTAATGTAAGCATGATAGGTTTTCCATGTCACTGAGCCTTCTTGTTTTTCCTCTTTTCTAACAAGTTGGTTTACAGGAGCTACCACACAAACAAAAAACATACATTCATGTAACAAAATTTTGACCCAATATCAAGGAATCCTGAGCATGTTAAACCAAAATAAAAAACTCTATATGCTAAAATACATATTTGTAGCTTCATAAGAAACTCAGTGAAATGTATTCCTCCTTTTAAAGAATCCCCACTGCCTCTGGACGCTGCCATATGGTAAATGCTCCTTCCAGTTTTATAATGGTTTTTGAATGACTAGAAAATTGTGATGAGAATTAAAATGTAAATTATATGGATTTGCTAAAAATGATCGATAGCACACAGGTTTGAATGCAAAACTCTATTGACATTCCTGTTCTTCTTCCTCATCCTTGACAGAGCAATATGTATGCTAAAGCAGAATAAGAAACCAACATTTTCTGCTCCACCCAAGACAGTTATAAAACTATGTATATCACTACACTGCTAATGTATAGAATTCGATGTGAAGGGAGAGATTTTATAGCTAAAAAGTAATTTACTGTCTATATCAGTCCTTTACAACATCCCTGTAACTTTGATTTAGCTTTGAAAGTGTCTTTTGTTTGTCCTAACCCCATTGTGTTTCCTTGGAAGGATTTTAAGAGCAGAAATACAACAGTTATTAAAATAACAGTTCCAGCCACTTTGGGCGTATAGTGGGGTGGCTGCCCCACTCTATACTAGATGGCGCTCCAGCAGGCCAGAGAGGCTGTGCGGGTGGGTGGCGAATCAGAGAAGGCCTGCTAGGGAGTCAATCAGAGGCTGAGTAAGAGGTAACCAATCAGGACCAGTCTCAGTCCTATATAAAAGCTGCCCAGGAGGGGAGCAGTCAGTCTCTCCCAGGCATTCAGAGGGTGAAGGTCTGTCTTCTGTGTGAGGGGACGAGCACGCACAGCGCAGCGCAGGTGAGGGGAGCAGAAGGGAACTCCAGCCTGGTATCTGCGAGGCTGCAGGCCGTGAGGGAAGGGGCCAAAGGGGAAGCATTCCAGGGAGAGAGGCGGACGGGGGAGAGAAGGAGGGCAGGAAGGCTGCTGCCAAAGGGTCCCTGGGTCAGGACCCAGAGTAGAGGGCGGGCCTGGGTCCCCCCCTTCTCTCTTGCACATACACCCAGCCGTCGGATGAGGCGATAGCGGACTGCACCAGACCCCTGGCACAAGGGGTTAGACTTTGGGGTGTGATTGGCCGCTGTGGCTGGGCGAAGTGAAAGACTGCTGATAACCCCACCCACCCTCAGAAGGGGGTGAACGAGGACTAGGGGGCACTGCCGGAGGGCAGTGTCTTGAAAAGGAGGCTGCAAGAAGGAAGCAACATGGGTCCAGGTGCCAAGAGAGGGTGAGAGACAGACGGGAGACCACCTGTGGAGGGCGCTCCACACTGGACTGAGCTAATTCCCTGACGAGTCAGCAAGAGGTGCTGCGGTGGTGAGTCCCAACCCCGTCACAGGGCGATACAAATGAGAAACTTCTGTTCAGCATTAATACTGTGACCTTTGTTTCTACTGAAGGTTCTGGCTCTCAGTTTAGCCAAGGTAATTTTAACTTCTTCATATTTGTGAGAGATGTGATTATAAATGACAGTGTCAGCTATGCAAATGAAGGAACAGTGTCGGTGCTTACAAGTTTCCATCTTGCAGGACAGATAACAAAATGGGCTCTGTCTTATCTTCTCTGTCTCCTCCCTGCACTTTTTTGGCCACAACCAAAACACTTTTTTGGCCACTCTTCCATGAGTTATGTTTTATAAATTTCAAAGTTGCTTCTATTCCTCCAAACAAGTTGAAAACATCTCTCTGGTTGCTTCACCCCACCAACATGGAAGGTGGAGGTAGGAATCCATTACTGAGAGTCTCATTAGGAAACCCCCCACGCACCCACACTCAGACGTACTACCTGTCCAGCACTGCCACAGTTGTTCTACAATAGATTGGAGACACAGTGGCAGAGCAAATGTGGGGATGCTTGCACTGCAGCTGTCTGTGTTATGCTTGTTCCAAAGGGAAGACAGCAGCATACAATATTCTCAGTGTGGCATTTTTCACAAATATTAAATTTAATCTAAAACTGTTCCAAGAAGTGAGGCGGCAATGATGACTGATCTGCCTCTCTGCTCATCAGCTCAGGAAAGGCAATTTTATTATTATTTTAGAATAATTATTTGTTTTGAAGTAATGTCTAGGAGCCCTATTTGTGCATCAACAGCCCATTGTGCTGTATAAACAGAGCAAAAAGACAATCCATCCCTAAAAGAGAAAACTAATCAGTGCAGGCAAGAGGATCTGAGGAACAGAAACTAGTTGATGGACACAGCACATTTTGAATGCAACAATCTCTTTCAAATCAGAAATCTATATTAATTTACAATTAAATTCATTTTTCAAAAAAGCAACTATTTGGAAAGATGCACAAGTGAATCTTTGTAGCATACCTGTGTTATTTCCCCTTTGTGGGTCTCTCTCAGGTTCCTTTATGATGCTTTCCTCATCAGACATAACAAAAGCTATGTGTATGAAAGAACAGTTAGTCTTTTTTAAACAACAGAGTATAGGCAATTCTGATTATTGTCCTAAATTACATTACCAGGATTTTCAACTCCTCCATAAGACCTTTCTGAGGAATCACTCTTATCCTGAGTTTCGCTTGTTGGTTCTGTCATTGTTCCAGTCAAAATAATTTCTGGGTCCTTTAAAATAAGGAAAATTTACTTGTGAGATCTGAAACCCTATTTTCAATATTCTAAGGCATGTAAAAGCAGAATATGTTTAAGAGTAAGGGCTAAATGTTACCTTTGCTTGCTCCATATAGAGGTTTTGAATTAGCTGAGCATAGCGTCCTTTTTCTTTCTTTAAATCTTTGTGAGTTCCCCTTTCATATATTTCTCCATCTTCTAATAAAATGACTTCATCACAGAATTCTAAATACTACAGATTTTTAAGAATGGACCATTAATTCCATAAATATTGTAACTGCATTGGAAATGCATGCACGTCGTGTCTTCAAACTGAATGATGGTAATTAACGGTTTCATTTCACAGTTGGAAAAACTTCAGCAATTCTATATTCATTTATTACATTCATGCAGGTGTCTATGCCTCTGTCTGTACTCCACAATTAAATGTGTAAAGGAATTATTTTAAAATGGCTTTTCAATACAATCAATTTTGTTTCAAATATTTAGCCTAAATTACCAAAATAGCTTGCTTGGGCTGGGCTCCACTGAACTTGATGCTCTTCCCTTTAATAGCCAACATAATGGATTCATTCCTTAGCTGTGCGTATAAATGGTGAGGGCCACTGAGAGGAAGAACTGTGAAAAAGGCATTTACAGCACTATAACCTTGGGGCTGGTTCTGTGCTGGATCCTGTGTAGTTTAATGGAGCCTAAGAGCTAGCTATGATTCCAAGGATCTGATATATCAATTGGACATTGTCAGAGCACAGTGGCACTCTGGTCACACACCCTTCTTGGCATGACCGCAACATGTCCCCTCTGTAAATTCCTGAAGAGAGGTAGCATAACAACTGGCTATGGTGGCTCTACACCACCCAAGAATTTCTCCTTGGCAGAGGGTTGCAAGCTGACTGCTTATGTCTTCTTTCCAACCTCTTTAGGCCAACTGAATGGCAATGCAAAACAGGGGCCAGGGCAGGTCTGATGCACTTACTAATTGAATTTCTATTTATTCTGTCTCTGACAAATCTGAACCAAATCTCCCCAAGTTATTAGTCTCACAGTTCTACACATAAAGGGCAAATCCTGCCTTCACTGGTACAGGTGCAGAGGGGTCCCCAGGCAGCAAGACTGGTGTGGCTGCTGCACTAGAGGTTTGTGGGGCATGTTCAAACTGCAGAGGGATACACCATGCCTCTGCAAGTTTTCTTCACCCTATTGGATTCATGGAGTGGCTCTGGCTCCACTGTAATTTCATTGCCTTGATGAGAGTATTCTTATTCCCCTCCTGGACCACCCTGTAGACTAGCCAAGATACTTGGCTTGGGTGCTGGGAATTGATTTTGCCCCATGAGTCTCTTAGAAAATTAACTTCAACATTTACCTTTCCTCAGCCTTTTCTGTCAAACTGTACTTCTTGCCACTTGGCAGGCCCCTTACTTTCTCCCCAAAATACATGTCAATATGTGATCATTACATTACACATTGAATTCAGATTTGGGCTCTTGGGTTTTGTGCCCCAGAATATACTGGGGCCTAAAGAACCTGAGAAATTTGAAGTAGGTGACTATTACTCCTGGGAGAATTCTTCACTGTGCATGCGCAGAATCGTTGTCCAGCACAGATTTTTTTTTTCCAGCAGAAAATACATTCTGCCTGAGAAGTGCTGCAGTTCTGCTTTTCATCCAACAGAGGCCACTGTGGCACCAGAACAACCACTCAGAATTTTTTATTTTTTGGCGCAGAATCTGCCCCGCTCCCCCATTTGGGGTCATTCCAGATTGTATAAGCAAGTCCTTGGCCCAGCCACCCCCAGTTGATTTCAAGGAGGTAATAAAGCAGTTTTTCTCAGCTCCAAATAAGTGCCATGTATGAGTGCAGTTCTTGAAGCGCACTCATACCATTGTCTCCTGGAAGCATGCACTGATGCATTTTCACCATCACCACATAGTTTTTTTTCTTTAGGAAATAATTTAGGACTATAAGAACACAGGTCTGGTTCTAATGGGGGACTTCAATCACCCTGATATCTGTTGAAGAGCAATACAGCAGTGCGCAGACAATCCAGGAAGTTTTTGGAGAGTGTTGGGGACAACTTCCTGGTGCAACTACTGGAGGAACCAACCAGGGGCTGTTATCCTCTTGACCCACTGCTTACAAACAGGGAAGAATTGGTAGGGGAAGTAGAAGTGGGTGGCAACCTGGGCAGCAGTGACCATGAGAGGTTGAGTTCGGGATCCTCACAAAAAGAAGAAAGGAGAGTAGGAAAATATGGACCCTGGACTTTAGAAAAGCAGACTTTGACTCCCTTAGGGAACTGATGGGCAGGGCCGATGCAACCACTATGCGAACTAGGCAGTCACCTAGGGTGCCAAGTGGTTCGGGGTGCCAAAAAGTGGTGCCCTGGCTCGGCAGGGAGGAGCCGCCTTCCGGAGGCACCGAAGAGCCAGAGCATCGGCTTGCAGGGGCGGCGAGCCCCAGCCATGGAAGAGCCGGTGCAGCGCAGGGGCTCTTGCAGGCTGCAGCAGAGGCATGTGGGTGGCAGCCCCCGTGCGCCCCTCTGGCTCCACCTCACCGCACTCAGGTTCTGCTGCTCCCAGGCATGTGAGCCGCTGCAACCACTACCCCTCCCACTGCCTCAGCACTCTGCGGAGAGGGACTGTGCGTGCGGCAGCCCGGCAGCATGTTTTGCCTCCACGTGGAGCCAGCATCTGACCGGCAGGGGCATGGTAAGGGGAGTCCCAGCCAGGGGGCACTCAGGGAGCAGGGGGAGGGTTGGATGGGTCAGGAGTTCTGGGGGGTGGGCGCTGTTGGGGCATGGCTGTGGAGAGGGGTCGGAGCAGTCAGGAGACAGGGAGCGGGGGGGTTAGATCTGTCGGGAGTTCTGGGTGTCCTCTCAGGAGGCGGGGAGTGGTTGGATGGGGCATGGGAGTCCTGGGGATCTGTCTGGGGGCGGGGGTGTAGATAAGGGTTGGGGCAGTCAGGGGATAGGTAGGGGGTAGGATCCTAGGGGGAAGTTAGGATGGAGGGGTCTCAGGAGGGGGCAGTCAGGGGACAAGGAACAGGGAGGCTTAGGTAGGGGATAGAGTTCTGGGGGGCAGGCAGGGGTCCTAGGAGGGGGTAGTCAGGGGGTGGGAAGTGGGAGGAAGTGGATGAGGGTGGGGCCCTTCCCCGCATCCTCTTTTTTGATTGTTGAAATATGGTAACTCTAGGCGAGGAGGGAGCCGGGGGGCATATGGGGGCTGACACCCACATGCATCTGCTGCAGCCTGCAGGAGCCCCCTGGGAGGGGTGCCAGGCCGCAGCCTGGGCATGAGGGGAGGGGGACGTGGCTGTTCCCCACTAGCGGTGCCGCCGCCTTTGCAGGGCTGCTGTCCCCCTGTGCCATGCCAGCTCCTCCGTGGCTGGGGCTCGCCGCCGCCACAAGCAGGACACTCTGGCTCTCCGGTGCCTCCAGAAGGTGGCTCCTTCCTGCTGAGATGCTGCAGTGGCCCAAGCCCGGCAAAGCCAGTGAGTGGACTTGGGGCGAGGGCCTCCGGGGTGAGGTGGGGAGGGAAGGGCTCATGGGGGGGCTGTGCACCCTCCAGGGGAGTTTAGGGGGCGGGGAGGGGGGAACCTGGTCTGGGGAGCAGGCCCTGGGCATGGCTGGCCCCTGGGCAGGCTGGTCCCTGGGATCTATAAAGGCTCGTTGGGATTTTCCCCTCAATGAACCAATGTGCGGGGTGAGGTGCGGGGTGCAAGGTGGAAGTTTCACCTAGGGTGCAAAATATCCTTGCACTGGCCCTGCTGATGGGCAGGATTCCCTGGGAGGCTAATATGATGGGGAAAGGAGTCCAGGAAAGCTGACTATTTTAAAGAAGTCTTCTTGAGGACATAGGAACAACCCATCCCAATGTCCAGAAAGAATAGCAAATATGGCAGGCAACCAGCTTGGCTTAACAGTGAAATCTTCAGTGAGATTAAACACACAAAGGAATCTTACAAGAAGTGGAAACTTGGACAGATAACTAGGAAGGAGTATAAAAATATTGCTCGAGCATGCAGGGGTATAATCAGAAAGGCCAAAACACAATTGGAGTTGCAGCTAGCAAGGGATGTGAAGGATAACAGGAAGAGTTTCTACAGGTATGTTAGCAACAAGAAGAAAATCAGGGAAAGTATGGGACCCTTAATTAATGGGGGAGGTAACCTAGTGACAGATGATGTGGAAAAAGCTGAAGTACTCAATGCTATTTTTGCCTCGGTCTTCACAGACAAGGTCAGCTCCCACACTGGTGTTCTAGGCAACACAGTATGGGGAGGAGATGAGTGGCCCGCAGTGGTGAAAGAACAGGTTAAGGACTATTTAGAAAAGCTGGACATGCACAAGATCTAATGCATCCGAGGGTGCTGAGGGAATTGGCTGATGTGATTGCAGAGCCATTGTCATTATCTCTGAAAACTCTTGGCGATCGGGGGAGGTCCTGGACGATTGGAAAAAGACAAATATAATGCCCATCTTTAAAAAAGGGAAGAAAGAGAACCCAGGGAACTACAGACCAGTCAGCCTCACCTCAGTCCCTGGAAAAATCATGGAGCAGGTCCTCGAGGAAGCCATTTTGAAACACTTGGAGGAGAGGAAGGTGATCAGGAACAGTCAACATGGATTCACCAAGGGCAAGTCAGTCATGCCTGACCAACCTAATTGCTTTTTATAATGAGATAACTCGCTCTGTGGATATGGGGAAAGCAGTGGACATGATATAGCTTGACTTTAGCAAAGCTTTTGATACAGTCTGCCACAGTATTCTTGCCAGCAAGTTAAAAAGTATGGATTGGATGAATGGACTATAAGGTGGATAGAAAGCTGGCTAGATTATCAGGCTCAACAGGTAGTGATCAACAGCTCAATGTCTAGTTGGCAGCTGGTATCAAGTGGAGTACCCCAGGGGTCAATCCTGGGGCCAGTTTTTTTCAACATCTTTATTAATGATCTGGATGATGGGATGGATTGCACCCTCAGCAAATTTGCAAATGACACGAAATGTGGGGAGAGGTAGATACACTGGAGGGTAGGAGTAGGGTCCAGAGTGCCCGAGACAAATTGGAGGATTGGGCCAAAAGAAATCTGATGAGGTTCAATAGAGTCCTGCACTTGGGGCGGAAGAATCCCATGCACCGCTACAGGCTGGGGACCAACTGGCTAAGCAGCAGTTCTTCAGAAAAGGACCTGGGGATTACCAGTGGACGAGAAGCTGGATATGAGTTAACAATGTGCCCTTGTTGCCAAGAAGGCTAATGGCATATTGGGCTGCATTAGTAGGAGCACTGCCAACAGATCGAGGGAAGTGATTATTCCCCTCTATTCGGCACTGGTGAGGCCCCATCTGGAATTTTGCATCCAGTTTTGGGCCCCCCACTACAGAAAGGATGTGGACAAATTGGAGAGAGTCCAGCGGAGGGCAATGAAAATGATCAGGGTTTGGGGCACATGACTTACAAGGAGAGGCTGAGGGAACTTGGCTTGTTTAGTCTGCAGAAGAGAAGAGTGAGGGGGGAGTTGATAGCAGCCTTCAACTACCTGAAGGGGAGTTCCAAAGAGGATGGAGCTTGGCTGTTCTCAGTGGTGGCAGATGACAGAACAAGGAGAAATGGTCTCAAGTTGCAATGGGGGAGGTCTAGGTTGAATATTAGGAAACACTGTTTCAGTAGGAGGGTGGTGAAGCACTGGAATGGGTTACCTAGGGAGGTGGTGGAATCTCCATCCTTAGAGGTTTTTAAGGCCTGGCTTGACAAAGCCCTGGCTGGGATGATTTAGTTGGTGTTGGTCCTGCTTTGAGCAGGGGGTTAAACTAGATGACCTCCTGAGGTTTCTTCCAACCCTGATATTCTATGATTCTATAAATGAGGCCAGCTATATTAATGTATTATTAAGGATGCCTGCTAAAATAAAAAGTTTAAAAAAAAACAAAACAAGCAAAGCAAAGGCTTCTACAGCAATGTCAAATCGGCTAAGGTATACATATGTAGGTTTTTCTCTTCTTTTTCTACATTTCTATTTATGTTGTTAAATGTTAAACACAAATATACAGGATGAGCAGAGTGGCCAAGTTAACATTGCTGTAGGAATCTTACATTTTGCATTTCCTGATCTTTTTTCTTTTCTTTTATCTGACCAACCTTAATGTTGCATTAATTTAGAATTTGGCATTTACTACATGCTACGCTAATGTCTTCCATTAGTGTAGGACATTCTCCTCCAGCTTGTGCTTTAAGGCAGTTTAAAATGTTGCTTCTGTGCCACCTGCTGGTACATTGCTTCTATATTACTAGCCAAAAAAAAAAAGTGAAAACTGAAATGGGTGTATTAGTTCAAACAAAAAAACAACTGCTGAGACATGTTTGCCATTAGGAAGCTATAAGAAATGCATTCCAGTGTAAAGGCTCTAATGCTGAACAAGGACATCTGTGCTTTAATTAAGATTTATTGAAAATTATGACTTTCAAAAGGGAGACATTTCCCTACTTTGTTATTGGAAGGGGGAAGGGCTTGAAGCACAGTACTTTAGACTGCAGAGAGATGTCTGCTCAAACACAAGCCTTTGGACTGTATGTCTGGTAAGCCTGGAGGTAGAGCTGGGAGGGAAAAGCTTTCCTGCCCTGCAAAAAACAATTTAAGGTTTCAAATGCTTATTCTTTTCTGCACTGGGATAAACCCAAGAGCTTTTGAAGTTTTGTGCCTGTTCCCAGAACACCGATTAGCAAGGGCTCTCAGTGGGGACATGGGAGATCCAGGTTCAAGTCTCTGGCCTGAATCAGATAGAGCAGGGACTTGCACCTGTGTTGCCCACATCCTAGGAGGATGCCCTAACCACCAGGTTATTGGGTATGTTGGGGTACCTCCCCTTAAGGGCCAAAAGGCCTGCGGGTAGTCAGCCCTGCTTAGGACGACCATATTTTCCCAAAGGGAAAAAAGGACACTGGGCCAACATGAGACCTTCCGCTCCACCTCTACCGGCCTGAGGCCTCCCTTTCTCTCCCACATGTGGGGCCAGCCTGAGCCCCCCTGCCATCTGACCTACATGCAGGGCTGGCCTGAACTCCCATGCCATCTGCCCGAGCCCCCCAGCTGCCAGTGCCCTCCTCTCCCCTGCGCGGCCTGTGGCCCCCTCTACCCACTGCATGTCAGGCTAGCCGAAGGCCCCCGCCGCCTGCCCATGCAGAGCTTCTCTTCCGAGCCCTCCCTCTCGTGCAGGGCTGGCACTGCTGCTCATCCCCCTCTGCCCACACATTCCGTTGACAAGAGCAAACATGACAAATGCACAGTTTTGCCAAAAAAAGTTGGGACAGCCAGGACAGGCTTAAAAAAAGGGACTGCCCCAGCCAAAACGGGATGTATGGTCACCTTAGCCCTGTTCAGTCAACACATCTGTGGTGTAATTAATTAGCTGCTTCCCAGCCTGAAGGAACTAGATTAATTGGGGTCAAGTGATAGTCCTTTTAGGAGACCAGCTGTGTCATGCTAAGAAAGCTCAGTTGCCGGGGTAATCACATGGAGCAAGTTGGGTTCCTGTGGAAGCCTTTGAAGCAGGATCTGAAAGGACTCCAGGGAAGCATCCTGGGTGATAGAGTTCTGTCCCAGAGCCAGAGTGACTGAAGCTGTGAAAGGAATTAGCCTTGTAGTCAGCACTCTCCCCCGGGGAGCAGAGACTTTGGCCTGGTTTACACTACAAACATAGATCAACATAAGCCACATTATGTAGATCTAATAATCTGTGTGTCTACACTACCGAGTCCCTTCCACTGACCTAAGTGGCCTGTAAAGTCAACTTCTGTGCACCATCTCTGCAAGAGTACTTGATTCGACATCCACGAGTTGATATAAGGATAGTGTAGACACTACATTGTGTAATTCGAATGAATTGGCCTCCAGGAGCAGGGTGGATAAAAATGATTTTTTTAAAAAAATCAAAAATTGGATTTTTTTAATTTTAAATCGGATTTTTTGATAAAATGCTTTTTGAGGAAAAAACCTATCTAAAGATAGTTTTAATTAAGATACCTTGTAGCTCAAAGATATCTCATCATGGAATAGGGATTATACATTCTAATTCTATAGTACGAGACAATATAACCATGTAATGTTTAAGAAAAATTTTGTAAATGAATTCCAATAGTTCATGGATTAGGGACCCAATCTTGCGAGTTCCAGGGGCTTCTGTATAGATTATTTAGGTTAATCTTTCTATCTACCCAATGGGGCTCAGTGCTCAGTCTAGAGGATACCATCAGAGATGCTTAGTTTTGCAGTTCTCAAACTGGATTTGTGTCTCCAGAGATAACATGCTTGTTAACAGCAAATATGTTTTAAAATAAATAAATACAGGTGAGAAATAACAGACCTCAACCCTATTGTCCCTCTGCAAATTTGTGCACACAGAGTCAAGCTCTTTCCTCTCTCTAAAAGTGCCAAGTTTCAAAAAGTTCAGTGAATAGAAGATTGTTGGGGGCGGAATAGATCTGGACAAGGAGAAGAAGTCAGGAGATAAATGTGAGAAGGGAGGGACAGGCAGTAGAAACAAAAATGAAACTGTTTGAGCAGCATATTCCAGAACTCTTGAGGTCTTTCTGAGTGGAGCCTTCATTGATTTGAGATCTACCATACCATTCTCTCACTAGAGGGAAAACCTATAATGGCAGCAGGCGATAAAAGAGACCCAGTTTGGGAATATTTAATGAAGTTCTTCTACCTGTGGGTAAGACAGGCATGTGTGCAAAATACAAACAGTGCAACAAAGAAATGCAAGGACTGGTTGTCCAAATGAAACAACATCATGAGAAGTGTTCTTTCTCAGGAGGAAGCTGTGTTGAAGATGATGAAAAGAACATGTCTGAACATGTAGAATCTTCAGGTGGGTAAACTTTTTTATTTCATACTTCTTAAGGACTGCCTGTCTTCCTTCTGGACTGTTCTTGAATTCTCATGTTTGAGCAAAAAATATAGTTGTTACTCTATGGTACTAGCATTTTAGATGCAGTTGTGATTAAAAAAAAAAGAGCTGAAATAAGCAGATCTTTAAAGTAGTACTGAGTGTCTGTGAATGCAATGAGTAATACTAAATGAGCAGAATGGTAATAATAATTAAATAACTGCATTGATTTATTTTGTGTAGGAGAACCCAGGATACAGTCCACCCAACAGAGCAGATATCACAGGCAAATTCCTGGATCAAGTGTTTTGAAAGAGAAATTGAGCAGTGTGCAAAAGATCTAGAGGGTGAAATTGTTAACCCGAGTCTTGATGGGTGGCAATGATCTTGCTGTATGTGCTTGTGTGACAACAGAAGAAGGGAATGTCTTCCTTACAGAAACAATTGATACATCAGGAAATGCACACACAACAGAATACTTACAAGAAGTAGCAGTAAAAGCTATAACAAACTGTAAAAAAAAATTTCAAATATCTAGTACGCAGCTTGGTCACAGACAATGCTGCAAATGTATCCAAGATGAGAAGAAATTTAGAAGAGAGTCCCAAGCTAATAACATACAGTTGCAGTGCTCATTTGATGCACCTCCTAGCCAAAGACTTCAGTGTTCCAGAAATAAAGACTAATGTTATTGAAATTGCAAAATACTTCCATAACAACCACTTTGCGACAGCTGCTCTGAAAAAAGTGGGAGGAACGAAGCTAACTCTCCCACAAGATGTATGATGGTCGTCAGTAGTGGACTGTTTTGAGCACTATATCAAGAACTGGCCTAATCCGATGACAGTTTGTGAACACAATTGTGAAAAAATAGACGGCACTGTGTCACAGTGTCTGCACAGGTGTCCTCCTTCTCTACCCTGTGCTTAGGCTGGCAAAATAAGAGTCCTCACGCCTTCTTCCGGTGTTTCACCCTTGTATTTGTATTTACAGTGCTACAGTGTAGTCCCTTTTATCCCCCAACAGTCATCCCCTTTCTAACCAGTTCCAGGGTCTCCTGGCCCATGAGGCTCCCTTCCTGTGGTGAGGAGACAGAGCTGTAGCCTCCTGTCCCCTCCCAGGTTAGCCTCCTCACTGATCTTTCTCTAGGTTTTTATAACCCTTCCCTTCCTCAGCCCAGCTGCCGCTACTTAGCTCAAGTCCTTGCTGTGAACTGGCCCTCGTTAGGGCCTGCAGCTGGGCTTTCTGCTGGCTGACTGGGCCCCTGCACCTGGCTTCCTTACCAGTAAGCAGGGCTTAATCAGCATTTTGGCAGGGCATTCAAGGGGTTTTACCCCTGCCCTGCCACACACTGTCTCAGCCAAAGTTCTCAACATTGGGCTTAAGAGAAATGTTGAACATATGCTGAGGACCCTGTAGCCTTGAACAAAATGCAGGGAAAGAGCTGTTTTATTGCTGACTCTGTTGAAATTTGGAAGGAACTGAGTGAAATGTTAAAAAGAGAAATATGCAATGACAGAGTTAACTTACAAGCATTTGAAAAATGAATGGGACAAGCACTGTCTGCAGCTCATTTTCTTGCAAATATTCTCAATACTCGGTATCAGGGTCAAACCTTAACTGCTGAAGAAGACAAGTTGGCTATGACAAGGACATCCAGCAATCATCCCTACATAATGCCAGCTATAATAAACTTCAGAGCTAACGGTGAACCATTCAAGAAATATGTTTGCTGATGATGTTTTAAAGAAAGTCACACCAGTGAACTGATGGAATTCAGTTAAGCACTTGGATTCAGAGACTGTTAAATGATAATCTCACTTTTAACTGTAGTAGCTTCTTCTGCCAGTGTAGAAAGAACATTTTCTTCCTTTGGACTAATTCGTTCCAAATTGAAAAATTGTTTGGGACCTGAAAAAGCAGGAAAGCTTGTTTTTCTTTCCAGATTATGAACAAACAGGAAAATGAAGGTGAAGACAACTGAGTTAGCTGCAGAAGCCAATATTTTTAAGTTTCTCATGTGGACCTGGCTGACATAGTCGATTTTAATTTATTTTTAATATTTCATTTAACTCTTGGTTAAAAACAATTTTAACAAAAACAAACCTGATTTTAAAAAACTTGAATGTTTAACTAAATTCAAACATTCATATGCTTGGTTTGTTAAAATATTATATGTTTGCTGTTGAAGAAAAAGATCCATATGTTTAATCTGTACAATAAAGTAGGTGTAGTGGGTATTGGTGGCCACTCCAGCTACACTGAGGGTGCTCTCTGAAAAAGACTGTTTGTGTACAGGAATGGCACAGGAATCCTCCATGGAGATCTTTAGGAAGCTTTCATGGAGGTACTCTGCAGTCCTTTGCTGAAGGTTTCTGGGAAGGGCTGCCTTATTTCATTCACCACGGTAGGACATTTTCTGGTGCCACTCCAATATTAACTCTGTGGACCTTATTCCAGCACACAGCATTGCAGCATAAAGACCAGGTCTGTACCCAGACGCTTGCAGCATTTGCTCCCTTGCTGCCTCTGTTATCCTAAGGAGAGTGACATTGCATAGGGTTACCTGGGGGTGCGGGGGGGAGTTTTCAATGCTAACTCTTAAACCACAAACAATTCAAGTAATCCACGCCCTGTTTGGTGAAATCTTGGTCACACAACCACGTTTTCCCAAACATGCTGTGGTTGTGGTTGGAAGGGATCACCATGTATTGCAAGCTGCATTGAAAAAAAGGGGGGATGGCAGCTTCCTGTTTGTCTCCCTTCCCCCGCCCCAAATCAATGCCACTTTTGGGGGGGGAAAAAAAGCTATTTGGGGGTGCCTGTCCTCAAGCACCGTCCAGGTTGCTGGGGGAAAGGGGGCTTGTCTCACATTACAACCTGTGATCCGAAGGATGTCTTCACAAAAGCAGCAGCGCAAGAGCTCTCGCCCATGCCTTGTGGCCTTACCAGGGCTGGAGCAGCAAACCGACTCTTTCAATAGCTGGTGGTTGTGATTACATTGTGGCTTGCAGTGAAGTGTATTGAGGGGTGGGGTTTTTTATAAAAAAAATTAATCTTGCACCAGAAACAATGTATGCACAGTCAATGCTACCCTTGTGTTTTGCATTCCTTACAACTGAAACTTTGTCCGTTGGCACATCCTTCACACTGGGACAGAGACTTTCCCAGATTAGAAGGTGGAAAAAGAAGATTTGGGAGGACATGTTCAATGACTTAATGCATGCCTCTGAGAGTGACCAGATGGAGCTTAGAGCATGGAGGATTACACTGTCTGAGAACCTGGATATGAATAAGGAGGACAGGAGAGCATGCAGGGAACAAGAGCATTCCGTGGAGGAAGAGATGCTGTGGAATATGAAGGAGCAGTCAGACATGTTGAGGCGTCTGGCTGCAGTTCACGAAAGGCAGCTGGATGCTAGAGTCCCTCTGCAGCCTATGCTGAACCTGTTGCCATTATCGCCCAGTTCTACATCCTCCTCCCCCAAAATGTCCTATGTGGAGGGGGCGAAATTCGGTATCGCTTGCACTCAAGACCAGGGCAGGATACAAGGACCAGAAGGCACCATTCCCACACCTTTGATTGTTATTGTAATGCATCTGTAAGCAAGCTTTTCTTGTTTCTCCCCCCACTGTTTTATCAGCTCTTTTGCCCCAGGTTATCTTACTTTTCTTTGCTGTCTCTGTGTGCTTGTGTACATAATAAAACCTAATGGACTGAGGCGAAAAGGCTCTTTATTCATTCAGGACACCATGGTTGGTGGGGGTGGAGTCTACTGGGAAGGAAATGCGATGGAAGAAGCAGTTTGGTAAGAAACAACACAGATAAGTTTCACATTACTCTGGCTCGTTGCTGGTTTTCAAAGGCTCATGGAGATGCAGAGCTCTTCGATGTGCTCTTCTTATTGGCCTGGTGTCTGGATGCTCAAAATTGGCTACCAAGAGATCTGCTTCAACCCTCCATCCCAGCAGAAACTTTTCTCCGTTTGTTTCACAGATACGATGGAGCACACAGCAGGCAGCAATAGCAATATTGCTTTCATTGAGGTCTAATCTAGTAAGCAAACAATGCCAGTGACCTTTTAAACGTCCAAAGGCACATTCCACCACCATTCTCCACTTGCTCAGCCTATGGCTGAACCAGTCCTTACTGCTGTCTAGGCTGCTTGTGTATGATTTCATGAGCCATGGGAGCAAGAGGTAGGGAGGGTCTCCCAGGATCACAATTGGCATTTCAATATCACCAATGGTTATTTTGCAATCTGGAAAGAAAGTCCCTGCTTGCAGCTTTCTGAACAGACAGGAGTTCCTAAAGATGCGCATGTTATGCACCTTTCCCAACCATCCCATGTTGATGTTGGTGAAATGGCCCCTATGATCCTCCAATGCTTGCAACACCATTGAGAAGTACCCCTTTCAGTTTATTTACTCTTTGGCAAGGTGGTGTGTTGCCAAAATAAGGATATACGTTCCATCTATCACCTCACTGCAGTTAGGGAACCCCTACATGGCAAAACCATCCACTATGTTCTGCACATTTCCCAGAGTCACTACCCTTCTTAGCAGAAGTCTGTTGATGTCCCTGAAAACTTGGATCACAACAGATCCCCCTGTAGATTTACCCACTCCAAATTGATGCCCCACTGACCAGTAGCAGTCTGGCGTTGCAAGCTTCCACAGAGCTATCGCCACTCGCTTCTCCACTGTCAGAGCAACTCTCATTTTAGTATTGCTGCATTTCAGGGCTAGGGAAAGCTCTTCACACAGTTCCTGGAAAGTGGCCTTCTGCCTTTGAAAGTTCTGCAGCCATTGCTCATTATCCCATAGCTGCACACCGATGCAGTCCCACCAGTCAGTGCTTGTTTCCTGGCCCCAGAAACGGCGCTCAACCATGTCAAGGATGCATGACTGTCGCCAGCAACTGTGAATTGCTCCACTCTGTGTCTTCCAGCAGGGCTGCTTGCGTGGCATCACATTGTTCTGTATGGCAACTCCTGTATCGCCTGTGTAAATACTGCAGGATAAGGCGCAAGGTGTTTGTAATGCTCACAACAACAGTGTACAGGTGAGGGGAGTCCATGCTTATCGTCTATGGTGTCCACGCAGGTAACCCAGGCTTATGGAAAAAGGTGTGAAAAAGGCTTTTTTGTTTGCTGTTGATTTCAAAGAGGGAGAGCAGGAGGTAAGTGCATCATGGGAAGCTAATGCCATGTTCCCGTAACCATCCACGCCAATGTTTTGGTCCTATAAGGCATTGTTATTCTAACGCAAAATTCCACTCTGCTATATGCACTGTGGGATAGCTACCCACAGTGAAGTGCTCCATGTGTTGATAGAAGCCCTGCTAGTGAGGATGCACTCCGCCGACACAATGAGCATAGTGTGGACGTGCAAGATTGACTTGCTTAAATCGGAGGCTCGATGTCAACTTACATGAAGTCAAATTAACTCTGTAGTGTAGACATGGCCTTTGGCTATGTCTGTGCAGCCTGCAGAAGCTAGCCTCCCAGCCTGAGCTGAACAGACTTGGACTTATGCTACTGTGCTAAAAATAACTGTTTAGATTGTTGCAGTTTGGGCTCTGAAGACTCCAGAATGCGGAGTAAGTAGGCTTCAGAGCTTGAGTTCCAGCCCGAGCTGCAATTTCAAAGTGCTGTCTACATAACTAGTGATAGAGTGTTAGCATAAGCCCCACAATGCCAAGTCTGTCGACTTGGAATGGGAGGCATACTGCCATATGCTGTATAGACAAACCCTTAAAGGGAGCCTAGAAAACAAGTGGAGGAGGAGCCCAAGTGGAGGGGAAAGAATATTTTGTTTTTTTGGGACTTTTAGAAGTTTGAATTTTTGTAAGCTGTTTGTGACTTGTCTGTAGACCTAAGCCACATCTCCAGCATTGACCTTTGTGTGGAGGGCTGAGGAGCCCTACCCTGGGGAAGGAACTGAGGTGGAGAGAGTCTGCAGCAGCACCATACTTAGCCCACAATGGCTCCTCTGGGTTGACCACACCCTGTTACAGTGTGTCGCTATTGTTGTGACCAGAAATTCAATCCTGGACCTGAGAAACCCTCTCACTGAAAGGATTGGTTTTGATGACTCAACATGTTCTGTCAAAAAAATCAGTCAAATTCCTCAACAGCTGTAGAGGTTGAGATTTAATTTAGAGAACAAAGGAAATAGCGAGCTAGACCTGGTTGAGGGTGCACAGGGGCTCAAAGGAAGAGAATATGAGCAAAGGAAACTATTTTAACGTGTCTGAGCAATGGAAGGGACACAACCCAGGAAAGGGGACTGGTGAGCATTCTCTTTGCTTTTAGGACCTGGTTTTTCTGAGCACCCAGTGCTCCATTTGAAGTGAGTATACTGTACGTATTCTGCTTCTGAAAATCAAGATTCTAGTGTCTCGGACCCTATTGCTATATGCAATGGGACTAATATTCTGACACTTGGGGAAAAATCAATGTCACAGACATAAGGCCTGATCTGAGGTCAATGGAAACACTCCCAGTGGCTTCCATGCACTTTGGATCAAGTCCATGGAAACTGCTGCACAGTTATGTTTAAACTTTAAGTTTTTTAGCTTCTGGCTCATTCATGCTGATTTACAGCTTAACTTTCCCCTGCAGTTCTTGTACATGGGCACGATATATATCATGAAAGTGTAAGTTCCAAATATAGGATATTGGGGTTAGTTTTCAATGGCTATTAACTTAATGCAACAAACAGTCAACAGAAAGGCAGAGGCTATTTAATGCTTTTTCCATTGTTATAAGTTACTCATGCTAATCTCCAGTGGGAAACTAGTGCGCCCAATAAACTAACTACCAATATCCTATATTTTATTATGATGATTTTTCCCATAAGGTAGCTCAAACTGTATAAAGTGATTAAAGATGGCTCCCTATGTCCAGTGCTAACAAGTGTGAAATGAAGATCTGGAGGCAGTTGATTAAATTGTCCTCACTCCTAGAATGTTCTCCAGAAATGGAAACTAAGGTGGAGTCTAAAAAAGAAACATCTATATATCTACTCCCATCAACATAGTACTTGAGTGTCTTGCATGTATTTAAAAATTAAAATAATAATTTTAACCTGAAGAGAGAAGGCCAAAACTATAAACATACAGCAATTTTGTCTTATTGATAGCAATAGTTGAATTATTTAACCTTCAGAAAAAGAAACTAACTGTGAGAGACTACTTAATTACCTATGAAAGCATCTGTTTCCTCAGATTTTAGACACATTTAAACACCAGTTAATTGTTTCCTACAGTCAGTGTCCTATATATTCCGCCATTCCACGGCTGCAGAATTTGCCATGGAATGCACTCCCTGCTTCAGAATCTAAGCTTTAATTTTAAAAAAAAATCCAATCATTTTGATTGCAAAGAAAACCTTGAAATTGTGTAAAGAACATAAACCCGTGCAGAGTTGTCTTCATGAGTCCAGACAACCTGAAATAATAACTCTAAGCCATATTCATCTCATTAAGATATTAACCACGGAACCTAAAGATGACATTTAAAATGATTTAACTATTTCACTGATGATCTTTATAGCAGACCTGCCTAAGGTCATTCAAGAAGTCTTTGTTAGAGCCTGAACTTAGAACCCAGACCCAAACTTTAATTATCAGGCTGTCCCACATTCTCCTTTTATGTTCTATTCCCGCAACAGAACACTTACCATACAATCTCCAACATACTAAAAATAGAAAGAAATGGTCTCCTCTATTAAGTACAGTTTTGCTTACATTGTTTTGTTTGTGGTATTAATATTATTTTATATGTATACTTATACATACATATACTTCCAATATACTTCACATTTATAATTATTGCATTAATAATATTAATAGTTTTAATTACCTGTAGTTGATGAGTTACAAGAACTACTGTTTTTCCTTTAAGGGCCTCTCTTATGCATTTTTCAAAAATGTATTTTCCAACATGTGCATCAACTGCTGATAGAGGGTCATCCAACAAGTAAATGTCTCTATTGGCATAAACAGCACGAGCTAAGCTGATTCTTTGCTTCTGGCCTCCAGAGAGGTTGAGACCTCTTTCACCTATCTTTAAATGGGAAAAGATCACTGCATGAGTTTATTGGTAGTAATTCATTTGATTTTTTTATATATACATATAATAATAGGTGCTCTGCCTATGGTAAAGGTTGCACAAAATTTTGCATTATAAGACCCTGTTTTCAGTTGCTTATAACTTTGCCAAGTCAGGTGAGCTAAGAGCAGGAAAGAAGGCAGGATCTGGGGAGGAGGGCCTATAGAACTAGAAGGGAACAGGGAGAGGTTGGCAGGGACAGGGTCAGAAGGATCTCTAACCATTAGAGAAAAGGAGTACTTGTGGCACCTTAGAGACTAACAAATTTATTAGAGCATAAGCTTTCGTGAGCTACAGCTCACTTCATCGGATGCTCTAATAAATTTGTTAGTCTCTAAGGTGCCACAAGTACTCCTTTTCTTTTTGCGAATACAGACTAACACGGCTGCTACTCTAAAACTAACCATTAGAGATCACTCTCCTACAGAAACTGGAATTGAACCCATTATTCCTGAGTCTCAAAATTCCCTTGCGGTCTAGTAAATAGCTGTAAAATCACTGGCAAAGTGAGTGGCAGGTCCACATAGAAGATAACCGCTTTCTGCTGCTATCAGTTATTCTGTTAACTCAAGTCATGAGGACTGTGCTGTGGATCTAAAGATTCAAAAAATACTGAACCACAGGGATGGGCACAGGCTCAATATGGTTCCATATGACTAACTATTTACTGTTTCTTTAAAAACTTAAACACAAACTTAGGAAACTAAATCTAAAAATGCAATTAAAAGAATGTGAAAGTTGCAAAGTCAACCTCTCAAAAGGTAGGGAATGCCAGAATTCAGGTTGCTTGTGCAATCTTCGTTCATCCTCCTTGTGCACATGCTTCATGATAGTCTTTAACTATATGATCACATCCTAGTGATCCCAGCCTAGTGATCAATGGCTCCATGTCTAGTTGGCAGCCGGTGTCAAGTGGAGTGCCCCAGGGGTCGGTCCTGGGGCCCGTTTTGTTCAATATCTTCATAAATGATCTGGAGGATGGTGTGGATTGCACTCTCAGCAAATTTGCGGATGATACTAAACTGGGAGGAGTGGTAGATACGCTGGAGGGGAGGGATAGGATACAGAAGGACCTAGACAAATTGGAAGATTGGGCCAAAAGAAATCTAATGAGGTTCAATAAGGATAAGTGCAGGGTCCTGCACTTAGGATGGAAGAATCCAATGCACCGCTACAGACTAGGGACCGAATGGCTCGGCAGCAGTTCTGCGGAAAAGGACCTAGGGGTGACAGTGGACGAGAAGCTGGATATGAGTCAGCAGTGTGCCCTTGTTGCCAAGAAGGCCAATGGCATTTTGGGATGTATAAGTAGGGGCATAGCGAGCAGATCGAGGGACGTGATCGTTCCCCTCTATTCGACACTGGTGAGGCCTCATCTGGAGTACTGTGTCCAGTTTTGGGCCCCACACTACAAGAAGGATGTGGATAAATTGGAAAGAGTACAGCGAAGGGCAACAAAAATGATTAGGGGTCTAGAGCACATGACTTATGAGGAGAGGCTGAGGGAGCTGGGATTGTTTAGTCTGCAGAAGAGAAGAATGAGGGGGGATTTGATAGCTGCTTTCAACTACCTGAAAGGGGGTTTCAAAGAGGATGGCTCTAGACTGTTCTCAATGGTAGCAGATGACAGAACGAGGAGTAATGGTCTCAAGTTGCAATGGGGGAGGTTTAGATTGGATATTAGGAAAAACTTTTTCACTAAGAGGGTGGTGAAACACTGGAATGCGTTACCTAGGGAGGTGGTAGAATCTCCTTCCTTAGAGGTTTTTAAGGTCAGGCTTGACAAAGCCCTGGCTAGGATGATTTAACTGGGACTTGGTCCTGCTTTGAGCAGGGGGTTGGACTAGATGACCTTCTGGGGTCCCTTCCAACCCTGATATTCTATGATTCTATGATTCTATGATTTCTTCCACAGGACCTCTGCCTAACTTCTTGATATCCCCCTGCCGCTGCTGTCTGTAGGATTCCTGCTTCATTTGTTACAGTTCTCGGAAGGTGTGTAATTAATGAGAAAGGATTGTCTTGTGGTTAAAGCAGCTAAATACCATCCTGGAAAATTTTATTCTATTCCTGCATCTGCCACAGATTTCCTATATGATGAAAGGCAGGTCATGTAAATGAAAATTTTAACAGGTGATCACTGTGTTCCTATATTCTCAGTACCTAATATGAGACTTCTGTTATCTGATTTGCAAAAGTGCTGAATGCTCACCACTACAACTAACGTCAATGGGAGCTCTGCTCTGAACATATAAAGTACCATTAAATTCTAAGCATTCTGAAAAATCAGACCCTAAGTTTTTCAAATTGAGGATCCAAAATCAGTTGACACCCAGTCTTCTAAGACCTTTGCATGCAGAAATTCTGTAGACCTCAAAAGTAGTTCTGTACACAGATGGCATGTAAGATCAGATCCATAAGTAGCAGCTGACTTTTTCTTTAGTTCTGAAAAAGGGATCAGACTCTTCCAACAAGTTTTTGGTTAATATTATTCAAATTGCTGTGCTAGTTATTGTTACAGCAGAGCTAATTAAAAATCTAACCTCACTGCAACAAAATATCAATATGCTATAAAAAGAACAAATAGCCTTTAAAGGGCGTAATTGTAGGTGCACTCCCCCTAAAGCCCAGTGCCTCCGAACTTCCTGCTGTGCCAAACAGCTTGAAGCCAACCAGAAAGTGAGTCATTGATTGAAAGATACAACTGAGCCTTAAGTTGGAATATGCTTTATGTTCCTAGTTAAGTTTTCAATAAAAAATTAAACTAACAAGCCATGAGGAAAGCATTGTTGAATCAAATGATCGCAGCACCCTTAGCATTAGGTTGCATTATTTAATGTCCGCTCAGAGAGGCATGTAGTATGACAGAGTGTAAAACAGATAATAAAAAGGGAAGCTTTAAATGAGTTTAGCATAGCATCCACTTCATTCTCACCAGCTTGTTGAGATAAAAGGGTTGAGGGAAAGATGAAAGACATAGGCCTGGTTTACACTACGGGGTTAGGTTGAATTTAGCTGTGTTAGGTCGATTTTAAAATGAATGTGTCCACACAACCAACCCTGTTCCCTTGACTTAAAGGGCTCTTAAAATCGACTTCTGTACTCCTCCCTGGTGAGGGGAGTAGTGCTAAAATCGACCTTGCTGGGTCAAATTTGGGGTACTGCAGATGCAAATCAATGGTATTGGCCTCCGGGAGCTATCCCAGAGTGCTCCATTGTGACCGCTCTGGACAGCACGTTGAACTCTGATGGACTAGCCAGGTACACAGGAAAAGCCCCGGGAACTTTTGAATTTCATTTCCTGTTTGGTCAACGTGTCAAACTTGGCAGCACAGGTGATGATGCAGTCCCCCCAGAATCGTAAACAAGCTCCAGCATGGACTGAAAGGGAGACACTGGATCTGATTGCTGTATAGGGAGAAGCATCTCTGCAGGCAGAACTCTGATCAAAAAGAAGAAATGCAAATATATTTGCCAAAATCTCACAGTGCATGTTGGAGAGAGGCTACAACAGGGACACACAGCAGTGCTGCGTGAAAGTTTAGGAGCTGAGGCAAGCCTACCAAAAGACAAAGGAGGCAAATGGTCACTCCGGGTCAAAGCCCCATACATGCCGCTTCTATGATCAGCTGCATGCCATTCTAGGAGGGGACCCTACAACTACCCCACCACTGTCTGTGGACACCTGCAAGGGGGGAGTCTCATGCAACAGGGAGGAGGATTTTGTGGATGAGGAAGAGGAGGAGGAGGAGAATGTGCAGCAGGCAAGCAGTGAATCTGTTTTCCCCAGCAGCCAGGGCCTTTTCATCACCCTGGAGCCAATACCCTCTGAAGGCAGGATCCCTGACCCTGAAGCTGGAGAAGGCACCTCTGGTGAGTGCACATTCGTAACTATAGTATAGGGTTTAAAAGCAATAGTGTTTAATGTTTGATTTGCCCTGAAGAATTGGGATGCATTCGTGGCCAGTACAGCTACTGGAAAAATCTGTTCACGTTTCCGGGGATGGAGCGGGAATCCTCCAGGGACATCTCCATGAAGCTTTCCTGGAGGTACACTGAAAGTATTCTGGAATCATTACAGCACAAAGCATGGCAGCGAATGGTCCTGGGTTTTGGTCACATTCAAGCAACATTTGTTCTATATCTTTCTGTGTTAGCCTGAGGAGAGTGATATCATTCATGGTCACCTGGTTGAAATAGGGGGATTTTTATAAGGGAACAGTAAAAGGACTCCGTTCATGCTGGGCTGTTTGCGCTTAGCTAAAAGGGATCATCCCAGAGAATAGTCATGCGGTGAGGTAGGGGGAGGTGTGTGCTGCACATCCACCCGAAAACCGCAGCCCCTCCTTTTAAATGTGAAATCCAACCCATTGCTTGCTATGGGAAAGGATGACTCTGCAGTTTGAAACCATTCTCACATGTTATGAGTAAGAAGCCAACCCCGCGTAACCTTTGCCTTACCATGACTGCCTGGAAACCGAATTCTGTTGTCCAGCTGTGTGTGAAGTGTCACCATACCAGCAGGCACTCAATATAAAAGACAAAATGCGACCTTGTACCTAAAGCACATGTGCTGCCTGCTGTGAATTGCTTGATTCACTGTGAAAGAGTCTCCCTTTTGTTCTCAGAAATGTATCATCTTAAATTTTACTCTCCCTTTTTATCTCCCACCAGGTGCAAATGTTTCTAGGCTCCCCCTATCATCTCTGTCCCTGAGGTTATTGCAGATTAGAAGGCGAAAAAATGCATTCACAATGACATGTTTTCCGAGCTCATGCAGTCCTCCTGCACTGATAGGGTACAGCTGAATGCATGGAAGAATTCAGTGTTAGAGGCTAGGAAAGCATTATGTGAGTGCGAAGAGCAGAGGCAGGATCATGAAGAGCGGAGGCAGGAGGTGATGCTAAGGCTAATGGGGAAGCAAACGGGCATGATGAAGCATCTGGTGCAGCTGCAGGAAGGCCAACAAGAGCACAGACTCCTGCTGCATCCATTGTACAACCGCCTGAACTCCTCCCCAAGTTCCATATCCTCCTCACCCAGACACCTGAGAACGCAGGGATGGGGGAGGGAAGGCTCTAGGCACCCAGCCACTCCACTCCAGAGGATGGCCCAAGTTGAAGGCTGTCATTCAAACAGTATCATTTGTAATGTGGCTATAATAAGCCATGTGGCCTTGTCCTTCCCTCCTCCCTGCCCCTCCCCCAGGCTACCTTGTCAGTTATCTCCCTTTTTTTTAATTAATAAAGAAATAATGCATGGTTTCAAAACAATAATTACTTTATTTTGAAGGGCAGAGGGTAGTTGGCTTACAAGGAATTAAAATCAACAAAGGGGGCAGGTTTTCATCAAGGAGAAGTACACACAACTGTCACACCGAAGCCTGGCAGTCATGAAACTGGTTTTCAAAGCCTCTCTGATGCACAGCGCGCCTTGCTGTGCTCTTCTAATCACCCTGGTGTCTGGCTGCTCATTTGCTTCAACCTCCCACCCTGCCATAAACATCTTCCCCCTTACTCTCACAGATATTATGGAGCACACAGCAAGCAACAATAACAATAGGAATGTTGGTTGCGCTGAGGTCTGACCTAGTCAGCAAACAGCGCCAGCAGGCTTTTAAACATCCAAAGGCACATTCTGCCACCATTCTGCACTTGCTCAGCCTATAGTTGAACTGCTCCTTACTATTGTCCAGGCTGCCTTTGTACGGCTTCATGAGCCATGGGAGCAAGGGGTAGGCTGGGTCCCCAAGGATAACTTTTGGCATTTCAACATCCCCAACGGTAATTTTCTGGTCTGGGAAGTAAGTCCCTTCTTGCAGCTGCTCAAACAGCCTGGAGTTCCTGGATGTGAGCGTCATGCAACTTTCCCGGCCATCCCATGTTGATGTTGGTGAAATGTCCCTTGTGATCCACCAGTGCTTGCAGCACCATTGAGAAGAACCACTTGCGTTTTATGTACTGGTTGGCAAGGTGGTCCGGTGCCAGGATAGGGATATGCATTCCGTCTATCGCCCCACCACAGTTAGGGAACCCCATTGCAGCAAAGCCATCCACTATGACCTGCACATTTCCCAGAGTCACTACCCTTGATAACAGAACGTCAATGATTGCATTGGCTACTTGGATCACAGCAGCCCCCATGGTAGATTTGCCCACTCCAAATTGATTCCTGACTGACCGGTAGCAGTCAGGCGTTGCAATCTTTCATAAGGCTGTCACCACTCACTTCTCAACTGTGAGGGTTGCTCTCATCTTGGTATTCCTGCACTTCAGGGCGGGGCAAAGCAACTCACAGAGTTCCAGGAAAGTGGCCTTACGCATGCAAAAGTTTTGCAGCCACTGTGAATCATCCCATACCCGCAACACTATGCGGTCCCACCAGCCTGTGCTTGTTTGCCAGGCCCAGAATCACTGTTCCACTGTATCAGCCAGCCCCACTGCCACCATGATGTTCCAATTGCCACAGTACGTGCTTTCAGGAACCTCTGTGTCCATGTCATCAAAATCATCCTCATGCTGGCATCTCTTAGCCCGGTTTTGCATATACTCCAGGATTATGTGTGAGGTGTTTACAATGCTCACAACAGCAGCAGTGAGCTGAGCAGGCTCCATGCTTGCCATGGTATGGCATCTGCAGGACAGCAGAGTTGCAGCGGAAGCGGTGGATGATGATGGATGTCACGAGAATAGAAGCTTATACAGAACGACGAGAGGACCTGTGAGGTGGATTCATGGCACCAGGAGAGCAGAGTTGCAGCGGAAGAGGTGGATGACAACAATATGGAGAAATTTGCTATTGAGACTGAGCTCATTTACAAGAGCAGGAGAGTACAGTTGCAGTGGAAGAGGTGGATGATGATGGTTAGCAGTCGTACTGCACTGTCTGCTGACAGCAGCACCCAGGACACAACAGCAGTAGTGACGGTGAGCTGAGCTGAATAGGCTCCATGCTTGCCGTGGTATGGCATCTGCACGGAAAAAAGGTGCAAAACGATTGTCTGCCGTTGCTTTCACAGAGGGAGGGGCGACTGACGACATGTACCCAAAACCACCTGCGGCAATGTTTTTGCCCCATCAGGCATTGGGAGCTTAACCCAGAATTCCAGTGGGCGGCAGAGACTGTGGGAACTGTGGGATAGCTACCTATAGTGCACTGCTCCGTAAGTCGATGCTATCCATGGTAGTGAGGACACACTCTGCCAACTTAATGTGCTTAGTGTGGACACATATAATCGACTGTATAAATCGACTTCTATAGAATCGACCTAATTTTGTAGTGTAGACATACCCATAGAAAGGGTAAGAAGAGGACTAGTAGCCCTAAAAAGGGAAGACCAGACATCAAAGATTTACAACCTATCCTGAAAAATGATCCCTCACTCTCACAGATCTTGGGAGACAGACCAGTCCTCGCTTACAGACAGGCCCCCAACCTGAAGCAAATACTTACCAGCAACCACACAACAAAAACACTAACCCAGGAACCTATCCTTGCAACAAAGCCCGATGCCAACTCTGTCCACATATTTATTCAAGTGACACCACCATAGGACCTAATCACATTAGCCACGCCATCAGGGGCTCGTTCACCTGCACATCTACCATGTGATATATGCCATCATGTGCCAGCAATGCCCCTCTGCCATGTATATTAGCCAAACCAGACAGCCTCTATGCAAAAGAATAAATGGACCCAAATCTGACATCAGGAATCATAACATTCAAAAACCGGTAGGAGAACACTTCAAGCTCTCTGGCCACTCAGTAAAAGATTTAAAGGTGGCAATTTTGCAACAGAAAAGCTTCAAAAACAGACTTCAATGAGAAACTGCTGAGCTTGAATTAATATGCAAACTAGATACCATTAACTTGGGTTTGAATAGAGACTGGGAGTGGCTGAGTCATTACACATATTGAATCTCCACGCCAGATTTTACCATTGGAAGGGAAGAAAACAAAGTAAGAAAGGATACAGCCGTGGGTAGGAGAATGTATATAAGGAGGAAGGGCAGTGTGGATACCAGTCTAATAAGTTATACTGGCTGTAGAATGACTGTGCCTAATAGGGTACAGAATATGAGTGAGGCCAAACAGCAAAAATTAAGATGTTTGTATACCAATGCGAGGAGCCTAGGTAACAAAATGAACTACTGGTGCAGGAAGTGAAACCAGATATTATAGGGATAACAGAAACATGGTGGAATAGTAGTCATGACTGGACTACAGGTATTTGAAGGGTATGTGCTGTTTAGGAAAGACCGAAATAAAGGTAAAGGTGATGGAGTAGCATTGTATATCAATGATGAGGTAGAATGTAAAAAAATAAGAAGAGATGGAATGGATAAGACAGAGTCTGTCTGGGCAAAAATTGCATTGGGGAAGAAAACTATTAGAGCTTCCCCTGGGATAGTGCTTGGGGTGTGCTATAGACCGCTGGGATCTAATTTGGATATGGATAGCACCCTTTTTAATGTTTTTAATAAAGTAAATACTAATGGAAACTGTGTGATCATGGGAGACTCTAACTTCCCAGATATAGACTGGAGGACGAGTGCTAGTAATAATAATAGGGCTCAGATTTTCCTAAATGTGATAGCTGATGGATTCCTTCATCAAGTAGTTGCTGAACTGACTAGAGGAGATGCCATTTTAGATTTGATTTTGGTGAGTAGCGAGGACTTCATAGAAGAAATGGTTGTAGGGGATAATCTTGATTCAAGTGATCATGAGCTAATTCAGTTCAAACTGAATGGAAGGATTAACAAAAATAAATCTGCAACTAGGGTTTTTGATTTCAAAAGGCTGACTTTCAAAAATTAAGGAAATTAGTTGGGGAAGTGGATTGGACTGAAGAATTTATGATCTAAAGGTAGAGGAGGCCTGGGATTACTTTAAAAATCAAAGCTGAAGAAGCTATCAGAAGCCTGCATCCCAAGAAAGGGGAAAAAATTCATAGGTAGGAATTGTAGACTAAGATGGATGAGCAAGCATCTCAGAGAGGTGATTAAGAAAAAGCAGGTTTCAGAGTAGCAGCCGTGTAGCATACAGGGAGTGGAAGATGGGAGGGATCAGCAAGGAAAGCTACCTTATTGAGGTCAGAACATGTTGGGATAAAGTGAGACAGGCTAAAAGTCAAGTAGAATTGGACCTTGGAAAGGGAATTAAAACCAATAGTAAAAGGTTCTAGAGACACAAAAATAAGAAGAAAACAAAGAAAGAAGAAGTGGGACTGCTAAACACTGAGGATGGAGTGGAGGTCAAGGATAATCTAGGCATGGCCCAATATCTAAACAAATACTTTGCCTCAGTCTTTAATAAGGCTAACGTGGATCTTAGGGATAATGGTAGCATGACAAATGGGACTGAGGATATGGAGGTAGATATTACCATATCTGAGGTAGAAGTGAAACTCAAACAGCTTAATGGGACTAATTGGGGGGCCCAGATAATCTTCATCCAAGAATATTAAAGGAATTGGCACCTGAAATTGCAAGTTCATTAGCAAAAATTTTTAATGAATCTGTAAACTCAGGGGTTGTACTGTATGATTGGAGAATTGCTAACATAGTTCCTATTTTTAAGAAAGGGAAAAAAAGTGATCCGGGTAACTATAGGCCTGTTAGTTTGACATCTGTAGTGTGCAAGGTCTTGGAAAAAATTTTGAAGAAGAAAGTAGTTAAGGACATTGAAGTCAATGGTAAATGGGACAAAATACAACATGGTTTTACAAAAGGTAGATCATGCCAAACCAACCTGATCTCCTTTTTTGAGAAAGTAACAGATTTTTTAGACAAAGGAAACACAGTGGATCTAATTTACCTAAATTTCAGTAAGGCGTTTGATACCATGCCACATGGGGAATTATTAGTTAAATTGGAAAAGATGGGGATCAATATGAAGATTGAAAGGTGGATAAGGAATTGGTTAAAGGGGAGACTACAACGGGTCCTAATGAAAGGTGAACTGTCAGGCTGGAGGGAGGTTACCAGTGGAGTTCCTCAGGGATCAGTTTTGGGACCAATCTTATTTAATCTTTTTATTATTGACCACGGCACAAAAAGTGGGAGTGTGCTAATAAAGTTTGTGGATGATACAAAGCTGGGAGGCATTGCCAATTTAGAGAAGGACCGGGATATCATACAGGAGGATCTGGATGACCTTGTAAACTGGAGTAATAGTAATAGGATGAAATTTAATAATGAGAAGTGTAAGGTCATGCATTTAGGGATTAATAACAAGAATTTTAGTTATAAGCTGGGGACGCATCAATTAGAAGTAACGGAGGAGGAGAAGGACCTTGGAGTATTGGTTGATCATAGGATGACTATGAGCTGCCAATGTGATATGGCTGTGAAAAAAGCTAATGCGGTCTTGGGATGCATCCGGAGAGGTATTTCCAGTATGGATAAGGAGGTTTTAGTACCATTATACAAGGCACTGGTGAGACCTCACCTGGAATACTGTGTGCACTCCTGGTCTCCCATGTTTTAGAAGGATGACTTCAAACTGGAACAGGTACAGAGAAGGGCTACTAGGATGATCCAAGGAATGGAAAACTTGTCTTATGAAAGGAGGCTCAAGGAGCTTGGCTTGTTTAGCCTAACTAAAAGAAGGTTGAGGGGAGATATGATTGCTCTCTATAATTATATCAGAGGGATAAATACTGGAGAGGGAGAGGAATTATTTAAACTCAGTACCAATGTGGACACAAGAACAAATGGATATAAACTGGTCATTGGGAAGTTCAGACTTGAAATTAGATGAAGGTTTCTAACCATCAGAGGAGTGAAGTTTTGGAATAGCCTTCCAAGGGAAGCAGTGAGGGCAAAAGATCTATATGGCTTTAAGATTAAACTCGGTAAGTTTATGGAGGAGATGGTATGATGGGATAACATGATTTTGGTAATTAAATATTCATGGTAAATAGGCCCAATGGCCTGTGATGGGATGTTAGGTGGGGTAGGATCTGAGTTTCCCAGAAAGAATTTTCTGTAGTATTTGGCAGGTGAATCTTGCCCATATGCTCAGGGTTTAGCTGATTGCCATATTTGGGGTCGGGAAGGAATTTTCCTCCAGGGCAGATTGGAAGAGGCCCTGGAGGTTTTTCGCCTTCCTCTGTAGTATGGGGCACGGGTCACTTGGTGGAGGATTCTCTGCTCCTTGAAGTCTTTAAACCACGATTTGAAGACTTCAATAGCTCAGACGTAGGTGAGAGGTTTTTCGCAGGAGTGGGTGGGTGAAATTCTCTGGCCTGCATTGTGCAGGAGGTCAGACTAGATGATCATAATGGTCCATTTCCTTAGGTTAAGTATCGTCAGACCTTCTTGTCAACTGTCTAAATTGACCATCTTGATTATCACTACAAAAGTTTTTTTTCTCCTGCTGATAATAGCTCATCTTAACTATTTATCCTCTCACCGTTTGTATGGTAACTTCCAACTTATCTGTATCTTACTATATGTTCCATTCTATGCATCCGATGAAATGGGCTGTAGCCCACGAAAGATTATGCTCTAATAAATTTGTTAGAATCTAAGGTGCCACAATCTAAGGTGCCTGTTATTTTTGCAGATACAGACTAACATGGCTGCTACTCTGAAATCAGTAAAATTATGATTACAGTTAAGATAATTTTCTAGTAGAGATGGGTGTTACCTGGATTCAAGTGACCCTGAACCTTGTGAATTTCCCCATCGAAGCCAGATCTAAACTTCGTGGATTGTACCCATTTCTACTTTCTAGTAACTTTAGTTCTCTGATCCTTCACCCTGTTAGGTCCAGGAATCGATTAAATGAAAATTCCTAGAAGAGAGGGTCATTCCTCTAGTGGAATGAATTCTGACAGGAAGGAGCATTAAACTGATGAACCTCTCTGTGTAGTAGTCCAAAGGTACTACAGGACCACTTTATATGGAAAAGAATAACAGGAGGTTCTGATAAGAAATTGCAGCATAGTGTCTTAATTTTAAATAGTACCTTTCAAATACAAGGTATATCAAAGCACTTTACAGCAATGGATCAGATACTGATAGTGCAGTGATTAGGCAAGTATGACAACTATTGTACACTTAATAATACCTCATAACAGTTTGAATATGTTTCGCTGACAGTTAGCTGGATCAGTAGAGTTACCTTTTACTTTTTAAAAGGTGCCATAGATTCTATAACTTCCACAGGGACAGCCACCAGATATGGAAAAAGGAATATGATTTAACACAATCTCAAGGTCCCCACCTTTAACAATATTCTAGCCTCAACACCGCATGAGAGCATTAACATTAGTGTTAACTCAAATCTTGATGTTGAACTTGAACCTATGCCTTTCTTAACCCTGAAATACAAGTGCAAGGTACAATCATATGAGTCCCACTAAGACATACATTTAAGACATACATATAAAGAAACTTTCTAGAGCAGCTTATAAAAGAGATTTTTAAGGTGTCAAGAGGTTCAGAGCCTAAGAAGGAGGAGAAGGTGATTGAGGTCAGGTGGTACTGTTTCTGTTCCCTGATTGGATCACTTCAGTGACTAATCAGAACAGTGTAAACAGTGACTACTAAACAAATTTATACAACTTGAAATTCATGCTGTTTGGCTAGTTGGTAAGTTGAGTTAGCTATATCTGTTGAACACACAATTCACAATTTGTGCATTTTTTGTAATATTTGCAGTTTGTATTTTGAATCTGCAGATAATACTGCAAACTGTAATTTGCAGACCAAGACAATTTTGACTAATTTCAAATAATGAAATCATTTGAAAATTTCATGATCTGTTCCCAGATAGCAAGCAAACAGAAAAAAATGCAAAATCCATCAGTTAAACTATTACAATATTTGATCATCAGTACTATCAGTATTGGTTTTATGGACCAAAACCAGAACAATTTAGAAAAGTGACTGACGAAAAAGAGATAAGGAGGGAAGCTTTCATTGCAAAAAGGAAATCTTTGTTATCTAAACCTTATTTCTCAACTTTTTCAGGTTGGCAATCCCTTATCTGAAGTCAAGATTTTCATGAGCTCCTTACATTTTTGATAAAAGTAAGTTTTATTTTTAAATATCAGCTATAAACTTGTATAATTTATTTGCGTATGTATTTCAGGAGGTTGACAGAGAATACTTGACCTTGAAGTGTAAAGGTGTATAGCAAGTAGGGATGAGAGATTTTCTTTGTTTTAGATTGTAATAAAATTTTCAATGCCTTATGACCCTCCTAATTGCTTTCCATGACCCTTCTGGATATTGCAACTCACCAGTTGAGAAATATTGATCTAAAGATTCAGGGTCAGAGACTCAGTTGCTGTAACTTGATATAGCTCCATTGACTTCATTTTACACAATTGCGTCAGGAATCAGTTATAAATGACTGGCAAACAGTAATTACGGAGATTCACAGGAACATTGACTCTGCAGTGAAACAGCTCAAGGAATACTACGATTCTCCCAAATCTGTTTCCCAGAAGATAATGGCTTCTTTGTATATTTAAAGACCTGGAGCGAACTCTTCTATGTTCGTTCAGCTAGTATGTCTTTGTTTCTTTGTCTGTGAGGACGTGAACCCATTTTCCTTACAGGACTTGAGAGCTAGGTGCACAGTTATTTGTGTACAACTTCATCTCCAGAGGATACTGTACAAGAAATATGTTATGAAAGGCTCTGAGTAGTAAATTCTCACCCATTTGGGGAATAATCTGTCACAAATGTGACCTGCAATTGATGAAGACAACATAAAAAGAAAGTCAAATTGGACTCTAAGGCCCACTAACAAATAACGCTTGACAGGATAGTTGACAAACAGTAATAGGTGAATTGTAATATTTTTGGGGCAATTGTGCCCTGAGAATGTGCTACAAAGAAGATATTTTTTAGCCTTGGTAACAGATCCAGTACAGGAAGTCTAGAAACCACCCAGACAAACTATTGAAAATATTTGAAGAGGTGGGTGCTATTGCATTAAATTATAGAACTACTACAGTAGAAATTTGTAAAATAAATACATACAATGAATTATCAGTCATCCTTTTTTCTGCTGGAGGATGCTTTTCAGGGTTATGTCAGCTGTGTTAAGAATGTTTTCATAAAACAGATATTACTCCTATAACACAACTTTGATTTTTTTCATTTAATAAAAAATAGATGTCACTTGGGTTTTTTTTTCTTTTCTTTTCTTTAAGCAGCAGCATAACATTATTTTATGTCCATTAAGGCTTTCTTGAGGATTAGGGCTAGATTCAAATCCTGATGATGTGACAGTGAGTTTTTCAATTGACTTCAGCAGGCTTTCGTTTAGGCCACAAGAGCAACACTTAGATAGCATGGTTGATAGTTGAGAGTGCTCCTCAACCAGGTAGTAGGAATATGTATGCACATACTGGTAGCAGATAGACTATCACTGCTGCCTATCACCCTGTATACTCTGTGGCAAACTGGATCTCTGGATTATGCAGAAGCACTCTGTTGTCACAGACTCGAAATTCTATGGCAGCTTCATTTAAACATTAAAAATACAGGGTTTTATTTAAGCAAATATGAATAATACAAAGAATACAGTGGTCCCTGTATTTATTTTCATATTAAATTCATTTATTTTATACTGGTCTGGATAAAAGAAGGCGGGAGATAAATCCATAATCTTTCACTGTCCCCTTTGCTCTTTGTTTGTTTTCTGCTTTCATATGGGCCATAAAATTTGTGTGCTAGGAATAGTGCAGTTAATATGTGGGAATATGAGTACTGTGGGGTATTTTCTCTTTTGTGGTGTATAATACTTTTTGTACTTGTTTTGTATGTTGGAACCTAGAACTTGTTTGGTTTGTTATAAAAAAAAAATTGAAAAAGTTTAATAAAAAATAAAAATATTTTATGCTGCCCCCACATTTTGTTTTCAGTATGTTGCAGATTTTTGACTTGACAACACAGAACTACTTTGTAGAAGCTGTTGGGGAAGCTGGATAGGGGCTTGGCAGTTGGATAGGGCTCAATTAGAATTTTTTTTACTCCTAGGAGAGTGGAGCCATAAGCTTTGGGTTGTGGGATAATCACACTACCAGGATGTATTCAGCTTGTCTGCAATTTTAGAAAGATCACAGTGCATGGTTTACATTCAGTTCATATTTGTAAAATTTATTTTGTTCAATCATAGAACTAGAAATATGAGGGGAGGGATAGCTCAGTGGTTTGAACATTGGCCTGCTAAACCCAGGGTTGTGAGTTCAATCCTTGAGGGGGCCATTTAGGGATCTGGGGCAAAATCTGGGGATTGGTCCTGCTTTGAGCAGAGGGTTGGACTAGATGACCTCCCGAGGTCCCTTCCAACCCTAATATTCTATGATTTTTTTAAAATATTTTGAAATCCCCTTTCTCTAAAACTTAAAAAAAAAATCTAGCCTGGGATTTAGTGTGGAATGTAAAAAAAAAAAATTGGCGGGTGGGGGAGAATATAAACTGGAGTGCAAGTGAGTTGAAAATTGGACATTATGGGACTCTATCGTCAACTTTTTACTATGGAGAGTTTAACAGCTCTCCAGAATATGTGCCAATATTTTACTAGATTGCATAATGAGACTTACTTCAGTCAAATCTCCATAAGGAAGAGATTCCATATCTGACTTCAGACTGCACACGTTGATTGCATAATTGTACCTAAAGAATGAATGTATAGCATTGTTTAATTCCTAAAAATTTTCTTCAGCACAAAATCTCATGTATTTTGAATTACCATAGTATCTTTGTTGCAAATATATTGATTTGAACCATAATAATTCAGTGACCATGATATAATAATTCAGATTCAGCCCTTTCCCCTGTTTTCTGTGTGTACAAGCTACAGTTATATCATACCGCGACACAGTTGCCTTTGAAATTCTTATACAATATCATCATATGAGAAGATATACAGTGTTGCACTCTACAACCTCCAATTGAGACCAAGAGCATCAAATCTGCAATTCCAGCCTCACATACAAATCCAAAAATGTAGGAATTTGAGATTAGACATTAATTTGGATTTCTCAGCACTGAATCACAGTTGCTTGCTATATGTTGAGCCTTTTGACCAACCAAATACTGAATCTGATTCTCATTTACATTAGAGATTTTTTACACCACTTTTTCAGTGTACAGAGGCCTTACTTCAGAAGTGGGCAAACTACAGCCTGCGGGCCACATCCAGCCTGCAGGACCATCTTGCCTGGCCCTTGAGCTCCCGGTTGGGGAGGCTAGCCCCTGACCCCTCCCCTTCTGTCCCCCCTCCTCTGCAGTTACACCGCCACATGGGCAGCAGCTGGCTCCAGCCATGTGGCATGGCTTCCAGTCCTGCTGCTCTGAGCGGCATGGTGAGGAGGCAGGGAGGTGGGATAAGGGGCAGGGGATCCCGGGGGGGCAGTCAGGGGACAGGGAGCAGGGGGGTTGGATGGGTGAGGGGTTCTGAAGGGGGCAGTCAGGGGGTGGGAAGTGGGATTGGGTGGATAGGGGACAGGGGGGCAGGCTGTTTGGGGAGGCACAGCCTTCCCTACCCGACCCTCCATACAGTTTCGCGACCATGATGTGGCCCTCAAGCCAAAAAGTTTGCCCGCCCCTGCCTTACTTTATTAGTAGTATTATAATGTATTTGAATTGTGATGGCACCCAGAGGTTCAATCCCATTGTGCCTAGCTATGTACAAACATAATAAGGACATGGTCCCTGCCCTGAAGATTTTACAATCTAAAAGGGCATAAGTTTGCATTGATGGCCACTTTAGGGCACCTTTACACTGCAGTGTAAAGTGGCCTTAGTGTAATGAAAGTCAGATTTTGAACGTATAAAACTTTGTACCAAAAAACAAGAAGGATAAAGTGCAATCTTATAAAAACCTACACATGCAAAATTTGTTCTTCTTTCTGGAGAGGATGAGCTAGGTGTCTACCTACCAGAATTGGTCTCAGATATTAAAAGGAATTGTTTTTTTACTACTGAAAGATTATATTGCAAATATTAATCTTATGCTCTACTTTTATTCCATATTTTGCAAAGAATGACGAAAATTTCATTTATCAGCCCTGTTTCTGTGAGCAGTATTCCATGTCAGTTGCACCAAATGCCTTATAAAACATTCTATAGTTCCTACTAAATGTATGTAATGGCCATATGTTCTGAATCTTCTGGTTCTCCTGGAAAAAAATACTACTTTAAGGTCTTGCAGTTGTTGCATCCCAATGTTTTTTTACAGGGCCTATATCTCACTGTATCACCTTTTTTCAGAACCCTTTATTGTAAACATGCCAGGGGGAATTTGAACCAAATTTCAGGTACTAATAATATGTTTGTGAAATTATCTCCAATTTGTATTTTGTGTTTGTATGCTGGTTTCTTAGAAAATTTGGGGAAACAAACACTAGAAGTCCTGTTTTTCTTCCCCACATAGCACACATTTGCTGCACCCGGCTGGTGCCTGAGCAGTAACATTGTGACATGAGAGGTAATCAGCCATTCATCACTCACTCCCTCCAGTTCAATTGCATACTTGGGGAGAATCACTAGTGCCTTGGTTGTCATGGCAACTGCTGCCTGTGATAACTGATTTACCTCAGACAACCAGGACATTACTACAGTGAAGGATCCCAGGAGGAACTGGAATGAAAGCTGACTGTGCTCTTTGGACTTGTCCTGTGGCAAGTTACACTGTGTCTTTTCAAAGGGTAATTGTTACTTTTCTCAGATACAGAATTACTTTTCATGTATATTGTTTACATGCTTCTTTCAAATTGGAGGCTGAGACTTTATGAATACTTCCAGCTTTTTTTAAAACATGGGAAATTATAGGTCCGAATCCCTACTCAGTTTTCACTGTCAGACAATTAAAAGAAGTAATTTAGAAGCTGTAATAAAACTGAAGTTTAATTACCAAAAAACATGTTCTGATCACAGTTTAATTTAATGCCTTTCTATATATTGGTCAACATAGTATTCGAAAGATAAGAATGGCAACCAGATATATATTGAAGAAAGCTAATATGCAAGTGCTTTAGTTAAATAGTACAAGCGAACGAATTAAAGGTTGCATGGACAACAATCAATCTGGCATTTCCAAACTTGGGAGTACTTGACTTCATAATCTTTTAATTTTAATCTTTTTAGTCTTTAACTTTGTACTTTTTAATGATTTTATGGTTTAGTTTATTGATGAGTTACCTTAACTAATGGTAAAAGAATTTTTTTTGTTTAATTTGTGTATATTCTTAGAATACTTATTGACTTTTAACTAGATGTAACTCTTCATAATCTAAAACCAGTATTCTTTGGAGCCATTTTCAGGAATTGGTAAATGGAGGTTAAGAAGAACCAGAGAATTTGATATGCTGCTTCAAAAATTGCTGTATGTATGAATACCATAGGACATGGCTATTAAATGTCTTTTCTGATATTCCTATGTCTATATGTTTTGATAAAATAGCTACTAAACTATTTAAGGAAAGTAACTTCTTGAATTTTTAAATACAAACCATGTGTCTGGGATGTCTAATGGAAACATTTATCTGAAATTTATAGACAGGCAAATTCGTTCCATTTCCCACATGGCTCAACTTCACGAATTTGCTGGTTGAAGGCAATAGCAGGTATTGAAGAAAATGAACATCTGACAAGCATGGCTGCATGACCAGGAAGGGAAGGACATGTGCAGCCCATGTGGCTGTTAAAAGAGGGGTTTGTGCACCTTGACAGGCATATTCAGTGTGTTCTAAGTCTATGTACAAAGCACAACATATATGGCAATGTCATACTACATGAACTAAAATAAAACCCATTTCCCTGCAGTCTCAGTCCAAAGCCAGAGGAACATAGGGACTGCTTCCTCCCTAGGGAGGAGAAAAAGAGGTGAAAACTTGGCCTTGTCCATAGCATGAGCTCATAGTATAGGACCAGTGGGTACTGAGGAATATGCCGCATGCACAGAAGGGTGTATTCCCCTTGCAGATCAGAAGTGCTAGAAGGCATTCTAATTCACTAAGCCAGAATGTTTCCTAGTGCTTCCCCTGAAATGATGCACCTTCCCCTCATGCCGGGAAGAGCTGTGCCTTTAAGGTATAAATGAGTTCCCAGGCCCAGATTTTTAAAGGTATTTAGTTATTGCTCTGCTCACCATTGTCAGGTCTAAGTCCCATTTTCAAAAGTTCTAGGCCAGGCATGATTTCAATGGAAGTTAGGCAGTTTGGTGCTTTTGAAAATCCTATTTGGCATCTATCTGCATCTTTAGGCACCTAAATACCTTAACAAATCTGGCCATTAGGGGCCTTGCAAGGTGGAGTGGACAGTGCCAAAATATCTTTTAAAATCTGGGCCTAAGTAACTAGATGAGCTTTACGCCATGTCCTGAAGATAAACAGAATAATACGGACAGACCAATTGGTTGCTACCACCTTAAATAGTTGGGGGGGCCTCTAGTGGGCCTGCCTGTCTTCTACTGCAGAAGACCCCTAATACATCAGCAGCATATATATGTACTAGGCCTTGCATGTTTGATTATAGGTAGTAAATATGTTATTTGAACCCCAACTCTGCCCATGTGGTTTCCTCTTAGTCTTAACCTTACATAGAGAGCAAAGACTCAACTCCGATGAAGAAAGTGAATGCCATACATTTCCTAGTTGTTTATAACTAATTTTTTTCAAAAAAACCTTTTAAATAGTCTCACAAAACTAAATGCAATATAGTAAAATATATATATTATATATAAAATATAATATACTAAATGTACTGCATCAGTTAGTAATATGAGAACTCGTGAATTGCTGCTTTTGATTTCTGGGGATATTTCTGTTATTTAGCTTATGGCAAATTTAACACATTTATTTTCTTCTTAGTTTTAGTCACATGCTATGGCAGCTGAACACATGGTACATGACAACAGGAGTAAGGTGATCATTTAATCATCATTATAATGTGTAAATACCAGTCCTGAAAAATGAAAATATCCCGTAGTCTAGGTCAGTCACAAAGAAAGTAATGACCTTTTATAGCCTAACTTTTTATATAGTCCATTTGCCTTTTGAGATATAAAAATTAATTAAAATAACTGACCAGCCTGATCCTTCAGTTGACAATATCTGAAGTCCATATATGAGAAAGACCTGGAAGTTTTAGTTCTAAAGCTAACTGAGGCTGGGAGATCAAAGAGGTGATACTATATATCTTGTGACTGGGAATGTTGCATACATCTCATCTCAGCAGTCACTGATGACTGTAGATTTAATGTCTTGAAAGATAATATTTGGCATTGATGGTTGCAGCGGGAGTACAGAGTTTCATTGGGTGTGGATAGGAGCATTAAACTCAGAGGTGCGATTTCCCATGGGGTATATATGTGTGGGGCCATGATTAATTATAGGTGTTCTAGTGGAAATGAACCAGAATAAAGGCAATGGTGAAAGTCAAATAATTCCCTCTCCTCCCCATTAGTCATGGGATCAAGTAGAGTGAGGGAAACCTCAAGTTCAGAGGCTTTGGGCCCTAGCCACAAAAGAAGACAAGTGTGTGTGTGTGTGTGTGTGTGTGTGTGTGTGTGTGTGTGTGTGTGTGTGTGTGTACATATGTAAGTTCAGCTGTTAGTTATGGAAGCTTATCATTAGAGTAAATAAGTATTGGTAAGATTACCTTTCTTCATTGTATTCTTCTCCAAATAATATATTCTGCCTAACATTTTCATGAAATATCCATGCTTGTTGTGACACATAAGCTAATGTTCCATCAACACCTACTGTCCCATTATACAAGTACATCTGAAACAAGTAGATTGTACAATTAAAAAAATGTATAAAGGTCTTCTAATCGTCATTATAACCTGACTCAAAATACTGGACAATCAGCAAGGATGGTCATTTTGCTAATGTGTTATGAGTGTAATTCTTCATTGTATAAACAGCAGGTATCTAGAACATGACTTAAGAAGGACCTGCAGTTTTTCTGGCCATTCACCCAAAGACTCTTCTAATCATTCCTCTGTGGTGTCCTTTTTACCTTCCTGGTCCTTTTCAGGAATAGCTGAGAAGTGGAGGGCTAAGTGAGTGACAAAAGAACTTAATGACAGGTTTCAGAGTAGCAGCCGTGTTAGTCTGTATTCGCAAAAAGAAAAGGAGTACTTGTGGCACCTTAGAGACTAACAAATTTATTAGAGCATAAGCTTTCGTGAGCAGCTGTAGCTCACGAAAGCTTATGCTCTAATAAATTTGTTAGTCGCTAAGATGCCACAAGTACTCCTTTTCTTTTTGAAAAGAACTTAAGCATCCATGACACTGCGAGTGGCCATAGTTACCATTGTGTGAATGGTTCTTGAACTTTGAGGAGTTTCTCTGCTGTGTAAAGCAGGTTAGAATAAATGAGTAGATCTGGTCAGAAATTTTCCAACAGAACCCTTTTCCTGTGGAAAATACTAATTTGTCAAACGCAGAATATTCCACAGTAACATGATTCTAATGAAATTTTGATGGAAACCAGGCACTGGAAACTTACCTGATTTCCTATCTCCCTGCCCAATTCCCACAGTCCTCAAGACCCTAGCTGGTGGGCTGCTGGGGAACCCAGGCTCCACAGGTAACCCTGGTTGCTCAGCAGCCCTGCCAGGGCTTCTAGCGCCTTGGCTGACTGCCAAATGAGCAGCTGTGGAGCCTGGGAGCCCAGGGAACTTATTTTGCTTCAGGAAATGTTTTGGTGCTTCTGAAACTAAATATTGCAGAGTCCCAGATCTGTAAACAATTTGAAGGTTTGGGATGTTCATGCCAATCTGGGATGAAAATTTTTCCAAAACCTTGAAATTCTTTATGGAACTGAAAATCCATTTTCTGGCCAGCTGTATTGGTGAGAATTAGTGAGTGCTTGTCACTTTTGAAAATGAGCCCATTTATCTGGGTGTCTAACTTTAGGTTCCTATATTTGCAAATCTTAGCCATAGCATTCATTTCTTATTCTTATGTTGAGACCCCCACATCAGTCTTTCATCTTTTGAGGGTGATTATTAATTTGCTCAGTTTCTCTTTCTTGGCCCTAAAGATCAAAAGAAAACCGTGATCCCAACCCACATTCCTTAATGTCACATACCTAAAGGACAGGCAGTAGTTACGTTCAGATAAATAAGTGAATACTTCATCCAAGAACAGCTTAAGAGAAACTCAGCCAACATAGTTTCAGAACCTAAGCATCAGTGCCAGCCTTTTACATAATAGCTAACAAAAACCAATGTACTAGATAGGGCTGTCAAGTGACTAAAAAAATCAATTGCAATCAATCGCGCGATCAAAAAAATCAATTGTGTGATTAATCACACTGTTAAACAGTAATAGATTACCGTTTATTTAAATATTTTTGGTTATTCTCTACATTTTCAAATATATTGATTTCAATTACAACACAGAATACAAAGTGTCCATGCTCACTTTGTTTATTTTTGATTAAAAGTAATTGCACTTGTGAAAAACAATAGAAATAGTATTTTCAATTCACCTAATACAAATACTGTAGTGCAATCTCTTTAACATGAAAGTTGAACTTACAAATGTAGAATTATGTACAAAAAACTGCATTCAAAAATAAATAATTTAATATTTTAGAGCCTGCAAATCCACTCAGTCCTACTTCTTGTTCAGCCAATCACTCAGAAAAAACACATTTGTTTAAATTTTCAGGAGATAATGCTGCCTGTTTCTTGCTTACAATGTCACCTAAAAGTGAGAACAGGAGTTCGTATGGCACTGTTGTAGCTGGCACCGCAAGATATTTACATGCCAGATGCGCTAAAGATTAATATGTCCCTTCATGCTTCAATCAGCATTCCATGGGACATGCATCCATGCTGATGATGGGTTCTGCTCAATAACAATGAAATGCAGTGCAGACCGATGCACGTTCATTTTCAGTATCTGAGTCAAATAAGACAAACAGACAGTCGATTTTCTTTTTGGTGGGTTGGGTTCTGTAGTTTCTGCATCAGAGTGTTGCTCTTTTAAGACTTCTGAAAGCATGCTCCAGACTTCGTCCCTCTCAGATTTTGGAAAGTATTTTAGATTCTTAAACCTTGGATCGAGTGCTGTAGCTATCTTTAGAAATCTCACATTGATACCTTCCTTGCGTTTTGTAAAATCTGCAGTGAAATGGTTCTTAAAATGAACAACATGTGCTGGATCATCATTCAAGACAACTATAATGGGAAATCTATGGCAAAATGCGGGTAAAACAGAGCGGGGGACATACAATTCTCCCCCAAGGAGTTCAGTCACAAATTTAATTAGCACATTATTTTTTAATGAGCATCATCAGCATGGAAGCATGTCCTTTGGAGTGGTGGCTGAAGCATGAAAGGGTATACAAATGTTTAGCATATCTGGCATGTAAATACCCTGCAATGCCAGCGACAAAAAGTGCCATGAAAATGCCTGTTTTGACTTTCTGGTGACTTTGTAAATAAGAAGAGGGCAGCATTATCTCCTGTAAATGTAAACAAACTTGTTTTTGTTAGCGATTGGCTGAACAAGAAGTAGGACTGAGTGGATTTGTAAGCGCTGAAATTTTACATTGTTTTGTTTTTGAGTGCAGTTATGTATCAAAAAAAATCTACATTTGTAAGTTGCACTTTCATGAAAAAGAGATTTCACTACAGTACTTTATATGAGGTGAATTGAAAAATACTATTTCTTTTATCATTTTTATAGTGGAAATATTTGTAATAAAAAATGATATACACTTTGATTTCAATTACAACACAGAAAACAATATATATGAAAATGTAGAAAAACATCCAAAATGTTATATAAATTTCAATTGGTATTCTATTGTTTAACAGTGCAATTAAAACTGCGATTAATTTTGATTAATTTTTTTAATCACAAATAATTTTTTTGAGTTAATCGCATGAGTTAACTGCGATTAAATGACAACCCTAGTACTAGAACAAACAGTACCAAAACATTCAGTTAAATATGTATTTCTCATGCAAAAGGAAAATAAAAATAATTATGGAAGTTATTCTACAGTGATTAGCATACCTGTCCTAGAATAGCTGATATGACTGAGCTCTTTCCGCTTCCAACATTTCCACAAATTCCCAAAACCTTTCCCTACAAAGAGACATATTTTGCAGATAGTTGATCTATATTTATAAAGTAATAAATTGCTCATATCATGTTGCCTACTGTTCTGCGATCATGCAACAAATATTTCATGTCCTGTCACACCTGCCAATTCAGGAAAGCATCCTTATTCAGGAAGACTTCTTAACCATTTAATTTTAAGCATGTAGATGAAGTTCTTTCTTGGATCAGTGCCATAATGCATATTTTACTCCCAAGAAGACAAAGTTAAAGTTGTTGTATTTGCATTTATAGACGCCTATATAAGTGGTATTTTAAATAATGCAGTGATGTAAATTTTTTTAAAAATTTCTTTTTACTGTGTAGAGTGCTGTAGACTTTCATTAATGTATGGAATTTACAAAAAAATTCTCTATTCTGGTGACTGGTGGATAAATGAAGTCTTGGATATGGAATTTATTTATAAAAATCAGTCATTGTTTGGTATTGAGATATGCACTTTTTAAACCATGTTCTGTGTTTCTACCTAGCACAATAGAATACTGATCCATGACTGACTCCTAGGTACTACTGCAGTGCAAATAATAATTTATTAGTGGTCTAATGGGTGCTTTAGAAAGCCTATGCTGGGCAAGGAGAGGTGTGTGTCTGGGAGAAGAAGGGGAATTGAAACCTTTGTTCCTTAGCTCAGCAGTGCAAGACAGAGATAGCAAGGGCCCCAGGGCACCCAAATCCTTGCAGGCAGGCAGGTTATCTTACAAACTTACCTTCTTCACAGTAAAGCTTAAATTGTATAAAGCAATGGTTGCACTATCCTCCTCTCCTGCTTCTCTGATTGATGTCTCAGAATGAGGAAGGACAGGCTCTGGTTTTGGTTGGTATTGAAAAGCGCTCTTCCCATTCATGTTTTCATTATTGTTCTTTCTGCTGTGTTTATTCATACATTCCCAAGACAGTGTAGCATTTTCCATTACCACAGCATTTTCTGAATTTTTCAATTGCTTTACATAAACAGGAGGAATTTCAGTTAGGAGAATTTTCTAAAATAAGAGAGATAAAAATAAGAGTGCCATTTATTTATCAAAGTATGAAAAGTGAAAAAATATTATTCTTTTGATTAATCCAGCATAGAGCTGACTGCTAATAATATGTTGGTGAAATGTGGTGAGATTCTGGCAAACTATTTAGTATAGAAGCAGAATCAGTGCAGATATTTCTTTAGAAATACTACAAAAAATATTCTTAAGAGATTTTCACTTTTAGGGATTCAAGAATTTGGATAAACATTTGAGCTTTTGTGCTCTGATCCTCTGAACCATTTGTGGTTCACCATGAAAATTAATTTGTTTAGTTACAGTAAAGTCCACTGACTAGTTCTAATGCAAAGAGAAGCATCATGTAAATCCTTTGGCATGTGAAAGGCTCAATTGTTTTCAGCATCAGGGTCTTAGACACCTATTTGCTATATAACACTATTTGATATTTGTTATGTATATTATTTTTTTAGAAATATTCTGCTGTTGTTTCGGTATCTCCATTCAGTGAATGGGATTGATTTCTCTTTCAGTGAGGCCAGGCATTTCTACGATAGCCACATTATGTGGAACAAAGTAAAACTAATCCAATCAATTGCCCCTAAGAAGGCACTGGAAATCAGAAAATTTCAGAGCTTGTATAATATTACAAGTATATTATATGTATAATATATATACTATATTATACTAAATATAGTATATTATATGTAAAAAATAAGGGCTGTTTTAATAACACTGTTAAACAATAGAATACCAATTGAAATTTATATAACATTTTGGATGTTTTTCTACATTTTCATATATAGTATTCTATGTTGTCACTGAAATCAAAGTGTATATTTTATTACAAATATTTGCACTGTAAACATGATAAACAAAAGAAATAGTATTTTGCAATTCACCTCATACAAGTGTTGTAGTGCAATCTCTTTGTGAAACTTAGAAATGTAGATTTTTTTTGTTTCATAACTGCACTCAAAAATAAAACAATGTGAAACATCAGAGCCAATAAGTCCACTCAGTCCTACTTCTTGTTCAGCCAATCACTAAGACAAACAAGTTTGTTTACATTTATAGGAGATAATGCTGTCCTCTTCTTATTTACAATGTCACCAGAAAGTCAAAACAGGCATTTTCATGGCACTTTTTGTCGCTGGCATTGCAAGGTATTTATATGCCAGATATGCTAAACATTTGTATACCGTTTCATGCTTCGGCCACCATTCCAGAGTACATGCTTCTATGCTGATGACGCTCATTAAAAAAATAATCGCTAATTAAATTTGTGATTGAACTCCTCGGGGGAGAATTGTATGTCCCCCGCTCTGTTTTACCTGCATTCTGCCATAGATTTCATGTTATAGCAGTCTTGAATGATGATCCAGCAAATGTTGTTCATTTTAAGAACACTTTCAGGTTTTTAAAACACAAAGAAGGTACCAATGTGAGATTTCTAAAGATAGCTACAGCACTTGATCCAAGGTTTAAGAATCTAAAGTGCCTTCCAAAATCCGAGAGGGACAAGGTGTGGAGTATGATTTCAGAAGTCTTAAAAAAGCAACACTCCAATGCAGAAACTACAGAACCCGACCCACCAAAAAAGAAAATCGACCGTCTGCTGGTCTTATTTGAGTCAGATGCTGAAAATGAACATGCATCGGTCCGCATTGCGTTTCATTGTTATCGAGCAGAATCCATCATCAGCATGGACACACGTCCCAGGGAATGCTGGTTGAAGCATGAAAGGACATATGAATCTTTAGCACATCTGGCATGTAAATATCTTGTGATGCCGACTACACCAGTGCCATGAGAACGCCTGTTCTCACTTTCAGGTGACATTGTAAATAGGAAAAAAGAAAAGGAGTACTTATGGCACATTAGAGACTAAAAAATTTATTTGAGCATAAGCTTTCGTGAGCTACAGTTCACTTCATTGGATGCATTCCTATGAATACAGACTAACACGGCTGCTACTCTGAAAATTGTAAATAAGAAGTGGGCAGCAACATCTCCTGTAAACAAACGTGTTTTTTCTGAGTGATTGGCTGAACAAGAAGTAGGACTGAGTGGATTTGCAGGCTCTAAAATTTTACATTGTTTTATTTTTGAATGCATTTTTTTACATAATTCTACATTTGTAAATTCAATTTTCATGATAAAGAGATTGCACTACTATACTTGTATTACGTTAATTGAAAAATATAATTTCTATTGGTTTTTTTACATTGCAAATACTTGTAATCAAAAATAAACAATGTGAGCACTGAACACTTTGTATTCTGTGTTGCAATTGAAATCAGTATATTTGAAAATGTAGAAAACATCCACAAATATTTAAATAAATGGTATTCTATTCTTGTTTAACAATGCAATTAATCGCAATTAATTTTTTAATCGCTTGACAGCCCATTTTTATATTTATATATCTATATATATAAAATGGTCTGTCAAGCGATTTAAAAAATTATATATATATATAAAATAAACATATTGTTTCACTTAACAGTTGTTTCAACAATAACTTTTAGGTTAGCTTCCATTTTTAAAAATAATTTAAAAACTCACTATTTCCAGTGCACTGTAACAGGAAATAGATTCTTTTAATCTTTCTTCTTTTCTCTTGGTTCATTACATTTTTGTTTGTACAGCACCTAGCAAAATAGTGCCCTGGTCCTGGCTGAGGTCTCTTAGGTACTGCCGCAATCCTACTACTAATAATAATAATAGAGAACGAAGGCAGTAGTGGCTTGTTATTTGATGAATAATTGTTATGTTTTTAATTTTACTTTTGAGATACACATTTTTAGTTTTCTCTTTAGAATTAGGTATGTAGGTTAGTGTAGTTTTCTTTTATTTACTAACTAAAGCCTGTTATAATGCCTGAAGTCATTGAAGTCATTGTTCAATGACAATGGAGTCTTTCCATTGCTCTGAACAAGAAGTAAAATTACAACCTACATTAAGAGATTGTCTGCACTGAGAAATTAATTCAGATTAAGGGAGGGTGTGAATTTAAAACAGAAGAGTTATTTCTGATTAACATCTTGTGTGGATGCTCTTATTTAAGAAGATTCTTATTCTGGTTCAATTTTAACCACTTTGGAAGTAGATTACACTAATTTGGAATATGGTATGTACATATAGGGAGTTAATCATGAATAATTATTCCAGAATAACTCCCTGTATAGGAAAACCCTTGTTTGCACTTATCTAGAAAATTCCCTAAATATTTTAAAACTATGTTTTACCTTCAGTCTTGTTAGGGAAACTTTAGCTTCTGCTGCTGCTTTCACTGAGAAAGGCAAGATAGCAATTGAAAACTTCATTACATTAAACATGGCAATCACACTAAATGCCTGCAAAAGAAAAAGGAAAAAGGCTTTTACTGTTTTAGTGCCGACATTCTTTTGCATAAAAATTCTAAATATATTTTTGTATTATATTTTAAAGAGTAGGAAAAAATATGCTTTTAATTTGTGTGATTTTCATTTTCGTAATTGCAATGTGAGTGGCTAAAACACAATGCAACGCCTTCCATTTTTCAAGTCATTATGAATATGCAAAATGGCGTTGGTGTCATTACTGAGCTTTCTGGAACATCATTTTGAGGATTCTTCCTTGGTCTTCTACCACTGATTTCAGTGAAGTTAGGTGAGGGAGGAATTTGACCTGTTAACTGTAAGTCTCTGAACCCTTCCTGCAAACCAACTTTCAATCCATCTTGCTGTGTTAGCAATGAAGGTTACATTTTTTTATCTTGTCTAGAAGCTTCCTGTGTGATACCTTATCAAAGGCTTCACTGAAATCCAAGTAACTCGCATACACTGCCCTGCCTTCCTACATATGCTTTGTCACTTCTTTAAAGAAATCAGTCAGGCATATTCTTAGTGAACATATGTTGGCAAGTGCCTAACTCCTGTTTACTTATAAGTGAAACATTTCATTTCGTCCCTAATAAATGAACCTGGTATTTTCATAAGACATAAATGAGATTATTGATTTGTAATTAAGGGGCCTCTAGCTTACTATGCATTTTTAAAATTGGTATTACGTCCACTTTTTTCAGTTTTTGTGCATTTTCTGTTTATGCAGTTATGTGCAAAATAAAAAGATGCTAATATTTTTTCTTGTTCCTTGCTTAATTCCAAGAGTTGCCTAGGGATCTGGGCAAACCCAGGAAGCAACTGCCTGGGGAGTCTGGGAACTGGGAGTGTTCATACTGGCAAGAAACTAGGCAGGCAGACTTTGACAGACTCAACATGTTCCTGCATAATGTTTCAATTCTCTTGAATCAGCATTTTCTAATAGAATATTGTTTTGTTGGAAAATTTTCAACCAACCAATTTGAGTGAACAGTGGAAGGAACTAGTCACGGTTGCAGCCTCTGCACAAATTTATAGGCATCCCAGGCTTCCCAGAGAAGCTGATTCAGATGCTCTCTCACATGGTGATATAGTTCACAAGACTCATCTCAGGAGATTTCAACATCCACGAGGGCAAGGACTCTGATATAATAGCACACAACCTCCTATCCAAACTCTTCATCTTTGTTTTCTCATAGGAAATCTTTGGACTCCCACACATAAAGCATAAAATATGAAAGTACTATTCACAAATGTAGAAGAAACATACCTGGAATAAACAACTGTTACAAAATGCATCAGCAGATCTGCTTAGCAAAATAAGTTGCTGTGAAATACATCCAATTTGTGCAATACTCTGCACCAGCTCCCCAGTTTAAGGTTTCTAACCTGAAATTCAAAGCCTTCCATGGAACTGGCCCCGTCTACGTGAGAGATCACCTCCATGGCCATGACTGCCCATGACAACTATGTCTCACTGGAGCAATGAAATGATCAAACAACATGGGAGGCCGAACTTTACAAGAGCTAGACCAAGACAATGGAACTTGCTACCAGAAGTCAGAATGACAACTAATCTCACCATCTTTACAATTTTCAGAGTAGCAGCCGTGTTAGTCTGTATTTGCAAAAAGAAAAGGAGTACTTTTTGTTTGTTTTGTTAAAAGTGGCACCTTAGAGACTAACAAATTTATTAGAGCATAAGCTTTCATCCGATGAAGTGAGCTGTAGCTCACGAAAGCTTATGCTCTAATAAATTTGTTAGTCTCTAAGGTGCCACAAGTACTCCTTTTCTTTTTGCATCTTTACAATGAAATCCAATGTTCATCCCTTCTGCTTAGCTTTACCACTGTTTGCTCAGTAAACACATAAACCATATCAGCTATTCAAGTTATATCTCCTACAGGCTGAGGAGGAAGCGAGAGACCACACTATTATTTCTATTTTCCAATATTTGGGAGGAGGTGTTCAGATACTAGTATGCTGGGGGACATATAAGCATATAGATTCATTGGATGAAATCCTGGCTTCATTGAAGTCAGTGGCAAAACTCTGATAGTATAGCAGAAGCTATGTTCTCTTTTATCAGCATTACAAGGAATCTTTTTCCCTGCTTTTTGCTGTTTCTTTGACTTTCCTTTTGTACATCCTCACTCATTTTGTAGTCAAGTGTTTTTTCCAATAAACCCCCTACATATCAGGTTGGGTTTTTTTAAACAAAATTTCCTCCTTTGCTTGTATGTTTACCCTTCCTGCCCTCTGTCTTTTCCCTAGCGACTGCTTTCTAAAGGGGAATGCATCTTGCTGTTCACCAGACTGAATTTTGCATTAATCTGTATTGAGTCCTGTGTGGAAGGAGTGGGTGGTGAATGATCACACACGTCTAGTTAGTTTCTTACTATTTAAGAAAATACTTTAAAGCATTTAAAAGACCATATATCTTCTTTTAGAAGCTTCCCTAATTAATAATCAATTTAATTTATTAACTTTATCTTTACCATGCAGTGTTTAATAGAAGCTACCCTGGTTTACTAGCCAAATACAGGTGCAGCAAGTTGTATGGGCCCATGGTGCCCAGGTTCCAGGAATATTAAGGGTCTGGAGGCCCAGTTCCACCAATGTTCGGGGCTGAGTCTCTCCCCTGGCCCTGCCTGCGGTCCCAACATGCCTGCCCGGGAGTGTCTCCTGGTCCCAACCTGCCACCCCCATGTGATTTAAGAGGGCCTGCGGGCTCCTGGCCGCCGCCACCACCACTGGCAGTGCAGTGGGGCTAAGGTGGCTCCTTGCATGCCCTCGCTCTGCGCCACTCCTGGAAGTGGCCAGCAAATCCGCATGACCACAGGGGGAGGCGTCTCCGCGTGCTGCCCCGGCCATGAGCGTGGACTCCGCAGCTCCCATTGGCCAGGAACTGCAGCTATTGGGAGCTGCAAGGGCGGTGCCTGTGGGCAGCGGTGTGCGGAGACCCTTCCCCCCACAGCCCTCCTGCCTAGCAGCCGCTGCCAGAGGGGTGTGTGGGTCGCTTTCGGGAGCTGCCCAAGGTAAACACCAACTCTTCACCCTCTCCCGCATCCCAACCTCCTGCCCCTGCCCAGAGCCCACACCCCTCTCACACCCAAACTCTCTCCCAGAGCCTTAGGCAGGTGTGTGAGGCAGGGCAGAACTTGGACCCATTCTGGGCACCACCAAAAATTACACAAAACTGCTGCCCCTGGCCATATACAATCTGTACAGGAAAGCTATGTTAATTTTGGAGCTGTCATTCATTAAAAATCCTAGGGGAAAGTAAGTAAATTTAAGAGGATCCAGATCTACTCTACAAAGATATACAGTACTATAAGGGAACAGGGACTTTGGGGGAAAATATATATATAAATATATATATAAAAAAGTCATACAACTGATGCAGTTAGTTCTTGCTTTAAAAGGGTGTGTAAAACAAACGTCATGACAGTAGCCAGTGTTGATACAATAGGTGTCAGAGCAGAGTTTACACTTTGTACATATCCTGCTTTTTCCAATATTTTCCTTTCAACATTTCTTATACCTGTGAAATATAAGAAATTTAAAATAATGTAATGTAAAAAAATGTAAAGCAGAGCTAACGTTTTCAAGAGAAGACCATTCTAAACAGCAAAAGCCTTCCTTATACTAAGCCTGGATTTGGGCAACATTGATATCAATTGAATTGCGTGCACCAAAAACAAATTTATAGCCCTACTTTGATAGCATTAAGATGGTAACACAAAAGCTATTTAAACATTGTTACTGAATCTATTTTTCCCTTTAAACAAACAAACAAACAAAAATCTTATGATTAAACAAAAACCTAAGTGACTACCTTACATATATACTTTTAGATTTGGCAGAAATTGATTTTGATTTTTTTTAATAACTTCAATCGATAATACCATTTTTTAAAAAAATTCTATTGATTTAAATTTTCACCATTGTGTAAAATTATGTGTTTAAGCATTTTTTATTTTAAATCAAGTTTAAATTTTCACTGTTGCAGAAAACTGGGAGGGATGTCAAACAATAATTAATGACAGATATTGAGCTTCAAAAAGTTAAAGCTTTATAATCATTAATACACAACCAGTCAACATCACACCTCAAAATATAAAAAGTAAATATCCCTAAATCAAGCAGCATTTTCCTTACTTTGCCTATCTATAAATTTAAGTTACTATTGATGGAAATATTTTTTGTTGGTTTGTGGATATATGGTAAAATTAACATTTCCTGATAAAAGACTATATATTTTTGGCCTTTAAAAGCATTAAATGATGGATAAACAGTAAATAGACTCAAATGTTTGCACTTAGGTTCAGTTAAACATTGATTTTAGACAGCTCTCTTTTCATTACTATGTTTACCTTCCTAAATCTGTATTTTTGTATAAATATTTTATTTCCATATTTACTCCAGAATTCTGCAGGAAGTCTTTACAAGGGCTACATTTAAGATAGCATGGGTTGTGATGAACAGGACGATGGGCTTGCTTTGTACTGGTTCAGAATCCCAGTTTTGCTTTGAGTTTTGGGTTTGTGTGAAAATGCAAACTCAAAGCCGAAAAGGGAAGGGAAAACAAAAAATGTCTGTCAGTGAGCTGCACTAAAATTGATCAAATCACCTCCACTTCAGTAACCTTTTCACCCAGTAAGCCTGGCCCTCTCTTCAGTGGCCTGGAATATGTCCACTCCCTTCTAAGGCATCCCGTTAGTTACCTTTTGTAGCCTTGAGGGAGAGCCACCTTACCTACTTCCTCTTATGTGAAGCCTTTAGAAGGCTGCTTCTCTCCCATCCAGAGTAAGGATTTTTGTGGACAGTGGGAAGCCTGTTTCCTTTGTCCCCTTCTCCGTATCACACTTGGTCCCAATGTTCTATTTTTGTGTCCCACTTTATCTCTGTGTACCACCCGTTCAAAGGTTAGGAGCCTTCTTATAAGAGCAGCACCTCAGTTTACTGCTGACTTTCTAAGATTATTTCTGGAGAACTGACACACTTAGTGTTCCTCTCTTGACCATCCATAGGAGTGTAACTCCCTGGTGGTATACCCTGCAGCTGTCCCACCTGATCTAGGATTTCCCCCTATTCAGTTTATCCTGGCTGCTTCTGATCATTTTCCCCCCCTAGGCTTCCGTTTGGTCTCACCCATGTATGGAGACTCATCACATATCTTTCTCTCATCTTCCTTTGACCATATGCACAGCTCTTCTGGCCTCCAGTACTCTGATTTCCCTGTTTGATTCCCTGGCCAGGATCATGGAAATTCAGGCTTTAGGCTCTGTGGTAAGGGATTTATGAGGTTGGGCTGCCTGGAGAAAGGGAAATATTGCAACACAGGATGCAACATTCCAGTTACATTACCACCAGAGCAGGCAAAGACGAATTATCTCCTGTGGAGAGATGCCACCCCATATGCACTCTTTAATTGTTACCCTTTTTATTGCCAAATCACAGCATTTCTTATTTGCTGCCCTTTATCCCTATAGCTCTCCTGACCATTAGTGCTTTCCAGCTTTTGGTCTCCTATTGAATAGCTCAGTTTTGGGTCATTTTTACCTATATATATTAGCTGAATTTCTTCTTCTTATTTTCTGCCATATTGCTAACTTCTCTAGATTACCTCTGTATTATTACTGTGTTATGATCACCTCCTGATTTAGTGTCAGCCAGTTTGATCAATGTGTTATTTACCTCCACTTCCAGATCATGAATGAAGAGATTAAATAGGACAAATCTTAACATCCCCCCTCCCAACTTAATGCTGTTTTATCATTCCACTTTGTTTATGGCACTTCAATTTCCCATCTAGGTAAGTGTTCGCATCTAGGCCAGTACAAATTAATCTTGCGATCTTGGTCTCTTCCCGGATTCTTTGTTAAATCGCTTGGTAGGGGCAGCGTACCAGATTTTAACCTAAGCTGGTAAGAATAAGCTTAGGGGGTCTTTCATGCGGGTCCACATATCTGTACCCTAGATTTCAGAGTGGGGAAGGAACCTTGACAGCAACAAATGTTATTAGGAAGCTAGAGGGAATAATTTATGAGAAAAGAGAGCCAAATATGCATGGTTTGACTAAGCAGTAAAGGTGATATAAGATTTTACAAGTATTTAAAGAGTATAAACACCAAGGAGAGAATGAGTGGAATGGCGGGTATAAGTAGGAGAAATGGGATGAAATTTAAAAGAAAAATGTAGGCTCAAAATCAGGGTTGGGAATCTTATTAGCCCCATTGCTTGGAATGGTTGAAATTAGACAGGATCAGGGAGTAGGCTAGGTAATATACCATAGGGAGCCACACTGGCAAAATAAATAAATAACATGATACTTCAGGGGTAACATTTTCAAAAGTTCCTAACTGACTGAGGAGCCTAAGTTCTGCTGACTTTCAGTGGAGAAAACAGAACAGGGGTTCATGAACATCCTTTTTAGAGACAAGTGGTTTTAATACACAGAGCAGTTTAAGTTTCTATAAGTCACTGATATTGGAGAGAAAGCACAGTTACCATTTTATATACTACTATAAAATAGCTACTTTTTATACCTTTGATTGCCTTTGCAAAAGATTTTTCCCAAGCATACATTTTGATCAATTTAATGCATGTTAAAATCTCATTCATTGTTCGCACTCGAGTATCAGTCACTGACATAGCAGCTCGTCGGAATATGGATGTGAGCTTAGCCATGAGCATCTGCAATCAAGATGTAAAAATGCTATTAAAACACATCCTTAAAATGGAGATGTCTAACAGAAAATGTGAATTTAAGCAAACATGTTTGAGAGTGTGTTTGTGTGGATAGTAAATGCTTACAACTGGCAATATTGCAGGAGCCAATTGCCACATCCTTTTAAATTGACAGCATTATATTGCTACCTCACTAGCTAGTCTTTATACATTTGAATGTTTTTCCTCCATATGTTCTCAAACTCTTTTTTGAATATTCATGTTTCCAGTTTCTATTGATATTCATTGTAGTATTCCAATGAACACATTAAAGGCCTCATTCAGGATTCCATTTTTGTATCCAATAACATATATTATATAGATTTCTTGTCCTTTTCTAATTTCATAGAATCATAGAATCTCAGGATTGGAAGGGACCTCAGGAGGTCATCTAGTCCAACCACCTGCCCAAAGCAGGACCAATCCCAATTTTTGCCCCAGATCCCTAAATGGCCCCCTCAAGGATTGAACTCACAACCTTGGGTTTAGCAGGCCAATGCTCAAACCACTAAGCTATCCCAACTTGACTCTTCTGCTAAGATGTGTGTCACCTAAACTAGAGCTTGCTTCCATGTTCCATGTCAGAGGCCTTTAACGTATCATGTAAAAAACAGGAACAGATTTGTATGTTCCTATGCACCTTACTATTTAGAAATGACAAGGGAACAACAGGAACAGCTGTGATTTCCTATGCACCTTAATATGTAGATTCAACAATCTTATATATATTTTTACCCTTACAGATGCTAATATCAAATTAGAAAAAGAACGAGAAAGCTATACAATATATATTACTGGATACAAAAATGGAGGCCTGAATGAGTCCTTTAATGTGCTCAGTGAAATACTGTAATGAACAGCAATAGACACTGGAAACATGAATATTCAAAAAAGAGTTTGGAAGTATATGGAGGAAAAACATTCAAACGTATAAAGACTAGCTAGTGAGATAGCAATATAATGCTGTCACTTTAAAGGAGTTGCAATATTGCCAGTTGTAGCCATTGACCATCCACACAACCACACACTCAAAAAAAACCTGCTGCCACCATATTGAAAACACTTTGAGGCCATGGTTTGTGGTTCTGTGTGTTTAGCTCCTGTAGGTATGACAGCATTATAGGAGATTATCAACTGTACTTTAGAAACTGTTAAGATGTGTCTGGAAAAATTTAATCAATTGAAAACACAGTTCATTAACTAAACAGCTCTATGTCTCCATTTTAAATAGAAATAAAATACATATAGCTTCATGTAAAAGTAACAATGGATTATTCCAATGTTACTGCTTGAAAGGAAAGCTCCTTTAACTATTCTGAATGAAGTTTATTCTTTATATGAAAAATTTAATCACAGTGAATATTCAATTAATACATTAATTAACACACTCGAAGTATCTTAAGACCATATTTTCATAATAGTCTCTATGCTTGCACAAGTTATTGATTGTACAACAGGTACAAAATTGCAGTTACATATGTTAGACTTATCATCTGTAACTATCATACCTGATTGTTTTTGAAAATTTGGCCCCTGTGTTGTCTTTAAATCACATTCATTTTAGTTTTTCTAAAATGCTTACGTAGCAACACTAAAGTGAAAAGATACTAGTGAGTAGATATTGCAGTGCTGTGTATCAGAATGAGATCAAAGACCAATGTAATAGAAAATTCAGATATTGGGACAAATTCTCCTTTTAGTTATTCCAGAGCAACTGTGAGAATGGAGTTACTTTGGATTTACTGAGAGAAGAACATGGTCCTTTACTGAGTTATTTAATAAAATATTATTAAAGGTAAGGATTTTCAACGGAGCCGAAGGAGTTAAGTATCCAACTCAACATTAAATTTTAGTGCCTTATACCCTTGGGTCCATTGAAAATCTCAGCCTTACATTTAATATTGATCAATGTACATATAAAATGATTGGGAAAATTAGTCACTTTACCTGTAGCGGTATAAATATAATATAAACAAATGTTCCTGTGAGTGCAGTGGGACCAAGAATAAGACAAGAATATATGGTGCAAACGATCATTAGTACAGGCACAATAATTGGCAGAGGACAAAATAAGGCAGCTTCAAACATTCGATAGCCATCATTAGCTAATACATTAATGACCTGCAAACATATAAAAAGAGAGAGATGAATATCAATCCTTTTATCAATATTTTTGTGACCAAGAATTTTTAAACCAATCATGTTATTATAATCCCAGGAGTAAAACTTTCAGGATCCACTATCCATATATTGTTTATTAGTGCATCAAGACTTAAGTGACTATACCATTTCAATTGACTTATTTTAGTATTTCACAAAAACAGCTCAGACTTTAAAGGCCACATGGAGGTTAAGAAGTAGAATATGATTATGAAAACTTACCTCACCAACAGAGATGTGCGTCAAAGACTTAAATGCTAATAGATATTCAAAAGCTACTGTAGATACAGCAACTTTTAGTCGTATAGCTGTACGGTAGTTGATGGCCCATGCCAATGCCCAGAATATTACTTTGGAAAGTTCAGCAAGAAAAAGTGCTATGCAGAGTCCAATTCCCTGAATGATGTCTTTGGAGACGCTTTCACTGTGCTGTAGAATTTTATGAATGATCACAGTCTACAAAGAAATTTCAGAATTATTTTTTAAAATTGCATCATGAAAAATTTCACATCTGTTACCCTTTGGGAAGTTCAACACAGCAATGTCAGGAACTGTGCTGCTTCCACAGATACCTCTAAAATGCACACTCCTTTCAGTGGCATGTAGAGTTCATAAACTACATGCCCCCCTAGCAGCAGTATACCTAGCAGTGTAGATGGTGAAGCACTGCTTAGGTGAGTGGAGTGATGAAATGGCTGAACCATGCAGATATGTCCCCTATGTTACTCTGCAGTACCTTTTCATCTATGCAGCTATTTTTAGTAGTGTAAATGCTACCTCCTCATTGCTGGAATCTTTCACCACTGCAGGGAAAGGTACCAGCAGCAGGGAGCTACTGGGGAAAGGTTCTGGCAGGTCTCCCCACCTTCAAGAGCCTTTCCCCTCTGGCTTCCCCCTCACACGAGCCTTTCCCCACTGTCCACCCTCCCTCCCCTTAGAGCCTTTCACAGATGTGTACACATTTCATTGCAGACTCAACTGGCTTTTCACTGTAGGGTGTAGCTACACATACCCTAACACCACTGCAAGTGGTGTTCGCAGTGTAGGCATACCCAGCATGATACCATATGGGATTTACACATGTAAATAATAGAGGTTTTGGGAAGGAAAGTATATTTTATATTCATGAGGTACTAAAGGACAGGCACTCAGATACTATGGTGATGAGTGCAGGATAATGCCTGGCTAGATTTTAATAGACTGTTACCAGTTGCCTATCTATTTGTCTGTATACCACTATCTGTCACATTTGAGAACCACTTGGTTTCACTGCGGGAAGATTCTGAAATTAGTTACTTGAATTATTGGCCCAATAAAAATATTTATCCACTCTTGATATCCTGGTATAAACCACTGAAATCAGCTCAGGTAGCTAGTTACCAAAAGTTGCTGTTACTCGGTGAGGGAGGTATGAACAAATACATTAATTGATCAAACTGAAATAATGGGGATTTCAACTAAGTGTGCTTAAACTGGTCAATTGTCACATCAGAACAAGATTTAACAATTGCTTTTTGCAACAAATAGTTCCAAAGGCAGAGATTGTTCTGGACTTGTTTCTTATTACCACACAGTTGGTTCAAGGACTATAAGAGAGCTACAAGATAATATTGACTGTGATACGATTAAGTTCAACATCCTTGGAGGAAGAATCACACCAAAAGCTAGTATGCAGAGACTAAAATTTAGAAAGTGGGATTTTTTAAATATAAAAAGAGGATGATTGGCAGAACTGAAGGACAACAAATTTAAAGTTGCTAAAGGAAAAGACTAACACAAAATTTAATGAACCATTGGAACTCATTCCCATGAGATATCATTGAGATCAGGAGCTCATTAGGATTCAATAAAAGGATTAGACATTTCTATGGCTAATGAGAATATCCACAGTTACATGGGACAGGAATAAAAAATTAATGCTACAGTAGTACATGTAATAAAAAGAAACCTCTGACAGGAATCAGGGCCTTCAGCAGAGCCAGTCTAGCAGCATAGCCTGCAGCAGACACTCTCTGGACAATATAATGAGCACAGCTAGCCTGTGGCTGCTTGATTGGCTACACAGCCTATTTGACTGGAAGAGTCATCAGAATGGCTCTTAAGCCCAGCAGCAACAGCAGTTCAGGGCCGCTCAAAGTATTTGCCTATGGCAGCAATAGCTCCTGAGTTTCTTGTTAGCTTGTTTCTAGGCCTGCTTCTGCCTTACCTCACTCCAGGTAACCTAGTTCTTACAGGGAGGGTAGCTAGAGCCCAGGCTCTAGCCCAAACCCAGACGTCAACACTGCAATCTTATAGCACTGCAGCCTGAGCTCAACGGGCCAGCCACAGGTGTTTGATTGCAGTGCAGATGTACCCTCAGGCTCTCCGTTCCTCTCTTCCCACAAACAGTTTTTTTTTTAAAATCACTGGAAATCACTAACGTGGTAGAATAATCTGATTTGTCAATTTGTTTCTGAAATCCTTCTGACTTATCTGGGTTTCCTCCTTACTCAAATTCTTCTCAAACAGATACTATCTCTCTCAAGCCCACAGAAATATCTTTGAAAATCATCAAAGAATGGTGAAGCAAAGTTTCCCCCCAAAAGTCTGCCATTTCTACTTTAAGAAGCTGTAAAATGTAAGCAATAAATAGGGATAGGTGAATGACAAGAACTGCGGATCTATCAAACTTTGAAGATGGCCCTGTAGCCCACCCCTTTCTTGTGTGGAATCTGCCCCATCGCTACAACAAGTTATGGCTCCTCTACTTGATGCTATTGCCTTTAGAGGCCTTTGCTTCCTTGATTTTCTGTAGCAGGAACCATTTTGCATGTCTCTTCCTTTTTAAAAAGTTGTTAAAATCCCCATTCCTTTCTTTCCCCTTACTATGGAGATTCTCAACAAACAATCTTTTGCTTTGTGATTGTGAGGTAGATGATACAACTGAGATTTTTGAGATGGTCAGAAGTTAATGTGATGACATTATGGGGCATTTTTACCATGCAAGGGTTCTTTTGGATTTTTTTAGTACTCATGTACATCTTCCAGATAAAGCATATTTGCCAAGCAAGCTCATGGGCTTGCCTGCTTATAGAGGTAATCACATTTAAATGGAATTGGTATTGTACAAATGTTTAACTCCTGACTTCACAACAGACATGGCACTAGTAAACAGAATAATAATGCAGGATACTCTTAAAATCTGTAAATGAAATAACATATTGCATGTAGTAAAGATACTGTGATACATTGACTAGGTACTCAGACTACAGTGATGGGTAGAAGGACTCAGAACATGTTTCTCACTAATGGAACATTGCTGTTAGGGTGGCTGTGAAGAATTCAATAATAAAAATTACTTTAGATTTCTATTGATTTGTCATATATAGAATATGGGGATTCTATATGTATGAACAGCTAGCTGGTCTTAAACTCTTCCTGAACTCTTATAAGTTGAAGCTCATGTTATATGTCACCAGAAATCTTTTTTAGATTTGCAATAAAACATCTGATTTGACCCAGACCTTCCATGTCATCATACTTTAGATGAGACATTGCTTTATAAAAAACAAATATTAAAGAAGTAGACTCATTTGACCTTGAGACATCCATGGAATACTCTCATTACAGGTGATTGGTGAGGTTAATGTCCTGTAATGCCTTTTAATTCTTTAAAATTCCATCAATAACTGAGCAACAAAAAATTGTCTCCATTTCCCATACTTAGTTCACAAGAGAGAGATTAATTGCAGTACACTAAAACTAACTGTTAAAGGGTAAATCCTGCCCGACCTCTCTACAGCCACAGAGGCTTTCCTGGCAGTGGAACTGGTGAGGTGCAAATTAGAGTGAGAGTTCTGGTGCTCTGCAAAGCTTAGTATAATTTGGAGCTCATCTCAGTGGACAGTCCCCAACATGCCAGCCACAAGGATCAAATGGGCTTTGGGACAGGGCCAAAGGATCTGCTACTACATAGATCCTCCTGTCTTCTCTCGACTGCAGGGTGGGGGTGGAACCACAGAGGCAATGCAGATAGAGAGCAGTTCCATTATTGTTTTTTTACCTTTAATTACAGTATTAGGCTAAATCAATATAAGCCAGTTGCCATCTGATTTAAATGTGTCCACACAGGGGCTTGCACCAGTTTAACTCACTGGATTTTAAACACTATTTTAGTTAAACTAGTGCAACTTTTGTTGTGTGATATGCCTTCCCTTATGTATGTATATTCTTCATAGAATCTGAACATATGATGTCTTTTCAATATTATGCTACTCTTGCGCACACACACAAGTATGGTGTGTGAGGTGGGTGAGAGAGAGAGCTCTGCAGAGAAAATAAACCAAGGAGAAACCCAGTTTTGTAATCCTGCTACTTGTTCAGATTATGAGAACATGGAAATGGAAAAAATTGACTGTGCTTCCTATCTTTCTGCAATATTTACTTAAGAGTCATCAATTCCTCTAATATTCCTGTTAGTAAATTTCTTTGCAAGAACATCTGTGGAAAAGAAACACAAAGATGTGTGAACCCTTTTTAAAAGATGAACAGATATTTTTGGAAGGTTTTTGGCAACATTTACCCAATTGTAGCCCAGCTCTTTCCTATTTGTCTTCTGTGTCCTTTAGATTTTGTTTCCACATAATTGTTTGTCATTTTGTTTTGTTAACATAGCACAATAGACCTTGGACACTATAGCTCAAAATATGTTACTGTACATGAAAAAAGTAATTAGCTTGAATAGAAGGCAAACTACACTCAGCCTAATATTCATTTCTAGACCATTTAATTAACATCCATCAAAGCTGAACACAGAGAATAAAATAATAACCATAAAGAATAATGTAAAAATATTTGACAATAATGCTGTAAATTGATTGTAAAATTGTTAATCAGTATGGAACCACTTACTGGTCCTAAAGCAGCCAAGATAATACAAATGAAATTTGCTATCACATCCACCAAAATTCTAGTTCTCTGAAATTTAAGAACTACTCTGCCCAAAGAAGCTTTTTCAGGCCCAACTCTCGCAAGCTCTGCTTCCCAAAGGAGTCGAAATCTGGAGAAAAAATATCCCCACATGTTAAAAGAGTAGAAGGTTAAATAGAATGGTAAAGCATTTCTTCTAATCACAACAGTTAATAAGAAACATATATGAAACTGCTACTATGAAAAAATTAAAATTCGGTTCCTCATCCTGTCAATCAATAGTTATAGAAATCTAAAAATTATAACATTTTTATAGATCCACAATTCATGAAGGGAATTCATTATTCAATGTAATTCCTTTAAAGAAATTATCACATTGAAACATTAACATTTGCAATCTGAGGACATATATTCTTATCTGTTCAGCTAAGTGTATGTATACCAAAATGGACTGGGTTGAAATAGGTTTCAGAGTAGCAGCCGTGTTAGTCTGTATTCTCAAAAAGAAAAGGAGTACTTGTGGCACCTTAGAGACTAACAAATTTATTAGAGCATAAGCTTTCGTGAGCTACAGCTCACTTCATCAATCTCAGGAATTAATTGATTGCAGATGGTACCTGGGGCTGAACTAATGAACCACTAAATCAAAGTTACATAGGGTCTTTAATATGCTTTTCCCAATCAATTATGTGCAAAATTTACTAGTCCTTTCCAAGATCTTTGCAATACATTTAGGCTCAATACTGTATGATGCTGACATTCTGGTCTTGATCCAGCAACACATTTAAACATGTGTTTAAAGTTAATGTACTTATGTGCATTGCTAGATTTGGGGCAGAATGTTCAGCACTTGTCAGGATTGAGCCCTTCAGGTCTGTTTCAAATCCCATTAATGGAAAGACTCCCATGGACTTCAGTGGGCATTGGACCAGGACCTGTAGTGCCATAGCTGAAGAAGTCTTGTCTGCCATACAGAAGGCTAAAATTTTGGGGGAGTTCTTGATTTCAACACACCTGGGTCTTCCTTGTGGGGAGTTGCCCCCTACCTCAGCTTCTTGCAATGTAGAATCCTTGTATAAGATATGCGGAGAAAGAATAAATGGAAAAGCAATAAAGGAGAGAAGACTCAAGAAGTTTTGTTTCTTTCTCCCTTCTTCGGTATCTTTTTTTCAAAAACCAATCCCAACAACTTGTTTTCTTCTTTTCCTTTCACTTCCTCCTCTTTTTTTATTGTTTAATTGTTTTTTGCTTAAGGATCCTGTACTGAGTCAAACAGTAGGAAACATGCAAAACATTTTGCAGCTAAAAACTGCTATTATGTGTTATATCTAATGCCCCCCCCAGGAAGTCTCAAATCATGACTCTCAATAAAGAACACCACATAAGGAGGAATCTTACAATAATTATATTGAAATTGAAATAGTTCTACCTTTTTGCATTTGGCTCTGAACTATCATGATATGATAATGGAGGCAAGGTGTCCATGTTAATATTGTGTCTGTATCCTTTGATCATTAAAGATGAAAGCCAAGAATATGTAGCAAATGAGAACAGTCCTGCATTATCCATTGGGTTAACAGCAGATCTAGGGGGAAAATACAAGCTACTAATACAGTATTCAAGTTAATTTCACAGTTGTCTCACTGACCTTACAGATGTTAACTGTAGAAAATTATGTTTTCTGGGCCATACAAAGGCCTTTTGATACTGTTAGGCAGAGATCATCATGCATCCCTTAGTGGAGTGATAGATAGTATGAATACACTACTTATTAATTAATGATAAGGTAAGGTCACACTGATGGGGTAAGAATCTAGTCTGTAGCTTCCAAAGCACTCTGTGTGCTCAGCTTCTGAGCTAAAAACCAGCTTCATTACTTGAAGTCAACTGGCATTTTCTGCATTTAATCAGTATCCTCCTCAGATAATGCTCCAGGGTTACTCATGCTAGCTTTCAACAATGCTGAAATGTCAGATTCTGTCAGTTTAGCTCAGCTCAGATTATGCCTAAAAATTTTGTTGGCAATGTATTAACTCAATTAACCAATTAAATATGAGTGTGACACTGTTAGCAGTTCATTAAAACATAGTTAATGCAATTTCAGCCCCTAAAATACATTTGAAGTAAATGCTAGCTTAATAGTTGGGGAGGTAGGGGTAACCAAGATTTCCTGAGAAATAAATTTTAACCTTCATTAGCCATCAGAAAATGATTTTCTTTCTGTAGATTTTCTTTCTATATAATATATTTCAATTATAAATAAATGTGACTTGCTTTGCTTTGGGGCGGACAGGAATCATTGTTTTTAAACTAGGTTCATATTTGTGGTGAAAGGTCCTTTCATCATCTCGTATATCTAGATGAGGTAGCAGATACGGTGCTGAAGTAACCATTGTGCTGGTTTGCAGGTACCAAGGTTCCTTATGCTCAGTCAGATTTCTCTTTGAAGTAAAATTTGAAAAATAGAACATATTAGCATTAATTACTTTTAAGTAACATTTTAAAATATGTGGTAAAGCCCATAACCATTTTCAAACCCCAACAATATCTTATTAGCCAAAGGCTGGAAAGGATCTCCATAGTTATCTATTTCATTTCCTTGCACACGTTTAGATATACACATACACTCTCTCCCCATTTATAATGCTCCCATCACCACGGTAACTCAGTAACCAAAACTATAAAAACCTACAAGATTTTCCAAAGCCTTTTGCCTTTGCCTTCTGATGTACTGAGAAACCCCATTAAACCACAATACACTTAACACTTGCAGCTCAGCATCTCTCAAAATCAGGTCATTTATTTTTGGTACCTAATGTGGATATAGGCCCTCAAATTTTAGGTACCTATACTTGAAAATGTCAGCTTATGAGTTTAATCAAGTTTATGGTTAACATCTCCGACACTGTTGACTCAGTGATCTCCCTTGGCAATTTAGGGTCTTATCCAAACCCCACTGAAGTCAAGGATGCTAGAATTGAGCCCTTAATCTGTCTTTGTATGTTATACTGCCAAATCCTTTCATCATTTTTGTAGCCTTTTTATGGAGTTTCTCTTCAGTCTTTTTCTAGTGAAACTTTTCAAAGCATAAACATTCAGTCTGAGTCTGAATGCACTAAAACTATATTAAGAGATGAAGTGTGTATATACCCCAGAATAGCTTTGGTTCTCCCTCCACCTTCCAGTGTAGTATCTGTAAATTCATGTTGGATTTTTGTGCCTTTACCCATCTCTGTATTTAAGATGTCTTAACCAACAATCTCCAGTTTGCACTTCTGAATGCTATTATTTCTATCCTCCACACCATGCTCACATAATTCATTTTTCAAAGTAAACTCATTCCCACTTATTTCTGTCCAGTTCTCTAGTTCTCTCTGGATCATTCTGTAATTCTTTCTAAGGGCACATTTGCAAATCCTCCTCCAGAAATTTTGTGATATCTGCATATTTGATCAATTTACAATTCATTTATTCCAAATTGTTTATAAAATATTAGACAAACATAGACCCAATATTGATGCTATTAGGACCATACACCCATTTGATATCTTGCTTTCATGTAATGAAAATAAACCGTTTGATAGTACATTGATGGAGACTGTACATACCCTGAGCAGAGAGATTTATCTAAGCAGGAGCCAGATTCTGATTTCCCTCACTCCATTTTAAACCAGTCTTACCCCGTTTTCTTCACTGGAGTTAGTCTTGATTTATATCTGTGAAACTGACATCAGCCATCTCTAGAATATGTATAAATGCTGGGAGATGGAAACAGGCATCTTGCTCGTTTCCATTGTTTCTTCCTTTATTTTTTAAAACCTGTTTGTGCCATTTAATTTGTTTGCATGGTCCCTTTGGTCCTGCATACAACGAGCATGGACACTTTGAATGGAATATTTTCACCCAAATATTCCCAAGGCTAATGTAGTGCCCATCTTTAAAAAAGGGAAGAAGGAGGATCCTGGGAACTACAGGCCGGTCAGCCTCACCTCAGTCCCTGGAAAAATCATGGAGCAGGTCCTCAAAGAATCAATCCTGAAGCACTTAGAGGAGAGGAAAGTGATCAGGAACAGTCAACATGGATTCACCAAGGGAAGGTCATGCCTGACTAATCTAATCGCCTTTTATGATGAGATTACTGGTTCTGTGGATGAAGGGAAAGCAGTGGATGTATTGTTTCTTGACTTTAGCAAAGCTTTTGACACGGTCTCCCACAGCATTCTTGTCAGCAAGTTAAGGAAGTATGGGCTGGATGAATGCACTATAAGGTGGGTAGAAAGCTGGCTAGATTGTCGGGCTCAACGGGTAGTGATCAATGGCTCCATGTCTAGTTGGCAGCCGGTGTCAAGTGGAGTGCCCCAGGGGTCGGTCCTGGGGCCCGTTTTGTTCAATATCTTCATAAATGATCTGGAGGATGGTGTGGATTGCACTCTCAGCAAATTTGCGGATGATACTAAACTGGGAGGAGTGGTAGATACGCTGGAGGGGAGGGATAGGATACAGAAGGACCTAGACAAATTGGAGGATTGGGCCAAAAGAAATCTAATGAGGTTCAATAAGGATAAATGCAGGGTCCTGCACTTAGGATGGAAGAATCCAATGCACCGCTACAGACTAGGGACCGAATGGCTCGGCAGCAGTTCTGCGGAAAAGGACCTAGGGGTGACAGTGGACGAGAAGCTGGATATGACTCAGCAGTGTGCCCTTGTTGCCAAGAAGGCCAATGGCATTTTGGGATGTATAAGTAGGGGCATAGCGAGCAGATCGAGGGACGTGATCGTTCCCCTCTATTCGACACTGGTGAGGCCTCATCTGGAGTACTGTGTCCAGTTTTGGGCCCCACACTACAGGAAGGATGTGGATAAATTGGAAAGAGTGCAACGAAGGGCAACGAAAATGATTAGGGGTCTAGAGCACATGACTTATGAGGAGAGGCTGAGGGAGCTGGGATTGTTTAGTCTGCAGAAGAGAAGAATGAGGGGGGATTTGATAGCTGCTTTCAACTACCTGAAAGGGGGTTTCAAAGAGGATGGCTCTAGACTGTTCTCAATGGTAGCAGATGACAGAACGAGGAGTAATGGTCTCAAGTTGCAATGGGGGAGGTTTAGATTGGATATTAGGAAAAACTTTTTCACTAAGAGGGTGGTGAAACACTGGAATGCGTTACCTAGGGAGGTGGTAGAATCTCCTTCCTTAGAGGTTTTTAAGGTCAGGCTTGACAAAGCCCTGGCTGGGATGATTTAACTGGGACTTGGTCCTGCTTTGAGCAGGGGGTTGGACTAGATGACCTTCTGGGGTCCCTTCCAACCCTGATATTCTATGATTCTATGATTCTATGAAATAATGTTTACGCACAGTTCACTAGAAAGGTAATAAGTGCTAGCACAGTTCTGGCCCTTAGGACATGTTTACAAAAGAGATTCTATCTGTCTTCCTTTTCTTTCTAGTTTAAGGCAATAAAGTGCATTTGAAACACCATAACCATTATATTTCCCAGAAAGCAGATTAGACCTTGTAGGAATATATGAACAAAGTGTTTGACACAATATGCTGAGCACTGAACACACAACCAAGAAAAATGAACTCTTTGGTGAATGAGGACTGAGATTTGCAAATAGGACATTTTCTAGCAACCTTCTTCTAAAATGCTGAAAAGGGCATATCTTTATGAAAAAATGAAAAAGACTGATTACCATCTGTATCACTCAGAGATTCAAGCCCTATAACCTTTTATTTCTTGTTACATTTTTAGTCCTGTAAATGCTCAGAAGGATACTGGGCAAAATAACTCCCATTATTTGCAATTTTTTTTAATAAACTTACTGCAATCATGTCAACTGAAGATGATAATCTCCCCAATACAACTATTCTGATTTAAAATACTCAACTGATTTAACAATAAAATTGAAGCTGCTGAGAAATCAAGTTGCCATACTTTTCATGAATTTTTAAAATGGTGCTCTTTGCAATTCAACTGCAAAAACCATGTCTCATGTCAATTTCCTTTGGTCAAATCTCTAAAGGTTTCATTTTACCATTTCTTTCCCTGTTTTTTTTTAATGAAGATATAAAAAGTACAATATAGTGAGTCTTCTAAAAAGATGTAAAGATATATTTTTGAAGAACAGTTGTTATATAAACTGCTAATGGACAGCTACAGGACTCAATCAGCAATATAGATCATAATATACTTATGTGATAAACAAGTATCTGCTCATAATGATGTTGGAGATTTTAGTCTGACAGTGAAAGTGTATTATACTTGATTATGTAAAATTGAGTTTTCACTGATGTAGTTCACATGATGCCATTAAAACAGGAAATGTTAATTTTGTAACATTATACTTGTGATAAATTGCGGGGGAAAGCTCTCCCTTTGCAGCCGCAGAAAAACTAATCTCTACTCAAATACATGTGAAGTAAATGCTAGATTATTATTTGGGAAGGTGGGGATAACCAAGACCTCCTGAAAAATAAATTTTAATCTTCATTAGCCATTGGAAAATGATTCAGGGCATCAAGTTCTTTTGTGTGTGTTTATATAAATACATACACAATGAATATGTGTATAAGTCACACATATATGTATTGTGTAAATATTCATCCCAGGACTGGTGATAGGGGATGGGGAATTCTTGTTTTTAATGTTAGAATTAGGAGAGACAGCCTCCTCTCTCTGCTGGAGGATCCTGCCATTTTTGGAAGACTTTAATATTGATGTCACATAAGGCTGTAAGATAAGCTGCACCTCTCCCTTCTGTCAATTTTAGGAACAGAAGTACTGATTCTTAGAGCCTATGATATTCCTGAAATTTCTCATGTACAACCAAAGCAAAACTTTTTGAAAGTTTGAAAGGTCATCTGTGTATATAAACTTCAATTCAGGAAGCTATCCTTATTCAGGACAACCCTGAATACATACTTAACTTTGACTTCAGTGAGATTTAAGCACAAGCTTAAATGCTGTCCAGAACAGGGATGGAGTAAGTAAGTGTTAAGTGCTTTACTAAATCAGAGCCTAATAAAAAGGTGTATATGGTAAAAGCAAATTTTATTTTGTTTTTAAGATCACCTTTAATTAATAATGATGAATGAAACATAGACTATCCCAAAAGATGTGCATAACAATTTAATGCATCCTGGATTTAATTAAATAGAATAAGGGTCAAATTCTGCTCTGTTACACTAGTGCAACCCCACTGAAATTTATGGTTTCAGAGTAGCAGCCGTGTTAGTCTGTATTCGCAAAAAGAAAAGGAGTACCCGTGGCACCTTAGAGACTAACAAATTTATGGACATGCACCAGTGTAACTGAGAGCATAATTGGCCCTACATTTCTAATTATAGTACCAATAAACAATCTTTAGTCTCTGGCAGCTGTGGGACTGGGATTAAAAGGTTGTTTGAACAGGGCAGGAGGTGGGCAAAAACTTCCAGCTCTGGGCTAAAGCATATAGCAAGTTAAATCTGCTTTTCCTCTCATTATTTTATAGTTCACTTCAGAACTGCTTGCACATGATATTCTCCATTTGTCTTCCTGCACAAGGCCTGAAATATGTGTTTACCCTGTATATATTCAATAATGTTGATGAAATAACTTGCCATATTGGATGTCATTTGAGGAGAAACTAGTTTAGCACAAGTTATTTCACTCAGATCTCCAATTTTGGTGAAATGTGCCCCTTCCCTTCTCTGTGATGTATAGGAGGTCCTCCTCAATTATCTTGTAGTCCCTTCTGGTCTTAAACTATGACATCACAACCATGAATGTCAACCTGTACAGCACATTCTGAGTTGAGAATTCACACATTGTAATGTACATAATTGGGTCAGTTTTATGTAAATTACAACAAATTTCCCAGGTTTGTACTGCACAATTAATAATATCTAATATACCAGGTGGTCTTTGGGGCTTTCTGTTGTTTGTTAAGCCTGATTAATTGCAATTTTTAAATAACAATCCTTGGAACTTTTCTAAACAGCCACAAGGAACTTTTGTATAACATACTAAAGAACTATGTCTGCATTCAGAAGTACACTGCTTTTCACAAGGCAATTTGACCTGTTAATAAAAAGACAGCAGCTGCAGAGTTGTTTTAACAGAGATGCAATGCACAAAAATAAGTCTATATCTGCCATTGTTTTTTATGTACAATACTTTAATATTCTAACCAAATTCCTATGGGATAATACAACATAAGGAGGAGAGGCAAACAATGTAAGACAAAACAAATATATAACTTGAGCTAAAAAAGTTACTGAAGTAGACAGAAATTAATAGATTTGGTTCAATAAAGACAAATGCTAAAGTGAAAATCCTAAGAAGTGCTGAGCACATGCTAAATATCTGCAAGTACTGTGGACCACAGTGGGAATTGCAGGTGTTTAACAAGGGAGCAACATCTCTTGGGATTTGGCCACTTTTTTTTACCTAAGAATAAAATGTCTGTGCAATAATTAATATGGAAGAATGCTAGTTAGACAGCAATACTTCAGACAAAGATTTGGGCAAAATAATAGCCAGTAAATTGAATGTTACTCTACGGTGAAATACAGTTCCAGGGAAAGCACAGGCTGTATCAGAGGAGGTATTTTATATGAGAAAAGGGAGATACAGCACTAATGAAGCTGCATCTGAATTACCACAGAGATATTAATAAAATGGAGAGTATCCAAAGAAAAGCAACAAATATACTGAAAGATTTTGAAAACATGGTTAGGTATGGGTTAAAAAACATTAGTTAAATGAGGATTCACTAAGGGAATATATAAAGCCAAATCCAATCCTACACTGACGTTACTGTATGCTGTGCCACTGATGTGACACTGCTCTGAGCCAGCTACTGGAGGACTCCTCCTGCATAGGGGGTGTCCTAGGGTGTCACCTAGTCATTGTAGTAGCTCCCACCTCCCTGTGGCCAGAGGAGAGGTGTAACCAGGAGAAAAGGGGCATGACCACAGCAATCCCTGGCTATTGGAATAGCTCCTTGGGGTCATAAGCAATCATGATAATTTAATGGAGCATAATAAAATGATGATTATTATTATTACTGTTACACAGGTTGTCTCCTCTTTGCTCCACCTCTTATTTCATAATATATATACTAGGGAGCCTTATACTTGGGGCTCAAAGGACATCCTTTGGGAACCTGGTGTCAAGACTACTCATCCCTAGCCAGGCTCTCCTTCCTGCCTTAACTTTAGTCTCTTTACTGTTGGAATCTATGAATCAGAGTAGGTGGAACACTAGTGTTTTCTTTTTATTCCCTCTTTATTCTGTAGCCCCAATCTTTTTCCTAGCCTGCTCTCAGGTCACATGTAAACTAGCAAAAGCAGAAGCCTCCTCTGTAAGGGAAAACATTTTTTAAATGGAAGTTGTTAAATGGGAAAATTTTAAAGTAAAACTAACAAAAGACTTTGTGTGTGTCCCATGCGACAAGCTCCCCAATCCCTTCAGATAGCTACCCCCTAGCCTTGTAACATTTTCCTTTATAGGCTATCACTACAGTTATTGGGGAGTTCTTGTTCCCTTTAGCCACCAGAGGCCTCAAGCGCTGAGCACCCACAACTCCAGCTGATGTCAGTGGGAAATGTAAGCGCTCAGATAATTAGGGCCAAGTTGGACATCCCTAGCAGGTGCAACACAAGGCACTTATCTGTTTCCTGGGGGTCTTTCTTGTTCCTTTCCCTTCAAATTTTGTGTCTTGAATCTCTTTTTTATATTTTCTCTGGTACTCTTTCTCCTTCAGCTCATTTTCATCATCATCTGTTTCTCTCCACATTGCGGGAAATCCTGCCTATCGTTACTATTACACAAACCTCTCGCTCTCCAACTGCTCAGTCCAACTGCCGCTTGCAACCTGCAGGGAACCTTCTGGCACCAACATTCCTTCCCCAATTCTGTTAAGGAAACATCACCCCAAACATTCCTCCTGAAGCAAAAACTAGAAGGTGTCCATCGAGAATGCTTAACCTTTTTATGCATAAAGAGCAAATTAACTCCACTACAGACCCTCTTTGTAGCCCAGCAACAAGGCTCCCCTCCAGTGCAGGATCCTTTTGGGGACTGTAGTGCTGGAGCTAGCCACACCTATATTGAATCCTCTTTCAGAGATGACACATAGAAAAAGCAGAACGGTATTTCTTTTTTAGCCCCTGTGAGATTTGACAGCATGGGGATTCAGTCCTTGTCTATGGTGCAGGCAGGGAACACATCCTGCCACTTTGGTGTCTTTTAGTAGCCAGTCATGAAGAAAAGAAGCAGTCAGTAAGCTGTAGGATCAGCTGTGCAAATGCTGTTTCATGGTACAATATTAAGCACTTTTTAAATGGGTCCATCCTGTATTCCTTACCAAGACAATGAGGAGCTTTGCCTGAGTGTGGGATGCAAGATTAGGCCCTAAGATTGTCTTCCTCCCACAACTGTGACCTTTCTTAAAAGTCATAAACTGGAACTATTTTACCATTAATATACCATATTTACTTTGCAGACAAGAAAATCTTCATATGATCTACAGAGAAGAGAAATGCTCCTGCCAGTGTAAAGTGACACTGAAAGCTCCTTTTGTAGTGCCTTCAGACTGGGTGATTGAAAAATAGAATTTGGGCCACTATACATGGCTGTAATGTAGTTTAACTCAAAAAATTGTTACTTACGTAAGTGAGGCCGATAACTCCATTACCTTCCACATTTTTCTTTTTGTCTGAATTATTTTTGGGTCCAGAAAAACATTTACTCTTCTTACTTGGCATTTTCTGTTAATACCACAACTCTTTCTTTTCTAAAATAGAAAAGAAAAGAAAAACAAAAATTACAAAAACACAGCAAAGGTAAGTGAGCCTGAAGCCTTTTCCATTACCACAGCTTTTTCATTCAGTTAAACTGTGCTTAAGAAACACTTATATCCCATCAGCAGTTCGCTAAAAAAAAGCTGATCTGGTAGGATACAGAACACCAACTTTTAGAGCCAGATCTTCAGTTGGGTATTAAGGAATGGAGCTATGCTGATTTTCCATAGGTATTACCTGTGTCCTCCAAAGAAGTTAGTTTGCGTCAGATTTTTGTGATGTATTTCTAGTGTTCAAATTTTCACATAAAAATCAAATTCAAGATGGGGTGTGTGTAGTGCACCCTTGATGTTCCTCCTCTTGGGTTGCTAGTTCTGAACTTCTTCCTCCATCCACTTCCAGGCCACAGCTGGGGAGCGTGCAGGAATAAAAATTGTATGGCTTTTGGAGGGGCACGTTCTATGGCCCCAGGGCCAGAGGTGCTGCCCCCCTCCTCCGCCGGTGCATTCCTGTTGGACCCAGTTTCATATCTGGTCAGATTAAAATTTGTTGGGCTGCTAATTCTTACTCTCCCCTTTTCACCATGGCCCCTCTTTCATATTTGAATGGAGAGATTGAAATCTGAGATTCACTAGCAAATATTCCTAGAATATTGCACAATGCAATTACTGTGAAAGAATCACACACACACAACTGAAAATCTCTATAAGGTCTTAAACTCATTCTTTTTGTCAGGAATGGACTGCCAGCAATTCTTGGAATGTGTTCCACGTACTGAGTTTGCACAGCCAATTGGCAGTATTTCAGTCAAGCTGGATATAGAAAAAAAAACAGATCCTTTGGGTGAGGGCAGAGGAATGATTGTGGGTATTTAATACAGACTACATGTGAAAAATGGCTTTTTACATTTCCAATGCAACCGTCTAGTGTTAGAGACATTCAGACAGATGAATTTTAGAGTTCAGTGCAGTTATTTTATGATGCATGCATTGAATAACTTGACATTCAAAATCTCCTGTTTGATGATATTCTTATGATTTGTGGGGCCTTGATGATATATGTCAACATGTTCAGAAATATGTGAAACTTTTGCCACATGGGTAACACGGTGTAACATGGGTAGGTATCCCACTGTGCAACTAACCACCATACAGTACACCGTCTTTTGAGAAATTTGGCAATGATTGATAGGACTGAAATGAGTAATGCAGGAGTGACTGGAAGCATGGGGTCAACTTCCTAGTTTGCAACTGTTTCCATCCCATAATGTCATCTGTATTCCAAAAACTCATGTGGTCTTCCTCGCTGTCCATGTCTCTGACAGAAGCATGGAACCTGCAATGCTCTGCACGCTTGTCATGAGCATTGCAAGCACATGGCACACAATCCTGCAGTATTTAAAGAGCCATTAGCAGAGACATGGGAACATGATGATTCCTTGGAGGACAGGTTGCTATGGGTCATAGCAAGAAACAATTCAAGGTTGCTGGTGGCGTTCATGGAGTAGCTGCAGATGATGGAACTCTGGTTCTGGGTCTGAGAAACCATTACTGACTGGGGACATCGCATCATAATGCAAGTTTGGGATAATGAGCAATGGCTGCAGAACTTTCAGATATACAAGGTCGCATTCCTGAATCTGTGTGCCAAGCTCACCTAAGCCTGCCAGTGTAGAGATACCAAAATGAAAGCTGTACCGACAGTGGAGAAGCAAGTGGCTATTGCACTGTAAAAAATTGCAACACCAGATTGCTACTGATCAGTCAGGAATCATTTTGGAGTCAGGAAATCCACCGCTGGCTCCACTGTCATGCAAATGTGCAGGACTATTAATCGCTTCCTGCTACATAGGACTGTGACCTCTCAGCAATGTGCAGGACATAGTGGATGGATTTGCAGCAATGCGGTTCCCAAACTATGGTGGAGAGATAAATGGCACGCATGTCCCTATTTTGGCACCAGATCACTTTGCCTCACAGTAAATCAACAGAAAGTGCTACATTTCTATGCTTACGCGAGTGCTGGTGGATCTCCAGGGATGCTTCACTCACCTCAGTGTCGGCTGCTCAGGAAAGGTGCATGATGCTTGTACTTTTAGAATACAGTACAGGACTGTTCAGAAAGCTGCAAATACGGACTTTCTTTCCCAATCAGCAAATTACCATTGGCAAAGTTGAAATGCCAGTAGTGATCCTAGGTGACCCAGCCTACCCCTTGCTCGTGAAGCTGAACACCGGTTACCGTGACAGCACTGAGAAAAGAGTCAACTACCAGGATCAGCAGGTGCACAATGACAGTTGAATGTGCCTTTGTTTGTTTGAAGGGTCACTGGCATTGGATCTCAGTGAGAAAAATATCCAAATGGTTATAGTTGCCTGCTGTGTCCTGCATAATATCTGTGCAGCAAAAGGGGGAAAGCTTCTGCTGAGGTGGAGCAGCTCTCTGCTGAATTTGAACAGCCAGATATAAGGGCTATTCGAAGAGCTCAACACAGAGCTATGCAGCTCAGGGAGGCTTTGAAAGACCATTTTCATAGTGAGCCAGAGTAGCATGTGGTGTTGTTATAGTGTGCTCTACCTGGCCATGTTATGCGAAGCTGTTATTGTCTTTAATGCTCCTGTAGTGGGATAGTCACCCCACTCCGGCCCTGAAGGGGTTAAAACAGCCCTGGGAGAGCCAATAGCAAAAGCAGACCTGGACAGGGCTGCGGCTGGGAACAGCTAGGCTGACTGGGGGAAGCAGCCACAGCTAGGGCCGTGCCCCAATCAGGCCACAGCTGGCCCTATAAGAGGGCTGAGGGCCAGGAGCTGCAGGAGTCTCATTCTAGCCCTGGAGTGGGGAGGGCTAGCTGTTTAGGTGCAAGGTACCTAAAGTGGAGCAGTGCTGGGGAAGAGCAAATGGAGCTGGGGAGCTCCAGCCTGGTAAATCCCCAGGCTGCAGGCCTTGTTTAAGACCAAAAGGTACTGGGGCTGCACAGGGGCAGCCTGAGGATAGGCAAAGGCAGCCGGTCCTAACCCCTTGCCAGTGATGAGTGGCCATTATACTGCAGTCTGCCCCAGTGGGTGGGGGCTGGATGATGATTGGCAGTAGCCCCTGAGACAAGGTGGGTTTAGAGGGTTAGGGGTTCCCCTGGGTGGGGAGACCCATCGTGTGGGGACACTGCTAGGGGGAAGAATCCCGAGGAAAAGAGCACCGGGGTCCAGGAGGGACACAGGGCCAGTGGTAGGTGAGACACCAGCCTGCAGAAGGTGCGCCAAAGGCTGGAAAAAGGTAATTCCCAAGATGACCAGCAGGAGGCGCCGCACCGGTGAGTCTCGCCCTGCTACAGCTACCCGAAAGTTTTAAGCACTGCATTCTCACATCTGCTTCGTATAGCTTGTACCTGGCATCAGTTACAGCACCAGCCAAGGTGAGCATGGACCTCCAGGGGCTGGGGAAACAAGGAAGGAATTGCATGATTATAATAGTATAGGGCAATGGCACTGAATACTTGGCACCATTTTCCAAAGGCGGTGGTGATTTTACCTGATATCTCACACCTGAGGGTAACAAAGGCAGAGAGAATACAGCTGCAGCTGGCATCCAAAAGCCGCCCAGGTCCGTATGCTGCTAAAGTTATCACTGAGTGGCAGAAATAAGGCAACCCTCCCTAGAAACCCTTCAGCAGAGGATTGTGGAATACCTCTATGAAAGTTTCATTGAGATCTCTTGAGGATTCTCAGGACATTCCTGTGCATATACACAAACTGCTCTGCATGCCCCTTCCCCCTCTTCCCCGCCCCCCCCCAGCCTAACTCTGGAGGGGAATGAAAAGGAAAGAACTCTACCTCTCTTGGTCATACCACTACCTCTTGTAGCATGAGTAAATCAATACATAAAAAGATGTGCTACTTTGAAGAGGGGGACATCCTTGTTGTTATTTAAAATTAAACCACTGACTTACTCGAGGTTCTTTCCCTTGGATCGGGCTTGCCTGTGCTCAACTGGCGGGACTGGCTGGACTGCAGTGGAGTCAAAAATAGGTGCTGGCTTCTGTGCACCTGGATCCCCCGATTGCCTGTCCCTCATACTCTTCCTCACTGTTGACTGCAGGAACCTGTGACTTATGCTCCTCTGAGGTATCCACGGTGCTGCTGGGAGTGGTGATGGGATCTCCACCAAGTATGGCAAGCAGCTCATCACCAGATTGATTGTTAGCCTCCCTGGCCTTCTGATATGCATGCCACAGCTCCTTGGCTTTGACACGGCACTGCTGGTGGTTCCTGTCATACTCCTTCTCTTGTTTCCCCTGAGCAATCTTCTTGTCGATGTCCACATTTCTGCAGCTGGTTTGGTGCTGTGCTTGCACAGCCTCTTCTCCCCGCAGGCCCAGGGAATCCAGTATCTCCTGTCTACTACAAAGCGGAGCATATCTGGAGCAGGTAGCTGGCATGGTCAGCAGGACAGTTGCACTGAACAATGGTGCAATGGAACAATGCTAGGTGTGCTTGCCAAGCCAAGCAATTGGGAAAAGGAATTTCAAAAATAAACCCCTGGGCAGTAGAGTTCACAATGGTAACCAGAGCAGTCAGTGTGGGGTATTGAGGGACAGGTGCTGGAGGACAGCAATGATCGACATAAGTAATGCAGCGTCTACACTCACACTGCATTGACGTAGGTACATCGACCTTGGCTCTGTGCTGCTTAGGGAGGTGGTGTTTCTAAAATAGGCATAAGGGGACACTTATGTTGGCGGGAGCTACATTTCAGTGAAGACACATGCACAACTAGGCTGACCACAAGCTGCCTTGCATCGGCCTAACTTCATAGTGTAGTCCAGGCTTCAGTAATGTGTGCAAAGGTCAGTAGGATGCAGAGCAGTAACACAAGTTTAAAAAAAAAAAAAAAAGTTCACTGACAGATTGGGGTTTCACCTGGGGAAAACGGCTACACGGGTTAGCAAAGAACTGGGAGATTTTGGGTGTGTTAGTAAGGGGACACCTAGAGAAAGCAAGATGAGGATCATGTCCATCAAGAGGAGCCTGACTGGGGTAAATGGAAGAGCGGAAAAGCACCTTAGCATCTAATGCAGGAGAGGAAAATTGAGAGTTACAATGAGATAGGTATTAGGAAGATCAGGATGTATGATTGTGTAGGTTGGGGGTTGGGAAACCCTCATTAGTAGGGAAAGAAAGACAGTTTTGTTTTGGAATAAAGTGTCTTTATATGCATATTATAATGTGGTGGAGTTTATAAAGCTGTGATATCATAGGTTGCTGGGACTAGCCTGTACAGGCTGGAGCTTTGGTGGCTGTTGTGGAATGGCTCTGCATCCACTAAGGAAGAAATGCACCTATAGAATAAAGATAGCAGCTACAGAAAGGTTCTGGGGCTGGATAGGGAGCTCACATTGCAATAACTTTAATAAAAAATAATATCATATGTGACGGTCTACAGTGAGCCCCAGGGAACAGCTAATTTCATCCAGCATGAAATTGTTTCATTGTATGCACTTTTCTCAAAAGATATTTCAACAATATAAAATCTTGCGTCCTAAAGTAAAATGTACACTTAGGTTTATTTTACTTTATATAGTAAAATATATATAGTATAGTATATATATAAAGTAAAATAAACCTATCACCTGTAATTATCATTTCAAAAGACATACTCAGTTAAATCTACTACAGTCCAGTAATAGTGTCCCTATCTGATAGTATACATTACTGCATATAAAAAATTTGACTTGTTGTCCTCTCTATTAATGAAAGGAATTAATTACTCAGAGTAGCAATGGGTACAAAATATTTAGAGGTTGCACTTCAAAAGAAATAAGGTGGAAACATTGCACAGCATATGATCTGTTTTCATTGACATTGTTAATTATAGCTTTTCATGAAATAGAGTATTTTCATAACTGACAAAGTTAACAGTCATACAGTTAATATAAAAGGTATGTCATTGTTCTTAATCTATGTCTGCATATTAAAACTCAATGGAACATGAATCTGGAAAAAATAGTTTGATACCATTATATTATCATATATAATATGCAGTTTATTGCAGAATAATCTCACAATCATTCAAAGTTTATATTTATAGAGCACACATAAAAAAGTGAAGCTTACACTACCATGTGAGTTAGAAGAGTTTGGCTTGTCCTGTTGAAGGAGCTTCTGTGCAAAGGACAAAGATCTTGTGGCAAATGTTTTTATGTATGGTAGTATTGCAGCAATTTCTGAGTGTAATTAGTCTAAAGGTTAGAGTAGACAGTCCTGTGCAAGTCTAGATAAAGCACTTATATAACTAAATGTGTCTCTTATAAAAGCCAATGTAAAGCTTATGAAGATTTCTATAGAGCCACAGAAAATGTACATCCTATTCTCCTTACCCATGCAAATATTTACATTCAAGTCTAGGCAGATTTATGAATTTGGTATGATCAAGAATGCTATATGTAGTATTAGGAGTACTATGTAAGGGAAATAGTTGGAGGTAGGAATCAGAGCAGAGAACTAAGAATTAGGATTTCTGGGTTCTCTTCTTGGCTCTGACCCTCTGTGTGACTTGAGCAAGTCTTAGGTCCAAATTTTCAGAAGTATTCATTATATCTTAATTTTGAGTGGCCAATATGAAACACTCAAGCCCTGGTTTTCAGAGGTGCTGAGCATGCACTTTGAAGTAAAGTGGATAGCATAGTGGAGTAAAGAAGTTAATTTTTAAAAGGAATAAAATAAACAGATATCTAAGCTGGCTAGTTTCTTGCAGGCTTCACAGTGGAAGTGGGTGTCAAGGGAAGGCCAGCTCAACAGCATTTTGTGCCTTATCCAGCAGTGCAATTAAGCACATGAAGTATGACTACTCACATGCTTAAGACTAAGTATGTGGTTTTAATACCTTGCTGAACTAGTTCCTAAATCTGGCCAGAGCAATTTTAGTTTACATGGGGCCAGCCAGTGCAAGCTTCTTCTGGGAGCCACTGCATTGGTAGAGTTGCCAGCTCCTCCAGAGGTTTAAGTGACATGATGGCAAATTGGGGGGGTGGTAAAAGTGGTGATATTCTTCCAAGCTCTGCCCACAGAATAAGCCTCACCCATCTGAGACAACCAAAATGAGGTACTATTCATGATAGATTGTGCAGAGATTCAAAATATGATTGTTCTATTCTCTGGGCTCCTCAAACTTGGTCCCCTTCAGCATGCTTTGAATGTGTCAATAGACTGTGCTGGGCTCCTCAAGCGTGGTTTCCCCTTTATTGTACTTAGATCCCCAGATATGCTCCTTGGGCTTGGCTCTTCCTTGGTGGGACTCAGATCCCTGCTTGGCTCCTTTAACTTGGGGGGAAAAGAATAAGTGGAGGTATCTCCCAGACATCACCCACAGATAATGCCAAAATGAAGTATCACTTTGAGGATATTGTAAGGATGTGATATTTCCTCTCCTTGCTTGCATGCTTTCATTAGCAGGTAACTAACAATGTTGACAATATCATCACTGGGCACCTGAGTTAATACCTCACTGAGATAAAGGGGCAGTGCACACCTCTCAGAGCTATTGTTTCAGACTCATTGCATCAGCTGATCTGAAAAATGTGATCTCAATGTTTCTTTGCTACCATAACATTTAGGGCTAGTCTATACTGGCAACACTAAAGCGCTGCCACAGCAGTGCTTTAACATGCCTTGTGTGGTCACGGTGCAATGCTGGAGCACTGTTTACACTGGCGCTTTACAGCACTGCAACTTGCTGCACTCAGGGGTGTGTTTTTCACACCCCTGAGTGAGAAAGTTGCAGCGCTGTTAATTGCCAGTGTAGACAAGCCCTTAGAGACTTTTTTAAAAAAAAATTAGGAGCTGAATTTTTGAAGCACATCATGGCAGTGTGAGAGGGCTACCAGTACACTGTACCATGACATTGGCTCAGTCTTAACCCTGCTTGATAGTAACAACATCAGAAGGTGTCATAACATTGTCAACATTAGAACTCCCACTGGTGCAGATGAACTGGTGATCAGTTGGTATATTTTGCTAAGTTTCCCTAGAGAGCAGGTTACCTGAAAAGCAAAGGCTCTGGTTGCCAAGCCCAATTGTCCTGGCAATCCAGCTTTAGGGAATAGTCAGATGAATCCATGGAGCCTATGATAATGGTAGATAACCAGCTGAACATGGGCTGCCAGTGCAATGCTGTAACTAAGAGTGAACACAGTCCATGCAGATACAAGGGTATATCAAGTAAGAGTAAAGAGGTGGTATTACCTCTGTATATGACATAAATGAGACCATTACTGGAGTACTAGGTCCAGTTCTGATGTCCATATTTCAAAGAAGATGTCAAACAGTTGGAAGGGATTCAGCAAAGGGGTATAAGAATGTAAGGTCTGTTTTCCAGACCCCAAATCAACGAGAGACTTAAAAGCTCAAGCTATTTCATTTATCCAAGAGAGAGATAAGTGGTGACTTCGTCACACTCCACTAGAACCTCCATGGAGAAGAGAGTTCAGGTAGTAGATAGTTCTTTAATCTTGTAGAAAGAGCTAATGAGATCTAATTGCTGTAAGCTGAAGCTAGTCAAATTCAGACTAGAAATAACATGCACATTTTAACAGATATCCTTATCTAGGGATATGGTAGCGTCTCCATCACTTGGAGTCTTTAAATCAAGACTGGATATCTTTAAAAGATATGATATAGCTCAAACAGATGTTACAGGTTTGATGCAGATATTGCTGTTATGGCCTGTGTTATACCGGCAGTCAGATCATCATAATGGTTCCTTCAGGTCCTAAGTTTTATGAAACTATGGAGCTAATTGAGGAATCCCTTTGACATCTTATTGTGAGGGGCTAGTTCTTCACTTACTGAGTGATGTACTGCCAGCCACTAAAGAAGTTTAGGGAGGCAGAAACTCTTAAGTCTTAAGCGCACTTAAGCAGACATCTCTTATTATTTACTGTTTGTTTTATGAGAGCATCTAGAGGTTCTGCATGTGGTTTCACTCACTGCTATAGCATGGCATTGCAGGGATTTTCATTGCTACCCCACCCCCTACTTTAGCCCTTCATGGTTTATCTATACTTTTGGAGGCCTAGCCTTCTGGTCAGGTCGCCTTCTAGTTCAGCCCCTCTACCAGGGTAACAAGTCTAGCAAATTCCATATCAACATCCAAACAAATGGGTCTTCTGCCCCTCTTGGACTACATTAAAGTTCCCATCTCTTCACCCCTAGTCCCAGGCCTGGCAGAGTTCTATTTTCCTTAAGCCAAGGACTGCATTTCAGGTCTTTCCTTGAAGACCCTCTTTTCCAGCAGCTTTTCCGTCTTCCCTTTCCAGGACCTCCAACAGCTTCTTGTAGGGATTTCTCCACTTTTTATAGGTCCTACTTCAGAACTTCCCACAGAAGCTCAACATGCTCCTCATGGGCAGCGGGTATCATAAGCAGGGCTAGACTGTGCCTTCCCAAACAGCCCAGCATGGCCCTGCCCATGCTCCGCCCTCAGGCCAGGCCCCCTCCTGCAGTTCCCAGTGCTCTGCCTTGGGCAGGGCAGTTGGTGCTGGGGCCACGCTGCCCAGAGCTAGCCGGGTCGCCCGACTGCTGGGAGTGCTGCCACCCAGCGTGCCGGGGCTGGCCACACCATCCCATCATCTGGAGCACCAGGCTATCCGTGCCGCCCAGAGCATGCCTGGAGTTGTGTTCTCCAAGCACATGGGACTGAGGGTATAAAACAGAACACAGGGGCCTCACACTTGGCCTTTCTCCTGCCCCCACCTATGCTGTAAGCAACTAAGACACTCAGAAGAAAACTAAAGACTCCAACAGAGGAGGCTGGCCCAGGTTTAAGGGACAAACCTATATATAAAGGACTGCAATATCCAGTGGGGTGAGAAAAACTGCTTAATCTAAATGTGGCCCAGTCTAATAGGGTTGAGAGTTTAGACTGCGGGGTTTATATTTTCTTTCTTTTGGTAACTAACTCTGACTTTTTGCCTATCACTTAAAATCTATCTTTTGTAGTCAATAAATTTGTTTAACTGCTCATCTTTACCAGTGACTTAGCCTGAATTGTGTGGTAAATCTGCTCAGGTTACAAAGGCTGGTGTATATCCACTTTCCATTGATGAAGTAGTGAACCAATTAATAAATTTGCACTGCTTGTCTTGAGCAGGGCAAGATGGTATATTCCTGAGGTACAGTGATAGGAACTGGGGAGATTTGGCTCTGGTGCCTTTCCCTTTCCTCTGGTGTGATTCAGGAGTGGCTCTGGGAGCATTCATGCAATCTAGCTGGGTGTGGGGTCTCCCCATGCGGTTGTGCTGAGTGATAACAGCACCTGGAGGGGTTTGCTGCTGGTCACTAGCAAGACACTGTGAGAGACAACCCAGGCTGGAGAGAGTTCAGGGGGCACAGTGGTCCCATAGTCCCAAGCTGCACCCCCAGCGATCCCCATCACAGTTCTAATCCTTGTACAAACATGTAGTAAGAGACAGCCCCAGCCCTGAAGAGCTGTTCAAGACAGATCAGCAAAGCAGTCTTTTATATCAATAATTGGAGTTTATTTCTCCTTGAAAGAATTGATAGAGACCAAAAATTGAGTGAGGAGCTCTACCTCACTGACCTTAGGAACTGACTATCTGTCAGGAAGAGAAAAAAATGGATTGAGGGGAGGGATAGGCATAACTACAGATAGATGTGGTTCCTTTAATGCAGTAATGATGCAAATTTTTTATCTGGTTGCTCAGAAACCCTTTAAATGAATATGCACTAGCAAATGTTTAACCTTTAGGTTTAGTTTGTGTTTATGTTCCAAATAAACCATAATTAGGGAAGCTTAAACATTTATATGAACCCAATCCTTCCCCCTCTGAATGTTAAGCATACGTTTACATCCTTATTATGTCTAATACCAGAAAATTCAACATTTCTCATGTTTATGTGTAATTTGCACTTTGGCATTCATGTTTTTAAATACCACATTGAACAGTATATTTAAATAGGCAAACAACATCTACCAATGCCTCTTTCCTGAAGAAGATGCTTAGTGGGCTAACTAGCAGGTTTGAAAACCTCCCTCCTTGTCCCCTACAAAACCGCACAGCCAGGGGTGGCCCTAGATCAAATGGTGTCCCAGGCAAGGAGTGTCTTTTGCGCACACACACCTTCCATTTATTAAACTTTTGAATACCTTATTTTTTCTACAGCACCCCAAGCCTAGCGTCCCTTCATGCCCAGCACCCCAGGAGGTCACCTGGGTCACCTGCCCCTAAATCCAGCCCTGCCCACAGCCCAGCTTAAGTGTTTGAGGTGGGGGTTGGAGAAGAGATGTATCTTTATGACAATAACATCTTACTTGGCCATAGGAATCTCTTGTATGTATTTAAATATGTCCTATTAGTTTGGCATTTTCAAGTTGAATGCAAGATTGCTAAGAAGAGGTTAATAAACTATGTGGCTAAACAAGTTAGTTTGCACTGTGGCTATTGCAGCAAATTTGTAAGACATCAGTTATTATAAACATTTCTATTACCACTGAGATTTTACCTCTGTACAGAAAAGCAGTAGTTCAAAGTACACTATCAAAGTCAGTAATTAACAAGGGGTCAGGTAACAGGCATTTTGACCTTGCATTTTTTTTACATCAGCAAAGAACATGCTGAATGAGGCATTTCAAGGGCCCAGTCCAACAATCTGATCTGGGATCTTGGACCACTCATTTTAATGGAACTTTGCAGGATTGGGGCCAAAGCTTATCATATACCAATATTCTATCAGTAGGCCTTGAGAGGCCAATGCAATGCTGATGAAAAACAAGCCGCATGGGCCTTATTGCACTTTCTCTTTTCTTCACATTTGTTTTTAGGGATTTGTTTCTAGTGAAAGAAAATAGTAGCTGGATATATGGAACAAGAGTGGTGATAACTGAGGGAGGAGAGTGAATGCAGTTATTTCCTGAAAGATCTGGAGTTCCTTACATCAAAATGTTGTACAATGAGGCCCTGATCCTAGTACTTGTTAAGACGCAGAGTCCAGTCTCAGCATGTAGTGAGCTCTGTGGAAAACCTCGAAGGATTTTTTTATTGTGTATAGCTAAATCATGGCCTAGTTGGCACAGGAAAGGGGAACATAGATTCATTTTTCCTGTGGAAAAGACCTCCTATTGGCCAGGTCAGGATTCCATGGGGATGGCTGAAGGTATGTGGTATGTACTTGTGTAGTACTTCACTTTGTGGCTTCTTTTAGCAGTTGCAGTGTTCCTCCAACTAGTGCTGTCTATACTCGCCTGCTGGGAAGCTGGATAACTTGTTTAACCCATGGGCTAACAAATATATCTGAGCATTTATCACGAAAGCTTATGCTCAGATAAATTTGTTAGTCTCTAAGGTGCTCAAGTACTCCTTTTCTTTTTGCGGATACAGACTAACACGGCTGCTACTCTGAAATCCATAATAAGAGTGAGCAAGAGACCATGAAACAGAGGAGTCCCTTCTGTTAAGTGTGACGGTTCGTAAGACAATATTTTGTTTATATAAACTTCCATCCCCATGTTAGACCATATATTTATAGTACATTTTGTCTCCCTTTAACAAAAACAATATAAATTAATTGTAGGTGCTGGCCTGACATCTGGTGGCTGAAATAGCTGTCGCAACACTCAGAAAGCTTCAAGACTAGAAGCTACTTGCAAGTTTGGCAGATGTGAGGTATGGCATTAAGTGATGTGACCCACAATTATAAAATAGGAAAAGCAGCACTTTACTTTGAAAGCCGGGTCTTTCCACATGTCTGCTGCACCATTTAAATACCTACACATAATTTCCTTTTGTTAACCATGGTGCATTTTTTTTATTCTGCTTTTACTACTAGTGCAATGTGAGTGCTAAAAGGGTAGGCAACCCTCTCAAAAGCCCATCCAAAAAGAGAATGACTTCAGGGCGTTAGTGGGCACAGAATCTGTCCATGTAGAGAGCAGCTTGCAGGGTCGGGGCCTAAAACATAGCACCTGAAACCCTCTGTATCTAAGGGACAGCCAAAGTGTAAGAAGGCAAACAGACAGAGAGAAGGGAAGTGATTTATAAACCACACAGCAGGTCAGTTGTAGAGCCAGGAATAGAACCTATATCCCCATAGTCAGGGCTGACCTTAGGGATGAACGGGCTGGCCCCCCACAGGGCGTGGTACTCAAAAGGGCACCATGCTGGTACCTCCCACCCACTTGACCTGCCCACAGCCAGTAGGGCTTAGAGGTAGTCAGGCAGGTGCAGGCAGTGTCTGGAGAGGAGGGATGGACTGAGCTGCAGGGGGCAGATGGACCAGCCAGGTAACTCCTCTGAAGTGGGGGTGCCCCTCCACCCCTACTGCTCTGCTCCGTTGCCATCTACAGCCACCACTGATCCTGTCCCCACTCTACCCGACCATGGACCAGCCCCAGCCAATCTCAGACCTGGAGCCTGCCTTCCATGCGCTGTGCAGGGCGGGGGTGCTGATGTCAGGGCGTCCTCTTCCTTCCACCTGCATACCTGGTCTCCGATGGGTGTCGGGGGAGCATTTCTGTCCTGGTGCCTAAGGGTGCAGAGTGGGAGCTACCGGCCCTGCTGTTCAGGCTTCTGAATGCTCTTCTTAAAGAGACAGCATGCTGACACACTCAGGCACACACGTCCCAACACATACAGTCCCCCACTCTCACTCTCTCGCACACACCACAACATACACACACTCCGTCCAATGCTCAGAGCTGGGTGCCTGGTCAGCACTGGCCGCCCAGCCAATGCTTAATTTGTATTGAAAGAGAGCCCTGGAATAAATTAAGCACTGTGGGGGAAGCAGTGGGGCCTGGAGATGATGGGGGGTGGGGGAGAGTTGTGGAGGTCAGGGGGAATGGGGTGCCCGTGGAGGTGCCAAACTAAAAGTTTGCCCAGGCTGCCATTTTACCTGAGGCTGGCCCTACCCATAGTCCCAACCCTCTATACTGCCTCTATTAGTCAATAGACAGCCTGTGTAATTGATTTCCTGGCTCAGGGTCTGTGATCATGCTGTCCGGATAGGCCATGCTTAGAATGCCAACTCAGAGCAGACTGCAAGAAATAGGGCAGACAATCCCGAAAACTGGTGGTTTATTCTATAGTTAGATTCACCAAGCCAGTAGCAAAACAGCTTCTGTAATACCACACTGGTTAACCAGAAGTCAAATACGGTCCTCTTTAGGCAATCCAACCCTCTGTCCTATCTAGACAGCCAAGTCTAATATAGTGAGGGGTTACTGAAAACCTTATTTGCCATACTTAAAGTTCTACCAGTCCCAAAGGCACAGACACATTGCCCATCTCAATGAATATTTCAGATCTCACCCAAATACACACTTACAGCCAATCCTTATTAACTAAATCTAAGTTTTATTAATAAAAAAAAGTTATATATGGTTAAGAGATCAATATACCCACAAATGTGTGTAAATCCCTTGGTCAGTTTCATAGCAAAGATGATGAGGCTGCTGATTTGTAAAAGTCTTTCTGGAATCAATTTAAAAGGCTTTACTCCAATAGGCAGTCCAGGTGTAGAATTTGTTCAAATTCTTCCATAGAATTCCAGGATAAATCCAAAGTAAACCTGGATTGTGGCTTAGTCTTGTGGCAAAGGAAGCCATCCTGTGGCTTCGTTTTTTCCTGTCAAAGTTTAAGAAGATCTGAGATAAAAAGGATCAGGCCAGAAGATTCTTTTATAGTTGAAGCAAACTGGACATTCGCAGGTAACTTCATCATGTGGGCTTTGATGAAAGCAAGCTGACAGTTTGATCTCTATGTAATGGGTCCTTTCTCAGAGAATACAGGTTTCAGAGTAGCAGCTGTGTTAGTCTGTATTTGCAAAAAGAAAAGGAGGACTTGTGGCACCTTAGAGACTAACAAATTTATTTGAGCATAAGCTTTCGTGAGCTACAGCTCACTTCATTGAATGCATCCAATGAAGTGAGCTGTAGCTCACGAAAGCTTATGCTCAAATAAATTTGTTAGTCTCTAAGGTGCCACAAGTCCTCCTTTTCTTCAGACAATACAGTTAGACTAGCCATTCAAACGATCAAAACAGTTGACAGGTAGTTTACGGTGTGAAATCACAAGTTTCAAAGAGAAAAGGAGTATTTGTGGCACCTTAGAGACTAACACATTTATTTGAGCATAGCGGCCGGGCGATCCCGGGTCGGTTTGGTCTGCACGCATCCGTGGAGGTCAGGGAGTTGAAATCTCCCCAGGACTTTGACACATCACCACCCTACATATTACCTATTAAAATCACTATTAATTATGATCTTGCCATTCGTTGTATTAATTATACAATGTATACTTGGTATAACGTATTGTGTGCGTTATTTTACTTACTACTGCGCATTTAATTTTAACATGATTCACTTTATGCATTATTTTAATACTAATGTCATTCCCTGAATGTGTATTTCTTATGCGTGTCCTGCTTGTCTCTGCATTGATGGTCATGACCAGGCCCGGATCCAGCCACCAGCTTCCCAGCTGTTGCGGCGGCGGCGGCTGCTTGGGGCGGCAAAATTGCTCGAGCCGCCCCTGGTCATGACCCCTCGGCTACGGCGGTTCCCCGGGAGCTGGCTCAGACTGGGCATTGGCTGCAGCAGCCGCAGCGCCCAGCAGGTGGCAGCACGAAGCGCCCAGCGGCTGCAGATTGTCCCCGCCCGCAGCCCGTAGCGGGGCGAGCGGGCGCTGTGGACTTTGCCCCGCCCGGCCGCGGCTTTGCTCCCCCGGCCATGGCCTCCGGCAGCGCCATCCAGATCCCCGGCCGCCTGCCGCTGCTGCTCACCCACGAGGGGGTCCTGCTGCCTGGCTCCACCATGCGCAGCAGCGTGGACTCGCCGCGGAACATGCAGCTGGTGCGCAGCCGGCTGCTGAAGGGCACCTCGCTGAAGAGCACCATCATCGGGGTGATCCCCAACACCAGCGACCCCGCCTCCGACTGCGACGAGCTGCCCTCCCTGCACCGGTGAGGGCCCCGGGACAGCCCCTGCCCGGCCGGGCTCCCCCATCCCCATCCCGGCCCGGCCTGCTCCTTCCCTTGCCCGGCCGGGCTCCCCCTCCCTGCCCCCCCCCCACCTCATACACCCTGCCCGGTGGGGCTCCAACATCCTCTCCCTGCCTTTCTTCTCCTGCCCCGCCGCCGCACGCTCCCTGCCCGGCTTGTACCAGGCGCTCTCATTCCCTGCCCTCTTTGCCACCCCCCCCCACCTGGGTACCCCATTTCCTGCCTTCTCCCCGCCACACTCATTCCTTCCAGGCCACCACCACCATCCTCAACGCCTGCTTCCTTCACCTACGCACCCTCCGCCCAGGCCTCCTTGCCCCAGGCCTGGTCCCCCGCCTGGTGCCCCTTACGCTACTTACTACTGGGTGGAAAGAGAATGGCAAAATATTAGAGGAGGGGTAGAAGAATGTAAAATCATTAGTTTTTTTTCAAGTGAAACTTGCAAAAAATTAATCCTGGGTCATTGAAAGAATATGGTGATTATTCATGACTTATTCTTACTCAAATGAGTAATGTGATTGCAACAGATCCTGCAAACACTTACACACCTGAATACTTTAGTTACATGAGTTGTCTCATGAGCAAAATAGGTTGCATCCATTGGGACAACTTGTACGTAAGTGTAAGGTATATAGCCTATTGATATCAGTGGGCCTGCTCCCACTTCTTTGTTGCAGGAGCCAACATTTTGTTTTAATCGGTACTGTAAATGTAAATTTACAGGCAATGTTAAGTTACTTAGGTCACTTATACCAATGTAATTCCATTGACTTTAAATGGAGTAGCACCTGACTTACAATAGTGCGTGATTGTACTAAGGCCCAGACTCCCTCTCAAAGAACTTAAATATTAAAATGCAACACCTCAGTCTTCCAAATTCTTACGCACACAAGTAAATTTAAAGCGCGTGAATTCCCACTGAGTTCAGTTGGACTCTTCTGGTTCATAAAGTTATATGTGTATGCAGGTTTGGGCCCTAAATTATGTTTATTGTGGTTAGCTTTGTTTCTTGAGGTTTTGGTTTGATTTCTTTTTAATGCAGTATGAATTTTTGATGAAATATAAAAGTTGGAAGTAAATTAGTTTGATTGTTGGAGTAAAATGCTCAGCTGAATGCTTGCAAATAACATGAATTTTTGGAACGTTTTCAGGATTGGCACTGCTGCACTGGCAGTTCAGGTGGTTGGCAGCAACTGGCCTAAACCACATTACACCTTGCTAATTACTGGCCTCTGCAGATTTCAAATCTTGCAATTGCTAAAAGAAAAACCATATCCTATTGCTGAGGTCGAACAGTTGGACCGACTTGAACAATTTACCAACCAGACTAAATCCGAGGAAGAACTGGGAGAGCTGTCAGAACAGTTCTACAAATATGCAGTACAGGTTAGTTGCTTTAATATTTTAGAACAGCAGTTCTCCAACTGTGGGTCAGGACCCCATTTTAATGGGGTTGCCAGGGCTGGCTGAGATTACAGGCCTCCTGCCCGGGGCTGAAGCCCTTCGGCTTTGGCCCCCCAGCCTGGGGAGATGGGGCTTTGGCTCCCCACCCCCCATTCCCTCCAGGGTGGCGGGGCTTGAGTGGGCTCAAGCTTCGGTCCCCCTTCATGGGGTTGTGCAGTAATTTTTGTTGTCAGAAGGGGGCTGTGGTGCAATGAAGTTTGAAGATCCCGTTCTAGAACTGTTTTTGTTTATACTTAGTAAGTTTGTATTTTATTTTTGAGTACTGCCTTGTCCTTAAATCGGGGTCTCAAACTCCCGGCCCATGGGCCATCTGTGGCCTGAGAACCTCCCCAATGTGGCCTTCCGGGCTCCAGCAATTTTGGATTCTCTCCCTTGGCCCTGCTGCCGACCCTGGTTGCTCCCCATACCCGCCCGGGGCCCCGCCCACCACCGGCAGCACAGCATTGCGGAGCTGAGCAACTTCCTGTGCGCTCGCTCCAGTGGCTGTTGGCCCCTCCCTGGGGTGGGGCTGTGTCTTCATGTGCTGCTCCTACCCTGAGCGCCCTGCAGCCAATGGGAAGCTGTGGGGGTGGTGCCTGGGGGAAGCAATATGTGGAGGCCCCACGGCCTGGCCCACCCCACCCTGCCTTGGAGTCCCAGGTAAGCGCCACACCCCCCGACCCCTTCCTAGATCCTGCACCCCCACCCCTTCCTCCTGCCCCAGCCCAGAGCCTGCACCCAGTACCCAAACTCCATCCCAGAGCCTACACCCAAGACCCCCTCCCCTGCCCAAAATCCCTCCCAGAGCCCAACCTCTCACCCCTTCTGCACCCCAATCCCCTACCCCAGACCTCCTCCCGTACCCAAACTCCTTCCCAGAGTCTTAGGCAAGTGGCAGGCGGAGTTTGGGGGGGGTTCTGGGCAGCAAGAGTGACATTGGCCCTCTGGGAGGATTTGAGGACTGGCACTGGCCCTAATGTACATTGAATTTGAGACCCCTGCCTTAAACCCTCTTGCTATAAAACAAGTGGTTTGAAATGTTCTTTGACATAGTTCAAAGATCCTATATGCTAAGATCCTGATCCTATTCTGAGTTCCATGTGGGAACATACTGTGCTATACACAGTTTGTTACAAGATTTGGGACTAGATCATTTACCAGGAAATATCAACGCCTATGTTATCTCATGACAAAATCAGACTTTTTTGAATATTAAGTAGGCCTAGCCCTTATTCATTACTTGGGGCCAGATTCACAAAGGAACTTATGGGGTGGCGATACATCACCATGCCTAACTAAAAGGTGTTTAGAAAATCACTGGAACTCTCAAAGTCTGAGTTTAAATGCTCAGGCTTCCTATACAATGAATGGAAGGAGATGGTTCTCTTATTTTAAGGCACCAAATACAGCTACAACAACACTGTATACTCAGAATAAATAGGATTAACAAGAGCCAGCATGCTAGGTGGCTCCCTGGCTGAGCTAGCTGATGGGAAATGCCAAGGAGAGGGCATCTCCCTGTCTCTCTCAGAGAGATCAGTGCCTAAATCCAGGCTACAGGGAGGCACCTGCCTCTGCTTGAGATTCTTAGCTACAAACCCTCTCTTGATGTGGGAGAGCCGTGTTCAAGTCCCCTGTCCACCTGTGGGGGAGAAGAGATTTGAACAGTGGTCTCTCATTTCTCAGTTGTGGCCTAGCCAGTCCACTGTGGACTGTCCACTGTGGAATATTCTGATGTGAGTCTCCCTTAGTCTCTACTGTGACTAAATAATGAAAGAATCATTGGGCCAGAGAGAGATGGAGAAAGAAAAAGCATGAGAATGAGTTTCCAGCCTGGTTAGAGCACTCACTGGCAGGTGGGAGACCCAGGGTCCAGTTTTCCTGTTCCAGTGACTCTTAAACTATTTATCCACAATGGACCGGCTTCAATAGGAAAGACTGAGGAAGCCCCACATCACAAAATCCTACAGCCCGGTGGTTAGGACACTCAACTGAGAGGTGGCAGATCTCTGTTCAGATCCATGCTCCCTGCAGGTAGAGCGGGACTTCAGCTAGGGGTCTTCCTTGACCCAGGTGAGTACCCTGACAAGTGGTCTAAAAGTTATGAGGGAGGGCCTCCTTCTTCCCCCACCAGCTGTTGCGTTAGCTCTGCTGTGGGATCCGGATTGGGTCCCACAGGCAATTGAGGCAGAGGAACACCATCTTTCCCTGATTCATGCATTGCTTTGAGGCTTAGGTGTTTGGATACCTGGGTGGGAGCTGCAGTGCACAGGCAGAAACATAGACACCGGGAGAACTTTTACTGCAAAAATGTAGGTGCCTACAGGGTTTGGCGGCAGCTAAGTGTGGATTTTATGAATCTCAGTGGGGCCTGATTCTGGGAGTGAAGAGAAAAAGTCCTTTGGTGAATATAGCGCTTGGATCAGACATAGCTAAGGAAAACTAGGACGCTGCAAAAAAGATGTTGGCTAGATTAGTGTTCAGAGGCACTAGGTTGCTGGAGGTGCTGTTGTTGGAATGGAATGTGATAACGGATGCTCACAGCTGGTGGTATTAAAGTGTGGTTCTTTCCTGGAAAGCAGTGAAAAATGGCATTGTGGGGTTCCATATTCATTGTTTTACACAGATTTCCATATCTAATTTCCTCAGAGAGTCAAGCAGGGATCTTTCTATCTCCTGCATCATTCGAGTAATAAAAGAACTCTAAGCCAAATTGCAGCTGAATAGTTATGTTGTCTTTAGATTAGGCCTTGGTGAAGGCCTGGTTTCCACAGCTGGCATTGATAGTATAAAGTGGGTGATTATTTTTTAATTATTGTTTTTACTTTTGTGGGCACCATGGGAGAAGTGTTTGGTAGAAGAATTTGAATGAAGTGAGTGGTGATGTCTTAGCAGACTCCATTTACAGAAGGAGAAAAAGTATGTTGAGTAGGTTTGTTGAAAGAAAAATAAATAAATTGGAAAGACTAAATAGAAGATAAAGACTTAGCTTAACTTCTCTCCCAGCTTGCAACAACTTCCTATAGGTTGCACTAGGAGCACTGGGGTCTAAAGTGTTTTGGTTATCCCAAAAATGGGAGAATTGGTTTTGTTTTCTTGTCAGTGATGATTCTAGATTTTGACATTAAGTCTAGCAAACAGATGCTGTGGACGTTTAAAAATGTTTTATATCTGTGTGCTAGAGCATGTCTTTTTGAGCCCTTCTGTGAGCTCTGCTAAAAGAAAAGGATATGTTTGAGCAGGCATATTGAGCCCTGGGCATATTGAAATCAGCAGTGATTCACATTGCTCTATGGCAACCCCTCTACAGTGGCTTGACTGGCTGCCAGGGAAGTCTTCTCTTGACTAGTTCTGCTGGACTTCAGCGGCTGAAGCTTACTCCCACCAGACTACCTTTAGATGCTCCAGATTCATAGAACTATTGAAGATTGACTTGTTTTTTTCCCTTGGTTTATTCCCTCATGATGTAATCCTCCTCCTCATTTGAAAATCTAGAATGGAAAACATGGATAGAAATGATTGGAAGGTAGAGAAGGAAAGTGTTTTAAAAGAGGCAGGGTGTGGATCTTGGACACATGGCTAGAAGAAGCAGATGAGCAGAAAGAAAAGAGCAGAACTAAACATGTAGTCTTTCATCCCCCAAAATTATGCAATAACAAGGCACATGATATACTTCACTTGCTTGTATGTTTATCCCTTTCCTCTGTTTAATTTTTGACTGAATTTAGATTGGAAACTCTCTGAGGCGGGAACTATGTCGTCTTTGTATTCTGTGAAAGAGCCTACTACACTTCCAGACACTGGATAAATAATAAGTCTTTGATAGTAAAGCTGTAGAATCAATTTCTGTTCTTATGCCAATCCTGTTGGCAGCATATGCATAATGTCTTGCAAAAGGTGTGGTGGTGTTGATGATGCTAGTCATCTTGATTTCGAGGAAGACATTGACAATCCTTGTTTGTACTAATGGGTCTTTGGGTGATTCCACAGATCAATTCAAGAAGAACAGAATTTACCACACTGGCCACAGTCATTTGCGTAGTTGTGGTGCATGAGTTGCACAGTGTTTTTATGCCTGGCTCTGTATTTCCAGCTGCTCAACAGAATTCTTCTCAAAGTCATGGACATGCATCCTTGTTGCATGGTACCATGCAATACAATCTATCGCCAGTTGCTCAAAGGTTGAGTCAGAAATTTTTGTTTGCACAGATTTTATTTCAGGGTGGCTTTGAAGCATTTCATTGACCCTTCATGCTTATGATTGCCAGAGCTTAATTTGGTATACTAGAATTGTTTTGATAAATGGGTCTCAGGCATACGGACTGTGTGGCCAGTCTGTCTCAAGTGTATGCAGATCAAATGAGCCTTGATGCTGACAAAACCGGACTTCTCCAGGACTTCCATGTTGGAAACCCAGACCTGCCATTTGATGCCCAGCAAAAAGTGTAATGGAACTTTTAGTGACCACAAATAATCAGAAATTTTATTTTATATCTCATTCAAAATATGTCACTTACCAGGAATATAGTACTCAATATTGCCAAACTGGGGTGCTGGTTCAGTTCACTCAAGAGTGCCAGTGACCAAATTGCTGAGAGTACTGCTTGCAGCATTTTTGCGTTTTTGTCTTCTACCAAAGTGATGACCAGGCCTGATGCTGCTTAACTTGTGAAATTTAACAAGATCACAGCCTAGGTGCTGCAGTTAAATAATCCTGGGCATTTCAGTAGTGCTGTGCATCGGAGCTATGTAAATCATAAATGCACCTTAATATAATAGTTCTGACGTAATAAACTTGACTATTGTCATGTGTCAGGGTAAACTTTAAATTGTTCTGTTTGTAACAAGAATATTATTAAAAGTCTGGTTAAGGTACTGCCCCTTAATCATAAAAAACAAAAATCAAACAAAAAACCAACTACATAGAAATTATTTTGTCAGAGGGATGCACAAATCTGAGATGTCAGAGAAAGTTCATAACTGTTCTAATCACATTTTATGGGATCAGAAAGATCTGGTACAATGTGAATGGGAGAGTTTTTGTACTTTCTTCCTTTTCTTAACACTGAATAAAAGAGGTTGAGGAAAGCACTAAGAACTATAATAATATTTAGGGTCCGTCTCTGTCATAAATATAAAGGGAAGGGTAAACACCTTTAAAATCCCTCCTGGCCAGAGGAAAAATCTTTTCACCTGTAAAGGATTAAGAAGCTAGGATAATCTCACTGGCACCTGACCAAAATGACCAATGAGGAGACAAGATACTTTCAAAGCTGAGTGGGGGAGAAACAAAGGTTCTCTCTGTCTGTGTGTTGTTTTTGCCAGGAACAGAAAAGGAAAGGAGTCTTAGAACTTAGTAAGTAATCTAGCAAGATATGTGTTAGATTCTATTTTGTTTAAATAGCTGATAAAAGAAGCTGTGCTGAATGGAATGTATATTCCTGTTTTTGTGTCTTTTTGTAACTTCAGGTTTTGCCTAGAGGGATTCTTTATGTTTTGAATCTGATTACCCTGTAAGGTATTTACCATCCTGATTTTATAGAGGTGTTTCTTTTATTTTTTTCTTCAATTAAAATTCTTCTTTTAAGAACCTGATTGCTTTTTCATTGTTCTTAAGATCCAAGGGTTTGGGTCTGTGTACACCTATGCAAATTGGTGAGGACTTTTATCAAGCCTTCCCCAGGAAAGGGGGTGTAGGGTTTGGGAGGATTTTGGGGGGAAAGAAGTTTCCAAGCGGGCTCTTTCCCTGTTATATATTTGTTAGATGCTTGGTGGTGGCAGTAATAAAGTCCAAGGGCAAAAGGTAAAATAGTTTATACCTTGGGGAAATTTTAACTTAAGCTGGTAAAAATAAGCTTAGGGGGTTTTTCATGCAGGTTCCCACATCTTATCCTAGAGTTCAGAGTGGGGAAGGAATCTTGACAGTCTGAAACAAACAAGCAAAGAAACTGAAGTTTTGACAGCCCTGGTAGATGGGGTTAACTTAATGCCTCTTAGTTCTTTTTGCTGACTGTCAAAAGTGCTGTTTGGTTATGCAAACAGAAATCTTTTCCTTTCAAAGACGCAATTATTTCTCAGTTTGTGGATGTTCACCTTCATAATAAAATCTGGACAACTGTTTTTTTCACATCAAAAAGAAACACTAGGGAATACTGAAAATTGTTCTCACTTTCTTGTTTCCTCCTTACAGCTGGTTGAAATGTTGGATATGTCTGTCCCTGCAGTTGCTAAGCTGAGACATCTTTTAGACAATCTGCCTAGAGAAGCTTTACCAGATGTACTGACTTCGATCATCCGCACAACTAACCAAGAAAAGCTGCAGGTACTGTATACTTCTGCCTTAAACTTCCAGGGGAACCAAGGGTTTAGTACTTACAGTTCAATCCACTACTAGATAACTTCAGAATCACTCAAACAAATGTGTTCTGTTTACTGAAGGGCTGACTGTCAAGGTTTTGCTTGTGCTGCCATGGGCTGGCAGGTGCATTTCACGTGACAGTCATGATGATGAATCAACACCATGTTGGCCTCAGGCCTAGGTTAGCTGGGTTACTGATTGTGCTGTTCCTCCTCCTATGTGAAACAGGGCCAGACTTTCTCTTCTCTCATGGCAGGCCAAATAGGAGTCCAGTTACTGATCTGAAGTGAAAGTACAGAGTGCAGCTGGTTCTTGTGCAAAGGAAAGATAGGGCAGTTCTTAGCTCTGCTCCCTACAGTTGTCATTGCAAGTAGAGTCGATGGAAGGAGCCAACAGCTGTCTATTACTTGCTTCCTGGCCATCTGAATGCAGTGGGAAGCATAGAGTGTGAGACAGCGCCAAGAAGATTGTAGAAAAGGTGGCTTTTCAAAAATCCGCTTGCCTGTTTCAGACTAGCAGTCATGTTACTTGTACTTCTTTGGCTTTAGTATGCCTGTAGGAGCAGTGAGAGTCTGGCCCCACCTTTCCTAGTGACCCAGTTCCAGCCGCAAGGGGAGGAGGATATTAAATGTATTTCAGGGCATTGCTGAGTGTGGGGATAGGAACTCCTAATTGGCCCATGGTCTTCATTGCCACACCCCTAGCTGTTTAGTAATCTGTGCAGATTAGTAAATCTCTGCATTTTTAACCCTGCCAACATTGCAAGTACTGTCTTGGGGTGGCAGCAAGCCATTATGAGCTTTCATTGCCTAATAAGAAATGGGGTGCCCAAATATTCACATGATCAGTGTAAAGAGAATTGGAATTCAAAATGAAAATAAAGTAATAGATGTGACTGGAAAAGAAACCAGAGGAGAGAAGGCGAGGTTTCTGAGACTGCTGGAGAAGGAAGGGATCATCTATCTCGTGGTTTTTCTCAGAGGGCTAAGTCCTTCCTCCAGGTTTAATAATTGAGAAATGACTGCTGATACTGGTTTGCTGCAGGATATGCACCTTATTAATGAGGCACATTAAAAAGAGAGGCAGGATAAGAGCAGTTTTCCTTTTCTTCCAGTTCCGTAGCCATGCCGGAGTAATTAGCAGAAGTCTTTTGATGCTAGCCTTACAATTATAGTGCCCTTTGAAACTTGGTAACATAGAATTGTGCCCAGAAATTTCACTGCTTTTTCTCTGGGAATTTCCTTAAAGCAGATACCTGTCGGCAAAAGAAAATAAGGCATTAAATATAGAGTTATTTCAACTAGCAACATTGCTGTTGTCTCTCTTTTTGAAGGTTTCCTCTACTTTCATTGTTTATGTCTACACAGTAGCTGGGAGGATGCTTTCCATCTTGGGCAGACAGACATGCATAGCTCTACTCGAGATAGTATGCTAAAAATAGCTGAGTGGCCTCAGTAGCCTGTGGGGTGGCTTAGGTTAGTCACCCGAGTACGTACACAGGGGGTTGGGCAGGATTGTTTTTGGATGGGTAACTCAAGCAGCCACCTCTGCTGTCCCTGCCGCACTGCTATTTTTTGCATGCTAGTTTGAGCAGAGCTATGCATGTCTGTCTGCTTGTGATGGGAAGCATCTTCCTAGCTGCTGTGTAAACATACACATTATGTATTGTCTACTTTCCCTGTTCACCTCTTACACTGTGTGCTTCCAGTTGCTTTTGTGCTCTTCTTAACAACAAACACAAAGCACAACCCAAACTCTGAAGTCATTTCACACATCTGAGATAGGAGCCTTATATTCCACTCTGCTGTTACTAAAAACTGCTTTCATATTTTTTTGCAAACTGTCTACTTCAGAACTCTGATAACAATGCATCATTAACCCAGAGAAAATCTGTGTGCTATCATTACTTATAGACTATCCTCTAAATGGTACAGAGAAATACTGTTAACTGTTTTCACTCTCATTCTCTGCTGTTAGATTTTAGATGCTGTTAGCCTGGAGGAGCGATTCAAGATGACTATACCATTGCTTGTTAGACAGATTGAAGGCCTGAAGCTGCTTCAAAAAACCAGAAAACCCAAACAGGATGATGATAAAAGGGTATGGACATTTAAACACGGCTTCTCAAATGCACTCCATGGTTTGGCAGAGAGGAATAATTTAATTAAATATAGGGTCTCATTTTCAAAAATGGCATCTAAAATTGAATCCACAATCATTCACATTTAATTTCTGTGACCATAATTTTTCATATCCAGGTAATAACCTGTATAAAACATCCAAATCCCATATTCTATACAAGATGGCTATTTAGATTTTTACTAAACCATATTAAAGCACCTAAACAAAGGCTTTAAGCACATTTGACATCCATTTAAAAAAAAAAAACAAATAGGCTTAAACAGAATCATTTCATGACCCAATTTGCTTGTGCAAATTCTGTTTCTGCTATCTAAAACTTTAAAAGTGAAAAATTGAGTACAGTTTTAAAACTCATGTTGAGGCCTCTTTCAGAATGTGACTTTAATTGTCCAACAGTATGAGAATAAAATAACACTGAAATGGGTGTTTTATACATGAGTGAAACAAGCATTGAGACCTGTAGTTTTCCAAAACATGGTAGTCTGATCACATCTCGGCTCTGAGCTATGATCATGTGTAGTGTGTATATATATACAACCATGTTTAATGATCAACAATTACTTTTATGGGAATTGAGGGGGAAAAAGTAAGAGCCCTGTTTACTCACTGTGAAGGTTAGTCTTATTCAATTATTACTGTGTGCTATAATGCAAAGTTTTTAAAAGTATAATTAATAACACCTTCAAATTTCTTCCTTGTTTTCTAGTATCCAATAGGTATGGATGGTTAGTGTATTTTTGTAAATAGGTACCATAAGAGAGATATGTTTCTTTACTTTAATAATCATGAGATCATATTTAGAACAGGTTAATAGTCATAGATTTTTAATACTAGAAGGGACCATCATAACTATCTATCTAGTCTGACTTGCAGTGTAAGACAAGCCAAAGAACCTCACCCAATAAATTATGCATCAAGCCGTTGACTTCAGTTTAAGCCACAGCTTATTTTCCAAAAGATATTTGTGCGCCATTCTGTGCTTCTGTTTTCTGCTTCTTAGGTTGTAGCTATTCGTCCTATTCGGAGGATCAATCACATTCCAGGTACTGCAGAAGATGAAGAGGAGGATGAAGATCATGATGACATTGTTATGCTAGAAAAGAAAATTAGAACATCCAGTATGCCAGAGCAAGCTCTTAAAGTTTGTGTAAAAGAAATAAAAAGGTAGGTGATAAAATCTCTGTAATAGTGAGGTTTTCAAATGTTTATTAATTGACTTTAAATCTCTTACAATTATAAGTGTTGAGGCAGGCCTTAATAATAGCTGATGCCACTAGCCTGGCCTATAATACTCATATAAAATACTTTTCATCAGGAGATCTCACTACTTTACAATGAAGGCAAGTCTCATTATCCTCCTTTTATAGTGGTGGAAAGAAGGCAAGGTGAGGTGAAGTGACTTACCCAAAGTAACCTAGCAGGCCAGTGGACAATCTGGGATTGGAATCCAGGTCTCCTGAGTCCCAGTCAAGTGCTCTATCTAGTTGGGCAGTGGTTTTCAAACTTTTTTTCTGGGGACCCAGTTGAAGAAAATTGTTGATGCCCATGACCCAGTGGAGCTGGAGATGAGGGTTTTGGGGTGTGGGAGGGACTCTGGGGTTGGGTGGGCTCAGGGCTGGGGCAGGGGGGCCGGGGTGCTGGAGGGGGTCAGGGCTCTGGGCTGGTGGTGCAAGCTCTGGGGTAGGGCCGGGGATGAGGGATTTGGGGTTCAGGAAAGGGTTCTGGGTATGGGGGGTCTCAGGGCTGGGGCAGGGGATTGGGGTGCGGATTACCTCCAACAGCTCCTGGTCAGCGCTGCAGCCGGGGTGCAGACGCAGGCTTCCTGCCTGTCCTGGCACCATGGACCACGTGGCGCCCCAGAAGAGACCAGCAGGAGGTCCAGCTCCTAGGAGGAGGTGCACAAGCAGCTCCGTGTGGCTTTCGCCCACAGGCACCGCCCTGCTCAGCAAATGCGGAGCCGGTGCTCGGGGCGGGGGCAGCACATGGAGCCCCTTGGCCCCCCACTGGCTGCTTCTGGGGCGCAACGCGGTGTCGACACTAGCCTGCCTTAGCTGGGCAGCACCACCGACAGGACTTTTAATGTCCCTTACATGCCACAGCTCAGTACTGGGTCGTGACCTGAACTTTAAAAAACACTGCACTACGGAACACTTTTGGCTTCTGAGCATCTATTTCTCTTTATTAAAATAGGAAATTACAATCATAGAATCATAGAATATCAGGGTTGGGAGGGACCTCAGGAGGTCATCTAGTTCAACCCCATGCTCAAAGCAAGACCAATCCCCAACTAAATCATCCCAGCCAGGGCTTTGTCAAGCCTGACCTTAAAAATCTCAAAGGAAGGAGATTCCACCACCTCCTTAGATAATGCATTCCAGTGCTTCACCACCCTCCTAGTGGAAAAAGTTTTTCCTAATATCTAACCTAAACCTCCCGCACTGCAACTTGAGACCGTTTCTCCTTGTTCTGTCATCTGCTACCACTGAGAACTCTTTGGAACCCCCTTTCAGGTAGTTGAAAGGAGCTATCAAATCCTCCCTCATTCGTCTCTTCTGGAGACTAAACAATCCCGGTTCCCTCAGCCTCTCCTCTTAAGTAATGTGTTCCAGTCCCCTAATCATTTTTGTTGTCCTCCGCTGGACGCTTTCCAATTTTTCCACATTCTTCTTGTAGTGTGGGGCCCAAAATTGGATACAGTACTCCAGATGAGGCCTCACCAATGTCGAATAGCGGGGAACGATCATGGCCCTCGATCTGCTGGCAGTACCCCTACTATCATCTACTACTTATACATCCCAAAATGCCGTTAGCTTTTTTGGCAACAAGGGCACACTGTTGACGCATATCCAGCTTCTTGTCCACTGTAACCTCTAGGTCCTTTTCTGCAGAACTGCTGCCTGGCCATACGGCCTCTAGTCTGTAGCGGTGCATGGGATTCTTCTGTCCTAAGTGCAGGACTCTGCACTTGTCCTTGTTGAACCTCATCAGATTTCTTTTGGCCCAATCCTCCAATTTGTCTAGGTCACTCTGTATCCTATCCCTACCCTCCAGCGTATCTACCACTCCTCCCAGTTTAGTGTCATCTGCAAACTTGCTGATGGTGCAGTCCATGCCATCCTTCAGATCATTAATGAAGATACTGAACAAAATCGGCCCCAGGACTGACCCTTGGGGCACTCCGCTTGATACTAAAGGAGTACTTGTGGCACCTTAGAGACTAACAAATTTATTAGAGCATAAGCTTTCGTGAGCTACAGCTCACTTCATCGGATGCTCTAATAAATTTGTTAGTCTCTAAGGTGCCACAAGTACTCGTTTTCTTTTTGCGAATACAGACTAACACGGCTGCTACTCTGAATCGCTTGATACTGGCTGCCAACTAGACATGGAGCCATTGATCACTATCCGTTGAGCCCAACAATCTAGCCAGCTTTCTATCCACCTTGTAGTCCATTCATCCAGCCCATATACTTTAACTTGCTGGCAAGCATACTGCGGGAGACCGCATCAAAAGCTTTGCTAAAGTCAAGGAATAACACATCCACTGCTTTCCCCTCATCCACAGAGCCAGTTATCTCGTCATAGAAGGCAACTAGATTAGTCAGGCATGACTTGCCCTTGGTGAATCCATGGTGACTGTTCCTGATCACTTTCGTCTCCTCTGAGTGCTTCAGAATTGATTCCTTGAAGACCTGCTCCAAGATTTTTCCAGGGACTGAGGTGAGGCTGACTGGCCTGTAGCTCCCTGGATCCTCTTCCTATCCTTTTTTGAAGATGGGCACTACATTAGCCTTTTTCCAGCCATCTTGGACCTCCCCCAATCGCCAAGAGTTTTCAAAGATAATGGCCAATGGCTCTGCAATCACATCCGCCAACTCCTTTAGCACTCTCAGATGCAGCGCATCTGGCCCCATGGAATTGTGCTCATCCAGCTTTTCTAAATAGTCCTGAACCACTTCTTTCTCCACAGAGGGCTGGTCATCTCCTCCCCAAGTTGTGCTGCCCAGTGCAGTAGTCTGGGAGCTGACCTTGTTCGTGAAGACGGGCAAAAAAAGCATTGAGTACATTAGCTTTTTCCACATCCTCTACCACTAGGTTGCCTCCCTCATTCAGTAAGGGGCCCACACTTTCCTTGACTTTCTTCTTGTTGCTAACATACCTGAAGAAACCCTTCTTGTTACTCTTAACGTCTCTTGCTAGCTGCAACTCCAAGTATGATTTGGTCTTCCTGATTTCACTCCTGCATGCCTGAGCAATATTTTCATACTCCTCACTGGTCATTTGTCCAGTCTTCCACTTCTTGTAAGCTTCTTTTTTGTGTTTAAGATCAGCAAGGATTTCACTGTTAAGCCAAGCTGGTCACCTGCCATTTTTACTATTCTTTCTACACATTGGGATGGTTTGTTCCTGTAACCTCAACAAGGATTCTTTAAAATACAGCCAACTCTCCTGCACTCCTTTCCCCCTCATGTTGTTCTCCCAGGTGATCTTGCCCATTAGTTCCCTGAGGGAATCACAGGCTGCTTTTCTGCAGTCCAGGGATCGTATTCTGCTGCCCTCCTTTCTTCCTTGTGTCAGGATCCTGAACTCGACCATCTCATGGTCACTGCCTCCTAGGTTCCCATCCACTTTTGCTTCCCCTACTAGTTCTGCCCGGTTTGTGAGCAGCGGGTCAAGAGGACAGCAGCCCCTGTTGGTTCCTCCAGTAGTTGCACCAGGAAATTGTTCTCTACACTTTCCAAAAACTTCTTGGATTGTCTGTGCACCGCTGTATTGCTCTTCCAGCAGATATCAGGGTGATTAAAGTCTCTCATGAGAACCAGGGCCTGCGATCTAGTAACTTCCATTAGTCGCCGGAAGAAAGCCTCGTCCACCTCATCCCCCTGGTCTGGTGGTCTATAGCAGACTCCCACTACGACATCATCCTTGTTGCTCACACTTGTAAACTTAATCCAGAGACTCTCAGGATTTTTTGCAGTTTCATACTGGAGCTGTGAGCAGTCATACTTGAGGTTTCTAAATTAATTAATAGATAAAGAAAATGCAGTGGATAACAGCCTGCTAGGATTTTAGTAAGGTTATAGATAAAAATGATACATAAATAAAAATCCATTAAGGTAGAAATAAGGATGGAAACCTTTCAGGGTACATTTCTAAAGGGCTGATGTTTGCCTCTTTATTTTGCACCTGTATTTTTGCACACTCCAGAAAGAATTGTGGGCAAAATACCTAAGTTGGTGACATGTCTGACATCCCGATGTTTTGCTCACAGTCAGTTACTTAGAGGCACAGCTACTAAGTTGCATCTGCATGCCATTTGGACCTGCATACAGCTAATAACATAAGATTTTGAACTGGCTTCAGGTGAGGGGTTGTTTTTTTTCCCCCACAAAGATGTGCAGTGAAATAGGTGCTAAGAAGGATGATCAAGGCTCCATCACTGCAGCTATTCAAGAACAGATTCAGGATGAGTATATGTCAGTGAGGTCTTGAAAAACAGAGACAAATGAATATCTGGTGATAGTACTACTGCCCAGTCTTGGCTCAGGGAGGTACCTTACTATTGGACACGTGGTGCATAAACACCAGAGACTTTCTTGACACCTTCAGCAATATGGCACATGTGGTTAATAATTTTTTTTTTGAGATTTCTCATCACTGTAATATAATGTAAATATGAGGGAGAGCCTCTGCTTGTTCGTGCTAGTTATACAAAGATGCTGTTTTCATGCATGACTCACAATAGGTCTGGGTGAATTTTTTTGGTAAATATTACATTTGTCAGAAAATACATTTCTTGGGGCATCATAACTATTTGCAAATTCAGGTGGAATTTGACAAATAGCTTTCGCTTAAAAGAAAAAAGAAAGTCAAAATAATTGTGACCATTTTGAAACAATGTTTCGTTTAGAAATTTAGCAATATTCATTTAAAAAACAAAAAACATTTTGGGTTAAAAAAAAAAGCCGAACACTAAACAAAAATTGTGGGGTTTTTTTTTGGTTTTTTTTTTTTTTTTTTGGTTTAGTTTCTGCAAAAGTGTGTGAAATATTTCAGTTTTGGTTAGAACCGAACTGAAACATTGTTCAGGTTTTTCCAGTTCAGACCCAAATCAGAACCCCCCCCCCCACTATCTTATCATTCATGCAACAGTACTCTGCTTCATTTCTTAGCATTAAGAGTTTCAGTGTAGTAAATAGGAATGCTGTGGATCTCCATGTACCAGATACAGGTTTTGTGGCAGGAGGAAAAACTCTCAACTCAAACTTACTATCTCCTTGTTACACACATCTGCTAAATATATGTACTTTCAGATTAAAGAAAATGCCTCCATCAATGCCAGAATATGCCTTGACCAGAAATTATTTGGAACTAATGGTGGAACTTCCATGGAACAAAAGTACAAAAGGTAAATGCATGCTAGACCTTCTTTGGTGCTGATTGTCTGTCATAGAGAAATTCCAGGAAAGGTATCTGACAATTAAATACTGTGGTACTTGACTGGGTCTGTCTTGTAAATTCTTGTTGCACGGTCTGATAGCAGAAATACCATTAATGTGCTAATTTGATTTTTAAAATAAATTATTCTTAACACAGTAAAACCAAGTGGCTATGAAATATAAATGTAATTCACATGTACATCAGGAAAATGATGATTAGAGGATCACTGAGCGAAAGGATTTGATCTGATCGCTGCCTAATTTTTCTTCTTTTATTGATGTCATGTATTTTGTTTTTCCTTTAGATTTTTCCCATTGTAAAGTCATTAAAGCATGTAGGTTATTTTTTTAAAGTGATTATTGTTGATATTCTCTTAGAAATTTACAGCATATTCTGTTCTGTCTGTTTAATGAATTTACATTTGGCACTCACTCATTTTCCTTAAAAAAACACCCTCCCCTGCCCCCCAAAACAGCAAAACTTTAGACCAGATGACTTCTTTATGAAGAACTGAAGCCAATGTGGTTTTGCCTTGTGTGTCATCTTGTTGCTTTAAGCACCACTGAAGATATGCAAACAGCTGAGAAATAGGTCTGTTATTTAAATCAGTGGTTCTCAACCAGGGATACATAGGGCTCTTCAAGAAGGTACATCAGCTCATCTAGATATTTGCCTAGTTTTACAACAGGCTACAAAAAAAGCAGTAGCAAAGTCAGTACAAACTAAAATTTCATACAGACAATGATTTGTTTATACTACTCTATATACTATACAGTGAAATGTAAGTACAATATTTATATTCAAATTGATTTATTTTATAATTCTATGGTAAAAATGAAAAAGTAAATAATTTTTCAGTAATTGTGTGCTGGGACACTCTTGTTGTTTTTATGTCTGATTTTGTAAGCAAGTAGTTTTTAAATGAGGTGAAACTTGGGGGTATGCAGGACAAATCAGACCCTTGAAAGGGGCACAGTACTCTGGAAAGATTGAGAGCCACTGATTTAAATGAAGCCTGACAAGGTAGTTTCTACTGTTTTGTAACGTAATTGTGTTTCCACGTTTTTATAGGAACCTCCCAGAAGTTTGACAAAGAAATCTGTTTCCTTTCTGAATTTTTATTTAAATATTTGGTTACTGAGAGAGCTCCATGAGATGTATATCTTGTTTTCATCAGGGCTCCAATAGGAGAACAGTTGACAGTCTTACTCCAGGACGTGTTCTGTATGGTATAAACAGCAGAATGTGGGTCACTCATGGCTTAGGTGAACCATGTTACGATACATGCTAATTCACATGCTGTTAAACATGGTAGCATTAGTGTAGGCAGAAACTGTTGGGTCAGCTGTTCATAGTTAAAACATCAAAAAATCATTCAGCTTTTTTTGCGTTGACAGTGTTACTTAAGAGATCAAAAGTTTCTAAAACCTAGACATTGCTGATGCCTGTTAAAGTGAAACAATTAGTTTATTCTAGTAGTTTGAGAGTGCAATGCAAAGGCCATGTCTACACTGTGACCTAGGGGTACGAGTTCCCCTGCTTGTGTACAGATAGTTGCATTAGCATGAGTATAGTTTAGCCGTGGTGCCACTGGCAGCAGCAGTGGAGGCATGTGCTGAGTGCAGACAAGCCTGAAACTGGTGCGTACGTACTCAGTATGGGTAAGCCATGCCTCTGCTGCCACTATCCATACTACCATTGCCATACTGCTGTTTATAACTGCACTAGCTCGATGAGAGAGAGTCTGAGCATGTGTACATGAGAATGGGAATCACACCTCTAGCTCATAGTGTGGAGATAGCCTTAAAAGTCAGCCTCTCAGAGTCTGTTTTGGATCGAGGCACTTTAAAATTAGTAGTCTGTGTTGAGCAAATGTTATATTTTCAGTCTACATTTGGAAAAAGAGAGTGTACAGTAAATACTCTGTAAAGGTGCACAGGGGATGGGTCACTCAATAAATTGTTCATTCCCTCTGAAACATCTGGCACTGACTACTGTTGGAAGACAGAATATTAGGCTAGATGAGCCATTGGTCTGACCTAGGAATGTAGGTCCATTCTTATGTTCTGATCTTCTGAAGTCCTGAGAGTTTGCTTTGAATTGCTCAGCTGAATATAGAGTATTTCTACTAATAAATGTTTTAGTAGGTTAGAGTTCTGTGCTCCATTTGCTGATTCTACAGCAGCTTTCACAAAGTTGGGCTGATGACACTGATGGGGCTAGTGCCCAGAATGGATATTTTAGTATGACTGAGTGATATATATGTTCTTTTTGTAGTGATTTCATCCAGTTTTTAAATATAGAGTGACTGAAAGTTAGTCAACTGAAAACTAGAAAAGGACAATTTCAGTTGCAATATAAAGAATTTTTTCATTCTAAATAAAAACTTGTGGTTCTAAAACTAAACTGAAAAAAATACTTTGCCTACGTGAATAACGTAACTGAAGTCGATGCATTTAGATCGACTTACCATGGTGTCTCCACCATGGTGAGTCGACTGCTGCCGCTTCTGCATCGACTTTGCCTACTCCTCTCGCAGCGCTGGAGTACAGGAGTCGACGGGAGAGCGCTTGGGGGTCGATTTATCACGTCTAGGCTAGACACAATAAATCGATACCCACTGGATCGATCGCTGCCCGTCGATCTGGCAGGTAGTGAAGACATACGCTTAGCAACGTTCTTTCAGCTACAACGATCAGCTTGCGTTTACTTTGACACTATACAACCCTACATCTCACTACATTATTGATGTTACTATGCAGTACTCTGATTTTTTCATATTTAATAGTTGCCTGGGAATATAAATGTTTTCAAAGCATGCTAATGTGTTTGAAATTTATTTACAGTTTGAGCCACAGGAGTCTCTCAGTTCTCCTGGTGAAATGTTTAACTACATCTGTTACTTCTCTACTTTCCAAAATGACACCATGCTGGAGATGGCTTGGACAAATGTGCTGACTTTGCAATCCAGGCATGCAGTGTACTGTATGTACACATACATCCTGTGCCTATATGCACTGTAACACATCACAGGAGTGTATTAGAAACCTGAGAAATACAATTATACTTGTATTTTTGCCTCTTCAGTGGCTCAGTACTGTGGTGGCTTTTTAAGAAAATGTCACTTGGTTCTTAAAGAGAATGTGTATGCATTTTAAATGTAAAATATTTTTCATCATAAGGGAATATGTGATACATATAATATCTCAGAACTGACGCATTATTTATTTGCCCAAGGTCAAAACACTTTCTGTGGCAAAGCTGCACTTTATCAGAAGATATTCTCTCTGGCTTTTTCTCCAGTTGCTGCCTCTTTGCTTTTCATGCCAATAATAATACTTATATGGCAGCTTTTATCCAAGGAACTTAGCGGTTTATAAATGTTAACACATTATTGTGAAATAAGTATGGGATATGTAAGGAATCCCTTCATGCACCATTCAAATGGAGCTGTCTGGAATTTGGCCAGGAAACTGGAGTAAAATCTCAACTCTTACATAAAGTGGAATTTAATGATGACAACTGGTCAGGCTCTCCAATTTATCTCTTAAAAGGTGGCAGCTACAATACACCATTTTCAGCCTTTAACAATGTAGCCCATTAGCTCAGAACTGGTTTGGGCAGAGAAATGATTGTTGAATCGCTAATGCATCCTAAAACAAGTTGGTAATAATTGGAGGCATTCTATCCAGCCTGCTGAATCTTGCTCTGCTCAATAGAGTTTAACAGCTTATAGCCCAAGGGCACTGGAGGTAGATATTAGATGTGGGCTCCCTGCAAAATCCTGGATTTGGTCCAAATCTCTTCACATGGGGAAAGTTAGATATGGATAAGGATGTCCTAGATCAGGCCTATGTCTAGTAGAAAGCAAGTACTGTAAAATCTTTGACATTTATTTGTCACTTCTGGAATGGTTCCTCCTGCTTTTTCCATCTTTTTGTTTCTGAGTGTCATAGTTTCAGGATAACTGCATTTGCATCTTCCACCTCTCCATCCTCCCCCAAATCCTTGGTCCACTCCGGTAGTCCCCAGTCAGGTCTAAGGTCTCCTGTCATCACCTGTTTCTGTTTCGGGACACTTGTCCCAGTGCTGTCCCTTCTGACCTGAAGGTTTAAGGCTGCACAGCTCCCTGCCTTACACTGTGACATCACCAGCAAGTCATTCTGTCTGAAGGCCAGATCCATGCTTTGCTTTCTCTCCAAGGGCTATGAACAGTGTTTTGCCAGCAGTTACAAGTTACCACACAGCACTTTCTAAGTAAGCACATTTATTCTTAAGGTAAAAGCATTACAGGAAAAAACATCCTACACACACCCTAAAAGCTTTCCAGAGGATTCTTCCTTCTTCCATCTTTTTTTATACTGCTGTTATTCCATTGACTTAATTGTAATTACTCTTAGTTTGTGTTGGCGTAAGTAAAAGCATAGTCAGGGTCTTAGATTCATGTGGTTTATTCCTTTTATTGAAAATTATTCTGGAGGTAAAACTGCCTGAATCTCATGTGACTGAGTACAACTTGGGTGTAGATGTAAAATTATGTATATGATACTTAATTTAAAAATCAGTCATTGCCTTGGCTATCTGTTTTGATTGCATTTAGATTGAGGGATTCTGTCATTGACTCCACTTAGAGCAAGCTCAGGATGTGCCTTTGTTCATTTTAGAGTTTCAATGCATTTTCAAATGTTGCTGGAATTGAGTGAACTTATAAACCATCATTTGCATCTGCAATTGCCTGTATTTGTGTATTCCGAGGGATATAACAGTTTATATGTGCGTAGTTTAGATACACAGTTTGAGTCAGATTTACTATTGAGGGTAGTGTATTTGCCAGTGCACATGTTATGCCCTTGAATAACAATTTGGCACTTGTGGTAAAATAAGTAAGGCTTCTATTCCAAAGCTCAAACTCATGTCTCGTATTATAGAGTTTTGGCTGGAGCTATTTTCAAAAGATTTGTGCATTGATGTCCGAGTCTAGATAGTTATGTGCTGAAAGAAATCCCATATACATTTCTTTCTTTTCCTGGGTGGTGAACCTTTTGAGACCACCCAGAATAATCTGTTTGGGAGACACTACCCATGACCTTTATGCTGAGATTGCCAACAAGACCGTAATAATTTTTTTTGATGTGTGATAACCAACTCCCTACAGTTGGACTGAGACCAACTCATTTTATATGGGTCACCAAACTGGTCTCATATAACTGTTGCTACCAAGCTGGGTCAGATTTTGAACCAGGATCTATCTAGCTTTCTTTTTAACACATTTCTTTACAAAATGAAAGGGAGATTGTATTGATTTTTAACACTGTCATGGTGTTTTTGGTGAATCTTAATTCTTCAAGGCAGGAAAAACTGTAATTTTGCTGTTCTCAGAAAAGTCTGAAATGTAGCCATTTATAATAGTAAACAAATTTTATCAATTGCGTTTCAGAAACAATGCTTTAATCTTTAAATGGAAATTATGCTGATCTTATTTTGGTGCTTGACATTTGACAGATCGTCTGGATATTCGTGCAGCTAGAATTCTTCTGGACAATGACCATTATGCCATGGAGAAGTTGAAGAAGAGAGTTTTGGAGTATTTAGCTGTCAGACAACTTAAAAACAACCTAAAGGGACCCATCCTTTGTTTTATGGGTCCCCCTGGAGTCGGTAAAACTAGCGTGGGAAGATCGGTTGCGAAAACCCTGGGCCGAGAGTTCCATAGGATTGCCTTAGGAGGAGTATGTGATCAGTCTGACATTCGAGGTCACAGGTAATTTTATCTTTGTTTCATACTGGTAATTTTCCCCCCACAGTTAGCTGCTAGTGGTGATTTCCCTTCATTTTCTCACTGACGGTCTTTTTATTAAGAGAGGGTTTAAGGTGGTTGTGGCACCCACTCAACAGGATGGAAATTAAACAATAATTGAGGACATTCAGTGTTAAGACTGACTGGACTTGTCATCTATACCTGCTCCTGTTGCCCTTTGTTATTAGGGCTCATATAGTATGTAACATCATGGATAGATCTGGAACTCTTTCAAAATTTTAAGAATAGTGGATAGAGTTTGTGATTGTCTGGGATCAACATATGTCAGAAACAGTATTGGAAAAAAAGACAGTTCTGATATAATGATACAAGGGTGTAGTGGCTTGGGAGCATTCCTAAGGAGTGAAAATACAAAGTTAGCAGTAAATCAAATTATCAACAAAGGTTATTCCTTAATCTGTCAGAGTGTTACACTGCTATATCAGAATGCATTCTCATAATGGTGGCAGTTTGTGGGGGCGGTCATCCGGATTATTATGAGGGAATTAAAAAGGAAAAGGGAGGGAGACATAATACTGTTTCATTGTTCAGTTCAGCCCTCTCTCATCTCCCATCTCTGTGCATGCTGGAACTGAATTTCAGTAAACAAACTCCTCCACAGGCATAACAATTCTTACCAGGTGGCTCTGATTTGCCCTACTAAAAGGACCACAAAGATTGTATTAAACAAAATGCCAAATGAACACCATGTGATTTACTTCATAAACATTTTTATTCTTTGGATAGATTCAGATGTGTACTCCACTTAGGTGTGTGCATGCCCAGCATGCCAGAGACTTTTGCCTAGAAGTATCCGTAGAGGGGTAGCACTTGTGCCTCAAGGCTGTGTCCCCTCCCCAGGCTATGTGAACCGGCGCTGCCCAACCTCCTATCAGTTCGTTCTTACCGCCTGTGACTGGAGTTGGAGCTGTGTGGCTGTAGTCTCACCACCTCACATTTCGTCTTAGCCTAGCTTATTGTATGTAGTTAGTGTTAGTAGTTAGAATAGTATAAGTTGATACTTAATGTTCCCCGGTGATGCTCTCATCAGGGTTTAAACACTGTCCTTCATGTGGAGGGGTGATCCCCAACAGTGACCCCCTCACGCAAGTTTGCTTTGTCTTGGCAAAGCCCACTGTACAGAGCGCTGTTCAATTTGTAAATCGTTTAAGCAGCAGACTCAGGAGCATGGGAGGAGAGTGTTCTCTGGGTCGTCTTCGCAGTGTGGAGCCTAAGTTCCCTCTAAGCTGTGGAGCCGTACGGCAGCCTAGTAAGCACTGTGCAGGTGCTCAGGGCTGCAGTGGGGAGAGATGCCTTTCCTCCAGCCCCGGACCTGCTGCGGCCGGGGGAGAGGTGCCCCTCCCTTGTCCCTGGCCCCAGCCCAGACCTGCTGCGGCTGGGGGAGAGGCGTCTCTCTCATGGCCCCAACCCAACCCAACCCATCCCCTGCGTGGACCTGCCGCGGCAGAGGTGCCCCTCCCTCACCCCCAGCCCAGACCTGCTGTATCCGGGGGGAGAAGCGCCGCAGCCGCAGCCCCAGCCCTGCTGCAGGCAGGGGAAAGGCGAATCTCCCCCCCCCAGCCTAGGTGCTGCTGCAGGGAGAGAGCTCTAGGGGCAGTCCTCTCTCCCCGCCATAGCCCTTGGGCAGCTTGCACCCAAAACCCCTCATCCCCAACCCCACCACAGAACCTCACCCCCAGCCTGAGCCCTCGGCCCCACCCCCACCACATGAAAATTGTGTGTCAATATGGAGATAATGTGTCACACATCCTCTCCATATTGGTTCACGTAACAAAATTCATTCTATACATGCATGGGAGAAATTAGAGGGAACATTATGGGCATCCCTGCAATTGACCTGTTTGCAATGAGGGAAAACAGAAAGTGTTGCCTATTGTGCTAATGGGGGTAGGGCCCTCAGTCCAGTCTCCCTCTCCGACGCTTTCCATTGCAGATGTCCCCTGGGGTTTTCTGTACACTTCCCTCCATTCCCATCATTCTGCGGGCCATCCTCAAGCTCAAGGCGGATTGGGTCAATATCATCCTCATTGCTCCAGCATGGCCAAGACAGGGCTGGTTCTTGGACTTCCTTGCTCTGTCAGCTCAGCCTCCCATGTCACTTTCTCTCCATCCTGACCTACTCACACAGGACCACAGCCACACTCTCCATCCTGCAGTCAGCTCCCTGCACTTCACAGCATGGCTGCTGCATGGCTACGTGAAGAGAGAGAGCACTGCTTGGAGTCTGTCCACTAAGTCCATCTCAATAGTAGGAAGTCCTTCACGAGGATGGCCTGCTTAGTGAAATGGAAGAGATTCTCTGTGTAGTCCTTGGCCAACAGACCAATCGACAAAGGCTTCCATCCAGGACATCTTGGAGTATCTGTTACATCTTCAGAAGTCAGGCCTTGTGCTCAGTACTCTGAGAGTGCATTTGGCAACAATATCAGCGTTGCATCCCCCGATTCAAGGGAAGTCCTTTTTTTCCAATGCCATGGTGATGAGATTTCTGAAGGGGCTCCTCCACTTATCCTCTGGTCCAAGAACTGGTTCCCCTGTGGAACCTAAACATGGTTCTGGCAGTTCTGATGGCCTGCCAATCGAGCCCCCTGCATCCTGTCTACTGCTCCTTCTGTCTTAGAAAATTGCATTCCTGATAGCCATCACTTTGGAAGAAAAGTATGCGAGGTGCAGGTTGTAATGGCTGAGCTGCCTTACCTTCAGCTTTCCAAGGACAAGGAAATGCTGTGACCACATCCAAAATTTTTATCCAGGGTGGTCTCTTGGTTTCATCTGAATCAGGTGGTATATTTACCTATTTTTTTCCCCTCAGCCACACTCCTCTCTGGAAGAACAGCACCTTCATAGTCTGGATGTCAAGTGATGTCTAGCCTTTTATCTAGACAGGACTAAACGGTTTTGTGCTTCGCCTTGCCTGTTCATGTCATGTGGACCCCATGAAGGGGCAAGCAGTCTGTGCATAGACTGCTTCTAGATGAATAATGAGACAGCTTCGGCTATGCCTCCTCAGCGGGTACGGGCTCACTCCATGAGAGCACAAACGACGTCAATAGTGTTCCTCAGCGAAATTTCTATACTTATTTTCAGGACAGTCACGCAGTCGTCCGTACATACATTTATAGACCACTTTCTATTTCTGCAGACACAGGCCCTGGAAAGGGGTCCTGCAATCCTTATTTCAGTAGACTGTGAACCCCGCCTCTGGATTGGGGTACTGCTCATGAGTCATGTATGTGGACTGTACATCTGCATCTACTTGAAGAAGAAGAAACAGTTACTTATTGTAACTGTTGTTCTTTGAGTTGTGATGTGGACGCGTATTCCACAATGCACCCTCCATCCCCTCTGCATCGGAGTCTCCTCTCATGGGCTTTTGGAACTAAAGGCGCTGCCTCTCGTAGTCACGGAAGGGACCACAGCCATGAGGTGCGAACACCACCTGTACTGCTAGGCAAAAGTCTTCAGCTTTGGCGCGTTGGGTGCGCACACATCCAGATGGATTATACGTCTGAATCACATCTTGAAGAACCACAGTTACAGTAAGGAACCATTTCTTACACAAACATAAAAAGGCGCACACACATTGTCCAATGAAGTTGATGCTAAAGACCTGATGGAAGGACTGGAATTGGGTTACTACAGCTATGTTGCAATGATGGTGAGGGCATTGAAAATACCTTGTTGGCAGTATCTTCATACTCGAGTGTTCTACTCTTCCTTTTCAAAAGACATTTTTTTCAGGGATGCATTTGAGCTTAACATATCCAAAAGAACTTATTTTTCACACTTTTTTGGGAGGAACAAGAATCCTTTCTATCTTCTTAACAACTTTTGACAGTATTACATTTTTTCTTTGATTTAGAAGCATAGCCTGTCTTCATTATTTTAATCCTTTCGCTTGTTTCTGATGAAATGTGAAAAAACATCCCGGAATGGTATTTCCGGGTGAAAATGTACACAGCATCTAGAAATTCAGAAGAGAATATATTTAAAGGCAGTGTTTGTGTATGTTTTAATCTGTGGACAACTTTCTGTTGGAGGTGACTAATAACTGTGGCTGTTTTCCTGGTTGTTTGTGCAGTAATTGCTGTGAAGCAAACTGAGTTCTATTTCTTTTTAGAAAGCATGTCAGTAAAATGGTCTGACGCTGTTTGCGGACATCATTTGCATGACCTTTAAAGATGAACACAATTACTCTTTCATTATATACATCATTGGAGCAGAACATTAAATAGGAAATATACAAGTCTCCACAGGAGTTAATTGGCAAGTAACAATTATGTACGTGTTTCCAAGAGTGTATATTTGAGTTTCTGACTTTAAAGGGGCTCTTTTAAACCTTCTCTTGGAGAAGGAACCACAATTGGATCCAGCAGTCAATGAAAAGAGGGAGCTGTGGATGTTTCATACGCACAGATGCAGTTTTTTAGGTTGCAACAGACAGTGTTTTCTGTGACAGTTTGATAAAATCTGATCTTTTGGCATCTGTCTATATTGAAAAATCTCTCGGACATTAATGGAAGATGGAGAAACTTGTCCCCTTACATCAATACAAAGCTCTGCAATAGTTTGCATTTAATAATTCAAGTGTTTCTAGTGATGTGAACATTAAGACATTACCTGTTAACATACACAATTTAAATTGTCATGTGTTGCTATTCAAACTGGAACCACAAGAGGGTGTCAAACATTTCTTAAAGAAGCAGGTTTCAGAGTAGCAGCCGTGTTAGTCTGTATTCGCAAAAAGAAAAGGAGTACTTGTGGCACCTTAGAGACTAACAAATTTTTTGAGCATAAAAGTACTCCTTTTATTTTTTCTTAAAGAAGCATACATCTATGCTAATGTACATGCTTTTCAACAGAGAATAGGTGCTAGGACTTCTATCTGCCTGCTAGGTTTCCAGATGAGTGCTCTGCTTACATAATTATCTAAAGTGAAGACGTTAGTAACTTTCTTTAGTTACCAGTAGTTCTTCATAGTTTTACCAGTTTTATTTTAGACTTCCCATCTCATCCATTTTAAAACATAAATACTAGTGTTGTACGATAATGGCATGTAACACAATTTTAAGCTAAAATGTTCGGGTCATCAGTATTTTTATAAAGGCTTTGTTAAAATACTATCCTTGGAAATGCATGTTTTGAAATAGTTTTCTGTGCAGATATAAATGCCTAACTAGAAATAGTTTTTTAAATAAATTGATTGAAAACTCTTTGGCTACCAGTGTATTGCATCAGAAAAGAGCAAGTTATCTTTGAGGTATTAGCAAAAGATTCAGATAATTCTTCAGTGAACAAGGAAATACAGAACTTAAGGACCAAATATATTCTGTTATGCCAATTAAACTCAATGTAAGTTGCACTCACTTAGTCAGTAGCCAGATTTATCCTTCCCTTCTTAGCTCTTCTGATTATTCTTGCAGTATTGTGTAATGTTAGGATCAGGATGTGCTGGAATGCTTGTACACGACAGGATGAATTAAGACTGAAATGTTTGTAATTTTGCCTTTGAATTTTCCTGGCTTTTATTGAGTCTTACTATAGTTGTTTTGTGTTTCAGTGTAGGGTTTGCATCTATTAAAAATTTGTTTTTCTGCATGCACGGATTGTTTCTACAAAGTCCTTCACGTAAGTAAACCCTGGTTCCACAATAGAAGCTTCACAAGTGAATCCCTGCATCTGTGTGATGCCTTCAGTGGGCCTGTGTGCCAGTAAAGGGTTGAGTCCATAAGGATCCAGTTTAAAGAATAGGGGACACACAATACAATTGTACGATATAACTTTTTCCTGCAAACTGTCTCAAAGATGCTTGAATTATAAAAAACATCATTACAGATTTATGTAATGAATACTATCAGACAGAAATGTGGAGGTAAAAGAAGGGTGAAAAGAGATGAAAGGGTGGTAGGAGAGAGGGAGACTGCTTTTCTTTGAAATATACAATACATGGGATAATGTCGGTGCAAAAAGACACAAGGTTCTCTGAGAGCATGTCTGAGTCATTTGTTATGAATTGGGCCTTGATGCCATCTAATGGCTCCTTTCTACACCGTTAAAGAGGACTTTTCATTAACATTGTAGCAATATGTAGGGGTACTGTTAGTGCTTGTTACCTCTCCTACTCCTAGTGAATAAAAGCTTGTAAATAGATTTAATTTAATATCATTTGATTGTGTTTTGTTTGCAAACAAGGGCTACCAAAAATAGCAATCAGTATATTTTGCCACTCATCTTCTAGGTGGGAGGAAGGTGTATACTGAATGATCTATTCAACAGGAAAAGCATTGTGTCATGGATGGTGTTTCGATGGGCATGCAGTTCCATGTGATGTACAAATATGGTAATCTGGAAACGCCCAGCTTTTACAATTTAATCACTGATTACATGCTTGCAGCTGGAGTTCATGTGAATCCTTTTTTTCATTAGGCTATGAGTAGCCACTACTGTTCTGCATTCTCAAAATGAAGTCAGCATTTCAGTACAAAACAGAACTGCTTTATCAGACATCCTCCATCTGTCCTTAGCTTTTACCACTCATCTACTCCATATGTAAAAGTTTGTTGCTTACTTTTGATGCAAACTGCCTTATTAAAAAGAGAACTGAAGACGTGTAGTAGAAACATTTTTTTTAAATTATCAGGTTTTTTTAAATGTTTAGTACCATATAGTACTATAGTTCAACTAGCGTAATTTCTGTGTCTGTTTGATGAGGGAATCTGTTATAATCCCTCTAGCAAAGCTATGTTTAAATAAGTTTATTGCTAGCGAAATTCTGATACTAGTGTGGACAGGACCTAAACCAAGTTGAGTCTGTGTTAAAGTGTGTTAGCCTAACCTAACAAGACCCATATGAGGGAGCATGTGGTTTTTCTACAGTAGGAGTCTTTAGAAAAAGCTGTTGTCAGCTGATTTTCTAGGCTTATGGTGAGGACACTTGGTCACTGTTTTTGTTCTTTCAAAGACTCCCGTATTTTGGTTCTATTTTCTGTATCAACCTCTAGAGTTTGGACAAAGTATATAAAGCTTTCTGCTTTTCTTAAATTTTAGTTTAGATGGACTGCTTTGTTACTGATGGGAAAAACCACCACCACAAAAAGGAATCTTAATGAAGCTTCGGTTATGCTTTTGCACAGGAAAAGGAAATCATACTTGTATTGTGTGGCAGAAATAAGTAGTTCAAAACATCTTAAATGTTCAAGGTTTTGTTATCAATAATTAATTGTACCAGTCACTAATTTTTGAATATTGAAACTTGGAAGCAATTTAGATTCTTAAATGATCAGGAGTTTCAGTATAAGACATTCAGACACATGGTTATATTATTAAGCTGTTATTCCTCCTGCCACGTTGTATTTAGTATCTCTAATGCCCTCATACAGATCTGCCTTTGTATGGTATTTATTAACCTCTTGCAAAACTAGCATTGCTTGTCAGTATTGTGGGTCTTGAATCTGTCAGGTTAATTCAATAATAAAACTGGGTAGTGCCCACCTATAGCAATGGCACTTTGTAGCACAAGGCTGTAGAGAGTCTAATTTTCTCCAAGGAAAGCAGTTACAGATGTAAAGGGAAAATTGATATCCATGTACCTGTTAAATTCAGGCTGTAAATTTTAAGCTGTCTTTCATGTTAGTGTATCAAATTATGTAAATAAATGCATGCACATTTTAAGTTGGAATTTAATCCACTGATTAAACAGCTGTTTTGAATTTAATTAACTTGATTTGCTGTATTTAAAATTTGTTACAGTACAAGGGATGAGGGAGAGAAGAGAGGGAAAGGAAGGGTGATAGCTGTGAAAAAGTTATGATACTGTTTGGAACTGTAATTTCTTCCTACTTACCCATGCTCTTGTCCAACTCTTTATCGACTAAGCTCCAATTCCATGGGACTTGAGCATATATTTAAATGCTTTGCTGAATCGAGACCTATGCCCAACAAAGCTGCTTCTACATTTGAACCTTGAAAATCTCATGAGGCCTACATTGCCCATTTCACCCTTCTTGTATCTTGACTACCCCATTTTAGTAGGAACCAAAGCAATTCCCCATCTCCAGCTATGGTAGTTTTATTTATTTCTACACACTGATTACCTGATGCAGCTTTTTGAAGGGCTACAGCTTAAAAATGTTCCAACTATAGGTTTTTTTTTCTTTAGTTGTAAGAATTTTTTGGCCTGTTTTTTCTGATTTCTCCTCGGAAAAATGTTGGGTTATCAAGACAGCCACTGAAACTGCACCTTGCAAGATGCTGATATTGCTGGACTTGCCATAGGTTGTTTTACAGATGCTTCCACCTTCATCTTTTCTCACCACAGCTCTTGATAGTTAGGTTTGTCTCAGTTCACTTAGTTTGCTATTTTTCCTAAGGTTAAGGAGGCTGAATGTATTCAGTAGTTGTTGAGCCCTAGAGCATAACAGCAAATTTGTCATAACTTTATAAAGTTAAATGTAAATATCACTTAAACAATTATAGAATCATGCCCTCTCCTTCAACAGACAAATTTAATATAAAACCATATCATTATTACAGGTTGTGGTGATATTTACTGTGGGATTCAATGATTTAAAGTCCCCTTAAGTAGTTTTAAAACTCTTCCCATGGTTTTTAGGATTCATCTTTCCAAAGCTCTTCCTGTTTGTTCTGGCTAGTTTAATACAGATTATGTGGATAAGCATTTAGACCTGTTCTGCATTTCTGCTTTGTGAGGGTCATAAGATAGCTCCTGTAGTATAGCACATCATGTATCAGTTTCTTCTGAGCCATCAGTGTTTTGTTTGTTTATGGCACAAGCAGAAAGACTGTGATAAACTTAGGATATGATTGCTTGTGTGTAAAATATATATAGTTCCCCTCCATACATTGTAAAACAAACAAATTTCCTAAACAAATTTGGATAGATGCTTTTTCATTCCATGCATGCTTTGTTAAATTATTTTTTTCTGTTTTGTTCAAATATGACAAAATCAACTATAAGATGTTTTTTAAAAAAAATTATTCAATGAAAAATCTCTCTGTTTATGGGCTCTAATTAGGACACATGGCTACCTAACATAAGCTTCATGAAATCCAGCATTTGTAGAATTATGCCCGAATTTATTAATACTGTATGTCACAGGATACTACTGCCACTGCTGTTAAAAGTATAAAAATGATGCAGAGTTCAAAAATCTATGTTTCTAGTTGGCCAAAGGGTTTTAAAAAAACGCAAACCTTGCTTGCAATCATTTATCATGATCATGCACTATGTGGATTTTAGGCATGCTTTACTCTGCCTGGAACAAATATTTCAGTAAGGAATTGGGTTTAGAATATCATTCTTTAATCAGTTACATTAATTAAGTTGTATATTCAACAATGGAAACATGAGATACTTGTCCACTGATTACAGAGGAAGAAAGACTGGTTTTTACACAAGTATTATGATAAGGCTGTTTTTTTCCAGATTTGTTTCTTTGGGTTTTAGGTTTGTTGTTTTCATGCCTGATGTCTTCTGCTTCTGATTTGTTTCCGCTTGTTTCACACAGGCGCACCTATGTTGGCAGTATGCCTGGTCGAATAATCAATGGTTTGAAGACTGTTGGGGTTAACAATCCAGTGTTTCTATTAGATGAGGTTGACAAACTGGGGAAGAGCCTGCAAGGAGATCCTGCAGCTGCTTTGCTTGAGGTAAGATATGGGATAATCTTACTCTCACTGTCACATACTGTACATTCCAAAGATTGATTGATTTTTGATTTCAGACTAGGAGAATTTCTCAGGAAGAAAAAGTTAGTTTGGTGAAGGCATAGTGGGACTTGTACTGAGTGAAAGACAGGCTGAGTTGATGGTTTTGTGTACAGCTAGTCAGTGAAGTTGATGATGATTGGATCTTTTGCAGTTTCTCATACATAGTGCAAACTCTACTGGCTGCACGTCTTCTAAAATACTTATAAGGACAGTGATCTTTGTTTAAACTTTTAGTCCTCTCTTCAGCATATATGTTGGTAGTTAAATCTAGATATAACTGGATTTTTTTTAAGGTTTTCCCTGGGATTTAGTCTTTTTTTTTTTTATTTTATTTTTTTATTTTTAAGCTTTCACTGATACAAGCTTATACTACAGCAAAGTACATGACATAATACAGGGAGCATCATAGAAGTACTTACATTATCATTGTTACATTTTAAATCAGCATTTTTGTAGTGAACGTCTGATTAGATACAAACACTTTGCACTTATTTGTTAATCCAATGATTTCCATACTTAACTAACAGTAATGGATTAAGACTCGTCAATAGGGAGTAAACAGGAAGAAATGTAAGTATTGGTCCATAAGCTAAATGTTTACTTAATAGAATCACAGAGGCTTAGTGGGATAAGTTTCATGACTGGAATGTTGGTATAGAGGGGTATAGCTTGTTTAGGACAGAAAGGCTAAAAAGGGAGGAGGTGTTGCATTATACATCTAGAATATGTACTCACCTGTTCTGAAGTCCAGAAGGTGGTGAGAGGCAGACCATTTGAAAGTCTCTGGGTAAAAGGGGTAAAAATAGTGGTGACATCATGGCAGGAGTCTACTACAGTCCAAAATATCCAAAACACAAGACCTGGGAGTAATGGGGACTTCAATTACCCAGACATCTGTTGTAAAGGTAATACAGCAAAACACAACATTTCCAGTAAGTTCTTGGAATGTATTGGGGACACTGTTTTGTTTCACAAGTGGAGGAAGTAATTAGGAGGGCAGCCATTTTAGACATAATTCTGACCAATAGGGAGGAATTGGTAGCCAAGCTGAAGGTGGAAGGCAGTTTGGGTGAAAGTGATCATGAAATGATGACCGGTTTCAGAGTGGTAGCAGAGTTAGTCTGTATCAGCAAAAAGAATGAGGAGTACTTGTGGCACCTTAGAGACTAACAAATTTATTTGAGTATAAGCTTTCATGGGCTAAAACCTACTTCATCATATGCATGCAGTAGAAAATACAGTAGGAAGATATATATACCGAGAACATGAAAAATGGGGGTTGCCATACCAACTCTAATGAGACTTATCGATTAAGGTGAGCTGGTATCAGCAGGAGAAAAAAAAATGTGTAGTGATAATCAGGATGGCCCATTTCAAACAGTTGACAAGAAGGTGTGAGTAACAGTAGGGGGAGAATTAGCATGGGGAAATAGTTTCTAGTTTGTGTAAAGACTCATCCACTCCCAGTCTTTATTCAAACCTAATTTAATGGTGTCCAGTTTGAAAATTAATTCCAGTTCTGCAGTTTCTCGTTGGAGTCTGTTTTTGAAGGGGTTTTTTTTGTTGAATAATTGCAACTTTTAGGTCTGTAATTGAGTGTCCAGGGAGGTTGAAGTGTTCTCCGACTGGTTTTTTAATGTTACAATTCTTGATGTCTGATTTGTGTCCATTTATTCTTTTGTATAGAGACTGTCCGGTTTGACCATTGTACATGGCAGAGGGGCATTGCTTGCGCATGATGGCATATATCACATTGGTAGATGTGCCCGTGAACGAGCCTCTGATAGTGTGGCTGATGTGATTAGGTCCTATGATGGTGTCCCTTGAATAGATATGTGGACACAGTTGGCATCGGGCTTTGTTGCAAGGATAGGTTCCTGGGTTAGTGTTGTGTGTTTGCTTCAGGTTGGGGAGCTGTCTGTAAGCAAGGACTGGCCTGTCTCCCAAGATCTGTGAGAGTGAGGGATAGTCCTTCAGGATAGTTTGTAGATCCCTGATGATGCACTGGAGCGGTTTTAGTTGGGGGCTGAAGGTGAAATGGTGAACTTCTAAGGAAAGTGAGAGCATTAGAATAAGAACAATAGACTTAAAAAAACAGACTTAAACTCAGAGAACTGGGGGTAAGGTCCCATGGGAAGAAATTCTAAAGGATAAAGTAGTTCAGGAGGAGGGAGCTGGCAGCTTCTGAAGGAGACAATATTAAAGAAGGAACTGCAAACCATTCTGATGCAAAGAAAAGACAGGGAGAATAGTAAGAGGCCAATATGGCTCCATCAGGAGCTCTTTAGTGACCTGAAAATCAGAAAGGAGTCCTACAAAACTGGAAACTTTGCAGGATCTGATTAAAGTCATCCTAGGGTACTTAAGGAACTAGCTGAAGCAATCTCAGAACCATTAGCAATTATTAAGGTTAAGATTGTCACAGATATTTTTAGTAAAACTCACGGACGTGTCACAGGCAATAAGCAAAAATCACGGAAGCCTGCAACCTGACTTTTACTAAAAATAATGTGGGAGAGGGGTGTGCTGACTCATGGGGGTACTGAAGTCTGAACCCCAGGGGGGGCAGAGTGACTGACAACCTGAGCCCTGCCTCAGGGTGGGGGAACTCCAGCTCCTGCCATGGTGGGGTGATGCTAAAGTCACAGAGGTTCATTAAAGTCACAGAATCCATGATCTCCGTGACTAAATTTATGTTTTTAGCAGTTATCAGAACTCCTGGAGGATGACTGAGGTCGCAGAGGACTGGAAAAGAGTAAGCATACTTTCTGTCTTTAAAAAGAACAACAAAGAGGACCCAGGGAATTACAATTCAGTCAGCCTAACTTTTGAAACCTGGAAAGATACTGAAATAAATTATTAAACAATTATTTTTTAAACACCAAGAGATTAATAGGAATTTAAGAAATAGCCAGCATGGATGTGTAAAGAACAAATCATGCCAAATCAACCTAATTTCCTTCTCTGATGGGGTTACTGGCTCATGGATGGGGCTATGTTTTAGTCGCAGGTATTTTTAGTAAAAGTCATGTACAGTAAACAAAAATTTACGGCCCGTGACCTGTCTATGACTTGTACTATATACCCCTGACTAAATTTTTTTGGGGGGGGGGGAGCGCTGCGAGTGCTTGGTGAGGGGTGGCATCAATTTTCATTTCATTAACATGCCCCTGCTGCGAGGTGGAGGTGGAGGCGTGGTCAGACTGCTCTGTGTGCTGACTTTGCCCTGAGCTCTGTCTCCTCAGCTCCCATTGGCTGGGAGCAAATGGGAGCTGCAGGGGCGGTGCCTTTGAGTGGAGGCAGTGCACAGAACTGCCTGGCCACTCCTCTGCATAGGAGGTGAAGGATGTTGCTGGGGGGGGAGCCCCCAAGGTAAGCGCCACCCAGAGCCCTCACCCCCTCCTGCATGCCAACCCTCCAGCCCTGAGTCTCCTCCCACACCCAAACTCCTGCTGCAGGAGGAGGGTGTGGCTGGCCCAGGGGTTGGCTGCAGAAGTCTCTGAGGTCCTGGAAAGTCACGGAATCCATGACTTCCATGACAAACTCACAGCCTTACTCATGGAGAAGGGAAAGCAAACGATATATCTTGATTTTTAGTAAGGTTTTTGAGACAGTCCCACATTACATTCTTATAAGCAAACTACATAAGTATGGTATAGAGGGATTTACTGTAAGGTGGGTGCACAACTAATTGAAAGACCATTCTCAGAGTAGTTATGTAGTGCTTTGCTATCAAACTGGGAGGGCATATCTGGTGGTTTCCCACAGAGATCAGTCCTGGCTCTGGTATTATTGAATATTTTCATTACTGATTTGGATAATGGAGTGGAGAGTGTGTTTGTAAAATTTGCGGGTGAAACCAAGCTAGTAGGAATTTTAAGCACTTTGGAAGACAGGATTAAAATTCAAAATAACCTTGACAATATGGAGATTTGGTCTGAAATCAGCAAGGTGAAATTCCGAAAAGACAAGTGCAAAGTACTTCAGTTAGGAAGGAAAAATCAATTGCACAATTACAAAATAACTGGCTAGGTGGCAGTACTGCCGAAAAGGATTCGGGGTAATAGAGGATCACAAATTGAATATCAGTCAACAATGTGATGCAGTTGTGAAAAAAGGCTAGTATCGTTCTGGGGTGTATTTAATAGGAGTCTTGTGTTTAAGACGTGGGAGGCAATTGTCCCACTCTACGGGGCAGTAGTGAGGCCTCGGTTGGAGTACACAACCTTATCCTAGTATATTAATCAACACCCTTTCTCATCAAGATTGTACTTACCATGGCTGTGAGCGCACTATTACTAAGTGCGCAATCATTGTTCCATTTGCCTACAGAGTCACTGCAATCTTTTTTTTTTTTTTAAACTCATTGCTTAACACTAGGGGATACTTTAAGCATGAAAGATACTATTTAAACCAAGTGTTATTCTATGGCAGTTGTCCCTTTAGTGCATGGCTTTCTACAAATTAGATTTGATTTTGTTTTTCCCCATTATACATGATAAAGGATACAATTTAATCATGGAGGTCATGGATTCCATTGCTTTAACAAACCTCTGTGACTTTTTCGGCTTCAGCCCCCACAGCTGTAGAAGGGGCTGGGGCTGTCAGTTTCCCCCCCCCCCCCCCCGCATAATTTTAGTAAAAGTCAGATTGCGGGCTTCTGTGAATTTTTGTTTTACTGCCTGCAACCTGTCCATGATATCTTAACCTTATACACAATAAAAATAACTCCTTTTTTGAGACCTACAAATGTAAGCTACTTAGCACACTGATAATAATCAAATTGAGTGTCTGCCTTTTCTAATACTTCTGCAATCATATCTTCAGACTTTAGGCCCAGCCCAGCTTAGTCCGGTCAATGCAAGGATGAGAGACATCCTAGGAAAATCTAAGTATTGCAATAAGGGGTGGAAGTGGAAAATGTGCCACTTAATAAATCCTCTTTAGTCAATACTGAAGCAATGGCTCAGCATCTGTAATCTGGAGGTACCATCTTTTGGATGAAATATAAAAAGTATGATGATTTTCGCAAGAGTATGGGTGCTATCTCCAAAGTTGTACCTGAATTCTAATTTGGTTAATTTTATTCTACCTGTAACTTCCCCTTGCAGTCTCAGTTGGAGTATTCTTCATTTCCTATCTTAGATTACTGGGTAGTGTTTTTATACCCTATTAAGCATTTTGCACATTTTACCTCCGTAATGTTGGGCAGTTCAGTCGGGCTTGAAGGAATTTGTACTTTGAGCAGACTGAGCCAGATCTTCTCATGGTGTAAATTGCCTTAGTGCCATTGGCTTGAATGACGCTGCAATACTTTACACTAGCCGAGGATCTATCCCATAGTTTGTAAAGTTTTTGGGTCTTCTATATTGAAAGATCCGAATATATCATGAGTAAATTTGTTTTAGTTCAGTGTTTAATCAACTTTTTAGACACTGAATATAATACCAAATCTAACTGATTGTTCCACCTTGACATCCAGGTAAAATGAATAGTTTAATGAGTCTCTATTTCTTGATACAAACCCATTACAAGGTCTTAGCTATCTTTTCTTCAGCTCATTTCCCAGCTGTCTTGCTTCTCGTCACTTCTTTTGCTGCCTTATAAGGTGATTTGAACCATAACAGCATCTTTCTTTAAATGACATCAGTATTGTTACTAAGGTTACCAAAACCTGCTTGCCTCCTTATTCCAAAACCTAGTTGGTACCACTGCCTAAACATCTTGAAGCTGGTCCTCCACTTCCCCTACTGGAGAGCTCGGACCTCAACATACGAAAAAATTTTAGTCTGCTTTGGTGGTTGTACTTTGTTGGCATTTCCATTTGGATTGAACAAATGTGGCTATTTTGTAGGAAAATAATGACCGCAAGTCATTAGCTGAGTGGCACATCTGTTATTCAACCCACACTTTTATGCTGACTAGCTTCCATTATTAATCTTAAATGGCATGGGAAAAAGGTCTTAATGTGTTTAGGTGTATTTTAATGGTGATAATCCTCAATGGTACCAGTACAGTTGCTAAACTCAACAATAAATGTGTCCCACCCCACAAGCTTGGAGGCAAAGTTGGATATATTTTTGTCCTGATGCTTCTGTGGAGTTATTTCTTAAGCGAAACAGAATGCCTTCTTACTTCCAGTTACTGTTCGTCAACAAGGGAACATTTATTCTAAATTTAGATGACCTCTGTTGAAAGCTGGGGAAAATAGAAATGGGTCCAAGTGCTTGTTAGTATGTGTTTGTAGGGAAGTGGAATAAGACCAAGCATTATAGGCAGGCAATTAAACATCCATGGGACTTACCTCTGGATTTCATGGTAATAAAATATTTTGTACAGAGAGAGCTTTGTATGCATGTGAATGCTCTGTGGAAATTACCAAGATATTTTTGCTCCTCGTGCTGTTTTTTCATAAAATGATATATTCAACCTAATTTTTTGAAAAATTCTAACCTTCCTATATTAAAGGCAAATTGTTGAAGTGCATCTTTGTTTACTTTGGAAAGGTGGTTGGAATAGTGTCCAAATAAGAGTAGGGGTGTATGTCTTTCTTTTTTCCACCTTAGAAATATCAAGCATGGCAAAAGAATTACGAGTCTAGGGAGAGATGTTTGCTCTTATGAAAAACTAAAATTCTATCAGATTATTCAGAATTTCATACATGTAACAGATTCTTTTTTCTGTTACAATTTCAGTTAAATGTATCCAATCATATTGTTTGGACATATTTAAAAATACGTTATTACCATTGCACATATATCTTAGTAAATAACATATTAGCCAGCAACATAGCCCTAAAAATGGGTTCCATAGGAGATGTGGTTAGACAAGGGATGTGAAGAAAACGGGAAGAAAGATTGATGTGTACAATTGAATGAATTTTAAAATCTAGTAAACAAAATTTGCGGAGCGTTCCCAGAGCTTTTAACTTGCTGCATATGCCAGTAAGAATATTGTGCTTTCAAAATCCAATGGGTTTAATATTTTCAGAAATATATGATATATGCTTCAAAGATGTGGCCAGTTTGTGTGCACAGTTCTAAATTGTATGCAAATGCTGCTTGCACGCATAAATTAGCATGTTAAAAGTTAGGGGATGGATTTGAGGCCCTTTTGAAAAGTTTATGGTTAAACTTTAATAAAATCTGCCAGAAAAGATAAGCTCTATTTTGTGTCAATTAGTGAAACAATGGTTCTATATGCCTCCAGGTTTTAAAATATGAATGTGATAATAGGTATTCATAGGTAACCAGGTTGATCGAATTAGTGCTCAGTGCAGTTGGCTAGCTATGATTCTTGAAGGCCTCTGTCTCAATGAGTAAAGGAGAGGATAAGTGATGACAACAGGTCTCTGCTGAGGAGAGCACTTAAGTAGGAAGCATCTGAATGATCTAATGATATAGTGGTGAACAGTATCTATGGAGAGGAAATGTTCGGTGAGTCACAGCCTTGCCTTTAGGACTCGAGGATATTTTTCAAATATACTTTTAATAATCAGACATCACCTTTAAAAGGAATATATTAATTGCATTTTATTACATCATCATTGTAAATTTTCAGATACTTATCCAGACCCTGTGCAGGATTTGAAATCTGGAGTTCCTTACTAATAGCTCCATTTTACATCTGCTCTTAGCTGTTCTGCTTTTACAGTGAGATGAAAAATGCACCCTGACTGATTCTTTGTGATCGAAAGCTTTTTGAACAAAAATGGTTTTTTTTTCAAAAAGTGCAAAGGATTTATTATAATGAAAGTTAATTCTGAGTGTTTGTTTTTGTTCAGTCAGTTTCCTGACAAGTCTACAGATTGTAATTTTTTAAAAAATTACAAACACTGTTCATAGCTGTAATTCAAATGGCTAGGACAAGGGATGTATTCATGCCGTAATGCGAAGGATAAATTATCTTGACAGCAGTATGCAATTGCTCAGGAGTTGCATAGGTTCCATTATGTGTAACGTGAGAACTTTTCATGTCAACATACCATTGGTAATTTATCATGTGGCGAGAAAAAGCACAATAATTTGAGAGAGAAAGATGGAATGAAGGTGGTAGAAAGGTGTGGGGTAGGAAGCAGATGTGGATTATTGCCACATGTATGGACTTTTAATTTTAGACACAATTCAAAAACGGAGGATAGCAAATTCATAGTGCTGTGATCCTTGTAAATACTGTATTTGTTTAATAAAAAATGACTCAAATGAGAGCTAAAATACTTGCAAGAATTTCAACTAACACTCTTAAGTACAAATACTAGCAACAGGAAGCCAACACTTCATTATTTAAATCTTTAGTTTTTCTTTCACAACAGCAGTAAATTATTGTGGTTTTCCTTATCAGAGTTACTCGCTACCTGACAATGACTTTTCTGTATTGTACCTAATTTAAATACCATGAGCCACATTTTCACAGGAATATGTGTGCCTGTTCTAAAGCATACTTATCGGGTAGTTGAACATCTAGTTACCTGAATTGGGCAAATGAACATCACGCTACCTGAATTTGGTGTGCAAATGCCTACTCATACATAAAAGTTGTGGGGGTTCACATGCATTTTTGCAGTCACAATATTCAGAAGAGTTCTGATTTCAGGTCATCTGAATATATAAGCTCAGTGTACATGATGTAGTCAGATCAATGAGCTTGCTGGCTTAGTTGTTTTTCGATCAAACCAAAATCATACATAGGATAGTAAATGAGCCTTTGGTAAGACCAAACACATACAATTTTAGGGGTACTAAACACATTTGTAACAGAACCACATATACTACGTAAACCTTTGGTACATGTGGTATTGGTTAAATGGATACATTTTCCAGACTTCATGTTCATTTTGTAAACACTGGCCTTGCTCCTTCATTCTTTAAATTTCAGTGGTATTTTTGCCTGACTAAAGAGCCACTGTTGACTTAAAAATCAAACATCTGTCTTCAAAACTATTTACCTGCTATTGTGATGAGTAATCGCTAAAGTAACTGTAACTGAAAGAAATCAGAGAAAATAGTTTATTTATGTAGTTTGTGTATTTGAAACAGTTTCATGGTTTTTCCTATAGGAGTGATGCCTACTGTTTGCGTGGATCTTTCTCACAGCAACAAGGGAAAGAAAAGCACTTTGAATAATAAAAATGTGATTATACAACAGTGTTCCCCAAACTTTTTCTATCATGTCTCCCCCTTACCTGGTCCATGCCCCCCGGAAGCCAAGGTGGGGAGGTGAGTAGGGTGGGGAGTGAGTGGGGCAGGATGGGAGTGGGGGAGCCATGCTCCAGGGCTGGGGGAGGTGAGTGGGGCAGGATGGGGGAGGGCAAGTTGTGCTCCAGGGGTGTGGGGTGAGTTGGCCAGGCCAGGACGGGAGGGGGCGCCCCGCTTCAGGGGTGGAACAGTGACTGGGCAGAACAGGGGAGGGGGAGCTGTGCTCGGAGCAGGTTGGGAGAGCCGGCAGTACCTCTCTTGCTGGAGCCATCCCTGAGTGCTTCTGCAGCAGCTGTTGCTCTTCTTGCTCCCAAGCAGCAGAGGCCGGTTACTGTGAGTAACCAGACTTTTAGTGTCCGGTCAGCAGTGTTGACTGGACATTGCCAGGCCTCTTTCTGACCTGAATTTCAGATTGAAAACTGGGCATCTGCAATGCTAAGCTGGCACTGGGGGCCGAGGACGGGAGGGGAGCTGCAGTTGGGGCTGGGGCCGGGGTCAGGGTTGGATTGGAACTGGGAGCAGAGAGTGGTTATTCTGAGCCTGCCATGCGCCACCCCTATTATTTTTTAAATTCCTTTGGCTTCCAGTTGAGAATGACCTTTTAATTGTAATTAGGCCGATATAAGGAGTGCAGCTCATGCTTACTGTATCTTAATACTGTGCATGTTGAGAGCACTGAATGTACAATAAAATATTTTCTGTAGGTGCTGGTAGGCTAGAATTTCTGGACATATCAATATTAGCATTTAGAAATGAGAGCCTTAAACCAGCAAGAAGTTAATTGTCTTTTGCTCTCAAATGGTTCTCCAATTGCCCACTTGAACATAAGTAATATTCTGTCATTGCTTACTGCGCTGATGCTAATTTTGATTAACTGAGAATGGGTGTGGAACTTCCATTTTAATTTAGCAGTATTGTAGTAGTAGTATTGGTCCCAGGATATGAGAGACAGAAGGTGGGTGAGGCGATACCTTTTATTGGATCAGCTTCTGTTAACCTAGGCTCTGGCTGTTCTGTGACTCCTCTGATGGAGGATCACACAATGCAGAGAGGAAGTTAATGCTGTTTTGATCAGCATTAACTAATATCCATTTACTTTGGAATCTGGGCTACCTTGCAATAGAAACATTGCTGGTAGGGCTTCTTTACCCTGCCTCTACTCCATGCTATTCCTGAGCCTTTTTTTCAAGTAACCTGTGAGCTACAGAGTTTGTGAAGAGTGCTTTGGTGACAAGTATTTGGAGAAGTAAAGTATAGTAGAGTACTTTTCTTCGTTATTTGCCCCTACCATTCATGTAGATCCCTTGTACTGCTTCCATGGGACCTACGTGGTTTTTGCTTCCCTCCATGCTACCAACAGAGGAGACATATGGTGCCAATACAAGGCTTATTCATTAGAATTCATGATCATCCATCAGTATTTTCCATTTTACAAAAAAGGCCAATGCGATGGGACTCTAGTAATGGGGATATGCAAGACATGTTAGTGAATTTCTGTTAAATTAACTTCCATTGTCTATAGAACGTAATATGTTTGAAATTTCTGTGTGGAAGAATATGTAATACAAAAGCTTTATAAAGACTCTCTGAAGCAGGCATAAAATTTTTACTCTGGAGTGTTAAATTAAAAATTTTGAGGGCCTTGATATGTAAATAGGTAGCTAGCTATTACCAGCCACTCCCATGTATGCTATAAAATCTGAATTGGGGAAACGTATTCATGGGTGAGGGGAGCCTCTCTCTTATGGAAGGCCACAGGAGGGGAAAGGGCATGATCTGTGGTCTGCCACAGCCTCTGGTTAGTTTGCAAGGATCATCACAGTCTCCGAATGGCTTGAAAACTTGTACAGGAAGTCTATGCAGAGAGTAATTCTTAAACATTTTTTGAAAGAAATTCCCTGGGGAAAAACATTATTAACCTAAAGTTAAAGCTGAAAGAATCTGTCCCTTACGTCGTCCAAACAACTTTGTAAGAAAAGTAAGAATTCTACTTTACAACCTCCCAAATTATTCAAAAAGTACAAATGTATTGTTGAGTTTATCCAAACACCTTTAACTTTACATCAGAGCAACACCTTGAGCATGATCACAAACTGAGACAATCTTACCTGGTCATCACACAAGTTCATGTCGTCAGTGACCATAAAATATAGAAGACCAAATTATTTTCTAGTGCAAATGGGCAAAATTCCACTGATGTCAGTACTGTTTCCCATTTATACCAGCAGAGAACTTGGTCCCAATGCCTTATTCTTAAATCATCCAGTGCTGGTGCCAGACAGTGATCTTTTTTTATGGTCCATCTGATTTTAAAAATTCCTGAACAGACAAGTAGCATATTGAAAGCAGTTTTACTAAGTTATTAAAAAAAATTTCACACAGCTCTTCCTAAGCGAGCATATTTATTCTTAAGGTAAAAGCATTACAGAGAAAACACCTCCCCTAGGGTTTTGGTTGGTGTTAGTCCTTCCAGTCTTTCTCTATGGATTGGGGCCTTTGGCCCTTTGACAGAAAGTTTGTCTGTGTGCTAGATCAGAGCAAAGACTCTTGGTAATTTAAACCCAGGTTATTTATCCAAAAGTGCTTTTGTTGTCTGCTGGTCTCTAGGGTATCCAGTTCGAACCACTATATGCAAGTCTCTCCAAATGGTGGTGCCCAATCAGAGGTTTTACAGCCTGAATGAATTTGCCTAATTACATTTCCCCCCGCAAACTCCCTCCCCCCGGGCCGCCCATGGAATTACATACAATCCCTGGGCCACAGTGATACATTCACTTAATACAGTAAGATATAACTTAATTCAATAAGGCTTGTCCGGGATATTGCAAGAAATTGCCATATCTGTCACCGGAAAGATTTATGAAACCAGTTACAAAAACAATGCTTTGTGCTTTTTTCGGTAGTGAACTTTAACTTGGTAGTGAATTTCTTTAGGAAAAAAGGGCTTAACTGCTGGAGTGCTCCTCTATATTTAGGCTGAGTGATAGATGTGGAGAAATCAAGACGTCTTCATTTCTTTAAAAAGAATCTATATTTTGTTACATTTCTTGAGGGGAGGCTTCTCTACAAGCAGAGATTTTAAGAGGAGTCTTTGTTCTACCGGTATAAATATTTCAGACACTATAAATACTCTGAATAACAGTATGTGGAACCCTTCACTTCTTCAGAGTATAACTTGAAAGGTAATCCCTTGGTTGTGGTATTAGGTGGATTACAGTGATTTGCCTAATATGTGCAGTCTCATGAGAGGAATACTAACCTGAAGCCAGAAGGCAGTTCTTAATTTCTGGTGTCAGTGGCCTCACCAGAGCCTTGTTCACTGGAACGCATGATGCTGTTGCTGGCATTGTGTAATATGAAGCCTGCAGGCAGAATCAGCATGAACTTTAAGAAAATGGTTGAGGATTATATAACCATTTAAAAAAGGCAGGATTGACCATACAAGAATATGAAGAGTAATGCATATAAAAGCTCTAATATAAGAGATTTTAAATAAGTTAATTTTGAAATGCTTCTAGCAACTCCAGTGGAACTGAGCTGAAGTAAACTGGATGAGTTTAGAAGGCTTTCGCAATCATAATACACAGTCTGTATTGTACAGAGTTCACCTTTCAGTAGTTTGTGGTAGTTGTCTGCCGTCAATACTCTAAATTAAACACAAGTTTTATTAAGGGATTTCTATTGCAATTTTTTTCCATGCAATATAGAATCTAATAGTAAATAACTAAAACAGAAGAGCAGGATGTCAGAGACCAGGAATTACATTTAGGGCCTGGTACTGCATGCCTTGCTCAGGCAAATCTGACACTGACATACAATGGGAAAGCATGCTTTCAGTACGAATAGCACATAGGAGATAGATAAATAAAAGCATATATGTGGTGGTGTGTTGTTTTTTTTTGAAATGAAGCAACTGCATTATTTTTGTGTTCACTCTTTTTAAGGTCTTGGATCCAGAACAAAATCATAGCTTCACCGATCACTACTTAAATGTAGCCTTTGACCTATCCCAGGTCCTTTTTATAGCCACAGCCAACACTACTGCTACCATCCCACCAGCTCTGTTGGACAGAATGGAGGTCATTCAGGTTCCAGGTAACACTTAAGTACTTTGACTAAAATGATTGCTTTTTCCCTTCGAAAAAAGGTACTCTTATAAGACTAGCACCACAGAAAATTAGAATCCGTTGCCAAGACTTTCTACAGCAACTAATTAATTTGATTGCCTCCATTTTTGGGTGTCCATCTTGAGACACTGTTCGAGATCCTGATTTTCGGTATGGGAGATGTTTAAGGTTTCACGTTTGAAAATCTAGGCCTAAGTATGTGACATAGTTTGTGACAGATGCAGTACCGTGCAGTCTGTGAAGAACTTTAATGAATGGATTGATGTGTATCTGTCCTATCCTGCTGTTTGCTAATAGTTTCTTCACAAGATCTTCAAGAGAGAGTTTTTGCTTTGCAGCAGGAAGATTGGAGTTCTATCCCTGTTGAATGGCCACAGCACGGATCATAAAAAGAAAAGGAGTACTTGTGGCACCTTAGAGACTAACAAATTTATTAGAGCATAAGTTTTCGTGAGCTACAGCTCACTTCATCGGATGCATTTGGTGGAAAAAACAGAGGGGAGATTGATACACACACACACACACACAGAGAACAGGAAACAATGGGTTTATCATACACACTGTAAGGAGAGTGATCACCCAAGACAAGCCATCACCAGCAGCAGGGGGGGGAAAGGAGGAAAACCTTTCATGGTGACAAGCAAGGTAGGCTATTTCCAGCAGTTAACAAGAATATCTGAGGAACAGTGGGGGGGGGGTGAGAAATAACATGGGGAAATAGTTTTACTTTGTGTAATGACTCATCCATTCCCAGTCTCTATTCAAGCCTAAGTTAATTGTATCCAGTTTGCAAATTAATTCCAATTCAGCAGTCTCTCGTTGGAGTCTGTTTTTGAAGCTTTTTTGTTGAGGGATAGCCACTCTTAGGTCTGTAATCGAGTGACCGGAGAGATTGAAGTGTTCTCCAACTGGTTTTTGAATGTTATAATTCTTGACGTCTGATTTGTGTCCATTTATTCTTTTATGTAGAGACTGTCCAGTTTGACCAATGTACATGGCAGAGGGGGATTGCTGGCACATGATGGCATATATCACATTGGTAGATGCGCAGGTGAACGAGCCTCTGATAGTGTGGCTGATGTGATTAGGCCCTATGATTGTGTCCCCTGAATAGATATGTGGACAGAGTTGGCACTTCAATCTCTCTGGTCACTCGATTACAGACCTAAGAGTAATGACAGGTTTCAGAGTAGCAGCCGTGTTAGTCTGTATTCGCAAAAAGAAAAGGAGTACTTGTGGCACCTTAGAGACTAACAAATTTATTAGAGCATAAGCTTTCGTGAGCTACAGCATCCGATGAAGTGAGCTGTAGCTCACGAAAGCTTATGCTCTAATAAATTTGTTAGTCTCTAAGGTGCCACAAGTACTCCTTTTCTTTAGACCTAAGAGTGGCTATCCTTCAACAAAAAAGCTTCAAAAACAGACTCCAATGAGAGACTGCTGAATTGGAATTAATTTGCAAACTGGATACAATTAACTTAGGCTTGAATAGAGACTGGGAATGGATGAGTCATTACACAAAGTAAAACTATTTCCCCATGGTATTTCTCCCTCCCACCCCACCCCCCACTGTTCCTCTGATATTCTTGTTAACTGCTGGAATTAGCCTACCTTGCTTGTCACCATGAAAGGTTTTCCTCCTTTCCCCCCCCTGCTGCTGGTGATGGCTTATCTTAAGTGATCACTCTCTTTACAGTGTGTATGATAAACCCATTGTTTCATGTTCTCTGTGTGTGTGTATATAAATCTCTCCTCCGTTTTTTCCACCAAATGCATCCGATGAAGTGAGCTGTAGCTCACGAAAGCTTATGCTCTAATAAATTTGTTAGTCTCTAAGGTGCCACCGGTACTCCTTTTCTTTTTGCAATTTTCAAGAGAGTCTCAGTTTACTCTCTAAGACCTCAATCCAGCAAATTCGTATGTGCATAACTTTACTCATATAAATCCCAGTAGAATTGTTTGGGTGAGTAGACTCTCGCACATGCATGTTTGCAGGATTGGGATCTGATTTTGCATCTGAAATCTTGTAGGTTTGAATGGAGATAATTCTGGTATCCAGCAACCAAACTTGAATGTGTAAGAGCTACTTGTAACCTAAAATCAGATAGATGTCTGATTCAATTATGTTTGGTTTTTATATAACATATAATTCCATAAACATACTATGTAAACATAGTTATACCCGTAATTGACTCTGCCTGTGAAATTAGAGGCTTTTTTCAAAATTATGCCCTGGATGATCATAGTAAATAAATAAATGATTGTTCCCATAGTATCAGCAGAGTAACTATAGAGTATATGGACAGATGTGAAGTTTCTCCATAATGTACTTCAGAAGCATTTTCTGCTTTCATTGATGGTTCATTCCATCTGGCCTGGCAGAAACCAAATCTTTGGGGTCTCTCAATCCAAGGCCTGATCTAAGCAAAAATCAGCAATTTTTACAGAGTATGCTTTGGAAATTTTAAAACAACTGTCTAGCTGGACAAACAATTCACCTTGACTCCTGGGATTATTTGAGTTTGAGAGTGATTTTGAATATAATTCAGTAAACTAACTCCTTACTTTGTTAAATTTTTTCAGTTTTACATTTAATTTAGTAAGAAGTTTGACGTCCTGGTACAGTATAGGTAAGAAGATGAATGAAATGCTTTCTTTTGAAGGATATACACAAGAAGAGAAGATAGAAATTGCACATAGACACTTGATCCCTAAACAGTTAGAACAGCATGGGTTGACTCCTCAGCAGATTCAGATTCCACAAGTAACTACTCTGGACATCATCACCAGGTAAATATGCTGGTCACTACTTTTAGGCTCTAGATTACTTTTCTTGTGGTACATTAATAGAAATTTTTTAATGTGACACCATAAAGCATTTCCACAAAATTCGTGAGGAAGGGATTCCTTTGTAAACTGAATAGTTAATGGCATAGAATATTCCAGTGGTTTTGCTGTCATAGTGTCACAATGTGCACAATTGTTTATAAACTTGCTTCTAGCAGGTCACCTGCTGCTTTTTGTTTTAGTGGAATATTTGTTTATGCCTAGATTGGAAAATCCTTGTCAGTGTCACCAGTGTAAAGAATCACTGTCTTAATCCACTACCTGTTGCATGTTTGTAGAAACATGGTTTACAAAAAAAGTTTAAACATTAGAAAGTCATGTACATAATTTTCCACTATTTTTAATACCACTGATGCAAAATGCTCCAGATATATATTAAGTTATAAAATTAACAGTGGAAAGTAACACAGAATAGAACATATATCCACAAGGGGATTAAGTTAGGGGGTTGCTGTGGGTTACATAACTTTGAATTTCTTGACTTGTTTTGGATATTAAAATTGCACCTGCACTAGGACCAGCAACACAGATGGGATAGGATGGTACAAGGAACCTACCTCACACGCCACTCAAGGATGAGGGATGATCACAGTCCCTGTGTTTAGAGGTGTGCAAAAAGTACACACATGCTTCTGGAGATGAAAATTTTGCACAAGAGTGGAGCGATACAGAAGATCACTCCACATTGGCCTGCATAAATGGTAGAGAAGGTAGCAGGCTACACTATCCACTTCACACTGCAGAAAGAGGAGAGAGGCCATGACAGGGACTGGAGAGGATGATCCAGGGCGTGTGAGAAGACCTGATCTCCTCTCTCCTTCCTCTGAGTGGCAGATCAAAAGAATGCCAGGTAGGAAATGCAGAGGAAGTCTTGCAGAGGGCAGCAGCCTGGAGCACTGTAGACCGTGGTCAATAACATACATAGTGAGCTCCCTTGCACCTCTACCCCCCCCCCCATCTCCACCACTTTCTTTGAAAGGTAAGTTTGATCTTCTGCCCGAAGTTCCTGTTTGAGGGATGTCACAAGTGCTCTTCTCATTTCTTCCCCAACAGTGTATTCCTTACTTGGGAGAAAATGTTTTCTCCCTGTCTTCCCTGAAACTGCTCCTGGTCTCTTGGATCAAGAGTTGGTCACAGGTCTGCTGTTTTTTCCTCTGCTCTCTTCCCCAGTACTGGTGCAGATTTTCTGAGTAGGTGTCAGACACAGGTGCTGCTTTCTCCATTTCCCTGCACAGATTAGGGATGTTCCAGCATCTTCAGAAAATTTTATTTTAAACTAGAAACAAAGAAAAAGCTACCATTGAAAATGAAAATGTATCTATAGAGCAATAGGATTTGGGTGGGGAGGGGGAGTTGATGTGTTTAAGTGAAACAAGCATTGATGATACTCTGCTTATAGACTTTAATCTAGAGCAAAATATGTTCTTTGTGGTAGATACACTAGAGAGGCAGGAGTCCGCTCTTTGGATCGGAAATTTGGAGCTATTTGCAGAGCAGTGGCTGTGAAAGTGGCAGAAGGACACCACAAGGAGACAAAGCCAGATCGCTCTGAAGTGACTGAAGAAGGTTTGTGTTCCTTTTCCATACTTTATCAGAAAGTAGATTCATGGTGGTATGTTTGAGAAGTGCCTCCAGTACTAGGGTCCTGATTCACCACTGTCTTACTCTATAGAGTTTTATGTCTCTGTAACTGCATTGTTTTAAAATGCTTTTCAATGGAATAACACCTTTGAAAACTAGAGTGACTCGTGGTGAATCAGGTCCTGGAACATGTGTTGTAGGGCACAATCCCACTCTGCTAGGAAGTTTAACTGGGTAACGAAATAGGCCTTTTTCATCTCCAATATCTGTGATTAAATTTGTATATGGTTTTCAGTCACTCAAATCAGGTTGTTAACATAAACAAACTTTCACGCATACCTTTTTGCTCTTCATGGAAAGTCAACTTTTCAACCAAAGATTGAACTATGTCCTGGTTCTAATTTTTGTGAAGTTCTTTATTTATTGTTCCATCTCTATACCCAGAGCACTCTACCAGTTCATAACTGTCTCACAGTAGTGCTGTTATCTGGCCACTACTGAAATGTGAGTGTGTGCTTTTAGACACTGAGATGTTGAGGGTTTTCATATGCTTCTTTAAGAAGACAATACATCTGTCACAGAAGAGGGCTCTTGGTGAGGCTGATAGGTTGAAACAGTGTCCTTCTAACCCTAGGAAGTGACACTTCAGTGATCAAGAGTTTGTATTTGAGATTTTATTACGTTAGATGTCTGGAGGAAGCCAAGGATTTTTTCCCCATCAGAGACCAACTCTTTTTAGTGTGGAAATGAAATTGTTCTGCGTTTTGTAAGTACTGGGATTCTTTTTATGTGATCCAGGCGTATAGTAGTACTCTATATATTTAGTAACTTCTTTCAGCTTTATCAAGTCTAGTTATTTTCCATTTATACAGAAGATAGTGATTTATTGTTCCCTGCAACCCACACAACTGTTAACCTGTTAACAATCAGTTGTAATCTCTTTGTGAAAAGTTATTGCTGTACTAAAATACACAGAAGTTTAGGGTAGTTAACATCATACTGCTGCAGTAGTATCTTGATACTGTGCTGGAATAGTAAACGACAAACTTTTAACACAGATTGGTTCTCCTCACTCCGCTGTTTTGTTGGCATAGCAGAAGTTCACCAAATTCTATTAAATACTGGTAATTAAATTTGTTTTATTGGTATGAAATGTTCTGAGTGTTAGGCAGGTGCAGTAGGTTAATGAGCTAAACCAGGGGTCGGCAACCTATGCCACACGTGCCAAAGACAGCACGGAAGCCGATTTTTAATAACACGCTGCTGCCTCCCAGGTCCCAGCCGCCGGCCCCGCTCAGCCCGCTGTTGAACCCAGGCCGGCAGTGGGCTGAGTGGGGCTGGCGGTCGGGACCCCGGCAGGCAGCAGCATGCCATTAAAAATCCTGCCTGCCCCCGCCCGCTCTTCTCCACCCTCTGCTACCCCTCCAATCCCCCATTGCGGGGGCAGAGTGAAGAAGCTTGGTCCTGCCGGCTGCTGCTGCAGGGCAGGCAAGCTCCCCACACCCCTGCCTCTTCCCCCAGTGTGCTGGGTTCCTGCCTCTCTTCCTCTCCCTCCCTGCCGCCAATCAGCTAATGGCCCTTGCGAGGGAGGGGGAGAAGCGGAGCCGCAGCGTGCTCGCCACTCCGGGGAGGAGAGGGAGAAGAGGTGGGGACGGGGCCTTGGGGAAGGCAGGTGGAATCAGGGCAAATCCCCTCCAGCCCCCTGCCGTGAGCCGCTCTGGGCACCCCAGCCCTCTGCCCTGATCCCCTGCATCCCCCCATGACCCCAGCTCTGACTTCTTCTGTACCCACCTCACACAGCCCCCCCCCCCACACCCAATGCCCTGACTCTTGCACCCCCCACATTTCCACCCCTACCCTGAGCACCAAATAGGAGCTCCTGCACACCCCCCCCCACACACACACATTCCTACCTGCACCCTCGCACCAAATGGGAGCTGCCCAGCTAAGCACTCCACACCCAAACCTCCTGCCCCAACCCTGAGCCCCCTTCCTCATTCTAGCTCCTGGCCAGACCCTGCACCCCAGCCCCCAACCTGCTCCTTCACCCGTAGCCCTGTGCTCAGTGCACTCCCACCCTCAGCTCAGTGCAGAGAGAGAGGAAGGGAATGGGCTAGAACCAGGGAGAAGGTAGGTACCCATTCTATGTCGGCAGGGCCGGGATCCCAGACTGGTAGCGGGCTGAGCGGGGCTGGCAGCCGGGACCCTGGCTGGCAGGAGCTGGCGGACGGAACCCCAGACCAGCAGTGGGCTGAGTTGCAGCGAGCTGAGTCTGGGGTCCCAGCCGCTGGCCCCGCTCAGCCCACTGCCGGTCTGAGGTTCTGACTGCCGGCCCCTTGCAGCCAGGGTCCCGGCCGCAGGCCTCACCCAGCCTGCTGCCAGCCTAGGTGAATGGAACCCCAGGCTGGCAGCGGGCTGAGTGGGCCAGCAGCGTAAGATCAGCATTTTAATTTAATTGAAGCTTCTTAAACATTTTGAAAACCTTGTTTACTTTACATATGACAACAGTTTAGTTATATAATATATAGACTTATAGAGAGAGACCTTCTAAAAAACGTTAAAATGTATCACTGGCACGTGAAACCTTAAATTAAAGTGAATAAATGAAGACTTGGCACACCACTTCTGAAAGGTTGCCAACCTCTGAGCTAGACTTTCACTTGTGGCAGAGCTAAAGTCAGCTCTCCATAGATCATGAGAGAAATATGCAGTACTCTAAACTTGTGTCCTAGTAGAGCTCTGCCACATTGTAAAGGTATCATATATGGGTCAAAACTTGCGGTCTTGCTTCAGGCAAAACACTGATCTCTGTGGTAGTATTTCTAAATAAGAACAACAGGATTTGACTTAGAAATGTGGTTTTCTAGGTGTGCTAAAGCAGGGGTTTTGCATCTCAAGAATAACGTGCATTTTATTTATTTATTTGTGTGTGTGTGTGTGTGTGTGTGTGTGTGTGTGTGTGTGTGTGTATACATATATATAAAAATAAAATAAAATATAAATTATTTTTCTGGTAACCTTGCCCATTATTCATGCTTGGAAGAACCCTTTTTTATTAAAAAAAAAAAAAAAAAAGTATGAATTGATCTGTCATGGAAAAATAGCATGAAGAATATGAAAATAAATCCGATTTGAGTCAATAAACTTGGCTTTCCAAGTGATGTATACAGTCATCGTCTCAGCATTCTTCTCTGTAGTAAACCCTGATAATTTTAGAGATGAATATACAAATACTTGATAAGAGAATTGGTGAGAGCTTGAAAACAATTTCTGTCTATAAATTTGCTCTCACTTCACTATTATGCTAGTATTTTGCTCAGGCTTTGGAAATTAATAATAGCTTGCTGTTAGTCATGTGCTTATCCACTACCTGACATCTTGCTAAGGGTCCGTTTTTCTCCAAACATCTTTCTTAGCCAACTTTTTGTTTGTCATTTATGATAGCAGATAGACTAATTAGGACCAAAAGCAATAACCACAGATGGAAGTTATACAAGGTACAAGTTGTAGCTGTGGAATAGCTGGAAACCTAAAACAGTCTGTGATTATCCCATCTGTTTTGTTTGAGAAAGGAAAACAAATCAGTTTTTTAAAGCATTTCAGTATTCATAGATACTAAGGTCAGAAGGGACCATTCTGATCATCTAGTCTGACCTCCTGCACAACGCAGGCCACAGAATCTCACCCACCCACTCCTGTGAAAAACCTCACCTATGTCTGAGCTATTGAAGTCCTCAAATCGTGGTTTAAAGACTTCAAGAAGCAGAGAATCCATCAAGTGCCCCATGCTACAGAGGAAGGTGCAAAACCTCCAGGGCCTCTTCAAATTTGCCCTGGAGGAAAATTCCTTCCCGACCCCAATTAAACCCTGAGCATATAGGCAAGATTCACCAGCCAGATACTACAGAAAATTCTTTCCTGGGTAACTTAGATCCCACCTATCTAATATCCCATCACAGGGGATTAGGCCTATTTACCATGAATATTTAAAGATCAGTTAATTACCAAAATCACGTTATCCCATCATACCATCTCCTCCATAAACTTATCGAGTTTAATCTTAAAGCCAGATAGATCTTTTGCCCCCACTTCTTCCCTTGGAAGGCTATTCCAAAACTTCACTCCTCTGATGGTTAGAAACCTTCATCTAATTTAAAGTCTAAACTTCCCGGTGGCCAGTTTATATCCATTTGTTCTTGTGTCCACATTGGTGCTGAGCTTAAATAATTCCTCTTCCTCTCCTGTATTTATCCCTCTGATACATTTATAGAGAGCAATCATATCTCCCCTCAACCTTCTTTTAGTTAGGCTAAACAAGCCAAGCTCCTGGAGTTTCCTTTCATAAGACAAGTTTTCCATTCCTCGGATCATCCTAGTAGCCCTTTTCTGTACCTGTTCCAGTTTGAATTCATCCTTTTTAAACATGGGAGACCAGAAGTGCACACAGTATTCCAGGTGAGGTCTCACCAGTGCCTTGTATAACGGTACTAAAACCTCCTTATCCCTACTGGAAATACCTCTCCTGATGCATTCCAAGACCGCATTAGCTTTTTTCACAGCCATATAACATTGGCAGCTCATAGTCATCCTATGATCAACCAATACTCCAAGGTCCTTCTCCTTCTCCGTTACTTCTATTTCATGCGTCCCCAGCTTTTAACTAAAATTCTTGTCATTAATCCCTAAATGCATAACCTTACACTTCTCACTATTAAATTTCATCCTATTACTATTACTCCAATTTATAAGGTCATCCAGATCTTCCTGTATAATATCCCAGTCCTTTTCTAAATTGGCAATACTTCCCAGCTTTGTATCATCTGCAAACTTTATTAGCACACTCCCACTTTTTGTGCCGAGGTCAGTAATAAAAAAAATTAAATAAGATTGGTCTCATATTAGCAGTATTATCAATATTTTTTTCGCTATTTTAAAAAACTTCAATACCTGCCCATCTGCTTTGCTACTGAAAAGAGAGTTTATCTAGACTAGAGTATATTGAGACTGAACAATGGAAGAGAGAGAGAGCAACCTTTATTTTGGCAAGCCATTTACTCAGATAAGAGCAGATTACAAGCCTGTCAAGTATTATCAGCAGGGTATTTTGTTTTAATTTCTTTTGGTTCTTAAAACTTCTTTGCTTTTTGGATTCCAGCCATAAGTGTTTAGTCAAATCAAGGTGGTGGAAGTTGTCAGAGCAAATTGCACAGGAGAAACCATTCTGCAGTGAATGCAGGCTCGGGGCAGCATGGGAGAGAATACTACTCTTACAGTAGTTGAAACCTATGATTAACTCAAACTGCTTGAACTTTTACCTAATTTCCAGGCTTTTTTTTACTACTTAGTTTTCTATTGGCACTAGTGATGTTGATGCAGTTATTGCCAGCCCCTGGCATTGTGACAATTTTTCCTCTCAAACTGGACTAGAGGGTGATGCCAACCCCTGTAAAGTCTTTAATATTTTGTTCTGTGTCCTCTCTTTTTGTTTTATTTAAAATTGTTTTATATTCTTTACTTCAACATCCCTTTGAGAGGAAGTACAAATAAAGTTTGGTTGTGTCTATGCAGTGGGACAGGATGATGAAGCTTTGAGAGCAGGCATTTTGTGTCTGTGTTGAATGTCACCTTTCCAATAGGGATATGGTAGACAAACATTGTAAAAAGTAGACCTTCAGTAGGCTTTACTACATGCCTTGTGGCTTTATCTCTTTGCCATTTTTCTGTTCTCTGGAGCAACAACTTTTGCTTTCTTCCTAGATTGCTAAGTAGCATAATAGCTTATACCACACACAATAATACCTTGCTCCTGTATAACAGTTTTCATCAGTAGATCTCAATGTTATTTACAAAGAAGGTAAGTACCATTATCCTCATTTTACAAATGGAGGCACAGAAAAGTGAAATGACTTGTCCAAGGTCAGGTAGCAGGCCAGTGGCAGAGCTGGGAATAGAACTTGGGTATCTTGATTTCCACCCAACTGCTTTATTCACTAAACCACACTGCCCCTCTAATAAAAATACATCTTCCTTAAAATATCTCTCTTCAGTAGTAAATATTAAAATCAGCTGCTCATTCATAGGGTTTTTAAGAGTTTTTTCATGACTTCTCACCATTTATTTTTGCTTCTGAAATAATATCCCTTGGATAACAAATACTGGTAATAACCACACAAGTGACCTGTGCCCCACGCTGCAGAGGAAGGCGGAAAACCCCCAGGGCCTCTGTAATTTTTGGATAATTTCTGGATACATGAAAAACGTTTCATTATTTTTCAAGGCTTCTGTGATGTTTTAGGATCCACCCAGATCAATAAGGGATTCTGTAATCAGTTGCCCTGTAACTTTGGGGGCTTTTGTGCTGTGCAGCTAGGATTCAGTACCTTGACACCAAAAGCCTTCCCACAAGCAAAAGGTCTAACCCTGGCTCTCACTAGCCTAGTTACTCTTTGCAGGGTGACACCAACATCCCTTCCAGTACCAGGTCTCACCAAATATGTTCTCCCTGAGTTTTTAGCTACAAGATACTCAGACCGTTCCCCTCTGGTTCATCACCCAGCAAGGCGTGAAACCGGCCACCCAATTATCAGTTCCCTTGGGCATTCACACTCCACACAGTTTGTACACTAGAGACCTGCTTGGGATAAAAATAATAAAAAAGTTTATTTAATAGAAAAACCACAGATTCAAAGATGAAATAGTAGGGGGAGAGCAAACATATATAAGTTACATAGAAAATAAACATAACCTCAGGCTTTACAGTTTTTGTAAAGTTGCACCACAGTTACAATTTTCTATATATGCGCATACATCTTCACAATCATAACCTGTATAGATATCTCATAATGACTAGCAAGTTCATTGCATTACAGGCATTCATAAAAGATTTTACTCAATATATTCTTACAGTTAAATAACACAGTATGCTATCAGTTGGTTTAACTGCTTATTTCTGGGGGGATTAAATCTTCTGTTCTCCCTTGCGGAGTCCAGACCCTGATTATCACAACTTCTAATGAAATAGTTAAAAACTAGCTTAATAACATCATATATTATGAATTATTTACTGTTAGTTTGCAGAACAAAAAAGGAGTTGTATTAGAAAGTTGAAGTAATCCAGTAAGGGAGTTATTTACAGTGTAAAATTAATGCTGGACTTGCAGCTCCTGCCAGCTAGAAAAATAATTGCAAGCTATACGCTTCAAAAAAGGGTGAAACGCTAGTATTTTTGGTTGACACACTATTTGGAGCAGACCCAAAATCATTGAGTTGTGAACGGTTGTCTTTGTGTTTGTGGGGTCTAAAGTGGCAGCAGGCAAACACAAGAATAATGAAAAGGAGTCTAGAAGACAGGTGGGACTTAAAGTTAATCTTTGCTAATCTAGAATCATTTACAGAATGGTGCACTCATCTTTAAAATATGGGGTTTATTTTGTACTATTAATGTATTTATACCCAGCTGTATTTTCTGAAGCATGTAATCAATTTGAAAAATATATATTATCTGTATTTTTGTTTTGATTTTTTATTCAGTCTGTCAAGTGAACATACATTTCCTTAACATCAGTTAAATAAAATAATATAATACTCTTCACAAAAGAGCTTGTATCTGAACATTAGTAGGAACATTGATAATTGTATAATAAAGTTCTTATTATATTATGTTCGAACTTTTGCTCCTAGCCTGAGTTTGGATTTTTTGCTATGGTAATGATCTAATCTGATTTTACTTAATTAATGATACTTTTAATGAGTATGCAATGCACCATCATTACCATTGTCACCTAGCAAATTATTTTAAACTACTAATTGAATTTTGTGTTTAATAAAACGCTCTGTTGCCAAACTCTCGTAAAATACATCTGTAAGGGGCTACATTTCTGAGGTGATAAGTAACACATTCAGTGTTAAGAGATGAGAATTCAAGAAAGGGCTAAAATCTTAATCTGTTTGTTAAACGTTTGGGTCACAAACATGGTGGTTTTTGTAGTCTGTATGGGAATTTAGAACACTTGGGCTAACATCCCTTTTCTTGCAAAAAGTTGTGAGGGCTTCTGTTTTATATCCTGTCCCAAAAAAACAGCACTACAGGCAGCACAGGGCCTCCTTAAACACTGTGCTGGGGAGCTGGCTCATTCAGTCTGAGAGTAAATCCCAAGGTGGTATAGCTGCAGGCACTAGTAAGTTTTGAATAAAGTTGAACTGTGGTTAATATACTTAAGGAATCCTAGAAAAATGTAATCCTTGGTTTGCTTCCCAAATCTCTTGGTTTTTTGTTTGTTGGGTTTTTTTTTCTCTTATATAGGCCAGAGTAGCCCAGATGCTGTCAAAAAAGTTGGTTGCGTGAACAAACTATTTGTCGTTTAATGTTTCATTTTGTCAGTACTTTCTTGCATGACATCAAAATCAAAAATGTGTTGGGGTGTTGTATAAAGCATGATACCAAGACCAGAATATCCTTAAACGAATAACTGTAAAACAAATAGAAATATTTAATTGATTCTGAGCCACTTTCTGCTATCAGATGTTCATGTCCAACTTTTAAAAATATTGTGCAAACCTGAGGCCTGATCCTGCAACCAACCCTTACTCATATGAACATACTCCCTTTGAAGTTAATTGAACCATAACCTTTTGAGAATTGTCTAAGGCCCTGATCCTTCAAATGTTTACACACGTGCTTAACTTTAAGACAGCAGAGCTACTCAAATGCTTAAAGTGTGCGTGTATGTGTTTGCAAGATGTAGTATTTGTGTGAGTTTGAGGATTGGGCCCTTGAAAGGAAAGAAAAAAAGCACATTTGTAGAATGACATCTGAATGTGTAGTTAAGCTTTAGAGTAAAATGCTGGACAAAAGAAAATGATGCATTAGATAACTTAGGCTGTCTGGTGGGTCCAGATGTCACCCCCTAGAAGAAGATTGCTTTAGAAGGAATAGTTTATGATCCAAATTCTGTTCTGTTACTCCAGTGAAAATCTGAAGTTGTAGCACCACTGATATCACAGGAGTTGTTCTGGGTCTGTACTGGTGTAACTGAGAAAAGAATTTAGGCCTTCATCCTTGCAACAGATAGGCTTAAGAAAAAGTACTTCTCTGGGGTATTCTTGAAAACCCCACCAAACTGAAAAGAGCTGGAGAAAAAAGCAACGAATGACATTACGGGGGCTCAAAGTTTGCACTTGTAAAGAAGAGGAAATGGTGTTTACATATTTGGTTGGTTTGAAGCTTGTTTTTACAGAGTGAGCATTGATTAATGAAGAGAATTCGTTTTTAGAATAATTATATTTTTTATTTTACCATGCAGTAAATCAGTGCATGATACATTAAATATTATTTAAATTTTATTTTCAAATTTTTTTTCGGTTTTTCTCTCTTTTAGTCAACAGGCATAACAAGAAATCTCTGTGAAACATCAGGTTAGCTGATGTTAACCAAATTTGTTGTGTGGAAACTAGTTTTGGGTAGATGATTTATTAGAAGACAGAAATTATTGGTACAGCATGAGCAAACTGCACAGAACTTCCGCTTATGCACTTTCATTGTGTTCCTAAAAAAAAAAAACTGCAGTCTTGAAAACTGAACTCCCTGTCAGTCCTTTTATTCTTATGGGACTGTTTAATATTAAACTAAAAGTATATACTCTCATCTGTATGCAACAATTTTAAATAAGTTTCTGCACATTAAAACTCTTAATTCGCTGCGTCTAGCACTATATTTCTTAGTTAAGGAGGTATTGTAAAAGGAACGATTTATAATTTGGGGTCAGATGTTAAACTTGAGCCATTCAGAATCCGAAACGAAATCTCTTCCTTTCTTGGCTGGTTTTGCAAGAGCAACTCTAGTTTCATTCGTGAGTATGTCTGAATCTAAAACAGGCTACCTCTTCTGGTTGAGCTTGTTCTAAATTGTTAAGATACTTAAACGTTACAAGTCTTATTTTTGAAGTAATGTCATAATAATAGAACAGAAAATGTAGTTCCCAGCTCAAAGTATGAAGTTCCTGTCGTGACTTTGGCACTTCTGTCACATACATCCTTTCAGTTTCTGTATGCATTTATTTTTATTCCATTAACTTCAAGCTAAATTTTGAACAAACTAGATTCTGTCCCTCCCTCTTCTTTTCCCCCACCTAATTATTTTGAAGATTTGAGTTTATCCTTTCCCATTTATAATAATGTTAAATAGTTCTTGAATACAGTAACTCCTTGTTTAACATTATAGTTATTTTCCTGAAAAATGTGACTTTAAGTGACTCGATGTTAAGCAAATCCAATTTCCTCAAAAGAATTAATGTAAATGGCGGGGGGGGGAGCGGTAGGTTCCAGGGAAAATTTTTTCAAAAGACAAAAGCCTATATATACATACACAGAAATATTATACACACAGAAATAGTCTAAGTTAAGAGCTCTGAAGCTATTTGTCAAAGGTACCAAGACTGAGGCCACGTCTACACTACCTGCTGGATTGGCGGGTAGTGATCGATCTATCGGGGATCGATTTATCGCGTCTAGTGTAGACGCGATAAATTGATCCCCGATCGCTCTGCCGTCAACTCCAGAACTCCACCACGGTGAGAGGCGGAAGCGGAGTCGACGGGGGAGTAGCCGCTGTTGATCCCGCGCCGCGAGGACACAAAGTAAGTGATTTTAAGTCGATCTAACTTCAGCTACGCTATTCTCGTAGCTGAAGTTGCGTATCTTAGATCGATCCCCCCCACACACACCCCCCAGCGTAGACCAGGCCTGAGAGTCACCTTGTAACCCTCTTGCCTTCAGCAGAGGGAGACTTGCTTATGCTTAACTGGGTGTCAGCTGCCTGATGCCACCAGTCTGCTAGCCACCCAAGCACTCTCCTCTGGGCAGTGCCAGCCCTAGTATTGCCTTGCAGGTTAAGAATAGATGTACTGACCCGTTTGAAGCATTGCTGTATATTGTCCAGCCCCTTATCCACAGAATGCTTACAGAAATACCAGGTCTGCTGTCACACCAGTGTACAGTGGTTCAGGATCAGCAACTTGTTACCATAGTACTGAGGGGTGGGTGTGTGTGGTGGGGGGGGCGCGCGTACACACACACACACAGAGTATACGTTTTAAACAAACAATTTAATACTGGTACACAGTGATGATGATCGTGAAGCTTGGTTGAGGTGGTGAAGTCAGAGAGTGGGATATTTCCCAGGGGATGCCTTACTGCTAAATGATGAACTAGCAATTGGCTGAGCCCTGAAGGGTTAACACGTTGTTAATGTAGCCTCACACTCTACAAGGCAGCACAAATGGAGGGAGGGGAGACAGCATAGCAGACAGAGAGACAGACGCTGTGTGTGTGTGTGTGAGAGATGCACGTTGCTCCTTTAAGTAGCTGACTCCACTCTAAGTACACTGCCTTTTTAAGTTGATCAGCAAGCTGAGACAGCAGCTGCTGCCAGGAAGCTCCCTCCCTCCCTCCTGAGCCCTGTTGTGTCTCCTCTCTCCCCCGTTCTATGGAAGATGTGGTAAGCGGGGTGCAGGAGCAGTGGAGAAGGGGATACCTTGACATTAGTCCCACTCTTCTGCCCCCACACAGCAAGCAGAAGGTGCTGGGGAGCAGCTCCAAGGCAGAGGGCAGGAGCAGCACATGGCAGTGGGGGGAGGGACAGCTGAACTGCGGGCAATTGATGGCTGCTGCACAGGGAACTTAGGGGAATGAGGAGCTGATGGGGGGGCTGCCGGTCCACCCTGGTTCCAGGCCCCCACCAGCTAGCTGCAATGGGCTGCTCTTCCTGCAAGCAGTGGACAAAGCAGGCGGCTGCCAAACAGCATTATAAGGGAGCATTGCACAACTTTAAATGAGCATGTTCTCTAATTGATCAGCAACGTAACAACGAAACGTTAACCGGGACGACTTTAAGTGAGGAGTTACTGTAATTGTTTCTAGACAGGTAGATCAGTGAAAGAAGATCAACTACCCAGACCTGAAGAAGAGCTCTGTGGAGCTTAAAGGCTTGTTTCTTTCACCAGCAGAAGTTGATCTAATAAAAGATATTACCTCACATGCCTTGTCTCCTTTCATATCATGGGACCAGCGTGTCTACAAAAACAGTGCAAACAATAGTTAGGTAGAGTGTCATGTAACCTACATAATGATTTATGGCTGCGCCTTTATGTGCACGTGCATATGTTTATAATGAACGCAAATCTGATTATTTGGTACTTTGTGGATTCCTCATATTCAGCGCACACTTATTTGTTAAGACATTGAAGTGAGAAAGTACAACCTTTGGAGTGTATAACCAACACTTTTTTTTTTTTAATTAGGCTTCGGAACATTTAGCATAAATTTAATAATACACAAGAAAAGGTCAGAGTTGAAGTTAATTGTGTAGAAGATGCGGAAGTCTTCAGTGCCTTGTGTTGTTGTTACTGTATATAGAAGAGGGCTTACTCAACTGGGTTATTTAAGCACAAAGAAAATAGAAGCTTATTTTTAATAAGGCAGATGGCCATAGCAATTTACTACTGATTTGTTTACAAGAAGCCTCTGTGTACGCCTCAGCTGTATACAGAGAACTAGGTAGAGTAAAAGCAGGCAGACATACTCATGTGGCAATCCTATATTTGCTTGGGGGGGAAATCTTTGACTAAATGTCTTGACTTAAGACAAAAACAAACTGTGCTTATACTCCCTGAATATTAAGTCTCTTTTAAAAAAAAAAAAAAAAAAAAAAAAAAGCCAACATTATACATCTGCTAAAAATAATTAACAGCTTGTTCATGTCTTGAAGGCACAGAGTTGATAGCACTAATCTTCCACTGTCATTTACAGCCAGTGGTTGCTTACAGGCATAGTCCAAGTATTGTTGCTATATTTTATAGAACTTAGTCTGAGTGTTGCCAATTAAATATTCAAGTCCTTGGCCCCTTTCGAAAAAAGTGCAATACTATGCAATGTTGACCATATTTACAAAATACTAGCAAAAGACATAACTATAAGCATGTTATTTCCACATGCAGAGCAACTGTTTCTACATAATGGCATATAAACTATGATCAGATTTTACAAATACCGTGCATGCATGTATCTGAGGGAGAATGTAAATCCCAAAGCAAATTTTGTTCATCTTGTTCTGTGGATGCAATAACTAAATGGCTTACTATTTTAAACAACCTAGTTTTAAGAAATAATTTGTAGGTCAACATTACTCCTTCTCTCCCATCTTCATCTCTGAATTAACATTATCCCTTCTAAGCTACTAAAATAACTAATTGTTTAAGCATAATAGTAAAATTGGAGTGCACATAATCTTGTCTTGAATATTTTTTTATCTAAGTGCAGATTTTTGAAAGACTTAAATGCTTTAGGTTTGTTTATAAACTTCTTTTAATTATCCTGATCTTCTGATTGTGTTTTCTTCTGTGGTAATAAAGAATTGCATCTGTGTGTTAAGAAATACTATTACAAACCCTAAGCGAGCTTTTCTTTTCTTAGACTGCAGAGAGCATGTCTCAGAAGATGCAAAAACTGAATCCATCAGTGACACACCCGATCTGGCTCTGCCACCTGAAATGCCAATATTAATTGATTTCCATGCCTTAAAAGATATCCTGGGGCCACCTATGTATGAAATGGAGGTAACAGTCGTTCATTTTTCTTTTTCTGGCAGCTTCTTACTTTACACTTAAAATATTTTTGTCCATAGTGATTAGTTGTTCCATCGCTGATGACTGATTTTGTGTAGGATGTGGTTGTTTTTTTTTTCTTTTTTAATGTATTTTTGATAGAACTGTGTTTCCTCCTTTCATGACCCTTGTACCTAAGCACCTTTTCATCTGGACTGCATGCAACAAGATTGAATTTCTTTAGATGAAAAAATAAACGAGTATATTGTTAGCTAGTGTATAATAGTCCTATGAGGTGACTACATGTTCTTCTTCGAGTGATTGCTCATGTGTATTCCACAATAGGTGTTCTTGTTTGCCACGTACACCGGTGCCGGAAGTTTTTCCCCTAGCAGTACCAGTAGGAGGGAGAGCCCCCCGCAAACCCCTGGAGTGGTGCCTGCCTGGTGCAATACAAGGGGAGCTGCACGGTCCGCCCCCCCACACACTCAATTCCTTCTTGCCACCAGTGAAGGTGTGTCAGAACTGCTCTGCTCCAGCTTTGCTGTAGCTCGTCCCCAGAACTATTCGTTTGTTCAGCATTGGTACCTGTAGTTATTTAGCAGTTTAGTTAGTCGGTGAGCCCGGACCAGGGCATGCCCCGCGCCCCAGGGTTTAAGTCTGTGTGGCTCCTGTAGGCGTTCTGTGCCAAGAAGTGACCTGCACACAGACTGTTTGCACTGCTTGGGAGAAACCCGTATCAGCGAAAGGTGCAAGATTTGCAAGTCGTTTAAGACCAAAAGAGAAAGGGACATTAGGCTTCGGGCCATCCTGATGGAGTCGGCGCTGACCCCGACCCCGGCACACCGCTCCAAACTGATACCCGGCACCGTGGCATCAGTTCCCAGCGACCCTCCGGTGCCATCGACAAGTCGGCACCACTCCCCATCCACGGGGCATGCCAAGAGGGCCAGGAAGACTCCCTCTTCACAGTGACTCCGAGGGAAGACTGGGACAGAGGCTAGGCCCATGTTGGGCAGTCCTCGATCCTCACTGGGCCCCAGGCCTCCGACTCACGTTGAGTGAAATAACCCGGCCCCTTCGGAACAGGCCTCTCTGGATGTCCGGATGCTGTCAGTGCCTGAAGCCCTCCAGATGGCTGGGACGTTACATCCATGCCGCTCTTTGGAGCACCGTTGATGTCGGCCTCGCGCTCCAGAGGCAAGCCACTGCTGGGATCTCTGCAGTCGTCTCCAGCCCGGTACCTGTCTCGGTTGAGGGAACGTTCCCAATGCTGATCACCGCCCAGCGATCACTTGGGGGCAGAGTCCAGGTGGATCGCCCTCAACGCCGACCAGAATGTCTGTCTGGGTTCCATCCAGCCAGGACTCACAGCACCACTCGTCCTCAAGGAGCGAATATTGGCGGGACCATGGCAGGTGTCACCATCAGTCTTCGTCTTGGAGAGGTTACCTCAGTCGATCACGGCACGATCATTGGTGCCATTCCCGCTCGGACTCCTGCTCCAAGTCTCTGCCAAGACATTGCAGTTCCAGGCGTCGATCGCCGGCGTTTTGCCGTCGCGGGTCCGCCCATCGAGGCTGTTCGCAGAGCAGCTGTTACTGCCGGTACTGGTCCTCCACATCGAGATTGTGGTCCCGTGGCCATCGTAGATCCCGGCACCACCGCTCCTCCCGGTCCACAGGCAGCAGCAGTTCTTACCCCAGCCTGGTCTCCACTTATAGCCATCCTTTGATGGGCCGGGCGAGGCCAGCCAACCCGAACAGCCTGCCCACCAGTGCCACAGCAGGTGCAGTGGGCACCAGGGCCTCCGGTGCAGCCCCTGGTGGGAGCTTGCTCAGTGGCCAGAGCTTCAGAAGCACCGTCGGCCTCCCTCTCCAGACCCCCGAGAAAGGAGGTGGTGGGACGTGCGTCCTCGGCCCCGTGCCCGGAGTCTGACCAGGTGGTGGACCCTCCAGTGCCGGTTGACATCCAGAGCACCGCACCGGCCTCTTCGCCCTGCCCGAAGGAGGCGATTGTGGCCCCGCACCCCTCGATCCCGCAGGAGGACTTCAGGGCCTAGCAAGAACTCTTAGAGGGTGGCAGCAAGGCTCCACCTCCAGGCAGAGGAGATGGAGGAGCCCTCCGACTCCCTGTTTAACGTGTTATCCCCAATGGCACCGGGTAGGGTGGCCTTGCCTCTCCTTGAAGGGGTGGCTAAGATTTCAAATGCCCTGTGGCAAACACCGGCCTCGTTGGCCCCCATCTCTAAAAAGGCAGAAGGCAAGTATTTTGTACCGGCTGAGGGTCATGAGTACTTGTATACCCACCCAGCACCCATCTCCCTGGTGGTAGAGTCGGTCAATCACACGGAACGGCAAGGTCAGCCAGCCCAGACCCCAAAGAACAAAGTCTCTTGGAGACTGGACTCTTTCGGAAGGAAAGTTTATTCATCTTCGAGCTTCCAGTTATGAGTGGCAAACTATCAGGCTCTCCTGGGCTCGTATGAATTCAAACTGTGGGGCTCCCTGCCCAAGTTTGAGGACTCCCTCCGGGAGCGTGATAGGAAGAAGTTCCAGGCGCAAGTGGAGGAAGGGGCAGCGGCCGCTAGGGCGTCCCTGCAGGCAGCATCGGATGCTGTGGACACGGCCGTGTGATCAATGGCCTCTGCAGCGTCCATGAGATGAGAGTCATGGCTCCTGCTCTCTGGGCTGTCCAGTGAGGCGCAGTCTTTCATGCAGGATCTCCCGTTTGACGGGAAAGCTCTGTTTGCGGAGGAAACAGATACAAGGCTGCATGGCATGACAGACTCCCGCACGAAGCTCAGTGGTTTGAGCATTAGCTTGCTAAGCCCAGGGTTGTGAGTTCAATCCCTGAGGGGGCCATTTGGGGCAAAAATTGGGGATTGGTCCTGCTTTGAGCAGGGGGTTGGACTAGATGATCTCCCGAGGTCCCTTCCAACCCTGATATTCTATGATTCTAAGTACGACCCTCCAGACTCTGGGCCTCTATGTCCCGGCTCCAGCAAAACCTAAGTTCAAGCCGCAGCAAACTCCCACCCAGGCCGCCCTCCCGAAGTACGCCGCCGCCCATAAGAAGCAGCGGACTATCAGAGACTCCCTCAGAGACAGTCTCGGCCTGACCCCCGGCCTGGGTCCTCCCAGGGCAAGTAGGTGGGAAAAAGGCATTTTTGATGGGACGCTCGGGGGCACCCCGCCAGTCCTCATCAGGGATCCACCCCCAATAAAGCTTCCCTTCTCCAACCAGTTGCATGCTTTCCTCCTGGAATGGTCGCAGCTAACCTCAGACAGATGGCTCATCAACACCATCTCCTGGGGTTACACCCTCAAGTTTACTTCCTCCCTGCCCGACCACCCCCCATCCCCCTTGGGGGACCCCTTGCACGAAGCTTTGCTTGAGCAGTAGGTGAGGCGGCTCCTAGGTCTAGGTGCAGTAGAGGTGGTGACCGAGGAGTTCATGGGCAAGGGATATTACTCCCATTATTTCCTTATCCTGAAGGCCAAAGGGGGGCTCGGGCCCATCCTGGACCTCCGACGTCTGAACCAGTACATGGTGAAGCTCAAGTTCCCCATGATCTCCCTGGCCTCCATCCTCCCCTCCCTGGATCCCGGGGACTGGTACGCTGCCCTCGATCTACAGGATGCATACTTCCACATCCACATATTCGAGGGGCACAGGCATTTCTTCCGTTTCATGGTGGGACCGATTCATGGTCCTCCCATTTGGTCTGTCCACTACCCCCAGGGTGTTTACAAAATGCATGTAGGTGGAGGCGGCCTATCTCAGTCAGTGCGGGTGGGGGGTCCAGATATTTCCCTATCTAATTGGCTTGTTGAGGGCACCTCCTGGTTGCAGGTGAGGGATCGTGTGGCACTCCTCCTGTACACATGCACCGTCTTGGGCCTGTTGGTAAAGGACACCAAGTCCACGTTAGTCCCGCTCCATCGCATAGAGTTTATCGGGGCACTCCTGGACGCAGTGTCGGCCAGGGCCTCTCTCCTGCCAGACAGATTCGAGACCCTGAAAGGTCTCATCGACTTGGTCACAAGGTTCCCGGTGACAACAGCCAGGGTTTGCCTACAACTCTTGTATCATATGTCGGTCTGCATGTATGTCGTCCGTTATGCCAGACTCAGAATGAGGCCCCTCCAGCTCTGGTTGGCTTCGAAGTTCTCCCAGGCCACAGACAGGATGGACAAGGTCCTCACCATGCTGGACTTCGTGATCACCTTCCTAGGGTGGTGGTCTGCCCCAAACAACATGCTCCAAGGGGTCCCGTTCAGGGACCGGGCCCCGTTGTTGGAGCTGGTGTCCAATGCGTCGGACCTGGGCTTGGGGGGCCCATGTGAGGAACTTTCAGACCTAAGGCCTATGGTCGGCTCAAGATCAAGACCTAACCTTACATAACCACATCAAGGAGCTCAGGGCGGTGCGGCTGGTGTGTATGGCCTTCCGCTCGCATTTGGAGGGCAAGATAGTCAGGGTCCTCACGGACAACACGGCCTCAGTGTTCTATATCAACAGGCAAGACGGGGCCCGATCCTCTGCTGCAAAGCTCTCAGGCTGTGGGACTTCGGTGTAGCCCACGACATCCACCTGAAGGCCTTCCACCTACCAGGCACCCACAATGAGAGGGCGGATTGCTTGAGCAGTAACATGAGTGGTCGCAACACAAGTGGTCCCTCCACCCGGAAGTGGCCCACTGGCTCTTCTGAAGGTGGGAAACTGGCCAGGTGGACCTGTTCGTGACTTCGCAGAACTAGCGATGCCCCCGGTTCTGCTCTAGTGGGGGCGTGGGCAGGGCACTATCTCCAATGCCTTTCTCCTGTCCTGGTCAGGCCGGCTTCTCTACGCCTTTTCTCCCATTCCCTCTAATCAGTAGGGTCCTGGAGAAGATAAAGACGGACAAGGCCCAGGTCCTCCTGATTGCCCTGGCATGGCCCAGGCAGCATTGGTACGGGTCTCTCACGGGCCTGGTGTTAGCACTGCCGTGGCCATTTCCGCTCCACCTGGACTTGCTCTCTCAGGACCAGGGCCGCCTCCTCCATCCCAACCTGGTGGCTCTTCACCTCGCGGCGTGACTGGTCAGTGGTTAGGTGGAGAGGAAAGAGCATGCTCAGAACAGGTTCAGTGCATCCCCCTCGAAAGTAGAAGGCCCTCCACTCACCGCGCTTCTTTGGTGAAGTGGTCCCAGTTTTCTAGGTGGGCGACGAACCGGGGTGTCTTCCCAGTGACCGCCCCGATCCACCTTATCCCTTGATTACTTCCTCCACTTGAGGGACCAGGGCCTGGCACCCTTATCAGTCAAGGTGCACCTGGCAGCCATATCGGTCTTCCATCCACCGGTGCAAGGGCACACGGTATTTTCCCATGCTATGACTGGCCAGTTTCTTCAGGGTTGGATTGTCTTTTTCCATATTCTAGACCCCTGGTCCTGCAGTGGTACCTAAACCTGGTGTTGGCTTGTCTCACAGGGCCCCTGTTTGAACCACTGGCCACGTACTCCTGGTCTCACCTCTCGTGGAGGGTGGCCTTCCTAGTTGCAATCACGTTGGCCAGGCAAGTCTCGGAGCTTAGGGCTCTGACCTCCAAGCTGCCGTACACCATCTTTCATAAAGACAAGGTCCAGCTCCTCCCATACCCTGCGTTCCTCCTGAAGGTGGTCTCCCCCTACCACATGGGTCAGGACATTTTTTCTAGTGGTCCTCTGCCCCAAGACTCACATGTCCAGTGAGGAGCGCTGTCTCCATACGCTCGATGTGCAGGCGGGCTCTGGCTTTCTACCTCGAGCAGACCAAGCCGTTCAGAAAGTCCTCGCAACTGTTCGTCACCTCGGCTGAGCGCGCGAGGGGCCAGCTGATTTACACTCGGCAGCTTTCCAATTGGATCACTTTGTGCATCCGTTCCTATTCTGAGCTGCCAAGTGCCCCCCCTGCCACCCATTGTGAAGGCACACTTGACTCGGGTGCAGGCCTTGTCTGCTGCCTTCGTGGCCCACGTCCCCATCCAGGACATTTGTAGGCTGCCACGTGGTCTTCGATTCACACGTTCACCTCGCAATATGCAGTCATCCCCCAAACCAGGGATGACACTGGGTTCGGCAGGGCTGTTCTCTGTCCTGGGAACTTGTGAACTTCTACCCACCTCCAACAGATATAGCTTGGAATCACCTGTTGTGGAATACACATGATCAATCACTCGAAGAAGAAAAGACAGTTACCTTTTCCGTAACTGGTGTTCTTCGAGATGTGTTGCTCATGTCTATTCCACATCCCATCCTCCTTCCCCTCTGTCAGAGTTGTCTGGCAAAAAGGAACTGAGGGTGGGGGGAGCGTGCAACTCCTCTTATACCATGCCAGGCAAACGCCACTCCAGGGGTCGCGGAGGGCACTCTCCTCACCCCCCTCTCCCCATGGGTACTGCTAGGGGAAAAATTTCTGGCACCGGTGCATGTAACAAACACACACACCTATTGTGGAATAGACAGGAGCAACGCATCTTGAACACCAGTTACGGAAAAGGTAACTGTCTTTTATTGATCAGCAAATGGTGGCTGTAATACTCCATAAATCAGCATCTGCTACCACAAGAGAGTAAAACAGTTGCTGATGCAGAGAGCCATGTTTGTTTTCTTAATTCTGGAGTAGGGTGCAATGAACCAATAAGGAATAAAAATCAACGGCAGACTAATGGGATGTGAAATGCTTGCTTCTAGTAGCTTGTCCCTGAAGTTCCCTCTCACTGTGATGGGAGGGCCAGACTATGAAGGGATTTGGAGGAGAAAGAGGCAGCTGGGGATGCATGGACTGGGGAGGAAAACGAGTTAATTGTTTGGGATTGAGCTTGAGGGGGTGCAGAGTGTAAACCTGTCAGGGATGAAGAGATTGGTGGTAATGGAGAGAAAGGGAAATGAGGAGACTGGTAGAGAGGAGGAAACAATGGGATTGAATGTGTCAGAAAGGATGATGAAAAAGTGATTGATGGTAGCAGGGAAAGCTGAGAGAATTTGGGGGAAGGGAGGAGGACTCAAAGTGAAATGCTGGGTAATAATGTAAATTTATGTCTGTCTTTGGTGGGATAAGCTCATATTAGCAATTTTGGCCTCTGCACTTGCACATTGGGAGATAGGAAGTAGAGGAACTTGCTAGTTAAATCAAAATCATTTGCCTTTCAGCAGTCTCCGTCCTTTCATTTCAGTCCCACAGAAATCTCCATGCCAACCCCAACTATAGAATTTGGGCAGATGACAATTTGAGAGAATTTGATTTAAGAGGATTCCTTTTAAATCTCTCACCTAGTGTTAATATGACTGTGTTTAATTGTAAGTGGCCATCAAATTATTTGTAATGTTGTCTACAGCTTTCACAGGAATTGCTTCTGCTGTCTTTCCTTTGATCCTATTGCTTTTGGAAACAAGAAATGAGTGAAATACAGGAAGGGTCTTTCAAGTAAAGAACATTTTATATCATCTTCTCAATTATACAGATTTATTTTGACTACTGAAAATTTGGTTTTAAGGGTAGAATCTGAAGGGATCACCTGAGTATTACTTGAATTTTTAATGCTTTAAGTGCAGATTTTTCTAAAGCTATTACAGTGACCAATGGATTTAAATATTCAAGGGATTCAAAGCCTAGACAAATGGTGATCACTGACTGGACAAGTCTGCTCTGTTGCTAGTGGAGATTTCATAGTTATAAAAATTTGGGGATAAAACTAAACGATGGCTTTAAATACTGCAGTGTCAACAAGGACACTCTCTGTGTATCCCAACAAAAGTTCATTTCTCTCTCTCTCTCTCTCTCTCTCTCTCTCTCTCACACACACACACACACACACACACACACACACACACACACACACACACACACACACACACACACACACACACACACACACACACACACACCAGTTTCCCATCAAAAAGAAGAGTGGTTCTTCAATCCTTTCAAAATGGTTTCATTTCTTTCTATTCTTTATTCAGGTTACAGACCAAAAAAAAAGAGATATCCCAGCATTTTGATTTATGACTTTCATCATAAATCTCAGTTATTTCAATTTGGAAATAGTTCTAGAAGAGGTTGTTCAACTGGGAAAAGGAGTACACCTGTTTTGCATACTGTTTTTGCTAATTTGTCACATTTTCCCAAATATTTTAATTGTTCTTCAGGGATAAATATTACATGTCAAAGTTTTAAACCTTGTTTCTAATTCTAAATGTACAAATATGCAAGTGCCACTATTTGCATGTAAACATTTTTGACATACTTGGAAGTCAGGGATCCAAACCAAATGGCATATATAGGAATGGAGATGAAGCCAGGCAAAGCCTTAAGCTTCTAAGCACTTGGAGATTTCTCTCTCTCTCTCATCTATTACTTGAACTATGTATTATTAGTGAATTTATCCCTGAGCAATACATCAGTTACTGTTTCTGTAACTAGCTGTTGGTAGGCATTACCTAAGGGTGATCCGCTTCCAGGATAACACATTGTGTTGGCTGGTAATTGTATAAGTATCTTGTGATACATAAATATTAATGGGTTCCAGAATATTTCAAAACACTTTTGGTCATGTGAATTTTGTGTGTTCCATTTCTCATATATCAACCTTTTGAGAGCTTCACCTCTGACCTGCATTCTGCCTTATATAATTAGATGAAATCAAGACACAATGAAGGTGATTGTCATGTCAGTACTTAGTTGTAGTGGATCAAGCAAGGAGGAATTGAACACTTAAAGTGATTGGACTAATCTGCCTTCCCCAGGGGTAAATACCTTGGATTGAGACCTTTTTAATAAATTAACCCTATAATTTTATGCTGAGCTCTCCCCATAGTAAGGGACAGAAGGCTAAATCTTCAAACTTAGTGTTGGATGTAGGTGCTCAAGGTGCCACTGAGATTCTCACCTGCTGCTTAACTCTTTAGGCACCTGAAGTTCCTAGGCACCTGATTTCAACCATTAAAGTCCCTTAGGTACCTAGGGTTATGCCAGTGAGCAGTTGCACAGCTGCTTCAGTCTGGGCATCCAGACACTTATCTCATGCCTAAGCCCCCACATGATCCTCCAGCAGCATTGCCACACTTCTCACCTCTGGGGCTCAATTTGGTAGGCATGTTCAGAGGCTGCCTAAACTCCCACAAAACAGCCCAATGGATGTTTGGGGGTAAGGGGAAGGGTGAGGAAGAAGTCTCCCTTATAATCTTGAGATGTGGAATACCTGGATTCAATTCCCTCCTCTATCCGATTTAGAGAGGGCGTTTGAACTTGGTGATTGCCCGACCTACTGGACTACATTCTCTCTCTGTCACCCAATGGCTATTTAATTATTTTTACACAGTGGAACAGCTTCAGCAGATTGAGAGAAACCCACACCAGAATAACCCTTATCCCAGTGGCTAGGTCACTGTCCCTTATCCCAGTGGCTAGGTCACTCGCCTAACACAAATGAGTTCCCTAACCATTGAGCTAAAGGTTGTAATGGAAGCTGCTGCCTTCTCTTGTCCCTCCTCCCTTGTATTTCATGCAAAAAAAAAAAAAAAAAAAAGCTTTGGTTCGTAACTCCAGGAGATCTCATTTTTAGGCACCTGACTCTCTACCCCTCCCCCCCATGTGTTGTATAGGGAGTCTAAGTTCCTAACTTTGGGCTGTGGATTCCATTGGATGGTGAGGCATGTAAGGATTAGGTCTGCAGTGTCCAAGTCCCTTTGTGGATATAGCCCTCTGTTCATAATCGTAAGGTTAATTCACAACACACAATAATCTTTGCAGGTTATTTTAAAGAACAAAATCTACATTTCATTGAGTGTCAAAATAGCCTGATTACAGATTTGAAACAAATCGTGTAATGAGGCTTTGGAAGAATCATAACAGTGAAACAGTAGCAAGTGAAACATTATCAATACCGCATTAAAAACTCACCAGTCTTTTCTGTGAACATAACATGAGTGAGGATAGAGTGGTATAATGCTCTTAAACCCAGAAGCAGGTAGATCAATTGTGCTTGGAAGTGGAACGCCGTGGTGCCATGAAAGTATAGAGTCACACTTCATTAGTGGCACACAAATCTAAAAATTAATGTATTTGAAGGCAGATAAAAAGAAAATAAATGATGGTCTTTTCCTGTATCTGGGCACTTTTAAGGGAGATATTTTCTAACAAATGCATCATAGACTCATAAATTTTAAGATCAGAAGGGACTGTCATGATCATCTAGTCTGACCGCCTGCACGTTTGTTGCTGTGGTGGTTTTTGCAGGTGAAGGGAATCTCACCCAGTTAAAGGAAAACTCCTTCTATGACTGTCCATTGGTAAATGAGGGAATAAATCACAGAAATGCCTACCAGGAAGGAATAGGTTTCAGAGTAGCAGCCGTGTTAGTCTGTATTCGCAAAAAGAAAAGGAGTACTTGTGGCACCTTAGAGACTAACAAATTTATTTGAGCATAAGCTTTTGTGAGCTACAGCTCACTTCATCGGATGCATTTGGTGGAAAATACAGAGGGGAGATTGATATACACACACAGAGAACATGAAACAATGGGTTTTATCGTACACACTGTAAGGAGAGTGATCACTTAAGATGAGCCATCACCAGCAGCAGGGGGAGAAAAGGAGGAAAACCTTTCATGATGACAAGCAAGGTAGGCTATTTCCAGCAGTTAACAAGAACCATCTGAGGAACAGTGGGGGGTGGGGTGGGGAGGAGAAATAACATGGGGAAATAGTTTTACTTTGTGTAATGACTCATCCATTCCCAGTCTCTATTCAAGCCTAAGTTAATTGTATCCAGTTTGTAAATTAATTCCAATTCAGCAGTCTCTCGTTGGAGTCTGTTTTTGAAGTTTTTTTGTTGAAGGATAGCCACCCTCAGATCTGTAATCGAGTGACCGGAGAGATTGAAGTGTTCTCCAACTGGTTTTTGAATGTTATAATTCTTGATGTCTGATTTGTGTCCATTTATTCTTTTATGTAGAGACTGTCCAGTTTAACCAATGTACATGGCAGAGGGTCATTGCTGGCACATGATGGCATATATCACATTGGTAGATGCGCAGGTGAACGAGCCTCTGATAGTGTGGCTGATGTGATTAGGACCTATGATGGTGTCCCCTGAATAGATATGTGGACAGAGTTGGCAACGGGCTTTGTTGCAAGAATAGGTTCCTGGGTTATTGTTTCTATTGTGTGGTGTATGGTTGCTGGTGAGCATTTGCTTCAGATTAGGGGGCTGTCTGTAAGCAAGGACTGGCCTGTCTCCCAAGATCTGTGAGAGTGATGGGTCGTCCTTCAGGATAGGTTGTAGATCTTTGATGATGTGTTGGAGAGGTTTTAGTTTGGGGCTGAAGGTGATGGCTAGTGGCGTTCTGTTGTTTTCTTTGTTGGGCCTGTCCTGTAGTAGGTGACTTCTGGGTACTCTTCTGGCTCTGTCAATCTGTTTCTTCACTTCAGCAGGTGGGTATTGTAGTTGTAAGAATGCATGATAGAGATCTTGTAGGTGTTTGTCTCTGTCTGAGGAGTTGGAGCAAATGCGGTTATATAGTAGAGCTTGGCTGTAGACAATGGATCGTGTGGTATGATCTGGATTAAAGCTAGAGGCATGTAGGTAGGAATAGCGGTCAGTAGGTTTCCGATGTAGGGTGGTGGTTATGTGACCATCGCGTATTAGCACCGTAGTGTCCAGGAAGTGGATCTCTTGTGTGGACTGGTCCAGGCTGAGGTTGATGGTGGGATAGAAATTGTTGAAATCATGGTGGAATTCCTCAAGGGCTTCTTTTCCATGGGTCCAGATGATGAAGATGTCATCAATGTAGTGCAAGTAGAGTAGGGGCATTAGGGGACGAGAGCTGAGGAAGCGTTGTTCTAAGTCAGCCATAAAAATGTTGGCATACTGTGGGCCCATCGCAGTTCCTCTGATTTGAAGGTATACATTGTCCCCAAATGTGAAAGATGTAGAGGTGAGGAATTTATGGATTTAGTGCTGATGAGAGATGATGGCTTGAAGACATTCACCAGGCTGTCAGGACAAGCTTCCCTCAGACACTGCCCTGCCCGCATGTCTCAACCCAAATCTGGGTGAGGGGATTCTCCAGAGGATAGCAGGGGTAGTTCAGTCTTTAAGGCCTGTACAGTTCTTGACCTCTGCTGAGTCTGTCAATTAGTACAAAGGATGGTAGGGATAAATGCCTGACACTTGGAATCTGTCCTATTAGAGACCTTGGTTCTGTTCCTGGATATTCCTTAAGTAACCTTGCACAACCTCTTGTTACCTTATTTGTGAAATTGGGAAATGATACCCTTGCCTTGGAGAACAGGCAAGTATGAGGCCTTGATCAGGAATGAAGGTTATGAAATACACAAATATTAACACAATTCAGTAGAACAATTGAGACTCTTGGTGTCCTGGCCCCCAGCCCACTGCACCATTCTGTAGGCCAAAGCGTAGTCTATGGGGTGGACTTGCTCAGGAGTCTACCTGAGATGCATAAAGGCCTGACAGGTTCCCAAATGCATGAGTGTCAGGCACCTGGTCTCCAAAGCAAGAGCAATAAAATGTTGGACCATTGTTAGGAACTTATCCCTGAGCAATACCAGACAGAACTCAAATAATCCTTGGTTTTGTTTATTACTGGACTTTCCTTACTACTCTGGGTGAACAGATGTTTGTTTAATACTCTAATAATAGGTGATGAGAAATACGTATACTGTAGCTAAAGCAAATTCCAGGGATTGGTCATTGTGGCTTCTATTAGGCGACATGTCTTGTAGAGTTTTTAGTAGATTAAATGATCCTAGAGACTTTTAAAAATGCCATATAAGCGAAATCAAGTCTCTTATATACAAACAATATTCTTTTTTTAAAAAAAGTTCTAACTAAATCATTTGATCTGTGAATAAATGCAAACAGCTTAATGTCTTGCCTAAGTCCAAAGGTACTGTGCCCTCTGATCTTCCATCCTGCCACTTCCCATAGCAAGCAGGATATAATTCAGGAGCCAGTCTCAAGTAGCGCAGTTACAGCTTTCATATACGAGCCATCAAACTGAAAAATAAAGTGAACATTAAGAAAATCTATGGCTATGGGTCAAATGTAGTGTGGTACTAAGTGCTTTGCAACACAGACAAAGCATAGAACACAAAATCAGAAATGTCAAAGTACTGAAAAGGAGTATGTGGAGTTTAAGTTCCCTTTTGTGAGGGGATAATAGCTTCAAATACATTTTGTTGCCTTATACCAACTTTAATTCTTACACATGTGATAAGTGTTTGCCTGCACATGACTAAGCTGGCTGGCCCTGCAAGCAAAACAGTCCCTCTGAGAGACAGTGTGAGAATCAGCTGCCTTTCGGCTTGTCTTCACTTAAGTTGACCTAAGTTATGCTACTCCAGCTATGTGAACAATGTCACAGGAGTCGATGTCACGTAGGTCAACTTACCCCAGTGTCTTCACTGCGCTGCGTTGATGGGAGATGCACTCCAGTCAACTTATCTTACTCTTCTCGGAGAGCTGAAGTACTGGAGTCGTTTGGAGAGCACTCTGCCATCAATTTAGCATGTCTTCACTAGACCCACTAAATCGACACCCGCTGCATCAGTTGCAGCAGAGTCGATCTGTGTTTCTTTCATGCACATCCTTTTGGCCAGTAATCACTGGCATCAGCTGTAGAATGAACAGTTCTTCACTCATTTTAACTGCAGAAAGGAAGTTGTTTTGTACTTGTTAGCCCTGGTCTACACTAGGCGTTGAGGTCGAATTTAGCAGCGTTAAATCGATATAACCCTGCACTTGTCCATATGACGAAGCCCTTTTTTCGACTTAAAGGGCTCTTAAAATCGATTTCCTTACTCCACCCCTGACAAGGGGATTAGCGCTGAAATCGGTTTTGCTGGGTCGAATTTGGGGTACTGTGGACGCAATTAGATGGTATTGGCCTCCGGGAGCTATCCCAGAGTGCTCCATTGTGACCGCTCTGGACAGCACTCTCAATTCAGATGCACTGACCAGGTAGACAGGAAAAGGCTCGTGAACTTTTGAATTTCAGTTTCCTGTTTGGCCAGTGTGGCAAGCTGCAGGTGACCATGCAGAGCTCATCAGCAGAGGTGACCATGATGGAGTCCCAAAATCGCAAAAGAGCTCCAGCATGGACCGAACAGGAGGTACGGGATCTGATCGCTGTATGGGGAGAGGAATCCGTGCTATCAGAACTAAGTTCCAGTTTTCGAAATGCCAAAACATTTGTGAAAATCTCCCAGGGCATGAAGGACAGAGGCCGTAACAGGGACCCGAAGCAGTGCCGCGTGAAACTTAAGGGGCTGAGGCAAGCCTACCAGAAAACCAGAGAGGCGAACGGCCGCTCCGGGTCAGAGCCCCAAACATGCCACTTCTATGATGAGCTGCATGCCATTTTAGGGGGTTCAGCCACCACTACCCCAGCTGTGTTGTTTGACTCCTTCAATGGAGATGGAGGCAACACGGAAGCAGGTTTTGAGGATGAGGAAGACTATGATGATGAGGTTGTAGATAGCTCACAGCAAACAAGCGGAGAAACCGGTTTTCCCGACAGGAATTGTTTCTCACCCTGGACCTGGGGCCAGTACCCCCCGAACCCACCCAAGGCTGCCTCCCGGACCCACCAGGCGGAGAAGGGACCTCTGGTGAGTGTACCTTTTAAAATACTATAAAAGGTTTAAAAGCCAGCATGTTTAATGATTAATTTGCCCTGGCATTCGTGGCTGTCCTGGATATACTCCCAAAGCCTTTGCAAAAGGTTTCTGGGGAGGGCAGCCTTATTCCATCCACCATGGTAGGATACTTTACCACTCCAGGCCAGTAGCACGTACTCAGGAATCATTGTAGAACAAAGCATTGCAGTGTGTGTGTTTTCTGGCGTTCAAACAACATCCATTCTTTATCTCTCTGTGTTATCCTCAGGAGAGTGATATCATTCATGGTCACCTGGTTGAAATAGGGTGCTTTTCTTAAGGGGACATTCAGAGGTGCCCGTTCCTGCTGGGCTGTTTGCCTATGGCTGAACAGAAATGTTCCCCGCTGTTAGCCATGCGGTGGGGGGGAGGCAAAATGCGACCTTGTAACGAAAGCACATGTGCTATGTATGTAATGTTAACAGCAAGGTTTACCATGAAACAGTGTACCCATTGTTCTATAAAATGTCTTTTCAAATACCAGTGTCCCTTTTTTTTTCTCCACTAGCTGCATGTGTTTCAAGGATCACAGGATCTTCTCCTTCCCAGAGGCTAGCGAAGATTAGAAGGTGAAAAAACCGCACACGCGATGACATGTTCTCTGAGCTCATGCTGTCCTCCCACACTGACAGAGCACAGACGAATGCATGGAGGCAGACGATGTCAGAGTGCAGGAAAGCACAAAACGACTGGGAGGAGAGTTGGAGGGCTGAAGAGAGTAAGTGGCGGGCTGAAGAGAGGGCTGAAGCTGAAAGGTAGTGGCAGCGTGATGAGAGGAGGCAGGATTCAATGCTGAGGCTGCTGGAGGATCAAACTAATATGGTCCAGCGTATGGTTGAGCTGCAGGAAAGGCAGCAGGAACACAGACCACCGCTACAGCCCCTGTGTAACCAACCTCCCTCCTCCCCAAGTTCCATAGCCTCCTCACCCAGATGCCCAAGAACGCGTTGCAGGGGCCTCCGGCCACCCAGCCACTCCACCCTAGAGGATTGCCCAAATAACAGAAGGCTGGCATTCAATAAGTTTTAAACTTTTAAAGTGCTGTGTGGCCTTGTCCTTCCCTCCTCCACCACCCCTCCTGGGCTACCTTGGTAATTATCCCCCTATTTGTGTGATGAATTAATAAAGAATGCATGAATGTGAAGCAACAATGACTTTATTGCCTCTGCAAGCGGTGATCGAAGGGAGGTGGGGAGGGTGGTTAGCTTACAGGGAAGTAGAGTGAACCAAGGGGCGGGGGGGTTCATCAAGGAGAAAGAAACAGAACTTTCACACCGTAGCCTGGCCAGTCATGAAACTGGTTTTCAAAGCTTCTCTGATGTGCACCGCACCCTCCTGTGCTCTTCTAACTGCCCTGGTGTCTGGCTGTGCATAACCAGCAGCCAGGCGATTTGTCTCAACCTCCCACCCCATCATAAATGTCTTCCCCCTTACTCTCACAGATACTGTGGAGCGCACAGCAAGCAGTAATAATAGTGGGAATATTGGTTTTGCTGACGTCTAACCGAGTCAGTAAACTGCGCCAGCGCGCTTTTAAATGTCCAAATGCACATTCTACCACCATTCTGCACTTGCTCAGCCTGTAGTTGAACAGCTCCTGACTACTCTCCAGGCTGTCTATGTATGGCTTCATGAGCCATGGCATTAAGGGGTAGGCTGGGTCCCCAAGAATAACTATAGGCATTTCAACATCCCCAACGGTCATTTTCTGGTCTGGGAAGAAAGTCCCTTCCTGCAGCTTTTGAAACAGACCAGAGTTCCTGAAGATTCCTTGGTGCTCTGGTGCCAAGATAGGGATATGGGTTCCGTCTATGGCCCCACCACAGTTAGGGAATCCCATTGCAGCAAAGCCATCTACTATGACCTGCACATTTCCCAGGGTCACTACCCTTGATATCAGCAGATCTTTGATTGCGTTAGCTACTTGCATCACAGCAGCCCCCACAGTAGATTTGCCCACTCCAAATTGATTCCCGATTGACCGGTAGCTGTCTGGTGTTGCAGGCTTCCACAGGGCTATTGTCACTCGCTTCTCAACTGTGAGGGCTGCTCTCATTTTGGTATTCTTGCACCTCAGCGCAGGGGAAAGCAAGTCACAAAGTTCCATGAAAGTGCCCTTACGCATGCAAAAGTTTCGCAGCCACTGGGAATCGTACCAGACCTGCAACACTACGCGGTCCCACCAGTCTGTGCTTGTTTCCAGAGCCCAGAATCGGCGTTCCACCGCATGAACCTGCCCCATTGGCACCATGATGCCCACATTGGCAGGGCCCATGCTTTGAGAGAAGTCTGTGTCCATGTCCTCATCACTCTTGTCTCCGCGCTGATGTCGCCTACTCGCCCGGTTTCGCTTTGCCAGGTTCTGGTGCTGCATATACTGCTGGATAATGCGTGTGGTGTTTAATGTGCTCCTAATTGCTAAAGTGATCTGAGCGGGCTCCATGCTTTCCGTGGTATGGCGTCTGCACAGAAAAAAGGCACAGAACGATTGTCTGCTGTTGCCCTGACGGAAAGAGGGGCGACTGACAACATGGCTTACAGGGTTGGCTTACAGGGAATTAAAATCAACAAAGGGGGTGGCTTTGCGAGAAACTGAATGGCCGCCTCAAGGATAGAACTCAAAACTGGGTTTAGCAGGCCGTTGATTTCACAGGGGGAGGGAGGAGAAAATGAATACAAAACAAATCTGGTCTGTTTCCTCTTTTGAACCACTTCGTCTATCTTTATACATCATGCTGGCAGCAGACTGTTCAGTACGACCGCTAGCCATCGTCACCTCCTGGGTGCTCAGCAGAAGACGGTGCAGTATGACTACTGGCCATCGTCTTCTGCTGGATGCAAATTAAAAGACAGTGCACTGCTGGTAGGACTCAATCGCCATGAGACGAAACAAGGGAAATGACCTGGCTGAGTCACTCCCATGTTTGCCCAGGCGCCCGGTTAAAAGAGCACCCAAGACTACGTCGATGACGGCTGCCAGTCATACTGCCTGCTGCCAAAAGGCAATAAACTGCTGTTGTGTAGCAATGCAGTACCATGTCCGCCAGCACCCAGGAGGCATATGGTGACGGTTAGCTGAGCGGGCTCCATGCTTGCCGTGGTATGGCGTCTGCACAGGAAATTTAAGAAAAAAGGTGCAAAACGATTGTTTGCCGTTGCTTTTACGGAGGGAGGGAATGGGGGCCTGATGATATGTACCCAGAACCACCTGCAACAATGTTTTAGCCCCATGAGGCACTGGGATTTCTACCCAGAATTCAAATGGGCGGTGGAGACTGCGGGAACTGTGGGATAGCTGCCTACAGTGCAAAGTTCCAGAAGTCGACTGTTGCCTCGGTACTGTGGACACAGTCCACCGACTACATGCACTTAGAGCATTTATGTGGGGACACACATACTCGACTGAGTAAAAACGCTTTCTACAAAACCGACTTCTATAAATTCGACCTAATTTCGTAGTGTAGACATACTCTTAGGCAGGAAAGGGAACTTATGAAAGCCAAACATTAAGAAACCTTTGCATTCAGTTTTTATTATACTTCAGTGATGGGATGGATTACTGCCTGAATATTGCATTGTTAATTGTGTTTGGATGTCCATTTAGTAGGAGGAGCCTTGATCAATAAAATAAACAGGAGTACAACACACCCTTCCTTATGCTTATCTCAAACTGATCAAAATCATGTTGTTCAGATAGGGCTGGAGGAAGGTAGGCCTGTATTTGAGCTGTGAGATACCTGAGAATTTTGGTAGCCTTGGAAGCTGTTTATAGGGAGGCATCTGAGGAAGGCTAGAATACTTAGGCTATGCCTACACTAGGTGTGCTTTAGTGGTATGGGTATACTAGCATAGCTGCACTTAGTACCAAAATAGTAAAACCACCCCTCATGAATGAAACAAGCTATCCCAGTAAAAGTGCAGTTTTGCCAGTATGGCTGCATCTAAATCACAGACTTCTGCCGGCAGAGCTGTTGGTCATGGATCACACCTCTGTTCACTCATGACCAACAGGTAATACCAGCAAAAGTTTGTAAACATAGCTTTAGTGTCACAACCTGGCCCAGTCCAGTAGACCCAACTGCTGAATCTCATATACTCACTGTTCCTAGACGTGGGTATATAAAGCACACTCTCCTGGCCAATCTTCTGGCACATGGTGGTGGATGATCCCCTTTCACAGGGAACATTCCCCTTTAAATAAAACCATAGATCCTTTTGGCCAAAGCTAAGGTACTCCAGCCCCTCCCCCCAGCCAGACTTCTTTGTAGACAGTTCATTGGTCTTGTGTATGGATCAATAGTTGAGAGACAGAGTTGATCGGTCTTGATGGCTGTCTCATTGAAAGTCATCTTCAAGGTGTGTTTCACCTTTTCTGGCAGGACCAGTGTCTACAATAGACTGGCCTCATTAAGGCCGGCTGCTTTTACAACACAGACTACAAACTGGCAGGGTAGGGAAGGATCTTGGGAAGGGTCTCCTGAGCAATACTTTTTTAACTGTTTATTGTTCTTTGATTTCCAAGTTACTGGCCTGGGAAAATAGAGTTTACAGCTTTGATGGAGACATAAAATAGGATCTTCAAAATCAATAGCTTCCCCCCGCCCGCTTGTCTTTAAGGTGTGCGACAGAATGGTCTAGTCACTGACCAGGTCGCATATAGGGTTTATAAAATTCTTACCTAGCTACATTCTTAATTATTATATGACAGCTCAATATCTGCCACATTAAACTTTTAAAAACATTATTCTCAAATCTCCTTCATTTCAGTCCCATATTTCCCTACAAATTTCTACACAAGTTTAATGTCCATTCTATTTATTGTTGAAAGTTATTTACATCAGAAATGCAGAAACATAAAACAAAGGTTACAGTAAGAATTATTTACATTAAAGGGATGAATTTCATAGCATTTTAAGCTTCTTTATGAATAATTTTTGGTGTTCTTCAGTTAGGGTCTTTCTCCACATTGCATATCATATTTGAGCCTGGCAGGTTGTGAACTATGGTCATAAATTTAGAGGCAGGATTTTCCAATAGTTAGGATGCTAGCCCGAGACTTGAAAAACATGGGTTCAGTTCCCTGTCCCAGACTTCTTGTGTAGCTGTGGGCAAGTCAATGTCTTTTTGTGCCTCAGTTCGCCATCTGTAAAATGTATTTCCTTACAACCCATAAGAGGGTGCTGTTAGAAGCAATATATTAAAGATGGTGAGGCACTGAGATATCCCATATATGTATCTCAAATAAATAGATTAAATTTAAATATACAAGTCAGGAACAGGAAAAAAAAATTAAAGTTGTAACAGATATTGGATACTGACCATATGACCTGTTATAAGCCTCACCAATGTCATGCGACTCAAGCCAGGAACTAAAAAGCAGTCTTTTACCAGCACTTTTGTTTAGCACATCCTTATTGCAGTAGTGGGCTAGCTTGGTAATCAACCGAGGAGCAACATTAATTCTGTGTAAGCAATTGTTTGTTTTATCACCACTGCCAAATATTTTGGATGCTGTTCAAGAGTACAAATCATTTACAATCTTTACGTTTTTGGTTAACGTGGTAAAGGGGTGGGTTTTTTTATAAATGTCCTGGAAATAACTATAGATTCTTTATTGGAATATAGTATTAATGGGCATTTTCATATAACAACCTAGTATTTTAATCATACTCAGAAAGCTAATCACTATCATGTTTGTAACAAGTCCTCAACTTTCTGCAAAGTTCAGTATTCAGTAAGATAAACAAGAGAATGCCAGGCCATGCTGAAAGGATGACTTTGAGCTTTACTTTTTAGCAGCATTTTATATTGTGTTAATAATATTAAATGATTTAAAGAACATGATGGAAGGTTTTGTGAGAGTCCAGTGAAGGTGTTGAGCTGTACCCACTGCTTTATTAAACCAGCAGAGAGCCTTAATGCTATCAGGAATGGAAATCAGTAGTGGAGGTGGGGAGATGCTCTCTTCATAACTCCTTGAAACAGGCACAATCATGTTAAGAAGTCCTGGGCGGCAGAGTTGGGACTGTGACTATTTTTTTAAGCTAAGAATTTTAGAGAGAAGCCAATCGATGACTAAATTTACAGAATTAGACCATTCTTAACATGGTATGTTGGAGTTTAACACCTGGCTCAGCACTGATTGTATTAGCAAGACAAAGACTAGTGAATTTTTAAAAAATGTAGATTGCAATTTATGGATATATTGTCACAAAACAAAATGGAGTTGACCGTTTGGTACAGACATATTCTCTCACACTTATGTGCAGTGCTTTATATTTTCACAGTGTTTACAGTGTAGTTTATCTTTGGTAGTGGTAACACTTGGAGGATAGCAGACCTAAGAAAACTGTTAGGTTAACAATAATCTGTGCTTTGTAGAGAGTTGGAATTCAAAAGAAACTCATTCCACCACTCTGCAGCTGAGAAGATGCTTTTGCCTTAAATATTTGACGGCATGATAAGGATTTTTTTGCAGAGGAAAGGGATAGCTAGTGTCCCTTTCATTTTACAAAGAATGGTTTGCTTGATTTTAGAGTAGCACAGTTGTGACCCATACAGTGGATGACCTTCCTCGCATTGTATTTGTTTGAAGAGGAGGATGTAACTGGAGTATGCTGTGAAATTAGGACCAGTAGAAATGTTGCATCCATGCTATCGCTGAGGAAATTTTCACTCCATTTGTCTGCAGATTGTAAAAGCACTTCTCCATTCCCTTCCACAAAAAGCCCAGTTGAGGCACTTCTCTTCTGCCTCTGTGAATGAAACTGTTCTCTAGTCTAAAGCATTTAGTTAATAATCCACCTTTTCAGAGCCCTGACTCAAATTATTTTCAATCTCTGCCATTCTATGGGGGGGGCAAAATATTAAAATGGAAAGGAAACTCGTATGCTACCTTCATTTATTTGTATTTCTTTAGGCTATGTCTGCACTACAGCCTATGTTGGAATAACTTGCGTCTCTTGGGGATGTGAATAAACCACCCCGCTGAGCGACATACATTACACTGATGTAGGTGCCCATGTGCGCAGCGCTATGTCAGTGGGAGAGCTCATGAAGGTGGAGTAATTATGCTGATGGGAGAGAGCTCTCTCCCGTCAGCATAGAGCATCTTCACCAGATGTGATGCAGCTGTATCGGTACAGCTATGCCACTGCAGCACTGTACATGTAGACATGGCCTTAGATTTATACACCCATTCTATATAAAGGAGCACTTGCAAATGTTCCTTTTAAAAACATTGTTTGAAATAAACTTTGGGGCAATATTCAAGATTAAAATTTGGTTTTCACAACTGTTCATGTAGGTAAGGCTTTCATGGTGGTAGAATCATAAAAAGCAGACACTAGAGAGGTGAACATGGCCAAAGTGAACTTGTTTAAAAATTGGACCAAGTATTTGCAGAATGGGTCTGATCCAAAGTCTAATAAGTCAAAGGAAAAACTCCCATTGATTTAAGTGAATCTGGATCATCACCTGTTTGCCCAGCTGCATGCCATATATGAGAGCTAGAGCATCCATTGACATACCCTAATGCTGTAACGTATTTTCACACTTGGGGAGAATTATTGCAGGGTGGAATTAGAATGGAATGAGGTTGGAGACTTGCCTTTAGCCTTTCTGTCTAAAATTTAGGAGTTGCTTTGAAGGCATCAGTAAAACTCTGCCCCAGAAAATTAGGTTATTCTAAGAGGTTTCACTTTTAAGTTGTGAATGTTAAAAGTTTCAAAAATATTTCCAAAGCCTTTCTGAGTTGTTCTCTTTCTTGAAAATCATATTATACTCTGAGTTGTTTTCTCTTAGGTATCTGAACGTTTGAATCAGCCAGGAGTAGCCATAGGCTTGGCTTGGACTCCTTTAGGAGGCGAGATCATGTTTGTAGAAGCCAGCCAAATGGATGGAGAAGGTCAGCTTACTCTAACTGGACAGCTGGGGGATGTCATGAAGGAGTCGGCACATCTTGCAATTAGCTGGCTGCGTAGCAATGCAAAGAAATACCAGCTTACTAATGGTATGTAAAAAACACAAAACAAGAATGTTGGTGCGAGCCTAATGCAACATAGAGATGAATACCTGTTGTAACCTCTCACCAAAGAGATGCATATAAGCAATTGTTTTAGTTCCTATGCAAGGCTTATATTTCTGTGATGACCCAAAATATACCATTATATTTTTCAATAATGAATTATAACAAAAAGGTTGCTGATTTACATGAAAAATTGTCTTATTTAATTGATTATCTAAGACACAGAACAATTATATTTACCTTAAAGGAGAAATAAGCTCCTCTCTCCTCCTGTGCTGAAAATGAGACCAGCAAAAAAACACCAGCCACAAATCGTTCTTTTGTGGTTTCTCCTCTGTCCGCTGATGGTTAGCCAGGTCTGGCTACAGTTGAGGATTCAGCCCAGTGTTGTATTTTATTAAGTGGTCTTACTTCTTTAAGGAAACTTTAAGATGTTTAAAATTCTATCCATTTTAAATTTCTAATTTGCTTGCTTTCTGATTCTCTGTTAGCAACCCAGTGCTATGGTGTTTGAGAGTTAAATGTCTCGGGGCAGTGTTTATTTTTCAGAAATAACACTTTTTTTTGTTCTATAAAATAAACCATTTCTATAAAAAGTAGTTTAAAAAAAAAAAAAAACAACTTTGTTTAATAAGCCTTGTAGGCATAGACGTTTTCTCTGGCTTTTTGGGCTGTACTAGAACTATTAAACTGTGAAGCACAAGCATCTTTTATCCATCAATAGCCTGAAAAAAGACTCAGTATGAAAATGAGTTTTAAATCTAGTATGATTTAATCAAAAAAATCAAAAGTTCTAGAAGACTGCAGCTTGCTTTGGTGATCTGTTGTTCTGGGGAGCTGAGTAGCCAAATAGTAAAAACCAACACAATAAACAGGACTAACAGACCTCCTGTTGGTAGTTTCAGCAGAGCGTCCAAGGACCAAATGAACAATTTCTGGCTTGGCTACAACACATAATCTTTAGAGGGTATATCAGGTAGAGTTGTAAATAGAAGCAGAGTTCTATGTGATAATGAGAGGCGTTCTGTGTCCCATACCAGAAGGGCAAGTGGAAAATGTAGACTTCATTCAGATCTTCATTAAGGGTGAGATTAGTTTACAGGTACACGAGTCATTTTCTCTGGAGTTGTGAAGTCTCTGGTCCATAGTGGAAAGATGGTTGTTGGGGTACAGATTACAGTCAAGGTTTATTTTGAACCTATAACTATTTCCAGAAATTATTAGTCCTTTACTGATTCCATGTTCTAGTTTCCTGACTTTTAAATGTTTGAATTTTAACCAACACACTGAATTTCCTGACTTCTAAACATTTAAAAATTTTTGTAAGTAGAACTGTTTACAATCTTGATTCATTCTTGATTATATTTTTTGTCTAGGAATTTAGTATCAGGGTGGATTGATTTATATGAAGGCAATTTCAGTGAAATGTCTCAATTTAACTAATTGATTTTAATAATTTTTTCCATTTGTTCTTCAGTTATTTTCTAAAACAAGGTGCTTTTTCTCATTAGTTGTTATAACCATTCAAACATGTTGATTTGCAGCTAAGTAGAGCCTTTACACTAGATTTGGTACATTTTTTTGCTAGCTAAGAGGATATGCTATAACTATATACATTTATTTAAGCACTTTTATAGCTTAATATTTTCAGATTCTTATTAATTGTACAATTTTAGTATATTAGAAAAAGTGATACATTATTGCTTATATATTAGATAATTAACTTTTTGTTCATGGTTTGTGTTGTGCTGAATTAGAATGGTAACTGGAATTTAATTAAACAGAATAGGACAGAATTTATTTTTATTAAACAAAACAACCTTAACTGTTTTGGACACACACATTTCTCTTCTCAAAAGGTGGTACACATCTACAGCTAAATTATTTGTTATTAAACAGAGATATTACTTTAGTCAGTGAATTAAACTGATTGTTTCAGGTCAGCCTGGGAAAATTTTCAAATATGCCTAAATGAAAGCTGGACTAAATATATGCCTAATTTTCAAATATGCCTAAATGAATGACTGGAGCTGGAATTCCTACTTGCCTATGTTTCTTGAAAATGAGACAATCTTCTAAGTTATTTAGGCTGTCCTTCAAACTTTTAAAACTAGCAGATGTCATGCCCTCCTTCATTTTTTATTGATTGGAAGTGAAAAAAGTGATTTTCCTACTTTTTCAACTTCCAATTGATTTTTCAATGAATATTCTTTTTATGCCTGCAGAAGAGGCTATTGCTGTCAAAAGCTGGTTTTGCGCTTCAACAAACTCTGGTTCCAGGTGTTTGCTAGTGACTTTCTTTTATATTGTGAAATAAGCCAATCAGAGCTCAGATAGGGAGAAGCTATAAAATATAAGGTTGAGACCACCCATGTAGGCTCAGTGAATGATCTTGATGAGATACATGAAAGTGTTGCTCAGAGTCAGAGGCCAGGTCCCACTGCCTGTGATGACTTTGCCTGTCTCTTGAACCCAGTGGCACAGTCCCTGGGTACCCCACAGGATCAAGCCCTTACTATGCTATATGGCTATTATGCAATTTATAATGCTTGACCTCAAAAGTTAGATATTTTACCCCTGATTAATTCTTTATATAGAAAATCAGCCTTTAACTCAAAATTTTTGATGAAGGCTCATGGATTCAGTATATTTATTTCTACTTAAATGTTTTAAGAGATTGTAATAAGTTTAGGCCTTAAAAATATCCAGGTTTTTTTTAGAAAATCATAGATTTTTATCCAGTTTAATATAGATAGCAAGCCACCTTTGGCCTAGGAAAGTTTAGATTTTTGTGGGGCAATGTAGTGTTTTTACTGGGGGCGGGGGTTTCAGGGCCCCCCCCATTTTTAAATGTACTGTTTTCATATAATGCATTTGCTAAGAATTCTAGTTCTCCAGTGGCCTTTTTAGAACAAAGACCAGGAACAACACAGGTTTGAATTTTCCACATTCAAAACCATTCTCTTTTCTTCAAGCTTCTGGAAGTTTTGATCTCCTTGACAACACCGACATCCATCTGCACTTCCCAGCTGGAGCCGTCACAAAAGATGGACCATCTGCTGGAGTTACCATAGTAACCTGTCTTGCCTCACTTTTCAGTGGGCGGCTGGTGCGTTCAGATGTAGCAATGACTGGAGAAATTACACTAAGAGGCCTTGTTCTTCCAGTAAGTCTATTTGGAAAAGTTAACCTATATTAAGATAGCATTGTGAGTTTTTTCCTCTTTATGCCCCCTCTGTAAGATGAAGTAGTAATTTTCTTCATAGCTACTTACCCAGGTGTAAACCTTGCTATCTTGCTACAGTTCATTCCTGGACATTGTCTTTCAGTATAATTAGCACAGATGCATAGAAAAGTCCTAGTTCACATCCAGATGTACGTTATGAAAGTTACCTGATTTTATGCAATTTGCATGAAAAATTTGTTCGTATATGGGTGATATTTTCAGTGGAACAGATAACTTTGATTTATTATTTTTACAAATACACATTTCCTTTGCTAATACTTCCTAAAATTCCTAATATCCATTTACATTTCCTACATCTGTGTTGCAAATTAAAAAGCTTTAGTTCCTGAGGAAGAAAATCAAGTTATTGCTATTGACAGGGTAGTTTTATTATTGTACTCGATGGAGAGAGGATTAGACTCCGGTGATGATAGCATACAGTTTATTTGTACAGTTTGCATAAAATATGCAGATATGCTATGGGTATTGGCAGAAGTTCAACCTAAACCACAAATGTTTTTCTTCCCCCATAGTGTTGAGTACAGTGTAGGTAAAATCTGGCTTTAGTCAAGCCCTAAGCTCTTTATGAGCATAATTATAGCAACTATGTTAAAGAATGAAGGTAAGTTGGCTGTAATTTAGTTATAGTTCTGTACTGCCCAATGTGAGAACAGTATTTTTCACAATTTAAAAATGACCTTTTTAGATGTCTACTTGACTAAGCAGTGTGATGCTGCCATTTATGCCTGTACTAGGGGTGTACATATGTATTCTACATGTCACCAAAAGGAAGACTGCACCATAGTCTTACCTTATAGATCAGTGGTGGGCAACCGCGGCCCGCACCATTTCCCGCAGCTCCCATCACCCAGGAACAGTGAACCGCGGCCACTGGAAGCTGCGGGCGCTGTGCAAATGTAAACAAACTGTCTGGTGGCCCGCAAGCAGATTACCCTTATGGGCTACGTGCGGGCCACCGGTTGACCACCAGTTATAGATCAACATTCTCAGAAGATGAACAGGGATTGTGGAAGTTCAGTTTTTAGAATGCTTAGGTGCTTTACTGATGAAGCTTGGAATTTTTTTTATCTTCTTCTGATTTGCTTTTTAGTGGATTTCTCAATTTTAGCTTCTGGGACTTTTTAGTTGGTTGCTTTTCTATAAAATATAGGATGTAAAACCATATCAAAGCATCTTGATTTGGAAGTTTGTTTTTTTTTGTTTTTTTTTTTAAGATTGCTTTGAACATTAACCTAGTTGCCATGAATAGGTTGTAGGGGTGGGGTGAGGAAGAGAACTATGAAATACTTGCAACCAAAAGAAAACCGAACTCATAATTCACATCTTTGCATTTCACTACAAACTCAAAATGAACCTGATTCTTTGTTGGGGGCATGTACACATACACATTTCCATAGGAAAATAGGCCTCTTTGAGCAAAGTTAGTTTTGCATTAATCTTAAAACTTGCTTACTTTGGATGGTGAAGTTTTGGATGGTCTGTTTCTGTAAATTTTGCAGGTGGGAATAGAGGTGAAATTGAGGTTTATACAGCTCCAGACAGGAGACTTAAAAAGGGGAGTGCTGCTGTTAAACAGTCATATACAAAAAGGATTTTCAAAACCACATGCCAAAATGACATAGCAGCACAACAGTCTTGTATGTGTACTCCTTGGATTACGGTGCTTTTGAAAATCCAATCCAAGATTTCTCCATTCTGCTATGCTAATTAGTTTATTTACATGAACCAAGAAAATACACCAACTCTTGCATCTCATTTAAATATTAAGTGGGCCCTTTTTCAATAAATGGTGATTTCTGTCCTGCTTACGTGGATGTTATTTCATGACTCTGTAGTTGTAGGATTTCATACTGTGACAGAAATAATTTTATAAATTTTAATCTAGTAACCTGTTAGTGAATCAGAATGATCCCTCTTTGGATTCTGTGAACAAACTGCATTAAACATATAGAGAGGCTACCTATTTTGTCACCAAGTATAGAGATTCACAGTTATAGTGGATGCTTGGCTGTATTTTGAATATGCTACAGTACGTATTTTCAACTGCTTGAAAAACATAGCTGTATGCATAAGCATTTTTTTGGTGGTAGTGTTTTGTTTTGTTTTGTTTTTTTTTTGCTTTTGTACAAGGATAATTTTTAAAATAAAGGTTTGTCTACATGGCGCACACTAACTTGTCATGTAGACAAACCCTGAGTAAGCTGAAGAGAGAGGCAGATACACCTGAAACAAACAGTGGCCTTTCTCTCCATTGTTAATGTTACTAAGATACACAGTGCTTTACCACACATAGAAAAGAACACCACAAGGCTTGGCTATGCCCTCCAATCTCTGGCTACCTTAAAAAGGGAATCATAAGGGAGACAGATGCCTTTTTAGAAGTGTTTTTTCCTATGTTGATGGGTGCAAGGATAAATGTGAGGGTAAGAGATTAATGAGATCTCATGTTTGAGATTCTTGCAGCTATGCAGCTGAAATCTTTGTGGGCCCAATGAGGTTTTTTTCTCTTACACTAATCATATTTCCCATTTTAACAGTTTAAGACTAATAAATGCCTGTTGGCAATCATTTTAGCTTAAATGGGTAAGGCAAACACTTTCAAATTTATCTTCTCCTAAATCGCTTTTTCGGAGAAAAACATTCCATTAAAAGTATGTCCATGCAGTTTAAGCTCTCAGGATGATGAACTATGGATGTACATCTGGAATCCTGTCTTGTTCACTTAATATTTAATTCAAAATGCCTCTTGTGACTGCTTTGCTGAAAGCATAACTAAATAACTTTTTTTAAATTGCGTGGTTTTTAATAGGTTGGGGGGATAAAGGACAAAGTCCTAGCAGCCCACAGAGCTGGACTGAAGAAAATTATCATTCCTCAAAGAAATGAAAAAGACCTTGAAGAGATCGCAATGAATGTGCGGCAGGATTTGAATTTTGTTATGGCAAGCTGCCTGGATGAAGTTCTGAATGCAGCTTTCGATGGGGGATTTTCAGTCAAGACTGGACTTGAGCGCTTGAATAGTAAACTTTAAGCGGATTGGGTGAGATATCCTGTACATCAACATTAAACACTCATTCAACTGTCAGATGGTAAAAACGTGACCTACAGTGATACAAAACTGAGGGCAAGTATTGAGGCCTCACTGTGATGTGCTGTGCGACCCATTAAAAGTTGATGCTTGACTTTCAGTGGAGCCTCAACTCCAGTTCTACTTGACTATTAATAATAGAAAGTGCACCTGCAACTTTATATGCGCCAATTTACCAAACACATTTTATATATACCAGTTCTATCAAGAGCATGTACAGGTATTAATGGAGGAGAGTACACATACCTGCTTGTACACCCAAGCAGAGACCAAGAATGTGAAGATTAGGGATATATTTTTCAAAAGCACCTAACCCTGTTAAACACTTTTGCTCTAGATACTTCATGTCTCCGATGCTCTAGTTTTTGTTACTACTGTATAGTTACTACTGTATTTAAGGGTTTAATGATAGCACTAGTGATCAGGCAACAAATGTTATAAATTATCCATATTAAACTTCATGTAATTAAAATAAATGCACGTAGCTCATCTGAAAAAAACTATCAGTGAATACTGCTTACTTTCCCAGCAAAAAAGTTGAAGTGCATTAATGTTTTGTCTAAAAACCTTTTAAAAATGCGTTTGTTAAAATATTACAAAACAAGAATTTCAGAGTTGTTTCATTAAAAAAATGTAAAGCATGAGTCCCCATAACCACCTTCATTATGCTCAGATACCATTGCTGGTGTCCTACATTCCATATTTTGTTCATTTTTGGCTCAAGGCCTTATTTTAAAGTGCCTAATCTTAATGGTCAGTGTATTTAACACACCCAGCTGATATTTAAACTAACATGCAAAAAGCTAGGAAATATTTGATATGATGCATTTGTGGACTTCATCCTAAAACTTTCCAATAGGTAAAATTTCAGGTCTCTCACATTAGGTATGGGAGAAGAGTGGTTAAAATTTGACTTAAGACCCATCTCTTCCTTAACTAGAGAGAAATTAGTTTCTCACCGTAAATCAGCACAAATATTTAATACACATATCTGTGATAAATGAAATGGAGTTGTGTTGGGGGAGGTGCTCATAGATGTGGAATAAAATACAAGATTTCACAAACCGGAGTTACAGTCAAAATGCACAAATATTCACCCAGTGAATGCCACCAAAACTACTCCCTTCACAACAGGACAGAAGTTAGGAGACCAAATCCAAAAGCAGGTCAGGAAAAGAGAAGACTTGTGGGAGAGTATATAGCATATTGGAAAACACATACAAATATTGATTAATCACTTCTGTAAAGTATGTCCCATCATTTAACCATTAAAAGGGGGATATCTGCCAGAGAAGTGGTGTTTAGCACATGATGCATAAGGTTCTAAACCTGGCTTTGCCATTGAATGGCAGGACAGTTGAACAGATTTAACCTAACCTGAACCTATTTTCCCCTTCTGAAAAAAAAGTTATGGTTATTCTCTCTCACAGGAATGTCATGAGGTATAAAATGTTTGAGAGTTACCTTTAAGAATAAAATAAGGATCAAGCCATTAAAGCCACCCAGTGCAGCAGAGCCAGGAGTGGAATTTGATTTCCTGATTTGCATCACTGATTTTTCCACTAGACTGTTCTCTCCTCTTTATGGTCTTATTCTGATGAGGACGTTGATCAGGCCATGCAGAGCAATTTTAGCTTCAGAGTACTAATAATCACTAACACCAACATACAGGCTGTTTTTTAAGCCTTCACTAGATACCATACTTGAATGGAGGCTTTCTCACACTAATACTGGGGTGGGCAAACTACGGCCCACGGGACCCATCAGACCATTTAATCCAGCCCTCGACGCCTGCTGGGGAGTGGGATCAGGGGTTTGCCCTGCTCTGGCTGGGGGCCACGGGCTTGCCCCACTCCATGCAGCTCCCAGGACCCCCCTCTGGCTGGTACGTAGTACATGGAGGCATGGCCAGGCAGCTCTGTGTGCTGCTGTGGTTCCTGGCCAAAGGGAGCTGCAGGGATGGCGCCTGAGGACAGGGCAGGGCACAAGATCTGCCTGGAGGAGGGACATGCTTCTGGGAGCTGCTTTGCGGTAAGTGCTGCCCAGAGCCCCCTTGTGTACCCCAAGCCCCTAATCCCCCTCCCCCACCCTGAACAACTTTCTGGCCCCACCCCTACCCCCAATTTCATGAGCATTCATGGCCCACCATACAATTTCCATACCCCAATGTAGCCCCCAGCCCAAAAAGTTTGCCCACCCCTGCTCTAATACCTATTCACGCATTCAAAATTGTGTACATGCCAGTGGAGAGAAGGGTGAGTCCCCACTGGAAATTATGGCCTCTTAATTAATGCAGAGTCTTGGAAGAGGATATTAGAGGATTCTTAAAATATGCAAAGATTATTATTTTTTTTTCTCCCAACAGTTTAGTATTTGACATCATTTTCTCCTGGAATTTCTAAAACCATGCTTTTCTGGCAGAGCAGCAGTCATGAGAAATTAGACAAATCAGATGAGTTTTTAAAAAGGTAGTTTTTTTGCATGGGGAGGGATGAAAGTCAGGCTTATACAAAGAAAGATTCCTTAAGTCTCCCTTGTAGAAAAACTGGATGCTCAAATGAAAAAAAGGCAACATTTTGATTTAGTGTTTTAAAAGCTCCAAAATTTGATTATTGTTGTATAAACATTTCAGAACAAGAGTATAGAAAAAGCATACCCTTAATTGTCATTCTAGTTTCCTTTGCCACTATACCCTTTGTAAAGAATCACATTAGTCTCTTAATCTCATGTATTTTTCCACCCTCTTATATGATGGCTGTAATTTAAGCTACCAACTTCAGTCTACACATGTTTTAAATTATGGGGAAGATGATTATATTCTGTGAATAGGAGTCTCTTAATGTTGTTTTCCTTATGTTAGGTCATGAAGAAAGATTAAAGTCTTGTAGTAATGCTGATTTTTGTAACTTAAATTTTTCAGTTTGGTATTAATTAAAAAAGGTTTGACCACTTCTTGCAAGCTAGTTCTACTAATGAATGACTAGTTTTGAAATATACCACCACTGCTCATAAAATTGTAACAAGGTGAGACTTCAAGACAAATGGGGGTTTGCTAAAAAAAAAAAAAAAATCTGTGAAGGGATGGTGGTAAATATACCATAATGGGAAATCACAATGGAGCATATACTATAAAATATTTTGCTTCAACTGGTTTCTGTGTATGTATAAAGAGGTCTGTTAAACCTTCTGTGGGTCATAGTAGGACTAATCCTACATTTGTTCAGTGGCATTCTTCCAACTGATACAGTAATTATATTAAAAGGTATAAAATCCCTTTCTTCAGAAAGCTTCATCTTCCCTTGTCCTGTAAAGGCCCACAATACAAGCTTTCGAATACAGCCTTAAAAAACCAAGGCTAAAGACTGTTTATTGCATCTTTACATTAAGACATATGACAGTTTCTCCTTACCTGTAAATTTCCAGAACGGGAAGGTCCATCATTCCAGTTATTTCCTGGGTGTGAGTGAGTCCTCAGAAGTGCACTGGAATGCTCTGCAAAGCAGGAAAGTGCCAAAAATTGCTAGAAGATTCTGCCAGTGAGAGTTGAGGTATGTGAAGTGCTAAGTATTATAAACCATGTAAATAGCTCACATCAATAATGGACACCAACAAAAACAAAAAAAAACTGCCACCTTTACCATTTTTTAGTGTTAAGTAGTCCTGTGGCTTGTAACCTTCTACTCTACACAGGACAGGCAGGAAACTGAAAGCTTCCTACTCTCAGCTGCTCCTTTTTGACATGGAGGGACAAGGCAATAGTCCTTACCTGGTAGCAAGAGGAGCAGCAGGAAGTCAGAAGACATTATAGGAGCTTTCTATTTAAACAAACATGGTTTTTTTCCATGAGAAGGTGAGTACATAGTTCTGCATGGGATGGATATATTTTTTGTGACTGGTTGATTTATGTAGAAAGTGTTTATTTCTAATAAGGGACTATAGAGTTCCATCAGCTTCCATAGCAACAGGCCACTGAGGTGTTGTCCACAGAGCCTAGTAAGGACTCAATTTTCCTAGGGATCCAACCCCCTGCATACTGTATTTTTGTTTCACAGATGCACTCAATTTGTAAAACTACATTTAGAAGAGCCCAGCAGAAATTCTGTACACAGATTACATTTGCATAGTTTATGCTGAACGGCAAGTGCATTCATTTTCATTGAACTTGGTAAAAGTACATACTGCATTTTTCAGAAATAAGCAGGAAGGGACTAGGACCTAGAAAGCTACTGGTGGTTGAACACAAGTTCCTTTTTTTTTTGGTGGTGCTTTAAAGATGAAAGTCCTTTAACTAATACTAAAGAAGTTTTTAAACACTAATCATAGCCTTTAATATCTAAATAGCGGAATACACTGAGGTTATGCATAACACCACCTTTACCTGTTCACTTGTCTGCATTAAGGACACTTGTATTTTATTTATTGCAATTTATTGCTGTTCATGCTTTCTTACTATTCTTGACACAAACAGTAAAGGCCTTCCAAAGTCACAACTTACATTCATTAAATAACACCTCAATGAAGTTATAATGGATGCTCAAATGCTGGCTATTAGTATTGTGGTGTATCAGCTGTCTAGTGCCATTTTGAGAACTTTCTACTTTGACTACACATATAGACAGAGAGAACCAGCTTGCAAAAATGCAGTTGCTGTTCCTTCCCTCTGCCCACAAACTAATATTTTTCCTAAGTAAATGGCCTATCACAGTATGAAGCAATTAATTTTATTCAGAATAGCTTTGAAAAGTTAAATTCATTATACTAAACAGAACTATATTATGAATTCATCTGGATAACACTTTGAATTACAGTACAGTTTCAATTATAGGAATGTTATGGGCAACTCTGTATAACAGACACATCACTGTGCATAGTGCAAACAATAACTTTTAACATCTTAAATAACCAAATGCATGCAAGGAATGTCTGAACAGAAAAACATTGAATGTTAATGCTCCCATTTGACTTCCCAAAGCCTATGCACCTGCAGTTTGTTTTTATAATGGCAGTAACACACACATGAACAGGTATTTGGATTAAGGATAGAACTGTTTGACAGTTTACTCTAAGTATATTACAAAATATAAAGCATCTTCATTATTTTAAATAAAGATAATTGAGTATACTTTTTCCACTGTAAATAGTCACTGCTAATGACGTTTCCAGGCATTTTAAATACCACTATTTTTAGATCTAGTGGTAGCTAGTACAACTGATATAGATCATTAATGTCTTACTGCATAAGAGTAAATAAAAAAAGTTTAGTCTATACTTAGTCTTTGATGAGCATGTTTTAACCATTCAATCTGATGAATGACATTAAATGTTGGGGGTGGGGGGAAGATAAAGTCTGAAACTAACTACACTATAGCATGCATTGTGTTTAGTTAATGTAAAATCTTTTAAAATTGCTCATTGGTATGAGCAACTGTTTATGGGGAGTACTGCAAGCTCACCTTTCAAGTTTATCTTAAATTGTACTCAATTCTGTACAATGTCCCAAACCATAAATCATTGTATATGCAAGTTAGTATTAAGCCTCTAAGACCCTCATGTCCTGTTTACCTATTAAAATTACAAGCAGTAGCAACTATTTTATTAAAGTGCTACACTTTATGCTGACATACTCTTCTAAAGCAACTCTATCTTTAGTTCAAGGAAGTTAAATCATTGTGCCAGAAAAATGCAGATGAACATCTCTTTAGTTTCCCATCATGTTATGCTTTTTGGTGCACAGTGGTGTATCCTATTATATGCATTGTTCTTATATATTCTGAGAAGCTTAGCCCTATTTTCAAACTATTGTGTTAGGATTTCTGAAGTTCTGTTAACTAAACCCAAAACAATTGTATGTATGACAGTGAAATTTGTCTTTTAGAGTTCTAGATTCCCTCCCAAAATAAAACTGCACCCTTGACTGAAATTTAGAGGTGAATTTTAAGACTTGCACCAGAGATGCCCACCCTATTTTTTTGTAATCCTTCCTCTTCCCCTCCCAGCTTAAATGTATGAATTTTGCAAGCTGAAGCATATGCATAAAATGAGCATGTGTACTGTTCACCTCTACTCAGCACATAGTGCCACAGAGGAGAGCGTGTTCTCTTCCACCAACTATGTGGGACATGCCTAGGCTGCACTATGAGAGCTCTATTAAGAGGCAAGCTGGGGTGACTTTGAATGGGATGAGACACTGCTGGATTCACCATCCAGGCTGCATGTTGTGCTCTAACCTCCCTGGAGTATGCCTGCAGGGTCTACCTGGGGCAGTTGAAGCTTATGCTCAAATAAATTTGTTAGTCTCTAAGGTGCCACAAGTACTCCTTTTCTTTCAACATGCAGTCAGTGACTTGAGCAGTGAATCCACCTTCCCCAACCCCACTGGCAATCACCACAGCTTGCCTCCAATCAGACCCCCCGCTGCACAGTCCACAGGGGAGAGAACTATGGCCAGGAGCATCACTGGCCAAGGTAACTCAAAAGCATAGGAGGGCAAATTTCCTGTTATTTCCCCCAGGGTAGGGTTTGCAATGTTTGTTGGCCAAATGGGGAGAAAGAAAGAAGAGGACCCAGCTCCTGTAGCATGCATTCAAAGGTGCTACTCTGTACCCCACCCCATGTCTATTTGGCTTTGCACCTTTGGCATGCAATTGGTCCAAGCAAATGCTCTAATTCCTGGGGTTTTTTTTAAATAAATATCCCTAAACATCTCAAAGCAAGGTTGACATTTCTGTAAATGGAGTATTCCATGTATATAGCCCCATGAGTATGTGTAAAGGAGTCTGAGTGTAATTTGCTGCAAACAACAACTAAGCAGGAGTGTAAAATATAGCTGCCTTTTTTACTTTCAGCTACTGCCTAGGTGGTATGTGGAAGCCTTCACTGCTGCTGCCACCTATCCTGGACTACTGTGACCAAAGGAGTACTGCAGATTGTTTGGGCCACTTGAAAAATAAAAATAAACCAGGAAGTTTAATAGCAAGAAAAGTAACTGCAACTAAAAATCAAAGTCACAACCACCTAAAGTAACCTACATTAAAAATAAATGACATTTTATTACACAGATCAGGAATACTTAATCATAGTTCTGACTCACCAATTAAAGAGACTTCCACTAACTTAAAACAACAAAAGCTTTTAAGGAATCCATAGATCTGAGAAGGTATTAGAATCAACCAACCATACAACGATCTCCTCAGTTCCAGCCATATCATCACAGAATTTTTAATATCTAAGGAAGTGACCATTTCTTAAAATACAGAAAACATCCTAACTCACTCATTTTAGTCAAGCCTCAAATCTATGTATTTTAAATAGGAGTTAATCTACTACCCAAAGCAAAGTCTGGGTGTAAAATTAGTCCACACTATTTATCAACAGCCTCTGAAAGAATTAGAATTGAAATGCAAGTTTCAATAATGAGAAAACAAACGTTTAAATAAAGTCTTAATTTCAAACCTACCAGCCACTAGATTGTAACTGCTGTAGCCAAATAACTCATAGTATAGCAAAAACAAAATTGGGATAAATGTAGGTGAGGTTAAATAGGCTGCATTTAGAAAATTGACACAGCAAGTATTCCACTAGAGATCAAAGAAGAAATGAGATGCCAGTATATTTCTTAAGTTTTTAATCCTCTTGAACAGTGCACCATCACAATTTTTTAAAAAAGTTTCTGAAGCTTACTTCTTTAACTAAACTGTTTCGGCAGTGGCTTGTCTATAAATGTCTATACTGGTTCACATTCCTTACCTGTATGACTACTTACCCTGTCAGGCTAAAATGTGTAATCACTGCACCAAAAATAATTCAGTGAGTTGTCTTAACATAGATCAATTTCTGCCAAAGTTAGACAATATATAGTCAATAAATTGTATTTGAATGTTATACAAAAAGTAGCCAATATTCATCCTACTTCTCCCAACAGCATATGTCCACAATTACTAAGTTTGGCAAAGAGATACCTTTAAAGTAGTTTGAGATTTAATAGTTTTCTTTTACATTAAACCATCTTAGTGCTGTATACAGACATACATTCAAGGTGAATTTCTCAAACTTGCTTGCAACCTGCAAAAGGCCCCAAAATACTACTTATGCCTTTGAATGCAAGAGAATTGCATGGGCCTTTGGATGTACACTGTTCATCATATCGCTAACATGATGGGATGACATACAAGATTAGTATGACTAAGGAAAATAAGGTTGGTTCTCTCTAGTTCAGGTATCCTTTGTCCGATGAATTGTTACAAGTTAAGTTAGAATATTAAATTAGTCAAACTTCATGCTAAAGCAAAAAACGAGTTTTTATTTAGTTTGCCAGGTATTCTTTTAATGACAAAATTATAAAAGACCAAAAACATTGTATTCTGAGACTGCCTTTTTTTTTTTTAAATTGTCTGTTTTTATAGTTACAAATACTGCATAAGACAATGCCTTCTTGTACTGCAAAACCAAAATACAAGCATGAGTTTGTGTCTGAAATTTCTAAATTTAAGAAGTGTGCCTGAATTTTCAGTTTATTTAATTAGGATGTTACCCAATATCTCCTCACTTTTGTTTGAAGGTATAACGAAGTACATATCATCTGGAGCTGTTTTTCTGATAATTCTTCAAATGTAATTGCTCCTTTATAATTCAATACATTCACAAAATAGCTGAATTAAGAACAGTATCACCAATGAATGGACTATTGGGAAGAGACTAATTTACCAAATGTACAGAAGTATAAGTTTTACCATAAGCAATTATGCATATCAAAAGATGACACCTGCAATTAATTTTTAAAAGGTACAAAAAAGAGGAAAACCTGAATTACAGAAAAGAAAGTCATTTATTTAATGAAAAACTAGAAGTTAATAAAAATTAGCAAATACACAAAAAATATACACAAACAGCAGCAATACTATGTAGTGACTTAAGGGGAAAAAGCAGCGGCAAGAGACCAGACTGCTCAACATGGCTTGTCAGTCAAAGGAAAAAAAACAAAAAAACAAAAAACACAACAGTATCCTTTTCAACAGTACAATCAATCTACAAACAAGTTTTTAGAACTATTTTACAACATTTCCTGTAGAATCAATTCTTAATACAAAAGATGCCCATTTTGGGTGTATATATATTTTCAGTGGTTTACTGTTGACTTATTTTAAATATATTAGTGTTACTACATGCAACTGCTTCCTGTAATTTAACAGCCTTTCCTTTTATTTACCTTCATATACATCTAGCCTCCCTCTACCAAATAGCTTGTGTCTGGCAGTCAAAGATGGTTACCCTAGTTTCTGCAAAATTAAATGCAACTGTTTTAAACACTGGCCTGAAAATGTTTGCTTGCCATTTCAACACATTGAAATAGTTACATTGATGCCTAAATTGCCATTTTCTGCAAAGAGCTGTGCAATGCTGGTGTCAAAGACTAGACAGTCACTATTCATAATGGCTGTTGCAATTCCCTCATGAATAGATCGAGGAGTTGCTTCCCAAGTCAATCGCCGCCTATGACCATTAAGCTCAAGTCGATAAGCAAAATTTTCTGCTTGCTTGCGTGTTCCTATCAGCTGTACAATAGCAAAGAACTGCTGGTGACCATCATATTTTTCCTGTTTCTCCAAGACTAACATGAAATGAAAGCCAAAACAAGATTGCATCATAACCCAGTCAACAGCACCAGGAAGATTAATGTCTGTAGCAAGGAAAACTATATCTTCTCCCTGTAGTGTTGTTATTGACTTATGCTGATGCATCAAATGTGGCATAACAGCATCCAGCGAACCTTGCCATTTACATGAAGCACCAGGACATGGACATGAATAAGGCCTAAACTCACACAGCTCTTCATGGTCTGCTTTTTCTGTGTGTGGCAAAGTTATCTCACATCCAGAAGAGGCGTATTTACATGGGAACAGTACAGAATTGGCAACTTTTTCCATAGCCAAATTACGAATGGAACCCAGTGGGCCTCGGCAAGTTGGACAGCATGTAAGCTTGGGGCGACAGTTGCTACAAACAAGATGGCCACTCTGACATTGAAGAATAGGTGGCAGCACATAGTCAAAACACACAGGACACTCAAAAAGACTTGCCAAATCATTGTTGGAAGCTGTAGTGCCAGTCAGAGCAGGCACCCTCTGTGATGGTGTACACTTTGAAGTACCTGTAGGTAGTGCTGTAGCAGTCTGACGGCTCATTTCTGTAATGAAGGAAAAACAGAGTTAATATACAAGAGAATGTGTCAGCACACCTGTATCTCCATAACGATGAGTCTTTTCCCTGTAATTGTTGATTTTAATTTTTATTTGAGAAAAAATTAGACATACCATTTAATACATTGTATATTTCACAAACAATTTTTACGGAGAGCAAAACAAATGTGATGCTCATTAAATGTGAAGAGTGTGGCTATCGTGCATGTGAGCGAAGCTGGAAAGGATGTAAAATACTTGCATGCTGGCCAACTTTACAAAGTTGAGATCAAGGAACATAGAAATTCTGTTAAATTTTCTAATTTAAGATTGAGAATGGATTTCTGTTTGCTTGGAGAGAGAGGAAAAAAAAGTAAAGGCACTCCTGAACAATAGGTATTTGGTGTGTATATTGGATATATAGAACAAGTGACTAGATCACACCCTAGATTACAAGAAAATAAAGAGTTCCAACCATAAGCATTCTTCTATAATAACCATCCTACTAATGACAGTAAGACTATATTTCAAAGTCCTCAGATTTAGCCAATATGAATATGTGAAAAGTAACGTCTCAAAGAAAACCTTGCTATTCAAACTTTCTGACATTTACTCTGCTTACAGGACAGGTGTAGAAAAATCCTGATGTTGAGATGAGTATGCAGGTGGGAGTGAGGCACTGGCTGGAAAATGAGCCGAAGGATGGACCATTTAGCTCTTTAGCATCAAGGGGAGGAGGAAAAAAGAAAATCTAAAGTGAAAGGAAACCCTGCTTTCTCAGAGAAAACAATATTCTTTTCAAAAGAGGGTCTTAGCCCCCTACATCTTTCCCTCCCCATTCCCTGCTGTTTAGAATTTTCTGGTCTTTAGGGCAGGTTGTTTGAGTAGGCTGAGGTGGAAAGTCATTCAGAAGGTGAAGTGGTTCTTTTGCTGAATTTGCCAAACTAAGTATTATTAATAAGACTATCCAACAAACTAAAGTCTGAGTGGAAGTTTGTTTGTTTCTTGAGGTATATATATATATACACACACACATATATACACACACACACTTTAAACACTTGTGGCAACTTAAAAGAATTATTAAATTTAGTGTTGTTCAGTGAAAGTTTGCCATTTTACTACACTTTTTCCGTTCAGAAAATACAACCCTAGTGGATAGGCATGTGGGAAGACAAACTTAATTTTTCTTGGGAAAAACTATATTCAGCAGATGTGTCAAGAATTGCTAGAATCTAACCATTGGGCCTGACTCCACACTAAACTTTCAATTACTTGAAGTGCCTCCCCTTCCAGTGTACCTATTTAGAGTCCAAAGACTTTACTATGCCAGATTAGGCTGCTAACGTGTTGAAGTATAGAACTGTCTGAAATCAATGATTGGTTCCCCAGTGACAGAAGATAGGTTGAGCCAAACTAGATTCTACCATTATGGTCCTAAACTGATTCCTGTGGTTACCTGACAGCAATACTTGCATGTCTGGACTGCTGCTTTTCTGTTATGAGGCACTCCTATTTGAAGCAGAGGCAAGGGGGGGAGGGGCTGCAGGGAGAGAGAAGATCTCTGTCACAATCCAGTCTAGTCCTGCAAGACCTTCTCTCTCTAAACGGGTTTCAGAGTAGCAGCCGTCTTAGTCTGTATTCGCAAAAAGAAAAGCAGTACTTGTGGCACCTTAGAGACTAACAAATTTATTAGAGCATAAGCTTTCGTGAGCTACAGCTCACTTGAGCTCAAGTGAGCTGTAGCTCACGAAAGCTTATGCTCTAATAAATTTGTTAGTCTCTAAGGTGCCACAAGTACTCCTTTTCTTTTTTCTCTCTAAACAGACACTAGTCGTAAGGCAACTGCCAAATCCTATGGAATGCTAAGCTCCAAGGGTTTGGGTAATGCCTGATCACTATTCCTAGCTCTGGGACACCCAAGAACACTCCTCAGATGCAGACCCCATGACACTTTTCTTGAATGCAGCCACCCAGACCCTGAAACGAGAGCCCTAGCCCTCCTGATCGCCCACTTTCTTCCCAGTTGCTTATTAGATCCATTCCGTCCAGAGTCCATCAGGCTGGGTGCACTCTGGTGTCTCTAGTTATACCCTTCAGGGACCAACACACAATGTTTGGAAAGGAACTTCTTAGTACGTACATACACTCACTTTTTAAAAAACAGAAGAGTTATAGTTCTATAGAAAAACCGTCAAAGGTCTATCCTCCTCACCAGTCCTAAGAATCTTGAGTCAGGGTCTGTCCAAGTTCAGGCTAGGTGGAGATGTCCCTGTCTTAAGACCAGGGCCTCTTGCTGCTGCTGTTGGTTGTCCCCATGTCCACACAACCCCTTCTCATAAACCCAGTCTTGGTCATGAGCCCCAGTGTAGGGCTCCATGCGGCGTTCATGTACAGAATACCATTGTTTCTTAGGGGTGGGCAGTAGATAAAAGCAAGTCCATAAATCATTAGGAGCAGTCTAGATTATGCTTCCTTTGTTAGACCTGCAAAAGGTATGAAAACACCTCCAAATAGGCTAGCATGTATCAGTTCAAACTGGTTCTCAGCACAGGACACAAAGTTGATACGGGGCTCCATCCCACCCTGCAGGTTACAATTAGAGTTAATCAAATCAAATGGTACTGATAAGTTTTCACAGGCAGCTTCCCCATCACACACTCTCCACCCATGGTTTTAATCACCATCTCAGGACAAGATGACATCCATCAGAACAAATTCGGCCTTTCAAACAGCTAACTGCCCTTCATAGAGCCAGCTAGAGTAACAGGCTGATTAGGGATTGGCCCATGTACACAGACTATTGTCCCATGTCCCAGCTGGAGGAGCCAAAACCCCTCCAAAGCCCCTTCTGTTCTCCACCCTCATCACCACAGAAAAAGCAGGAAACAGTAGTAATACAAATAATGGAGAAACAAGAGAAGTTCAAGTTTATTTTCATAAGTTTACTCTTTAAAGCCTACATGTTTGGTCATACCTACATTTTATGCTAACCTGCTACATTTTTTCCACCAAAAAGCAAGCAGACAGATAACTGGAAAACAGTCAAAAGTTATGTAGAGAAAGTTGAAAAATTGTTTAAAGCTTTTTTGCAGTTACAGAAACCTTAATACAACTGCCAGGATAGCAAATTGGTGTCAGGTGAAAATATATGCAACACCTGCTATTTTGGGTGCTATCCCATACCTAAGATCCCACACCAGTCCTTTCTCACTGTGGGGGTGGGAAGCTGGTCTCTAAGCAACACTGAGAAACTAAGGTACTTAGCGAGTCACCACCAAAAATATTATTGCATATGGTTTAACATAAAAATGTATCTTAAAACATTTTACAAGGTTTAAATAATAGCAGAAAGAAACTGAAGTACAGAAAAGGGGGGGAATATACTTTAAGATTTTTAAATTCTGCATCAAGAAAAAATGTTCCATCATTGAACCAAAGCTGAACCAGTGTATCAACCTGCTGGAAAAACAAACCTAAGTTATTCCCAAAACTGCAGAGCAGGGAAATTATTTTTTGTTTGCAATGCCTGAATCTACTGCAGACTCTCAAATCTCAGATAGCAGGCTTAACACGGTGCACCTAGTAAGTTGTAACACAGAAGGTTTAAAAAAATACCTTTTCTCTTGTTGGTTTTACTTCCTGGCAAACATGATGTAAACAGGACTCCCCCCTTCCACGAATACAGAAAGCTTAAGGTAGATTTCCCCGTCATGAGGAGTGAAACAGCTCATCACGTTTCCCCAGAGAAACAAACACAACTCATAACAGAGGCCCCTCCTGGTAACATGAGGCTTGAGGACAGACAGACCTGGAACGATACCAGAGGGGGGCTACTTTCACGCGAGAGAATCAGGCAGACGGAGCACTAAAACCTCCAGCGCAGTAGACAGAAATCTAGCCCACTCCCCCACGTGAAGTGCCTTCAATAATCCACAGGGGGATCTGAGGGAGAAGGAAACAGCTTTGTCCGACCTGTCACACATACAAGCTCTTCAGAAAGTCTCCCTAAAATGGTTTCCCAAACTCTTCCGGCTGCTGCCTAGCAAAGGAAGCTCCGCTTCAGACGCTTCCTTTCCCTCGGCTGCTGAGCTACGGAGCGCCCATGAGAAGGATCTGGCTACGGACACGCTGCCACCAGCTCTGCGTAGCTGCAGCCAGGCCGAGGAGAGGGGGCTGCAGAGCCAGAGTAAGAGGCAGAAGGGAGAACTCCTGAGTCTTGTGCGTTGTCTCCCGTGGAAAAGCCATTTGCTGCCAAAAGGTTGGTAGCCTCCCTGCTCTGTGCGAGCTCCTCCTAGCACCAGTCTGGCCGCACGGCAGCTCCTGCGTGCTGGCTTCCCTCCTCCCCACCCCAGGGAGGCACCCAGGCATATCGACCCCACGTGATCAACCGAGCTCGCCGTGCAGTCAGCAAAACACAAACATTCAGAAACGCCGGGAAAGAAAGGATGGGTGGGTCCCCTGCCTACAATGCGCTGGAAGCTCCGGTCGTAGCTAAGTTTAGAAGCTACGTCAACTGCTTCCAAGAGCTGACAACTTCATTTCTTGTTTTTCCTAGATGTGAATATTACTACTGAGAGTAGCTAACAAGCTTATACAGAACTGCAGTCTCAATTTTGTATGCTTATGTCTAACAATTACATTCTGATCTATAAACCCACTTTTAAACATTGAATAAAATTTAAAGTGCGTAAAAGACACCAGTGAGACATGCCAGTAAATCCTGTGCCACACAACCCAGTAAACATTAGCTTTACTTTTTGCTTCTGACACTTGGGTGGTAATGATTTGTAAACCTGTTAAAACTTCCTAAATAAAGGCTAAAAGAAAAGGAGGACTTGTGGCACCTTAGAGACCAACAAATGTATTTGAGCATAAGCTTTCATGAGCTACAGCTCACTTGATGGGATGCATGCAGTGGAAAATACAGTGGGGAGATTTATATACACAGAGAACATGAAACAGTGGGTGTCACCATACACACTGTAACAAGAGTGATCAGGTAAGGTGAGCTATTATCAGCAGGGGGGGGAGGGGAAAGACCTTTTCTAGTGATAATCAAGGTGGACCATTTCCAGCAGTTGACAAGAACGTGAGGTACAGTGGGGAGGGGGAATAAACATGGGGAAATAGTTTTACTTTGTGTAATGAACCATCCACTTCCAGTCTTTATTCAAGCCTAAATTAATTGTATTCAGTTTGCAAATTAATTCCAATTCAGCAGTCTCTCCTTGGAGTCTGTGATGTGATTAGGCCCGATGATGGTGTCCCCGGAATAGATATGTGGACACAGTTGCCAACGGGTTTTGTTGCAAGGATAGGTTCCTGGGTTAGTGATTTTGTTGTCTGGTGTGTGGTTGCTGGTGAGTATTTGCTTCAGATTGGGGGGCTGTCTGTAAGCATGGAATAGCCTGTCTCCCAAGATCTGTGAGAGTGATGGGTCATCCTTCAGGATAGGTTGTAGATCCTTGATGCGTTGGAGAGGTTACGATACAACTCCATTTGCTCCAACCCCTCGGACAGAGACACACTTACAAGATCTCTATCAAGTGTTCTTACAACTACAATACCCACCTGCTGAAGTGAAGAAACAGACTGACAGAGCCAGAAGACTACCCAGAAGTCACCTACTACAGGACAGGCCCAACAAAGAAAACAACAGAACGCCACTAGCCATCACCTTCAGCCCCCAACTAAAACCTCTCCAACGCATCATCAAGGATCTACAACCTATCCTGAAGGACGACCCATCACTCTCACAGATCTTGGGAGACAGGCCAGTCCTTGCTTACAGTCGCCCCCCAACTTGAAGCAAAAACTCACCAGCCACCACACAACAAAAATCACTAACCCAGGAACCTATTCTTGCAACAAAGCCCGTTGCCATCTGTGTCCACATATCTATTCAGGGGACACCATCATAGGGCCTAACCACATCAGCCACACTATCAGAGGCTCGTTCACCAGCACATCTACCAATGTGATACAGATATTAAGCTCAGAAGGGACCATTATGATCATCTAGTCCGACCTCCTGCACAACGCAGGCCACAGAATCTCACCACCCACTCCTGCGATAAATCTCTCACCTTTCTCTGAGCTACTGAAGTCCTCAAATCATGGTTTAAAGACTTCAAGGAGCAGGGAATCTTCCAGCAAGTGACTCATGCCCCATACTACAGAGGAAGGCGAAAAAACCTCGAGGTCCTCTTCCCATCTGCCCTCGAGGAAAATTCCTTCCCGACCCCAAATATGGTAATCAACTAAACCCTGAGCATATGGGCAAGAATCACCAGCCAGATACCCAGGAAATAATTTTCTATAGTAATTCAGATCCCACCCCACCCATCACAGGCCATTGGGTCTATTTACCATGAATATTTAGAGATCAATTAATTACCAAAATCATGTTATCCCATCTTACCATCTCCTCCATAAACTTATCGAGTTTAATCTTAAAGCCAGACAGGTCTTTTGCCCCCACTGCTTCCCTTGGAAGGCTATTCCAAAACTTCACTCCTCTGATGGTTAGAAACCTTCATCTAATTTCGAGTCTAAACTTCCCAATGACCAGTTTATATCCATTTGTTCTTGTGTCCACATTGGTACGGAGCTTAAATAATTCCTCTCCCTCTCTGGTATTTATCCCTCTGTTATATTTATAGAGAGCAATCATATCTCCTCTCAACCTTCTTTTTGTTAGCCTAAACAAGCCAAGCTCTTCGAGTCTCCTTTCATAAGACAGGTTTTCCATTCCTCAGATCATCCTAGTAGCCCTTCTCTGTATCTGTTCCAGTTTGAATTCATCCTTCTTAAACATGGGAGACCAGAAATCTGTGTGTCTTTTTGTAACTTAAGGTTTTGCCTAGAGGGATTCTCTATGTTTTGAATCTAATTACCCTGTAAGGTATTTACCATCCTGATTTTACAGAGGTGATTCTTTTTACCTTTTCTTCTATTAAAATTCTTCTTTTAAGAACCTGAATGCTTTTTCATTGTTCTTAAGATCCAAGGGTTTGGGTCTGTGGTCACCTATGCAAATTGGTGATGATTTTTATCAAGCCTTGCCCGGGCTGGGGCGTGCAAGGTTTTAATGAGGATTTTGGGCAGGAAAGACGTTTCCAAACAACACTTTCTCAAAAATAAACCTGGTGAGACGTTTGATGGTGGCAGTGGAAGTCCAAGGGCAAAAGGTAAAATAGTTTGTACCTTGGAGAAGTTTTAACCTAAGCAGGTAAAAGTAAGCACACAGTATTCCAGGTGAGGTCTCAACAGTGCCTTATATAACGGTACTAAAACCTCCTTATCTCTACTGGAAATACCTCGCCTGATGCATCCCAAGACCACATTAGCTTTTTTTCATGGCCATATCACATTGGCGGCTCATAGTCATCCTGTGATCAACCAATACTCCAAGGTCCTTCTCCTCCTCCGATACTTCTAATTGATGCGTCCCCATCTTATTATTAAATTTCTTGTTATTAATCCCTAAATGCATGACCTTACACTTCTCACTATTAAATTTCATCCTGTTACTATTACTCCAGTTTACAAGGTCATCCAGATCTTCCTGTATGATATCCCGGCCTCTCTCTAAATTGGCAATACCTTCCAGCTTTGTATCATCCGCAAACTTTAGTAGCACACTCCCACTTTTTGTGCCAAGGTCAGTAATAAAAAGATTAAATAAGATTGGTCCTAAAACCGATCATGTACCAACAATGCCCCTCTGCCATGTACATTGGTCAAACTGGACAGTCTCTACGTAAAAGAATAAAATGGACACAAATCAGATGTCAAGAATTATAACATTCAAAAACCAGTCAAAGAACACTTCAATCTCTTTGGTCACTCGATTGAAGACCCAAAAGTCACAATATTACAACAACAAAAATCCTCAAAAACAGACTCCAACGAGAGCGGCAGCGAACCAGCGGAGCAGCGGGGACAGCAGAGCAGCTCACAGCAGGAGTTTGCCTGGGACTGGTAAGTATCCGAGTGTGTGTGTTTGCTTGCTGAGGAAGTATCCGAGCGTGTGTTTGCTGGGAGGGCAGGGAGAGAGCCTGAGTGAGTGTCTGATTGGCTGCTAGCCTGCAGGGGGCGGGCATTAGGGTGTCTGTGTGTTTGCGTCAGGGAAGCCTGGCTGTTTAAAAATAGCCAGAGCCTCGCGAACCAGCTGAGCGGCAGCGGAGCAGCGGGGACAGCAGAGCAGCTCACAGCAGGAGTTTGCCTGGGAGTTCGCCTTGAGTGAGCCCAGTGAGGCTTACATCTTGCCAACGTCTCTGAGGAAGCTCATAGTAGGTAGGTGATATGGAAGGGGGGGGTTCAGCTGTTGTGACCTGCACTGGATGTGCCATGTTTGTCTTTCTTCCACAGGACAGAAGCGACTTTGTCTGTACAAAGTGCAAGCTGGTCTCCATATTGGAAGAGAAGATTGAAGGTCTGGAGCAACAGGTAACGACCCTGCGTTGTATACGAGAGACTGAGGATTTTCTGGACCAAACTCAGGATAGCCTTCTAGGGGCACAAAGCTCTAAAGATGTAGAGCAGGTTGCACAGATGAGCCAAGAGGCCAGTGAAGAAGCTTGGCAACATGTGACCTCCAGAAGAGGTAAGCGGAATGTCCGGGTTCCAGTAACACAGACACAGGTAACTAACCGCTTTCATGTTCTCTCCACAGGTACCAATGCGGAGAGTGGACCAGATGATATGTCTGGGGGGAGAAAGCAGAAGGAGACTCCGCTGGTTGGGACGCATGAGATGCGATGTCCTGAGGTTGGGGGTTCCACGACCACCACTCCCAAGAGGAGAAGGCGGGTGGTGGTGGTCGGGGACTCTCTCCTCCGGGGGACTGAGTCATCTATCTGCCGCCCTGACCGGGAAAACCGAGAAGTCTGCTGCTTGCCAGGGGCTAAGATTCGTGATGTGACGGAGAGACTGCCGAGACTCATCAAGCCCTCGGATCGCTACCCCTTCCTGCTTCTCCACGTGGGCACCAATGATACTGCCAAGAATGACCTTGAGCGGATCACTGCGGACTACGTGGCTCTGGGAAGAAGGATAAAGGAGTTGGAGGCGCAAGTGGTGTTCTCGTCCATCCTCCCCGTGGAAGGAAAAGGCCTGGGTAGGGACCGTCGAATCGTGGAGGTCAACGAATGGCTACGCAGGTGGTGTCGGAGAGAAGGCTTTGGATTCTTTGACCATGGGATGGTGTTCCATGAAGGAGGAGTGCTGGGCAGAGACGGGCTCCATCTTACGAAGAGAGGGAAGAACATCTTTGCCAGCAGGCTGGCTAACCTAGTGAGGAGGGCTTTAAACTAGGTTCACCGGGGGAAGGAGACCAAAGCCCTGAGGTAAGTGGGAAAGCGGGATACCGGGAGGAAGCACAGGCAGGAATGTCTGTGAGGGGCTCCTGCCTCATACTGAGAATGAGGGGCGATCAACAGGTGATCTCAAGTGCTTATATACAAATGCACAAAGCCTTGGAAACAAGCAGGGAGAACTGGAGGTCCTGGTGATGTCAAGGAATTATGACGTGATTGGAATAACAGAGACTTGGTGGGATAACTCACATGACTGGAGTACAGTCATGGATGGTTATAAACTGTTCAGGAAGGACAGGCAGGGCAGAAAAGGTGGGGGAGTAGCACTGTATGTAAGGGAGCAGTATGACTGCTCAGAGCTCCGGTACGAAACTGTGGAAAAACCTGAGTGTCTCTGGATTAAGTTTAGAAGTGTGTGCAACAAGAGTGATGTCATGGTGGGAGTCTGCTATAGACCACCGGACCAGGGGGATGAGGTGGATGAGGCTTTCTTCCGGCAACTCACGGAAGCTACTAGATCGCATGCCCTGATTCTCATGGGTGACTTTAATTTTCCTGATATCTGCTGGGAGAGCAATACAGCGGTGCATAGACAATCCAGGAAGTTTTTGGAAAGCGTAGGGGACAATTTCCTGGTGCAAGTGCTAGGGGAGCCAACTAGGGGGAGCGCTTTTCTTGACCTGCTGCTCACAAACCGGGTAGAATTAGTGGGGGAAGCAAAAGTGGATGGGAATCTGGGAGGCAGTGACCATGAGTTGGTTGAGTTCAGGATCCTGACGCAGGGAAGAAAGGTAAGCAGCAGGATACGGACCCTGGACTTCAGGAAAGCAGACTTTGACTCCCTCAGGGAACAGATGGCCAGGATCCCCTGGGGGACTAACATGAAAGGGAAGGGAGTCCAGGAGAGCTGGCTGTATTTCAAGGAATCCCTGTTGAGGTTACAGGGACAAACCATCCCGATGAGTCGAAAGAATAGTAAATATGGCAGGCGACCAGCTTGGCTTAATGGTGAAATCCTAGCGGATCTTAAACATAAAAAAGAAGCTTACAAGAAGTGGAAGGTTGGACATATGACCAGGGAAGAGTATAAAAATATTGCTCGGGCATGTAGGAAAGATATCAGGAGGGCCAAATCGCACCTGGAGCTGCAGCTAGCAAGAGATGTCAAGAGTAACAAGAAGGGTTTCTTCAGGTATGTTGGCAACAAGAAGAAAGCCAAGGAAAGTGTGGGCCCCTTACTGAATGAGGGAGGCAAGCTAGTGACAGAGGATGTGGAAAAAGCTAATGTACTCAATGCTTTTTTTGCCTCTGTTTTCACTAACAAGGTCAGCTCCCAGACTGCTGTGCTGGGCATCACAAAATGGGGAAGAGATGGCCAGCCCTCTGTAGAGATAGAGGTGGTTAGGGACTATTTAGAAAAGCTGGACGTGCACAAGTCCATGGGGCCGGACGAATTGCATCCGAGAGTGCTGAGGGAATTGGCGGCTGTGATTGCAGAGCCCTTGGCCATTATCTTTGAAAACTCGTGGCGAACGGGGGAAGTCCCGGATGACTGGAAAAAGGCTAATGTAGTGCCCATCTTTAAAAAAGGGAAGAAGGAGGATCCTGGGAACTACAGGCCGGTCAGCCTCACCTCAGTCCCTGGAAAAATCATGGAGCAGGTCCTCAAAGAATCAATCCTGAAGCACTTAGAGGAGAGGAAAGTGATCAGGAACAGTCAGCATGGATTCACCAAGGGAAGGTCATGCCTGACTAATCTAATCGCGTTTTATGATGAGATTACTGGTTCTGTGGATGAAGGGAAAGCAGTGGATGTATTGTTTCTTGACTTTAGCAAAGCTTTTGACACGGTCTCCCACAGCATTCTTGTCAGCAAGTTAAGGAAGTATGGGCTGGATGAATGCACTATAAGGTGGGTAGAAAGCTGGCTAGATTGTCGGGCTCAACGGGTAGTGATCAATGGCTCCATGTCTAGTTGGCAGCCGGTGTCAAGTGGAGTGCCCCAGGGGTCGGTCCTGGGGCCCGTTTTGTTCAATATCTTCATAAATGATCTGGAGGATGGTGTGGATTGCACTCTCAGCAAATTTGCGGATGATACTAAACTGGGAGGAGTGGTAGATACGCTGGAGGGGAGGGATAGGATACAGAAGGACCTAGACAAATTGGAAGATTGGGCCAAAAGAAATCTAATGAGGTTCAATAAGGATAAGTGCAGGGTCCTGCACTTAGGATGGAAGAATCCAATGCACCGCTACAGACTAGGGACCGAATGGCTCGGCAGCAGTTCTGCGGAAAAGGACCTAGGGGTGACAGTGGACGAGAAGCTGGATATGAGTCAGCAGTGTGCCCTTGTTGCCAAGAAGGCCAATGGCATTTTGGGATGTATAAGTAGGGGCATAGCGAGCAGATCGAGGGACGTGATCGTTCCCCTCTATTCGACACTGGTGAGGCCTCATCTGGAGTACTGTGTCCAGTTTTGGGCCCCACACTACAAGAAGGATGTGGATAAATTGGAAAGAGTACAGCGAAGGGCAACAAAAATGATTAGGGGTCTAGAGCACATGACTTATGAGGAGAGGCTGAGGGAGCTGGGATTGTTTAGTCTGCAGAAGAGAAGAATGAGGGGGGATTTGATAGCTGCTTTCAACTACCTGAAAGAGGGTTTCAAAGAGGATGGCTCTAGACTGTTCTCAATGGTAGCAGATGACAGAACGAGGAGTAATGGTCTCAAGTTGCAATGGGGGAGGTTTAGATTGGATATTAGGAAAAACTTTTTCACTAAGAGGGTGGTGAAACACTGGAATGCGTTACCTAGGGAGGTGGTAGAATCTCCTTCCTTAGAGGTTTTTAAGGTCAGGCTTGACAAAGCCCTGGCTAGGATGATTTAACTGGGACTTGGTCCTGCTTTGAGCAGGGGGTTGGACTAGATGACCTTCTGGGGTCCCTTCCAACCCTGATATTCTATGATTCTATGACTGCTAAATTGGAATTAATTTGCAAACTGGACACCACTGAATTTGGCTTGAATAAAGACTGGGAGTGGATGTGTCATTACACAAAGTAAAACTATTTCCCCATGTTTATCCTCCCCCCCTGCCCCCCCCCATTCCTCACGTTCTCGTCAACTGCTGGAAATGGCCCATCTTGATCACAAAAAAATGTCTCCCCCCTCCCCCGCTGGTAATAGCTCACCTTACCTGATCACTCTTGTTACAGTGTGTATGGTAACTCCCATTGTTTCATGTTCTCTGTGTGTATATAAATCTCCCCTCTGTATTTTCCACTGCATGCATCCAACGAAGTGAGCTGTAGCTCATGAAAGCTTATGCTCAAATAAATTTATTAGTCTCTAAGGTGCCACAAGTACTCCTTTACTTTTTGCAGATACAGACTAACACGGCTGCTACTCTGAAACCTGTACATAAAGGCTGTTCCAGAGGGCTGATGAGCACAAGCAAGAGTACAGAAAACGGGTCTGAGGTAAGATGGGAAGACTCCATGAGAGTTGTTAAGAACTAAAACAGTTTTTAAGCTTGATCTTGATACAAGTGGAAAAATCAAGTTGATGTAGCTGAATATTGCACATACTGGACTCTGGAAAGCTGTGACTTCGGGGTTACAGGAAAGGGAAGTGAAATAGCAATGGTGAGGGCATAAAGGCATATTTTAATACATACACATAGATTAGAAGATGAACACAGTAATAGTCTGTAAACCTAAAGACTGCCAGGAGCAATAGAGGTTGTCTGCAAAAGGAAAAACATACTGAATATGAGCTTCTATAATGTATAAAAGGTGGCCAGGAAAGTTCTCTCTTAAGAAGTGTTTTCCCACTACATTAAAAATTCAGGGCTTGTCCACCCTGTTTTTTTCCGGGAAAACTATGGACAACCGTATGAGCATTTTAACACTACGGCAACTGTCACAGTTCAGGACAACTGTACCTGTAGACACCCATAATGGGTAACATTCCCTTCTGACCAAGGATGAACACTTCCCCTCCTTCACTGTGTGTTTTCCAGCAAAGACAGTCTGTCTAACAGATGTGCTTACTTTCTCTTCAGATACTGATAAAAGTGATTGTCAACATTATAAGTTACCACACAACACTTCCTATGCAAACCCACCTTGTTTTTAAAAGTAAGAAGCATTGCGGGTGTGGGGGAAGAGGGAGAATCTACATGCATGCTCATAAAGCTTACCAGGACTAACCCTACCCCCCCAAGCATTGGGACCTTCCAGGGACCAAGGGTCCTGTCCATTTGCGGAATAGGAAGAAAGCACTGAGCCAGTATTAAAACCAAGCTACTTATCCAAAAACCCTTTCTTTGTTTGTTGGACCCTGGAGAATCCAGTCTGAAGTAATATATTACTCCTAGGGGAATCTTGCACAATTGCACAAGCGCAGAATTCATGTGCCCAACAGATTTTTTTTCTCTCCACAGAATAGAGATTCTGCTGGAGAGGAGTTGCAATTACACCTTTCGCCCACCAGGGGCTGCTGTGGCACCAGAAGAGAGGGCAGCCAGTCAGCGGAGAGGGAGGGAGAAGAGCCTGCGTTCCTCACCAGTGAGCAGGCATGGGATGGACAAAGCAGGCACGGGATAGACAAAGCAGGCACATGAGTCAGAGGCTGGGGTTTAGAAGAGCTCAGGGGAGGGGCAAACTAGGGCACAGGCTCATGAGCTAGTGGGGTGACAGCTTTGAGCCAGGAGCTACATAGGAGGAGGGTTGCAGGACCACATGGGGATGGGTAAGGGGAGCTGTAGGGACACAGAGAATCTGATAGCTGATGCTAAGGGTAAGTACTTCCAAAACCTGCTCAACATTCTTTTAGCTCTAGTTAAAATTTTATAGTATTTACTCGGGATTACTATTGACTTTTGTGTTGTGTGATAACGAGAGAGCATTGAGATGTTTGAAATAAATATAACTGACAGCATGTATTACGGGCAGAAAACAAAGCAATTTCCTGGAGGGTTGGAAAGCGGCAAAATTCATAAATGAATAACTAAAAATTGCTACAGATCTTAGATTTTTATTAAATGATTGGTTATTAAGAGTATGTCTTCACTACCCGCCGGATCAGTGGGCAGCGATCGATCCAGTGGGGAATCAATTTATCGTGTCTAGTCTAGATGCGATAAATCGACCCCCCAAGCACTTTCCCATTGACTCCTGTACTGCAGCGCTGTGAGAGGCGCAGGCAGAGTCGACGGGGGAGCAGCAGCAGTTGACTCACCATAGTGAAGACACCACGGTAAGTCTATCCAAGTACGTCGACTTCAGCTATGTGAACAGCTACGTTATTCACGTAGCTGAAGTTGCGTAACTTAGCCCTCGTCTACACTGGGGGATCTATCTAAGACAGCGTCTCACGAACTGTAATCCCTTCCAAACAGTTTAAAACTAGGCCAGCATAATTATGGCAGCCCATATACATTCACTGATGTTAGTCTCGAGGCAATGTATGCTCTATCCAATCTGCTATAACCAACACTACTCATGAAACCCATTACTAGAACTTTTCTGCTCCGAGAAGACCTACCAGCATAATTCTGGAAGATAAGCTTTTCCCATTTTAAAGACCAATAATTTAAGCCTGCAAACAGAGTTTAAAAAATATCCAAATATGAACAGAAATGTTTTCTTTAAAAAACGTTCATGCAGATATTTTCTGAAACATTCATCTTTAACATGAAAATTTCCTATGCTTTATCTCTGTTCACAGCGTACAAAAGTTGGTTAAATATTAAAAGTATGAATGTATTAATGCAGTATGAACCAACCATTACCTTTTGCAATATAAGGACTGTATTCTACTAATGAAAATAATCATCTACTTGGACACAAGAAATGTATCAATTCAGAAAGTCAGTGATTTTAAGATTATGGGATTCAGACAATTTTTCTGTGTTCTTCTTACACCATGTTTCCAGACATGGAGCTCAAAAATGCAAACAGATGAGTTTGCAGCATTCAGAGAGCTATGAACTTTAATAAAAAGAAAAAGAGTATCCGTGGCACCTTAGAGACTAACAAATTTATTAGAGCATAAGCTTTCGTGAGCTACAGCTCACTTCATCGGATGCATTTGGTGGAAAAAGCAGAGGAGAGATTTATATATATATACACACACACACACACAGAGAACATGAAACAATGGGTTTATCATACACACTGTAAGGAGAGTGATCACTTAAGATAAGCCATCACCAGCAGCAGGGGGGGGAAAGGAGGAAAACCTTTCATGGTAACAAGCAAGGTAGGCTAATTCCAGCAGTTAACAAGAATATCAGAGGAACAGTGGGGGGGTGCGGGTGGGAGGGAGAAATACCATGGGGAAATAGGCTTGAATAGAGACTGGGAATGGATGAGTCATTACACAAAGTAAAACTAAGTTAATTGTATCCAGTTTGCAAATTAATTCCAATTCAGCAGTCTCTCGTTGGAGTCTGTTTTTGAAGCTTTTTTGTGGAAGTATAGCCACTCTTAGGTCTGTGATCGAGTGACCAGAGAGATTGAAGTGTTCTCCAACTGGTTTTTGAATGTTATAATTCTTGACGTCTTATTTGTGTCCATTCATTCTTTTACGTAGAGACTGTCCAGTTTGGCCAATGTACATGGCAGAGGGGCATTGCTGGCACATGATGGCATATATCACATTGGTAGATGCGCAGGTGAACGAGCCTCTGATAGTGTGGCTGATGTGATTAGGCCCTATGATGGTATCCCCTGAATAGATATGTGGACAGAGTTGGCAACGGGCTTTGTTGCAAGGATAGGTTCCTGGGTTAGTGGTTCTGTTGTGTGGTGTGTGGTTGCTGGTGAGTATTTGCTTCAGATTGGGGGGCTGTCTGTAAGCAAGGACTGGTCTGTCTCCCAAGCTCTGTGAGAGTGATGGGTCGTCCTTCAGGATAGGTTGTAGATCCTTGATGATGCGTTGGAGAGGTTTTACTTGGGGGCTGAAGGTGATGGCTAGTGGCGTTCTGTTATTTTCTTTGTTGGGCCTGTCCTGTAGTAGGTGACTTCTGGGTACTCTTCTGGCTCTGTCAATCTGTTTCTTCACTTCAGCAGGTGGGTATTGTAGTTGTAGGAATGCATGATAGAGATCTTGTAGGTGTTTGTCTCTGTCTGAGGGGTTGGAGCAAATGCGGTTATATCGTAGCGCTTGGCTGTAGACAATGGATCGAGTGGTATGATCTGGATGAAAGCTAGAGGCATGTAGGTAGGAATAGCGGTCAGTAGGTTTCCGATATAGGGTGGTGTTTATGTGACCATCGCTTATTAGCACCGTAGTGTCCAGGAAGTGGATCTCTTGTGTGGACTGGTCCAGGCTGAGGTTGATGGTGGGATGGAAATTGTTGAAATCATGGTGGAATTCCTCAAGAGCTTCTTTTCCATGGGTCCAGATGATGAAGATGTCATCAATGTAGTGCAGATAGAGTAGGGGCATTAGGGGACGAGAGCTGAGGAAGCGTTGTTCTAAGTCAGCCATAAAAATGTTGGCATACTGTGGGGCCATGCGGGTACCCATCGCAGTGCCGCTGATTTGAAGGTATACATTGTCACCAAATGTGAAATAGTTACTGAAACACTACTGTGACTACTTAAATTCATTTTTTAATTACAGTAACTCCTCACTTAACATCGTCCAGGTTAATGCTGTTTCATTATTAGGTCACTGACCTATTACAGAACATACTCCTTTAAAGTCCTGCAATGTTCCTTTATAACGTTGTTTGGCTCCACAGCTTGGTGCTCCTGCTGGGGACCAGGTTGGGGCACGGGGGCTTGTCCCATTCCTCCCACCCAGCGAGTCGCCGCACCCTGACCCTGCTCGCCGGCAGGAGCGCCGGGCTGGCGAAACAGGGCAAGACCCCACACCCTGACCCCACCATGCCCCTGCCTCAACCAAGCTTCACAATCGTCATTTGCGAGTAGAGTATTAAACTGTTTGTTTAAAATTATTTAAAATACTGTATATGTATATAATGTCTTTTGTGTGGCGAAAAAAGTTTCCCTGGAACTAGCCCCCGCAGTTACATTAATTCTTATGGGGAAACTGGATTCGCTTAACATCATTTGGCTTAAAGTTGCATTTTTCAAGAATATATCTAGGACGTTAAGTGGAGTTACTGTATTTTATTGTTAGCCATTTGATACGTAGCTAATGCACTTGAGCAGTGTAGCTGGACTCACCTATTACACTATAATTGATAATTTGAAGGTAGGTTAAGCTAAACAGAAACAAGGTACTCTTATTCAAGAATAGGAGTGTCTACACATGGTAGTATTGAGGGATAGGTGTTTCTGAATAACTCCCAAAAGCAGACAAGCCCTAAAATTACACTCTAAAGAACACATTCTACAAAAATAAAGCTATAAACATAAAACTTGCTAATAAATGTTCAGATTTATTTTTTAATTCAAGTGAGATGTTTGATGCTGTTCTAACTAACTTTCAAAGAAACATCCGTTATAGAGCAATCAACTGAAAAGTATTGGATTTGTATGGTGGAGCTCAAAAGACTCTGGGGTACCAAGAGACTACTACTACTACTACATATATATATAATTTTTTTTGGCACCTTAGAGACTAACAAATTTATTAGAGCATAAGCTTTCATGAGCTACAGCTCACTTCATCGGATTCATCCGATGAAGTGAGCTGTAGCTCACGCAAGCTTATGCTCTAATAAATTTGTTAGTCTCTAAGGTGCCACAAGTACTCCTTTTCTTTTTGCGAATACAGACTAACATGGCTGCTACTCTGAAACCTGTCATAATTTTTTTTAATAGAATTTCATAACCAATGCCTTATTCTCTGGGCTACCAGTGTTGGAGTGTGCCTAAGCATCCAATCCAAGTTTCACAACACAAAAGATTAAAGGGAACTGATTAAAGAAATATACCCAGTTAATCCTGGCAAGTGTCCTACACCCCGTGATGCATAGTAAATTGAAAAACCTAGAAGTCACTGACTAACGGAAAATTCCCACCTAACCCCAGATATGGCAACCAATCGGACACTAAGCACGTGAGGAAGAACCAGCCTGCCAAGTACCTGAGACAGAGAATGCTTGGTGCCATCTCAGAGCACCAGCTCAACCTTTCCAGTGTCCTGTTTCCAGATAAGGCCTTCTCTGCAGCTTCAGAGAAAGGAAACCAAGAAAACTCTGCAATACACTGCAGAGGAAAAATCCCTTCCTGATCCCTGCAGCTGACGACATGAAACGTGAGCTTTACGAACATAATACATAAACTGAAAGGGACCCCCTGAGCTGTCATGCCCTGCCCCCCACCATCACAAAAGAATATCTAAACAATCATACTCATATATTTGGCCCTGCTCTCTCTCAAAACTAAGTTAAGTTGTTTGCCCTCATCTCCCACTAGGACTGAAGGCTGTTCCAAAACCTCATTCCTTAGAAGGTTAGAAACCTACTTTTCAGCCTGAATTTGTTCGTGGCCAATTTATACCCATTTCTTCTTGTGACAACATTAAGCTAAAGGACAAATAGCTCTTCACATTCCACCCCAGATGTATTTATAGAGTAATCATATCCATTCTAAGCCTTCTTTTTTTTTTTTTGCTAGACTAAACAAACCAAGTTCTTCCAAGCTCCTCAGGTAAGTCCTCCATTCCCCTAATCATCCTAATAGCTCTTCTCTGCACCTGTTCCAGTTTGAATTCATTTTTTTTGAATATGGATGACCAGAACAGTACACAATCTTCCAGATCAGGTCTTACCAGTGTCTGGTATAATGGCATTAATATTTCTCTCCCCCCATAGGAAATGCCTCACATGATACATCCTAACATCACGTTTGACTTTTTTGCAGCCACATCACATTGATGGCTCATCGTCATCCTGTGATTGACCAACACACCCAGGTCTTTTCCCATTCTGTGGCTTCCAACTGATAAGCCTCCAGCTTGTAGCAGAAATTCTTATTATTAGACCCTAAGTGCATGACCTTACCCCTGTGTACTACTGAATTTCATTCCATTTCTATTTCTCTGGTCTTCAAGGTCATCCAGACCTAGTTCATTCAAAGTTGAAAAAACAATTAGGAGTTGAAAAAACAGGACAGCTTAGGCAGGAGAGGATGAGATCTAACTGAAGAACATGAGGGCAGCTTTTAAAAGGTACAGTTATGAGCAGGATGAAGCCTTGTTTTGGGTTGAGTTAAAACCTCATTTGATTGACACCCTTCAATTAATGTAACTAAGGATAAGCCCCCACCTAGACAAAAAGAACATGAAAACAAACAGCACTTTTTGATGAGCGTTGATGGGGGTGGGGACACACACAGAGAGAAAGAGAAACTAAGGGTATGTCTACGCAGCAAATAATAAACTAACATCTGGCTTGTGCCAGCCGACTTGGGCTTGCAGGGCTCAGGCTGTGAGGCAGTTTCACTGCTGAGAGAGGTTTTTGTGCCAGGGGTACAGGCTGAAAAAAAAACTGTTCTTGGTGCTGGGAGCAAGAGAAAATGTTCACTATTTGATTCCTTCTTTGTTCAGAAAGACATTCCTTGTAAATAAACAAAATTGGACAAAGAAATACCTGGCTATCACCAATTTCTCCTCCTAACTGGAACATCCCAAGGCCTCATACTCTAACTAGTCACTCAGATCAAAAAAAGGCAATGCTAATGTCAGAGTGGGATTTAGTTTCCAAGGAGATAGTATGAGCAGACACACTTGTTGGATCAAGAGGGAACAAATTATAGCAGTGCTCACAGAAATGTAAGATGGCCAAAAGGGTTTAAAGCAAGATCTAAAATAGGAGCTGGAAACTTCTCAAAAGGAATTAAGTCAAGACCGAAAAAAGCTGCTAGAGGTTTGCCAGAAAGGACCCAAAGGGGACTTGCAGGCTGAGTTGAGATCCCTACTGAAGCAGCAACTACTAAGTGCCCAGCCAGATTGGGAAACCCAGCCGAAACACACCCAGGCAGGAATGGTAAAATGGATTACGAGGTGACCAACAATCTGACTACAATTGATCACAGGTTTTTTCATGAAATAGTAGAGACAAGAGAGGCTTTGGCCAATCTGGAACTAGCTAACCAAGATGAGCTGCAGCAAAGACTTAAGACTCTGAATGTTTCACTGCAGGACGAAATGAAATGATCACGGATCACAGCAGAAGGCAGCTGATTGGATGTGGAATTGAGCCAGCCAGAGTACTTGGTAAGTCCAGACACTTAAGAGTTTTCTACCCCATTTAATCCACAGTGGCTAGACTATCCAGCTCAAATAATGCAAAAGCTCTCTATCTTTGAGGGAAAAGCTCCTTGGGAGGCTTATTGGCTCAATTCAACATTACAGCTCAAATGAATGGCTGGGGAAAACAGGAGAAAGGGGGGTTTCTAGCAGCCAACTTGGATGGGCCCAGCTCTGACAGTGCTGCAGAACTTACCTGCAGAAGAGAGACTGAGGTCACGTCTAAAGCAGCATAACTATGCTGGCATTGCCCTATAGTGTAAATGCAGTCGACTACAATGGACGGAGCTTTTCTGTTGCTACAGGAACACCACGTGCCTGAACAACAGTAGCTAGGTATATTGAAGCTTATGTCTATCAACTTAACTGCATCTACACAGGGAGATAGGTTGGCATAGATACGGCACTCACAGGTGTGGATTTTTTCCACACTGCTGAATACCATAGCTGTGGATTTAAATTTTAAGGGTAGACCAGGCCTGAGTTATCCAGACCTGGTACAAGCCCTTGATCTATGGTTTGGAGCTAGCCATCTATCTGAGCTGGCCACAGCACACAAGAGATAGGAGAGTGAAAAAAACAACCCAGCCTAAAGTGACACAGGACCTACAGAACCTTATGTTCCTGTTGTACCCCAATACCAGTAAGGTCTTCCAGGATAAATTGGTGATGGACCACTTTATAGATATTCAACTGGACCTGCAGATTAAAATCGGAAAAAGGAAGCCAAAGACACTCCAAAGAGGCTGTGGAACTTGTCACAGAACTTGATTCTTGCAACTGTGTATCAGAAGAGGAAGCAACTACTAGTGAAGAAAACTTAAGCTGATCTCCATGTCTAATATGTATGATAAAAGAGGGGTTTTTTTAATTTGGTTCATGACTTTACTGAACGATTAGAAAAAAAATGAAATCTTGTTTGTAAAACATGGGAAATTGGCAATAATGCAAAGATTTAAAGGAAATGGTTCAATTAAATGCTGATACTGTGACAAAACTGGCCACAAAAAGAACTATGGTTATAAATTTTAGGCAGGCCAAGAAAGATTGTCACAAATATCTAGTGGAAGCCTCTTTCCCAGTTCAGGAAACTGAGGGAACACCAAGCTCAAAGTGAAAAGCTTAGAGGTACAACAATCAGATCCACAGTTTTACTTTAAATCTGGGCAGCTGAATAATAATAATGGAAGTTTGGCAACTGATTGTGTAATGGAATCTGTAAAATTCACTGGGATGATGGACACTAATAACTGATATGCTTAAGATAAACCGGACAGGCTAAAAAGGCTAGGGAATCAGGGATCCATAACTTAATCACCTATTTGGTCTCAAATGGTGACAGTGACCATGGCAAGGGCACCCATCCAAAGACTGGGAAAGTTGCATTTGAAGATTGGACCTCTGGAATTCAAGCAAGAAGTCTGAATGCCTGAAACAGTGCATAAACTAACAACTTACTTGGATTTCATTATGGCTAACAACTGTGTAATCAATGCCAGGAAAGATGTTTCTCAAATTCAGTCTGTGGAAATTCCCTTTAAAAGATATGGCTCATGTGAGACAAATGATTTGTAGGCAATTGGTATGCAGTGAATGAATTATCCTTCCCCTAGGGGCAGAAACCATTTCAACAGCTACATACTGTGGTAACTTTCCAGCAAGGGAAAGGTGGTGAGTAGCTGAAACCTGTTTTGAGACCCAGGGTCTTGGGAGAACCTTAACTGCTAAAGTTGTGGATCTGAAAGAACAACTTATTTCTGCTTATTTGTTGAATGTTTCTGACAAGCAGCAAATAGTAAAAAGGGGAATCATTCTTAGTTGAAAATGGCTCTTTTGGATTGTTGTTGTCCTGTCCTATCCATGTTTCAAAACTCTCTTCATAGTGGACACAGATGCTTACAGCTTGGGACACAGAATTTCAGCTTGGCTGCCCAATCCCAAATCTGAGAATGTGGCTGTGAAAACTGCGGCTGGAAAAGTTGTTACAATGACTCCCCTATTCAAACAGGCAGGGTCTGCCTTACGCAACAAACTCCACAGAAACAATGGGCATTTTTCAAGGGCTGATAGCAAGGGGGTCCCTCTCTGGCAATTGAAATAAAGTCTATCAGGGAGCAGAAATTTCCAGAGGAGTCTGGTTGTGAATAAAAATAAATTTGGATTAGTGAGGTGAAACATCTTGAAGACAGACACCATACATACATACACAGTTAACCCTGAACCATTGTATTTGTTAAATTATTCCTTTTCTTTTGGTTTGAAATAGGTTATTGGGTGTCAACATTTTAGGCTTCATCAGGATGACAAGCCAAATCAGAGGTGGGGGGTTTTATAAAGGGTGTGAAACCTTGTTATAGAATGAGTTTAAATCTCATTGAGATTGACAGGTATGTCTGCATGCTTCAATTAACATAACTGAAAAATTTTTCCACCGAATGCATCCAATGAAGTGAGCTGTAGCTCACGAAAGCTTATGCTCAAATAAATTTGTTAGTCTCTAAGGTGCCACAAGTACTCCTTTTCTTTTTTGCGAATACAGACTAACACGGCTGCTACTCAAATCCATAACTGAAAGGATAAGCCCCCACCCAGGACAAAAGGACAAAAATATGAACCCACCCAGGAGTTTTTGCTGAGCAGTTAGCATGTGCATGTGTGTTCAAACAACATGCACTGAAAAAGATAGCTTGAAAAAAAAAGCTGAAAGTGCAGATCTGACCCTGGAAGAAAGGTTTTTGGGTCAAGGTGCAGGTTGAAAAGAGTGTTCTTGGTGCTGGGAGGAAAAAAAAAAAAAAAAAAAAGGGTGTCCTGCTATCTGATTCTTCTGCGTTCAGAGGCACAGGATTACATGCATTCTTTGTAAATAAAACAAGATTGCAAAGAAGAACCCACCACCAATTTCTCCACCTAACTGACATCACCCCAGGGTCCCAAACATTGACTAGCCAATCAAAAAAGAGCAATAGTACTTAGGCACCTAAAGAGGCATATATGATTTTAATGGAAGGTAGGCACCTAACCTGCATAGATACCTACTGGATTTTTCAAAAGCACCTATCTGCATTTCTAAATATCTTAAAAAATCTGGCACACATTGATCAGACATCAACTTATTTACTACAATTAATACGTTGTTTAATAAATCCATTTTAAATGCAAAATGTCTTTATGCTTACTTTTTTTGTGATGTGCCCAGCACATTTAGGGGAGTTTTATTTAACTAATAAAAAAAATTAAAATGCTGGTTTTGTACATGTTTAATTGAATTCCAATTTCCATCCAATGCAGCTTGACACAAATCCCAAGTAAAAAATTATCTAGTATGTAAGCATCTAATTTGCCATTTTATAGTATAATAAAAATGTAAAAATTAAGAATCTGAATAAGTACATGTTAAACTAGATACTTGCTTAAAAGCTATATGGACCCCGGCTATAAAAAGTAGTACCAAATTTTGTTAAAGGCTAAATTAGTTTTCTAATCAATATGCTTTAATAGTTATTCCAACCAATGACAATGAACCTTTAGGAAAATAACTAAAGCTGCAAATGCAAAACAAGATTAAAATCAATTTAAATCAGTTTCCTGATTTAAATCAAACCACTCTGCCTGAACTTACAATCAGAAAGAGTAACTTGTTATTCAAAAGAGCATTACAAAGGAGCAAAAGAAGGGCCCCAAGCCAAATACACCTGGTGCCTTTTTACAGGTCACCTTTAAATCTTCAAAACTCAAGTATGACTACATAGTCTGGCTTCCCAGAAGAGTCAGCATGAAAACTGAAGGTCTGTTTAAATATAATAATGCCTTTAGAGATATTTCTACATGCCAATATTCTTACCCAGTTTACTCCCCTAACCCCAAAAACAGGAGGAAAGTTGAGAATAAGGCGGAAACAAGTGGTTTTCAGTTTGTTTTTCTTATAATTTACCATGTCTGAAAAGCATCAGTTATATTCTTTACAGAAACAGAAATTCAGAGACTTCCTTTGAATCACTTCAAGCACACTGATGTTTTAAAAAAATTGATGTATGTTCACCTTTTATTTCTCCCACTACTTCAGTCAGGACACTGTCATTATTTGACATCTCCATTGTGCCCTAGTACATACTCTTCTTAAAACTCTGTTCATTCCATCCTATGGTTAGAATGTTTTAAGAAAATCTCAACCAAGTAGTCTGATAGCGAATACATCAATATCTAGTTGTTGCCTTATTATTATCGTCTCCTGAAAAAATTCAGAGAGTGAGTATTTGCCCATGCCTAAGGCATAGTAGTAATCTTATTACACGAGCAGTTATGTATGCAATGAATGTTTATCTAGGTCATCTGTTCTATTCTGGGAAGAACTGTGATGTGATTTATTGTTTCATTTGAGGAATTTCTGAATAAAGACATTACCAAGAGATACAGTGCAACCTCAGAGCTACAAACACCTCTGGAATGGAAGTTGTTTAGAACTCTGAACAAAATGTTATGGTTGTTCTTTCCAAAGTTTCCAACTGAACATTGACTTAATGCAGCTTTGAAACTTTACTACACAGAAGAAAAATGCTGCTTTTAACCATCTTAATTTAAATGAAACAAGCACAAGAAAGTTCTTACCTTGTCTAATTTTTTTTTAAATAAAACTTTCCCCTTTTTTTTTTTTTTTTTAGTAGTTTACGTTTAACACAGTACTGTAGTGTATTTGCCTTTTCTTTTTTGGTCTCTGATGTTGCCTGATTGCGTACTTCTAGTTCCAAATGAGGCATAGGGTTGACCGGTCAGTTTGTAACTCGGGTGTTTGTAACCCTGAGGTTCTACTGTATCTAGAGGTCCCTGTATGACTTGGCTTCCAAATTCTAGCATCTTTTTAAAACAAAAATAATTCATGCTGAGATTTACTTATAACCAAATTAGTCTGTAATACTATATATTACATTTGTTTTTTCATTACATACCTATGTAAGCATCTGCTTTAGTAAGAAGCGCATTCTCTTGGACTTGGAAACTAATACCAATAACAAAGGGTAATCAAGGGAGGTCAACATTTAAATCTATAGGCTTTGAAACTGTTCAAGTTATTCTGATCCGAAATGTTAGCAACTTTAAAACTGTTATAATAATCCAGCTAAAACTGTGCTGCTTTCATTTTCAATCCTCAATTTGTTACCAAGAAACCCATCAACACACTCTCTCGGGGACATATGAAAACATGTAGCCTTCCGTGTAAATGCTGGGAAGACCATTATACCATATAAAGGTATATCTCCTTATTAAGGAGATAGATGCCACTATGTTAAGGGACACACTAGTAAAAATTATTAAATTGACACTTATTAAATTGAGACAAATCTGATAGGGGAAAATTGTAAGTGTCCGGGTTTGTTTTAAACAAACAATGGATGATTCATTCCTTTCCACAACAGTTCATTTACTTTTTCTATGCACTGAATACATTCAGCAGAGCTATGCAAGATATTAAATCAGGATGACCTTCCAATTGCAAACTTAGCCCAATAATACCCGTAAATAAAAGCAGTCTGTTACCATGCACAAAGTTAGGCATAACATTGATTGCAATGCAAAGTATCACTACACAGTGATGACATATGGAAGCAACAACTGCAAAATATAAGGATTCCCAAGAGAAAACTTAAAGTATCAATCCATGAGCTGTAATTCCATCCAAACATCACCTAAATATCTTTTTAATGAGTGCATGTAGCTTATATAAAGGAAAATTCTGCAATATTATGAAAACAGGACAAACTACCAGTACAAACAGAACTATGAATCTTATCTTTCATACTTTAATAAGCTTGCATTCAGTGTGAACTACAGAACACAATATTTAACATTTGCTCTCTGAAAGTCAATTGCAATCCATACATCACTCATAACCCACTGATAAAACAGATGAAAAAACATTTATAAAACCCATAGCCAATGTTGCAGTGTTATAGCTGTGTTGGTCATGGGATATGAGAGACAAAAGGTGGCTGTGGTAGTAGCTTTTATTGGACCAACTTCTGTTGGGGAAACAGACAAGCTTTTGAGCTCCACAGAGCTCTTCTTCAGGTCTGGGAAAGGTAATCAGAGTATCACAGCTAAATTCAAGGTGGAACAGATTATTAAGATAAGGAGTAAACATATTTCAAGAAATCATTCAAAATGAAGTAGGCAATTAACACCTCTGAGTCACAGGACAAAGGAGAGTTAGTGGATTACAGACTGCTCTAATGATTTTTGGTGTCTAGCAGAATTATAAATTTAAATTCCCATGCTTGTCTCTTGAAGGTGTTGTGCAGGTTACCTTTGAGGATGAGAGGTCAGATACGGAGTGATCATTTTGTGAAGTGTTCACCCACTGCTAATAGGGTGTTTTTGTTTTTTTATAATTTTTCTGTGAGAGTTCATTGAAGAGCATAGGGATTGACTGACTAGTTTCACACACACAATTGGTGTTAGGGCATTTGATTTACTGGTCGAGGTACACCATGTGTTGTTACAGGCATGTGCAGGATCCATGGATCCTGAAAGCTGTGTTGTGGGGGGGTATGCATCATCGTAGTAGCGAAGCGGCTGCAGGTTTTACATCTTTTGTTACGACAATCCTGCAGTCTGCAATGTGGCACCATGTAGACAAGCCCTAAGTGTCTTTTCCTGGTTTCTCTTAGGTAAGTTAGAAGAAGGCACTCTTAGTCCAGAAGAACATCCATATGGGGAGTTATTCCAGAATGACCTTACTTTATTCTGGAATAACGTTAATATTGAAGACTGGGTAGGAGTAAAATGGCCAGAGGGACCTGGACTGACCAAACCCCCAAAGGCTCTCAGAAGTGAGGACAACTTTGAGGAAAGCAACGGCATATAGATGTGTGATAATCTAGTTTTACTTCCTGCATCACACATGCCATTGGAGTTTCCTGAATTAATTCCTAGCTGAACTAGTGCATATCTTTTAGAAAGACATCCAATCTTGATTTAAACATTGCCAATAATGGATAACTTAGTGCAACCCTTAATAAAAGTGTTCCAATGATTAATTACCCTCACTGTTTAAAATGTACACCTCATTTCCATTCTGAATTTGTTTAGCTTCAATATCCAGCCATTGGATCGTCTTGTATGTTTATCTGCTAGACTGAAAAGTCTATTATCAAATATTTGTTCCTCATGAAGGTACATATAGACTGTAATCAAGGTCACCCCTTAACCTTCTCTTTGTTAAGCAAAATATATTGAGCTCCTTGGGTCTATCACTGTAAGCATGTATTCCAATACTTAAATCATTTTTGTGACTCTTCTCTGAACCTTCTGCAATCTATATTCTTCTTGAATACAGAATTGGATACAGTGTTCCAGCAGTGGTTGACTTAGTGCCAAACACAGAGGTAATATACCACCCAACTCCTTGGGAGTTCCCCTTTTATGCATAGATCTATCTACTTTGTGTGCTATCAAAGGGTGCATATACACTGAACGCTTCTTTCGGGGGCAATGTATACCCAGGTAGCCCTCCCAGCATGGTTATAAAGAGCAGTGCAGACTGTGAGGCAAGGCTTAGATGAGCAAAGATCCATCTGAAGGGTGACATGACTCGCCTAAGCCATGTTACCCCAGCTACACTGCCTCCACACTGCTGGAGCTCTTCCACACCACAGGGAATGACTCAGACAGTGGAAAAAAGGCTCAGGAAATGGGGAGGCACTTGGGAAAGGCCTCCCTGCATCAGAGCCTTTTCTCGCTGCAATGAAACGTTCCAGTGAGGAGCTGCTGAAGCCTTTCCTAACTGATTATCTTCTGCAGTCTCTTTCACTGATACCTGGAGCTACACACAGCTGTGTGGACACAGTATTCTTTTTGCTGTGATGTGTAGCTACAGGTAAACTACATGCCGCTGCCACAGGTGTGAAGTGTAGACGTAGCCAAAAAGTGAAGAGTGTGTCTATGTAAACGTTCTGGTACAAAGCCTATGTTCCTTATTTTATCTGTCAAAGATCTATTAAGGGTTAAACCACAACGGTGGAGCTCTGGTGAGAGTATGCATAAACACATGAGGGCTGAAGCACTGGTTCCAGGATCTAGGCAGCTAGACTGCAGAGTCTCCACTGCCAAGACAGGTTATCAGACCTGCAACATGTGCTTGAGTATCCCAGAACTAAGAATAGTCATAAGTCACTATCCAGACCTAGGGAGCTTAGCAGCACATGGGACTCAGCAGTTGGATCCCTCACAACAGGCTGGTATTTGTTTAGAGGGAATGGAACTAGGCCAGGTTATGACAGAGATCTTATTTTTTATTCCCCCTTTATATGGGAGTGCTTCATAATAGAAAAGCAGCAGTCCAAACACACAAGTATTGCTACCAGGCGGCCACAATTATCAACTTATGACTATAGTGGCCCACTCCTAAAAGCCTGGAGGACCATACTGACAAAGGCTAACGTGGCTCAAGGAACTCTCCACCTAGCCTGAATGAAGACAGACCCCTGACCAAAAGACGCCCAGGACTGGTCAGGAAACTGATGGAGCCAAGTGTTTGTTATTTTTTCTATAGATCTGTAACTTTTCTGCTTTCAAAAAGAACGAATGTGTGTATAAATAGTTCCTTTGCAAAAACCTGTGTGTTCCTTACTTTAATTGAAACATGTCCCTGAAGGACAGAGTGATGAATCACAGAGTGACGCAAGAACAAGATGCAAGCCCACATTTAAAATGGTCATTTTGAAGTTGCTGGAACATTTTAAAATATGTATTATTTTAAATAGATGAAAGAAGTTTTGGAATTTGATGTGGAGTGTTTGTTTATTCTCCATTAAATTAAATACTAGACTATTTACATCTTGCTAATATGTTACAGGTAAAACAAAAGAGCACTGAAGTGGTCTCAATTCATTATAATAATATATGCTCTTGCCATGAGAGTTTATTGGTATTCTTACATCCCTGATCTTAAACTCCTAAGCATTTAATTTCTTAACACTTTCTACATATACATCAGTGCTGTTCTTTAACTCAGAAGAGATAACTCACAAGTAACTCTCCCTGATTTTCTGCTCACTAGTGCTAAACGTGCTGTTTTTGCAGTGCTTCTAGTTCCTACTGGCCTGCAGAGCATGCTTTTTATGAACTATATTCATTAAAATAAATGGGGCTTTACCTCATAAATAAGAGGGACTGCTTTAGTGCTCTTTAGCCAAGAATATCACCCTGAGGTACAACAAACAAAAATAGCCTGGACTGTTGGCTCCTTAGACAACCACATTACACAAAAAGTTTCAGAATTCCTTGAAACCTAAAAAAATTGTAAGACCAGTGGCATTGGCAAGGATGGTTCAGTCTTTAGGGTGCTAGCCTGGGACTTGGGAAACCTGGGTTCAGGTCCCACCTCGCCCACAAATTTTCTGTGTGACCTTGGGCAAGTCAGTGTGACCTTGGGCAAGTCAGTGTGCCTTAGTTCTCCATCTGAAAATTGGAGATAATAGTACTGCCTGCCTTACAGGGATTTTCAAATATATTAGTGATACGGAATGCTCAGTACTACAGTAAGTACACAAAATAGAAACAGAGTTACGAGGAACTGAAGGCTCAGGATATTGGTAATGAGAACACTGAAACACTAACCATTTTAAACCACGTATTCAAATCTAGCCCAGTTTGGTAGTAACCAAAAGTCACTGCTGTCTGATGGCCTATGCAAAGTGAGTTTGCAGTCTCAGTCCTATTGTTAAAGTAAACCGTTTCCACAATATAATTGTTGTTGACAAGCATTCCACTTGCCCAGAAGAGAAACTAACATCCAAACGGACATGAGCGCTTAACTATACTCAGGCCTAATAATGGTCTCTCTAAGTCATGGTTGAGGAAAACAGGAAGAAGTTTACAATACCCTCCCTCATCAACTGTCTTGTATCTGCCCTGAAGATAAAAAATTTCAGACTACAGGTCTGGCAATTTACCATCTTTATTTTAGGGAGTGCTGGTAGCAACCCCTATATGAAGGCTAACACTTTTCAAAGATTCTTGTGATCTTTTTTGTGAAGTTCTAAGAACAGGTTCCATTGTATGAGGCTGGCGAGGAGAAAGAAAATACTCTTCTCTAACCCAAAGGCTTTGTCCCAGGATATTTTGTTCAGATTTAGCCAAATTATAAACTGCTAAAAATTACCATTTCACTTCTCTCTTCCATTGCTCAGGAAAACTGACAGAATTAAGGTTGTACTATCATAAATTCTGCATTTTCTAACTTCTGAGTCCTTGACTTTGCAACCTAAAAGGATGTTTTAACAGTTGGGGGGGAAGGGAGGGGATTTGATGTTGGGTTTTTTTTGTAATTATGAGGACATTACAATTTACTTGGAAGTTTTGCACTCAAAAGTGACTGAAAATGGCATCAGTCATGTACCAAACATGCTCATTTTACAAGTAAGACAATGTTTCTTCTGTCAGCCCCACGAACTCAACCTGTTCTGCAAGCCAAACTATCCCCCGTCACACCTATGTAACCGATATTAATTTTGTGTAACCCCACTGCCATCAATGTTGCACAGATGTAAGTGATTAGAATGCTATAAACCCGTGGTTTTAAACATGAGGTCCACAGACTATGTCTCTGGGGTCCACAAAAGGTTGCCGTTACCACAGAACAGTGGTTTTCGACCTGTGGTCTGCAGACCCTTGGAGGTCCACAGATTGTCTTAAATTTCCAAAGGGGTCTGCACTTCCATTCAAAATGTTTAGGGGTCCGCAAATGAAAAAAGGTTAAAAGACACTGTTATAAACAATTATGTTGATGCACAAGAATGAACAGAATCTAGCTCTCACCTATATTGGGTCTGTAGTGCTATAAGGAATAAAAAGTTTTAAAATCATATTTTGGTAACTAAAAATAAGCAGGTGTGTCTCTGAATAGATACAAAGAGCAAAACTGTTGAGTAAGATGCCATTTTTACAGCTACTTATCAGAAAAGAAACATACTTTAAGGATGAGGGTAGAAAGAAAATATTAGGGCCCTGTCTACGCACAAAAGTTGCACTTGCTTAACTAAAACTGACTTTTAAATTGATTTAAACTAGTGCAACTTGTGTTTAGACAAGGAATCTGCCCCCAATCTTAAATCGAATTCTATGCAGGTATACCCCTGTGCAAAACTCCACTGAAGTTAATGGGGCTCCTCCACTCGCACAGAACTCATGGCAAGACCAAGGCCTTGGTAACAAGTTATACATCAGATTTCAAGCGTACCTATGAAAAACATCGCCACAATACATTTGCATGTGTTAGTTTGTTCCTGATTATTATTAGCACTTTTTAAAAAAGTCTTCATTTTTGTAAACTTTCCTAATGTCATGTTTCTCAAAATATTGCAGAACTGCAACCACTTGGGGAAAATATAAATCAGAATGTTTTACTAAATAGGAAAGGCACAATGAAGCCATGACAATCTACCATCTCAAAGCCTAAGCAGACATTTAATTTGAGGTTCATTGCACAGTTTGAACGACCATAGCCTCCAGGATCTTGTACCCCCAGGGTCTCAGTGGGCAATAACTTGTAAAAGACTACAAACTTCACTATTCTATCTTTTCAAAACGTTAATCTATTAATAGAGAATAATGATTAAGCATTGCACTTTAAAAGTTATGCTATTTTTGAGCTATAAAAACAGGCAAAGCACACAAATACTGATAAATTTATTTTAAAATTCCCTTTCAAACCAAGACCGTATATCAAGTTTCACCCTACAGCAAATTTTAATGAGATTTATAAAAAAGGAGCTTACCATAGTAAAGTTAATAGAGAACTTCCTCTAAATATAGAAGCAAAGACTGTGATTTATAGTAAACAGAAACAATAAAGATAAACATTTTAACATACCTACATTATCAAGCGACGCACCATCCACAGGAAATTACGTTAAAGTAATTTACTCTGAAGTTTTTTTCCCCTTTACAATTCAATAAAAAGTTTTAAAAATCATCCTTTTAAATAAAAATCATTTAACTCTCTAGAGAGCCTGTACATTAATCACACTTAACATGGACATTTCCTTCATAAATCTGAAGGCCCTCTTCTGAATGCAGCTGTTTGAAAATATATCATAAACAGTAAAAAGAACAGGAGTACTTGTGGCACCTTAGAGACTAACAAATTTATTAGAGCATAAGCTTTCGTGGGCGACAGCCCACTTCATCAGATGCATAGAATGGAACATACAGTAAGAAGATAGATAGATAGATAGATAGATAGATACACACACACACACACATTCAGAGAAGGTGGAAGTTGCCATACAAACTGTAAGAGGCTAATTAAGATGAGCTATTATCAGCAGGAGAAAAAAAAAACAACTTTTGTAGTGATAATCAAGATGGCCCATTTAGAAACTGACAGGTTTCAGAGTAGCAGCCGTGTTAGTCTGTATTCGCAAAAAGAAAAGGAGTACTTGTGTAGCTCACGAAAGCTTATGCTCAAATTTGTTAGTCTCTAAGGAGCCACAAGTACTCCTTTTCATTTAGAAACTGCAGAGCTTAAATTAATATGCAAACTAGATACCATTAACCTGGGTTTGAACAGAGACTGGGAGTGGCTGGGTCATTACACATATTGAATCTATTTCCCTATGTTAAGTATCCTCACACCTTCTTGTCAACTGTCTAAATGGGCCATCTTGATCATCACAACAAAAGTTTTTTTTCCTCCTGCTGATAATAGCTCATCTTAATTAATTAGCCTCTTACAGTTTGTATGGCAACTTCCACCTTCTCTGTATGTATATATATAATCTTCTTACTATATGTTCCATTCTATGCATCCGACGAAGTGGGCTGTAGCCCACGAAAGCTTATGCCCGAATAAATTTGTTAGTCTCTAAAGTGCCACAAGCACTCCTGTTCTTTTTGTGGATACAGACTAACACGACTGCTACTCTGAAACCTATCATAAACAGTATATAAATGCCACTCAAACATTCTTCCCTTTCAGAATATCCACAATTTAGAGTATACAGTGTTCAAAACCCAACACTTAAACTGACTAATTTGAAAATCTGTTGCAGTCACATACTGCAGTATTAGGGTCTGATTTATGATCCCTTGTATAATCGTAAAATTCATTGAGTATAATGCACAAATGCCAGAGCAGACCTTTAAAGGTGAACTGAAAGGCTTTATACAGTACTTGCCAACACCGAAGACCGAAGTTCAAAGTTCTGTTGTCTTTCAAGAGCACATGACATCACCAATAGCTTAAGTAATGCAAGGTGCTGCAATCTGCTTGCTTTGCCGTGTGTGTGTTCACATGGCCATCAACTAATACAGGAAAATATACAGAATTCTGACCTCAGGTCAGACAGACAAAAGGAGGAAATGGTCAGCTATTGTTTTAAAATGTACTTGCCTACATATATTTTGCACCAGTTTTACTCCATGGAAATATGTAGTATTGTAAATGTTTGATATAATTCCAGATATAGAAAAACAAAGTGAGCTAGATTCTGCAGTTTTGACACTAAACAATTTTTTTACTGGGGAAATGAAGTAACTTGAAATTCAATATTCAATTCTCAGCACTGTGATGAATGCTGTGATACCACCACAGACATACACCCTCTCCCCTACCTACACTATCACTCACAAGAAAACAAAGTGCATGCATCCAGGGTTAATTGTACTTATCTAGCTCTTTATATGATAAAAGCACTTTAGTAATATTAACCAGTCCTCACAACATCATAGTGAGATGGTTAAGAATCCCCATTTTATAGATAATGGTAATCAGGCACACAGTTGAAATGACTTGCCCAAAGCCATACAGAAAATCAATGCACAGTCTGGATTAGAATTCAGGAGTTACTACAGATAAGGCACTATAAAAGAGCAAATTATGTATCAGTGCTATTTTGGCAGTGCTGTTTTACACTAACACTTCTAAAATGTTGACAGTATATTACTAGGTAAATTTCAATAAAGTATGAAATGCCCCAAATCACTGAATTAAAAGCTCTTCTGCCACTGAGAAGTGTGTGCTAATGGAATGACAGTTCAGGTAAACCTGTGCTATTACCTGAAAATATGATTACCCAGTGTTGTTTGTGTGGCATGTATTCTACTGATTGTGTTGTAATATAGTATGTGCTGGGGAGATCATTTGGCTGCACCCAGTTAAGACCCTCACTGAAATATACAAGTGAACATTTCTTTAAAGATAAAAGTTGCATGTATGCCTCAGAAGTTTACAATCTGAGAATCACAGAATATTGCTTGAAAGGGGTCACTGTACAAGACGTTGACATGTCTTTACCTTTGTTACTAAGAAACCTTAACTTAGTAGCACTAAAAGACAGAAGTTTAACTTAGATCAGGTTATGTTTTCATTTAGATATTTGACAATCAGAACTGACTAATTTTCACTTTTGTTTGTAGCCACCTTCTCACTTATCCGAATCTCTCTTTCTGGTCCTAATTTTTTTAGCAAATTCAAAAAAGAAAACCACTATAATACAAAGTGTGGACAATAAATCTCTAAATTTTGGGCCTGAACTACATGATAGTGTTGCTCTAAATTTTAAGATTGATTGCTACTGTCCACTAGCTCAAGTTAAAGAGAACTGATGCAGTCCCTTTTAGTGATGGATAAGAACATTAGTTTACATCCAGATTAATTCAATTATCTTATTTATACAATTAGTTCAGTTTCCACATCAAGAGATCAGCATAAAATAGGTTGCAAAACTAGAATTACTTTGACTTATCTATTAAATGTATTCTCTAAATTTGTTTTATAATTAACTAAACCACTTCCTTATAAAGATCCGTATTACTCCCAAATGACTGTATAGTAATGTATAGATCTTAGAAGGTACTCCTTCACTATTTCTTTGGACAAGTGCTTCATTAAGAGGATTGTAAGTCAAATTCCTCAAACCTTCAGCTCATTAGACCCAGTTTAAAAGATTTAGGGGTGAGAAGAGGCTCCACCAAGCCTTTGGTCTCCAGCAACAGAGCCAGCCTCATTGCTCTATTTGTCTGCTTATCCCATGACCCTTCCCATACTTTCTTCCATGTTGAACCCAATGTACAGAATGTCTTTCATGAGCTGCTAGTCCACGAAGTCATGACCCTCATTTAAAACCTTCCTGAGCCCCCACTTCTAAGATAAAGAGAAGAAACTAGTTAAGTCTACTTCATTGTTTAGCTTATAAGTGAACTGCTCATGGGAAGAAAGAGATAAGTACACTCAAACTGGGAATATGGTAGAGAGGACTGGATTGTGGAAGGAGGTTGTGGGAAGAGTAGTTTAGCATATTTATCTTTAAATAAAAGACAAAGTAATTCATAAGATGTTTGCCTATTATGCAAAGGAACGGTTTCTCCCACCTTGTTTTTGTATTTTTAATCTGTACACTGTTCTAAGAAGGGACTCTCTTCCTCTGTGTTTGATGAGTGGTTATTATATTTTGTCCATTACTACGAACAGTAATAATACATCACTGCAAACTAGACAGTGCTAAGTTAAACTGTAGAGGAGTGGGGAGAAATGGAAGAGTAAAGCAGAGGCACTCTGGCTTTGGGTTGCTGGGACCATAGGGAGGAAGGGCAGAGTGATGGAAAGGATGAAGTGAGCTGTAGCTCACGAAAGCTTATGCTCTAATAAATGTGTTAGTCTCTAAGGTGCCACAAGTCCTCCTTTTCTTTTTGCGAAAACTCCTCTGTCTTCCTCCCCGGGCAGGTAAGAGAATGGAGACGTTTGGTCTCACAGGAATTGCCATATGGGATCAGATCATTGGCCCAGCTAGATAGGATCCTGTCTTCCACAGAAGCCCACGTGATCGGGATCCCTGGGGGAGCGGGTGATGGCAGGGGGCAGAGGTTCCCCAGCCTTTGGCTTCACTGAGACCCCCTGAGACAGGGCTTAGCAGCTTTCCCCCACACCCAAGCCCTCTGGCTCCCAGACACGCTGCGGCCCTGCCGACCTTCGCCATGCCCAACTCGGCCCCAGTCCCGCAACACAGACACAAAGCACGAGCCAACGAGGCCGGGCTCACAAAGGGGCAGCCCCGGAGGCGGAGCGGCGCCTCCACCGTGCCCCCAGGGCCCACACATGGCCTCAAAACAAACCCCTCCGTCCGCAGCCAGCAGCCAAGCTCCCAGCTGCCTCCGCCTGGTGACAGAGGCGAGCTCGCCTTCCCCAGCCGCACGGACCCCCGGACCCGAGCTCGCCACAGGCTCGCTGTCCCCAGCCACGGAGACTCGGGCCCGGCGCTGTAAGGGGGACGCCGGCCCGTCCTTCAGCGCCGCGCCCGCGGCTCCCCTTGCCCCTCGCAGCTGGAGCCCGGGGCCCGGCTACTCCCGGGAAGAGGAAGCCGGGCGCCGAGGCTGCGCTTAGGCCGCGGCGGGGCCTTGTCCCGAGTCTTCTCTGCAGCCGCAGCGACTCTCCCGCCCCTGGGGCTCGGACGGGGCCTCCCCCGGGCGCGGCGCCCACCAGCCCTCCGCGGGGGCCGCCCGGGCGGGGACTGAGGGGGGAGGCCGCCGCCGCCGCCGCCGCCGCCGCGAGAGATCCCTGCCCCTCAGGGGCCGCCCGGTCTCCCTCCCCGCTCACCTCTGGGCGCTGGGCGGGACCACGCTGCAAGCGGCCTGGCTCCCCCTTACCGTCCCGGCTGCGGGGCGACTCGCTGCGAGGCTCTCGCCGACACGGCTGGGGCCCGGCCCGACAAACCAACCGCTCGCTCCTTCCCTCCCTCCCGCCCGCCCGCCGGCCGAGGAGACACCGCCACGCACGGGAGCGCGCCGGCCTGCCGCGATGCACAGTCCGCCAGCGACGCGCGCTCCCAGTTCCCGACGCGAGCGGCGGCGGAGGCGCGCACCCGGTAGCGGCCTCCGCGCACGCGCACGCGCACCCAGCCCGCCGGCTTCTCATAGGCCCCGGGAGCCCGCTGGTGACCTCATCGCGGGCCGGCGATCGCCGCGGGCCCGTCAGCCACGGGCACCTTGTCACTCCAGCGGCTCCCCAATACCCGGGCCCGCCAGCACCGCAGGCAGCCCCCCCGGCACTCCGAACCTCGTGTCCCCAACTGCCCCCGCCCCCCAAAACAGGGGTCCCAGAGCTCTGCCGAGTGCGCGCCTGGGACCGCAGCAGGTCCCTCCAATTCCCGGGGGGTCCCTCCTGTGCTGTTTTTTAGCCCCTGAGGCAGTGGAGCCGTGTCACCTATTCTGCATCTGCCCAGCTCGCTCAGGGTCATGTCAGTTCCCACGCGGGGCTGAAAAGTAGTTTCTGCCCCTCGGTGTCCCGACACCATGGCTGTTCTGTGTCCCAGTCGTCGGGTTCTTATCACATCCACGTGGCCCATTACTAGTTTGCCTCAAAAAGTGCTGAGCCTTCTGTGCTGATGTTCACAGAGAGTCGCACATGAGTTCCGGTCACTAGCCCTGTCCCCCTTGCAGGCTCTGCACTTGTTCTGCACCTCTTATTGTCTCACTTTCATTCTTTACTTGTTTTCTGTGATCAGATACGTCTCCACAGCAAATGAAGCTGTGATTGTCATGCAGGCTACATACCTACCCTGAATATAGCCCTGGCAGGCTTGTACTGCTGCAGCTAGCCTGAGCTGAAGCTCGTCCCACCGCATCTTCACTTCTATTATTACCTGTATTAGCTAGATTAAAGCTAGCACAGATATACCTACCCACATTATAATTACACCTTCATTTACTGGATACACTTACCCTTGGTTTTCAATTCTATTAAGGCAAAAATTCATAACATTCACGAGTTGTAAACATATTAGTTGCTCTAAATTGCTAATTATATGATAGCACTCCTAAGTGTGATGTCGGAAATCCATTAAGAGATCCCTGTGCCAAAGGTCTTCATCCTGCAATAGATCTGCACAAGCAAATTTTTACGTGGGGGTCTGCATGAATCTGAGACCACAGATCAGGGCCCAAATTAAGGACTTTACAAAGGGAAAGGACATAGGCCCTACATTAATGCCTTAACTTATGCACAAAAAAGGTTGTACTGTTTTATTTAAATCCGTTTTGAAATCGATATAGTTAAATCAATGCAATCCACTTGTATGGACTTAAGTTAAACCAATATAAGCCATGCTCAAAATGATTTAAGAGTATAACACGAAGAGTTGCATTGACTTAACTACATCAGTTTCTAAACCAATTTAACTACACAAATGTAACTGTAAGTAAAGAGCATCATATAATCTAAACCAATTTTATGGTGTTCCCACATTTTAGTTTTAAATATGCAAAAAAAAATATTTTATAATTGCATATAACTGCACACAGAAATTGTCATGGGGATAGTGCCAATCCATGGCATTGTTGAATACAAAGGGCCCTACTTAAGAAATACCTGTCCATTACTGAATGTGTGACTCCATTAAAAAAAAAATCTTTAACTCTTATAGAACTACATCCAACCATTTATGTTAAAAGAACATTATTTTGGTTGTAAAATCAAGCACTTGAAAATTAAGAAATGCAAGAATTAAAATTGCCCATGCAACCCCTTAATGCAGCCCCCTCTATGCAACATGATACAAACAACATGATACATGTCTGTAATTACATGATCACATACTATTTTTCCATAGGACCCTTGTCTCATTCATTGAAACAGTGAAATGGTCTTTAAACAGAATGCTGTTTAATACATGAATTATTTTTTTCTCGTGCTTTTTCATTTATAGTAATCTTTGGTGTTACTTGTAACAACAGTAGATAAATTTTCAGACAGAAATGTGATTTTTAACTCGATGACAAAATAGAAAAAAAGGAAGAGAAAAAGTAGCTCAAGCCAAACAATTTATAGTACATGTATTAGCATTATCTCCACCTGCATCTAAACATAGTCACACCTTTCTTTTCCATTTTGCTGCCTTAGGTCCCAATCCTGCAAACAAGCATGTGAGTATCTTTATACATCAGAGTAGCCCCTTTTGGCTCAATGGAACTACTCATATGTTTAAAGTTATGCTTGTATTTAAATGCTTGCAGGACAGGGGTCTTAGTGTCTAGTCTTTCTCTAATTTAAGTCAATGGTAAAATTCCTACTGATTTCATCTGGAACAGGCCTTCAACAGTACCTTTCTATGGGCCTAATTTTGCATGTATGCACAAGCTTAATTTATTTTACTTGACTTCAAACAACTACTCACATAAGCAAAGTCAAAACTGTGCATGAGCACTGGCAGGATCAGGGCTTACATGATTATGGAAAAAATGCCACAGTTTCTCATATTATGCCAGCTTTCTCATCAGTGAATACAAGTTTACATAATCCACTTTAGGCCCCAGTCCGGCAAAGCACTTAAGCACATGCATAACAATTTTCACCATCTGAGTAAACCTAATGAAGTCAGTGTAACTATTCACATGCTTAAAGTCACATGTGTTTAAACCCTTTGACGGATCAGGACCCAGTTCTCCATGTTGGCCGAAGTCTTTCAGAAGTTTGGAAGAGGAGAACCATGTATATTTTTTATTTTAATACAATTTGTATATGTATATTTGTAATGATGTTTCTTGATTTACCACTTAATGACTGGACAATTTTCTGTTGTCTATTTTAATTTGTTAGCCAGATGGTTTTCAATAGCCTACTTGTTCCTTTCAGTGGCCAGAAAGCACTTATTTTTCTATGCGGCTATTATGTCAGATCTGCTAAACCTCACCCTTACACATTCACATTTGGGATTAAGTTGAAGGTAGCTTTTAGTGATGCAGGATTTTGCAATCAGTTTCAATATCACAATTTTTGAGTCCTGCCCTGTGTAAACAAGGCTACTTAAAGATGTATAATAGAAAAATAAACTTCTCTGAAGTATGAATGTTTTGCACACACCATTCTCTCTCCAAATCTTCTATTTATATGGTGGCCATGAAATCTTTCCATGTAAACAGTGTGGTACACTGGATACCCATCCATAGTTAAGGTTGCAACTAGCTTCCATTCTAAGGCCTATTTTAGTACCCTCATAACTTTGGCATGGAATATTCTTCTGGCCTAAAAAATACCATATTTAATCTAACGACTACAGTGAGAGAATTTCTGTAATGTTTGTAGGAAATTCATGAGACTTTTTGAGTTACTCTGTTCTGAAAATATGACTTTTGTCTGAACCATTTTTTGTCTCTATCTTAAAAATGACTTGTTATTGTCCAACCAAGTTTTCCATATAGTTAAATCTCCTTGAAAATGTACATCAGCTATACTTGAAGAAAATAGGTTGCGATTAAGGAAAATTATTATTTTTGTTGTGGATAGTTGTGGGACATGTTGTGCATCAACATGATGTGCGAAGATTTTGGGGATTTTTTTTCATTGATTTTGACGTGGAGTAGAGTCAATCACTGTATGTATAGGTTTCAGAGAAGCAGCCGTGTTAGTCTGTATTCACAAAAAAGAAAAGGAGTACTTGTGGCACCTTAGAGACTAACAAACTTATTTGAGCATAAGCTTTCGTGAGCTACAGGTGCATCCGAAGAAGTGAGCTGTAGCTCACGAAAGCTTATGCTCAAATAAATTTGTTAGTCTCTAAGGTGCCACAAGTACTCCTTTTCTTTTTTACTGTATGTATAAACACAGTGTGCTCTATTGGTTGGCTGAAGTTTAGAAAGATTGTAAGGAGCCTTCTATAGGTGATAACTAAAAGAGATCTTCCTTTAGTTCCAATGGTAGAAGCTGGTATTTCTGGAAATCAAGGACCAAAATTCTAGTCCCAGCTTCAGAGGTCTATATGGCTTATTATTGGGAGGAGGTAGCATTTCCATAGTTAAGCTTCTGATCCTGCAAACACTTATTGCTTAAGCATATGCATAATGTTTGCAAGATCAGGGCCCAGGTTTGAGATCACATTCTTGTTATAATGCTGATTAGGATCCCGTTTAAAGAAAGAAGGAAAAATCATCATTGTTTCACAGCAACCTTATCCCTGATCTATGGATTGTTGATATTTTTATACTACTTTTTTTTTTTTGCATTATGTTATCTAAATATTTACTTTTAAGGGAATATCAGTTAATATGTTTTGTGACAGTGAGTAAGAATTTTTGGTAATTTTTTTAGTAATTGCTGTTTCATGAGAGTAATTTTATATATATTGTTTAGTAGGGAAAGTGTATAATACAATCCATTTTTGTTAATATTATATATGTATGTGGACTTGCAGTTTAAAGTGATCTATATATGTATCATTCGTGGGTAAATATCATTTTCATAAGGGCTTCTGTTTTTATATTTAGAGATTATGTTTACTGATAAAAATAATATTTATTTTGGGTCAGAGTTAAAGTTATTGTGTTATGAAGAAAGAAAAGGAGTACTTGTGGCACCTTAGAGACTAACAAATTTATTAGAGCATAAGCTTTCGTGAGCTACAGCTCACTTCATCGGATGCATCCGATGAAGTGAGCTGTAGCTCACGAAAGCTTATGCTCTAATAAATTTGTTAGTCTCTAAGGTGCCACAAGTACTCCTTTTCTTTTTGTGAATACAGACTAACACGGCTGCTACTCTGAAACCTGTGTTATGAAGAAAATTACACGCCTTATACCTAGTTTCACTGATCATAGTTTTTTAGTCTTGTCCAAAAATATGATGATTTGTATTTATTAGTTCTTTTAGTTTAAGTATCTCCAAACACCTTAAAATACCTTATGATAATTAATCAGTTCAGTAAACCTAAGACTAGATACATTTTATTGTTTCCATTTTACAAATGGAAAGTAAGGCACAGAGAAGCAAATTAATTTATCCAAGGTCATGCAGAATGTCATGCTGAGAATAGACCCTCATTTTTTCTCTAATCTTTAGACAACATTCCCTTCCTTACAGATATTATTATTTTGTATTTAATTAGCTAAAAAAACAAAAAGATTCTAATTAATTTTTATTTAGTTATTGCTAAAACACTCAACAAGGCTCATTCACGCTGTAAAAATGTAAATGCATGTGATTTTAAAAAATGAGGAGTAATATTTTGAAAGTCTCAATGAAACACATTGTAAGACCTTCATTACAAGAGTCAAATATTTTCAAAACTGGCATAAATTAAGCACAAATGAATTAATCTTTTCTCAACAGTGAGTAAAACTTGGCAGGTCTGCCTTGAGATTTCTCACTGAGGCTGAGAAGTATGGTAGCCAGTGGGTGGAGAGATCGATGCTCAGATTTTGTAGCTGAATCCAGCTGGTAGGGCAGAAGTCCAGCATCCTTTCTCAACATTCTTACAAGGTTTGATACTGCCAGATTCTGTGCACTCTAGTCCCAACCAAGCAAAGCACATGGGCACATGCTCAATTTTAAATTTATGAGTAGTACCATTGAAGCTAATGGGATTGCTCACATGCTTACATTTAATTACTTGCTTAAGAGTGTGATTTTCAAAAGACCCTAAAGGAATTGAGTGCTTAACTCCCTTAGGCACTTCTGAAAATCCCATCCTAAGTGTTTTGCTATATTGGGACCAGAATGCTCAGCACCTAAAAGATCAAGTTCAGAATGACACACAATTTATGTATGCTTTCTTTGAGAAGGATATGAGTAAGTGGAATTTTGGAAGGTAATACAATACACCAATTGAAGAAAGAGCCATTCTGTCAGTGGCATGATAGGTACATTGGAGGTGAGGTAGTATCTTTTCTATGGAATAAAACAATTTAAATGTTGAATTTTGGAAGCATATTTTATAGAGTTGGACAAAGCAACTCTATAAAATATGGACAAAGAATGCAATGCAAAATAGGCAATAAGAGGGTGATAACACTAAATTACTTGGCCTTAATTACATCTACTGTAATTCTGAATATGTTGTTTTTAAACATTTTGCAAGAAAAAATACTAGACTCTATGGGATATTTAAGCTATTTCTGCAAAGTGATACATTATTTACAATAAATACAAGCCCCAATCTTTTTCATTTTATTTGTGTTTTGATTTAGCCAATGATCATCCTCCCGATAAATAGCAAATATTGGTTAAACCACATATGGTTTTTGCAATTCACATCTCACAGTATCATGGAAAGAAAGACAATAGCAACTGTGAGTGCAAACATCCAAGAGTGTTCTTAGGGTTTTGGGGTACAGTAATAGTGTAAATTTGTTACTGGTTTCTCATTGCTAGTAAGACTACTTTGTTTCATTCACGCTCCTCAGTGCATTTTCTATCTGTGTTATTTAGGAACTTGGAAAGCAAAGAAGCTGACAGTATCATAATGTTTAAATGTGTTAATAAAAGAGCCATCTTACTTTTTCACATGTAAACACTGATCGTTATTTCTTAGATGTGGCAGTTTAATTTACATAGTAGCATGATATTCTGAGCAAACAATATAAAATATCACAAGAAAGGAATTTAGGGATAGGCTAAAGATCTCCATATAAGGGGCTGTTGGACTAAACCTACTTTCTACACATTTTTACAGATTTCCTGAAAAATGTAAGCTTTAAGACCCCAAATCTGCAAAGACTTAGACATGTGCAGTGTTACCAACTCATGATTTTATCGTGAGTCTTACATATTTGATGCTTTTCTAAGGTGCTTTTCTGACACAGATGATTACTTGAGAATCTCAGTTTTCATTTTAAATAGGGGTTACAGAGAAAAGCTTGAAAATGTGAATCATAAAGTTTCAAAAGCACAAAGACAAATACCCCACACACACACATTTATTATTTTAAATGTCTCATGATTTTTAAGCCAATCTTGTGATTTCTGGAGTCTGAGTCATCATATTGGATTATTTGGGATTGATAATCCTGATGTGCCAGTTGACTTCAGTGGGATTACTCACAGTAAATGAAGTTAAGTATGTGTGTAAATGTTTACAGAATCAGAGCCTAACTAGCAACCAGCCACACAGGAAGCATTTGCTTTCTAGTTATAGTGTAGCTGGATGAGGAAATCTGCAGTGGCAAGTCTTCGATCATCATTTAAAAGGTCACAACTTGAAAAATCACATTGTCATGTGAACGTTTTGTACTTACAGTTGTCCTAAGTAATCCCTAAATTTACTATAAATAAAAGAGATTGGTGATTATTTTAAAATTCTCTTTTCTGTTTTATTTTTAACTTTGTGCACTTGACAGTACTTTATGTATAATTATTTTAAATATTTAGTTTATGATTTGTGCCCTTCCTCGAGCCCTGCAAGAGGATGTTTACTAGTAACAGCAACAACATAGCTGAAACAGAGAGAGAATAGGCAGAAGACAGGCATTGTACAAAGAGAAAAGGGAAATACAAGAATGTTTAGTGTTGCTCTGTGCCTGCCCGAAGCACCCTTCAAAACAACAAAAAGGGAGCCACACAAAATATTATTTACTGACTAAAAAAATTCAGACACTATTGAAAAAGTGTTCTGTCAGAAAACCGGTTTGTTTGGTTTTTCCTAATTCATCAATTAAAAAAAATTAAGTTCACACTGATCTTTTAATAACTGCTGATTACTTTGGCAATAATTCCTTTTATCAGAAACATAAAAGTATATTTTTTAATATGGATTTTTAGAATTTCATAGGAACCACTCTTCAGGGTGGTTGCCTTGATCCTGCAAATACTTATGCACGTGTGTAAATGTTACGCACATGCATAGGCCCATTGAAGTCAATGGAACTACTTATGTTTATGAAGTTAAGTACGTACATATGTGTTTGCAGAATCAGGGCCAAGATGCAATGTTGGTTAGCTCTTTGGGAGCAATGTGTAATTAGTGTACCTCTCACCTTTTCTCAACCATCTCATAGTTCCTGTTCATTCCCTCTTTGATGCTTGGCCCTTGGATCTTGAGTTCTTCTAGCTGTCTTACTATGTAGAAATTTCAGGATTAGGCTGTTCTCATGGGGGTTTTTTATGTGTCTTTGACACTTAGAAAAAAATTTGGATGTGGTAAGGTTTCTAACAATCATGTTTATTTTCAACCTTATGCTGGTATCTGACTCATTGTGAGTTCATGGAGCTCAGTGGAAATGTTTAAGTGTGTCATGCTCTATAGGCAACTATTGTCTTTCTTTTTTTTAGCAGGGGAGGGAAGCAAATGGGTGTCTGCTATTATATGGCTGAAGTAGCCCTGGTAAATTCCTGTTATTAAATTTCTTTATTTAAGCATTAGCACTCAATAGCCAATAAAATATATTTCCTTGCACCATAGCAAGGCTCAGCCCTTATTTTAACCCAATGTAGATTTTATAATATAATATTCTAAAGTCAATGTGATGGGTTTACAAACCCCACACTGGGCAACATGGAGTTACTGAGCTAATGTGGATGCAATCATCCCTGCTTCCCTACACCTGTAAGAGATGTCAGACTTGGAGGGGAAAGCTTAAAAGGGGAGAACATAATACAGTTGCATTGACCAGAGGAGATTTTTACTCCTCAGTGTGTAGAGAAGGGCAGATTGAAGGCAAGTGCTTCTTGGGTAACTGCTGTATTTTAGCCCCTCCTGGAAATGTGGGTGGGTGAGCAGGCTGGCTGGCCTAGTGTTGAACCACTATTGTAAGACTATTATTCTATATGAACTGCGAGCCTAGTTGGGGCCACAACTTACTAGAAGCCCTCTGAAGAATGAGAGTCCTACCATGCTGGGGAGACAGTTCATTTGTGTCTGTTGATAATCCCAGAAGGACTGTACTATCTGAGGCTCAGTTGGAAGGCTCAGACTCTTATGACTGGTGTGGTGGAATGCCTGGATGTCACAGATTTGATGTGGGTGCATGGAAAGATCCCATCCCTACCCTTAAGGGATGCCCTGGGAGTGGAACATGGTAACATCACTCAAAATTACATCTGTAGCGATGATGGTTATAGTTCTGAATTCTTGCACAAATCTGTTCTGGAATCTTATGCGTGTAGTCTCCTTAGGGCACACAATTTCCATGAATACTAATATTGGCAGTGTACCTCCTTGATGGATTTATAGATATAGTATAAAGATAGGAGGGAAATGCATCCTTTAGATTGTAAACCTTTCCATGGTAGGAATTGTATCTTCTATATTTGTACAGTGCCCAGCACAATGCTGCTAACATCTCAACTAGGACCTTTAGGCATATACCATAATATACATTCCTAATAAATAGAATAACAAAGTAGTAAATCAGTTGAAAAACTTAAAACAATGCACTAGTAATGAATGAAATTACTCATGCCACAAAGTTCTAATGTAGCAGGATCAAGTGAGGGAGACTGACTCCTTTCTACACTGAAAGAAGGGAGAGACTGAAAGTAGCACACTCTACTAGTAACACACAATCTGAGATCCCTGCAGGTACTATGTTTCTCTCTGGCAACAGTAGAATACCAGGAAAGGCTCTAACAGCCTGCATCTGTCTCCAGCAACAGCAGTTGCCTTGGCGGGGTGCTGATGGATTGGGCTCTACCTTTTGGCAGAAGAAATTATGGAGGCAGATACAGTTGGCAGTCCACTCATTTCCCCCTCCCCATCACCCACCCTTGTCAGACATATCATATGCTTCAGGAGTAACTTTTGTATCTATTGCCAGAGACTAACTTTCTTTTCTTATTTAGGAGACAGCAGGCCAGATTCTTATGTGATTTACACCTACGTAAATCTAGATTAACTCCAATAGAGTTATTCTAATTACACTGGTGTAACTGAGGTCAGAATCTGTCCCAGGATCTCTCTGGTCAGATTCTCAGTTGGTGTAAATCAGCATAACTCCATTGACTTAAATGGCGTTAGCTTAGTTTACACTGCTGAGGATCTAGCCCCTTGTTTTTAACTTAACTGATATTAACAGTATTTAGTAGGACTGATGCCAACGCTTTTACTGCATTTTTTTGTTTCAATGTTCTCTACAATGATTAATTTAAATAACTAAAGTTTCTCTTGAAAAAAAGAAAAAGACATGGTTGGAGGAAGAAATCTTTAGATGAGTGACTGTATATGTTCTGTAGTGTGAACATAACAAAGACTCCACCATGCTATCTCATAAAAGTACCAAAAATGAATGTCAGACTAGTTTTGAAATGAAATCCAAGGAAATCTTTTAGAGGATTACTTAAAGATGTGATCATAACATTGTGTTGGAAAATAACATTACTACAAAGTAGCATTACATTTCACTGTACAAGTATATAGCCATTTTTTTCATAGTACCTTTAAAAAACAGATTCATACAGTAATTATGTTAGACTTCCTTTGTACACATTCCAACAGTGCAGAAGACATCCAGGTATAATGTGTGATCATTTATGTTGTTTAAGGTAAATATTAACAAATCCATGTGTTGAGAGGTTAATTTTTATTGTATCATGCTGTGAAAATAATGTAAATAAGAAACTGAACGTCACTTAGCATTTAAACTGTATACTGCTAATTAGGTGGGGACCTGGTACTGCAAACATTCTGGTAAAATAAATTTAAAATAATAGGAAGAATGTAATACTGTACAATTTATCATTTCAAAAGTTCTTTTGGTTTAGTCATCCTGTGGATTTATTGTGATCTTTTGAAATTAGGCCCAAGTTTAAAACAGTCATTAAATCCGCCAATGGTTAGTCCGACAGTCTAGAAATAGCATGCAGGCAAGCAGGGGATCAAAGTTTGAGTTAAGCAGTATTTCGGTTTAGTTTATTTTTTAAAATGCTAAAGCTATTACAGCTGGATTAGAGATAGCATGTTTTTAAGAAAATCAATAGGCTCTTTAAACAGTTAATGCACATAGATGATCATTTTACCAATTTTTATGACAGCAAACACCTGTGACAAGTTAGTCTGCCCTTTCCTGTAATACAAGAGTCTGGCAATATTTGGTTGATGAATATTCTGGGAAAAATAATGACAGTGACATTTCTTCTGTGGGAACTTTCTCCTCTGCAACTGCTTTGTCAACAGCCACTACATATTGCCTCAAATTTGTCCTCTTCTGTGAAATTGCTGCATGTTACCATTTTACAGATGGCTGTGAGAATCTTATGGTATTACCAAACCTTATGAAAACACTATTTTCCTCCACTCAGTAGAATGGAGTGATTACAAGGAACCACTGCTCTGTTCACCACACTGCATTACTGATCATTGGTATTTAGGCTCAGTTAAGCCTTGATTCAGCAAAGCACTTAAGCACATGCTTTCCTTTAAGCAGTTAAGTAGAATCATAGAATATCAGGGTTGGAAGGGATCTCAGGAGGTCATCTAGTCCAACCCTCTGCTCAAAGCAGGACCAATCCCCAATTTTTGTCCAGATCCCTAAATGGCCCCCTCAAGGATTGAACTCACAACCCTGGGTTTAGCAGTCCCATTCCAGTTCTGCAAAACACAAACATGTAGCTACACTATTGGGGAAAAGCACTGAAAGACATGTTTAACTCATATTGAAGTCAATGGGGCTACTTACATGCTTAAGTGTTTTGCTTAATCGGGTCTTAGTTTGTTGCTCTTTTCATGGGAAATCTAGTGTGATCTTATGGCAATTCCCATGATCACTAAAAGAAAAAGGAGTACTTGTGGCACCTTAGAGACTAACAAATGTATTTGAGCATAAGCTTTCGTGAGCTAAAGCTCACTTCATCGGATGCATTCACATGTATGCACATGTATGGATGTAGCTCACAAAAGCTTGTGCTCAAATAAATTTGTTAGTCTCTAAGATGCCACAAGTACTCCTTTTCTTTTTGTGAATACAGACTAACATGGCTGCTACTCTGAAACCCATGATCACTGTGTACCAGAACAACATATGTTAGAATAAGCAGGGGAGATAAATAAGACATTGAGATCTTGACACTTATTAGCGGGGCAGATTTTACTACTTTTGGAAATTCATGAAGACCTCCTGGCAATTTCAAATTGTTTATAAACAGGTGAGGATCGCCCATAAGCATTCTAGGCATCATTCTTCTCTTGCTTTTGTGTGTTACTTCTTTACATCAGGGGTGTAAACACAGCTGTAATCAATGGAGTTACACCACTGTAACACTGATGTAAATCAGAAGAGTATCAGGTCCTGCTTGTGCAGCTTTTCCCAAGGTAGACCGTGACCCCATCAAAGAGTGAATCCAACAGTTGCACATTATGTGCATATTATAGGAATTAGGCAGCAAGCCAAAAAGACATAAATCTGAGTGGTCAGCAATGCAGTATAGGGCATATAGCTGTTGAATTTCTAGCATACCCTTCAGGCACTGTGTGTTACTCCACTGCACGATGATGACAGATGATAATTTAGAAAATGACAAAATCACAAATATACATGTACGTATACAAATGCAGTTTGAATCCCACCTTTTGCCATGCAAATGATTTGGTCAAGAAAAATGATGGTCAGAAGTCAGTGAAGATACAAAACATGGGGTGAAATTATGGAGGATAGGTATACTATCTTAGAACTCATTAACATTATCACACTAAAACTGACTCCTCTCCCAAATAATTCCGTAATCCTCCTACAGCCCCCCAAGCCGCCGCCCCCAAACACACATTCAGGCAGAAGCCTAGACTGAATAGGATGCACCTCGTACCATGCTCTGAAGATCACATAGGGCTGGTAGACCTATGAGAGAAGCCTGAAACAGTCAGGTTCCCTTTGTTATGAATGCCCCAACTCCAGTACCCAGATACTCAAATCTGGGAACTATGGTCCAGATCATTAAAGGTATTTAGGTGTCTAACTCCTATTGAAATCAATGGGAGTTAGATGCCCACTACCTTTGAGGATCTAGGTGTAGTAGCAGAGATTCTGTAGGGTGCTTTTTCTATTATGACAGAGCATAGGGATAAAGAGGTTTCTCAAGTGGTAGCCACCCCATGACCCAAGCCATGTAAGAATTTTTAAATTAAGCTCAACACCTTGAATTCCTGCTCAGAAACAAATAGAAAGCTGGTGCAGCCTTTGGAGAACAGGTGTGATATATGATCTGTAACTGACACAGCTAAGGAAGTTGGGCTGCTGAGTTCTGTACTAACTAAAGCTTCCTGAATAGTTTAAATGCAGCCCATATCTAGCACACACAGCTGCAATCAAATCAATGTCCCAGCCCGGGCGTATGCAATCAGTCTTCAGGGAAACCCAATGGCCCACGTGGCCTAGCTTCTGTTCATGCCCTGCCATGCTGGCGAGTTCTTTAGATGGTGGTTCCTATTGTTTCAGCAGCTCTCATTACACCAAGGGGCATTTAACTGCTCCTTCATTTAGCCTGAATAAGAGGTGCTTGTGCCCATAAATTTCATCCAGGTCTGTGATTGATGGGGACCATTTAAGACCTTCCAGTATAACAATGTTAAGAGAAAAGGAGTACTTGTGGCACCTTAGACACTAACAAATTTATTAGAGCATAAGCTTTCGTGAGCTACAGCTTGATGAAGTGAGCTGTAGCTCACGAAAGCTTATGCTCTAATAAATGTGTTAGTCTCTAAGGTGCCACAAGTACTCCTTTTCTTTTTGCGAATACAGACTAACACGGCTGCTACTCTGAAACCTGTCAATGTTAAGAGAGTGCCTCTTGTGAGTTAAGAGATGACAATGCTCTCTCTCTTCCTTCCGTGAGGTACCACAACAAAATGCTGCAGCTTGCTCTCGAGGCAGTAGTATAGTCAAGGGTAAACATGGGTAAATGGAATTTACTCACTTCTCATTTGGGGAATATGGAGTTTAATTAAGGTTAGCTTACCCACTTTTTTACCTCTACACCACTGCTTAGAAGCTTTGATGGTTTGTTTTCTTAATGAATCAGTGAAAATGATGGTATTAACAAGGGAAAGTTTTGGGCTGAAGGAGTGGGCTTTGCATTTAGCCCTGAATGCAGCTGGGTTAGTGGTCTTTCTTATTTCTTCTGGCAGTAAGTTAAGTATTCTCTGAACCCTGTATTCTGATGGCAAAGTCCACCCTGGCGAAAAGGGGTAGATTTTTTGTTCACAGTCTTGCCCTTTGAAATGCATTTATAGACCTCTATAGCTCTCTCCTTCTGTATCTCAAAGATACGTTGTCACCAATAATTGCACATATATAGAACCTTTCATCAGGTGATCCTGAAGTACTTTGAAACTAAGGCCTCAATCACAGAATGCTTCACACTAATGGAGTTTTGCCTGAGTAAAGCCTGCAGGATTGAACCTTAACAGACAGTAACGTGAGCTCTCAAATTGGAAAATGAGTCTCCTTGAAGAACCTGTCTGGTACAAAGAAGTCTGATTGTGTATTCTCTCTGAGACTGCTGATTTACCAGAGCAGTGGGAAGATTATAAAAGACAACATTCTATGTTCCACCTGAGTACTAAGGGAGCCTGAGGCATTATAATGTTCTTTGCTATGAATGCCTATTTTATATTGCTAGTCTTTTTCAAGCAACAGTAACATAACTTACAACTGTACTACCTAGTGTTTTCTTCTGACCCTCCCTGCCTAGACTGATCGTGTTTGTACAGGAAACCTTTGAATCACAAGCTTTCTTTTATTCAGTGAGGTCACTGTAATAAGGTTATCCCAGGTCTCATGAGATGCATCTTGAAACATGGTCTGGTTTGCAGCAGGATGATTCAAAGAAGGTAATGTGATGAAATTGTTAGCCATCCCATTTGGTATGGTAATATTGAGCTTTGCCAGTGGTGTCACTACAATTTTTAAAATACAATTATTAAAACTGCTTCTTTAGATTCCTGTAATGCTTTATTAGCTTGTCTCGGGTGTGTGAATAGAATACTTCTGTGTTCAACGTTCTCCATGGAAAGTATAAGATTGTCTTTTTAACTGAACCATTAGACTTCATTCATAAAAGGTTAATTTATATTATATATATAGTCAACACCCAATTAAATACAAAAATCTCTGAAGCTTTTATATGTGAAATAAATCTGTGGGGGTTTTATGATTAACTTGTAGGAAGATGATACAGTTATAGGGCTGCATGGGAGAATTTATAGCTTGTCAGCTGTGCAAAGATATCATCTTCCAAAGTATTTTCTGGGTGACATGGCAACAAAATTCACCCAGACATTAAACAGAAATCCTTTGTAAGCTCTGTCTGAGTTAGCTGTGATACTGATTAAAAGTGAATTTCTCTCTAAATGAGCTAAAGCAGGCACATCATTTGAACATCTAAAGAATAAAATAAACATCCATTTTAATAATGTAGGGACTAAATCCTGCCCTGGCTGGCCCAGCAGTGATAAGCAAATTGGAGTCCACAGGCATACCACAGGGAGGTGCTTCAAGCCATGCCATACAATATCCATTGCTGCCCATCTTACACCAGGTCTTCCAGGGAAAAAAGTATACTATACTGCATTATTTGAAATCCTATGCAGTTATGTAACTTAAGATTGTACAATGTTTCAAACATGGGGCAGAGTTAAGGTTGCATGCACAACCCCAACCTTGCTATTCTTTACTTTTTAGTGTTTATACAAGCAAGGTCAATACTCTCTTCAGGCAGCTTTTTTAATGGAATTTCCTAGTTTTTCTTTCTTTTTTAAAGAAGAAACAAACTCTAATATCTGAACATTTCTTGCAGCCACAGAGCTACTCTTGTGTTTAGCCTCTCCATGTGCTCTGGGGTAGCAGCAGAGGAAGCAGCTGCCACAGTGGCACTCTGGTTATATGTACAGACTAGATTAACTTTTTAAAATAATTATAGTTTGGGGGCCAAATTCATCCATTAACTTTGGTGGATTTATACCACGGATGAATTTGGTCCTTTATCTTCCTAGGAGATGCAATCATTTTAATTTGTTTAAACAGTAGCCACCAGTATATTTGCATACTGACCCTTCTGTAAACACCCTTGGCCTTGTGGGCTGTACTAACTCTGGAAACTCTTGGATGCTGATTCCATGGCAGGCTGACCAACCCATGACTGGCCAGCCACAGAAGACCAAAGTGGAAAAATCACACCAAAAGCTCCCAGCTGCATGACACAAACCTGTTTTGGACAGGGGAAGAGGGGACATGCAAATAAGCTCCCCAACAATTCTTAATATTGGAACTAGTGCTTCTTCTTCTTCTTCTTCTTCTTCTTCTTCATGTAGCTCCTGGAATTCCTAGCTCCCTAGGGCTGGAATAACTTGTCTGTATAGAGAAAATCAACTTACGACATATTCCTGGAGGTAGGTTGGGAAGGAACCTTCTGACTATACCTTTCATATCTGCTGCAGCTGACTCTTGGAGGATACTTTTCCTTTCTCCATTGGATCTGAAGCTCTTGCCTCCTCTTGCAATGACTACCATCTGAAAAGCTTTCTCCTGAAGAAAAGGAGTACTTGTGGCGCCTTAGAGACTAACAAATTTATTTGAGCATAAGCTTTCGTGAGCTGCAGCTCACTTCATCGGATGCATTCAGTGGAAAATACAGTGGGGAGATTTATATACATAGAAAACATGAAACAATGGGTGTTGCCATACACACTGTAAGGAAAGAGTGATCACTTAAGATGAACTATTACCAGCAGGAGAGCAGGGGAAAGGAGGAAAACCTTTTGTAGTGATAATCAAGGTGGGCCATTTCCAGCAGTTGACAAGAACGTCTAAGGAAAAGTGGGGGGTGGGGGGGAAATAAACATGGGGAAATAGTTTTACTTTATGTAATGACCCATCCACTCCCAGTCTCTATTCAAGCCTAAGTTAATTGTATCCAGTCTGAAAATTAATTCCAATTCAGCAGTCTCTCGTTGAAGTCTGTTTTTGAAGTGTTTTGTTGAAGTATTGCAACTTTTAGGTCTGTAAGCGAGTGACCAGAGAGATTGAAGTGTTCTCTAACTGTTTTTTTGAATGTTATAATTCTTGATGTCTGATTTGTGTCCATTTATTCTTTTATGTAGAGACTGTCCAGTTTGACCAGGCTGACAAAGGAGGTGCTGTCGTCATCATGAATAGGTCGGAATATGAACAAGAGGCTGCTAGGCAGCTCTCCAACACCACTTTCTACAAGCCATTACCCTCTGACCCCACTGAGGGTTACCAAAAGAAACTACAGCATTTGCTCAAGAAACTCCCTGAAAAAGCACAAGAACAAATCTGCACAGACACACCCCTGGAACCCCGACCTGGGGTATTCTATCTGCTACCCAAGATCCATAAACCTGAAAACCCTGGACGCCCATCATCTCAGGCATTGGCACCTTGACAGCAGGATTGTCTGGCTATGTAGACTCCCTCCTCAGGCCCTATGCTACCAGCACTCCCAGCTATCTTCGAGACACCACTTACTTCCTGAGGAAACTATAATCCATCGGTGATCTCCCTGCAAACACTATCCTGGCCACTATGGATGTAGAAGCCTCTACACCAACATTCCACACAAAGATAGACTACAAGCCATCAGGAACAGTATCCCCGATAATGTCACGGCAAACCTGATAGCTGAACTTTGTGACTTTGTCCTCACCCATAAGTATTTCACATTTGGGGACAATTTATACCTTCAAATTAGCGGTACTGCTATGGGTACCCGCAGTATGGTCCCCACAGTATGCCAACATTTTTATGGCTGACTTAGAACAATGCTTCCTCAGCTCTCGTCCCCTAATGCCCCTACTCTACTTGCGGCACACTGATGACATCTTCATCAGCTGGACCCATGGAAAAGAAGCCCTGGAGGAATTCCACCACGATTTCAACAATTTCCATCCCACCATCAACCTCAGCCTGGACCAGTCCACACAAGAGATCCACTTCCTGGACAAAAAGAAAAGGAGTACTTGTGGCACCTTAGAGACTAACAAATTTATTAGATCATAAGCTTTCGTGAGCTACAGCTCAGCTGAGCTCAGCTGAGCTGTAGCTCACGAAAGCTTATGCTCTAATAAATTTGTTAGTCTAAGGTGCCACAAGTACTCCTTTTCTTTTTGCGAATACAGACTAACACGGCTGCTACTTCCTGGACACTACAGTGCTATTAAGCGATGGTCACATAAACACCACCGTATATCGGAAACCTACTGACCGCTATTCCTACCTACATGCCTCCAGCTTTCATCCAGACCACACCACATGATCCATTGTCTACAGCCAAGCTCTACGATATAACCGCATTTGCTCCAACCCCTCAGACAGAGACAAACACCTACAAGATCTCTATCATGCAATCCTATAACTACAATACCCACCTGCTGAAGTGAAGAAACAGATTGACAGAGCCAGAAGAGTACCCAGAAGTCACCTACTACAGGACAGGCCCAACAAAGAAAATAACAGAACGCTACTAGCCATCACCTTCAGCCCCCAACTAAAACCTCTCCAACGCATCATCAACGATCCACAACCTATCCTGAAGGATGACCCATCTCTCTCACAGATCTTGGGAGACAGGCTATTCCTTGCTTACAGACAGCCCCCCAACCTGAAGCAAATACTCACCAGCAACCACATACCACACAACAGAATCACTAATCCAGGAACCTATCCTTGCAACAAAGCCCGTTGCCAACTCTGTCCACATATCTATTCAGGGGACACCATCATAGGACCTAATCACATCAGCCACACTATCAGAGGCTCGTTCACCTGCGCATCTATCAATGTGATATATGTCATCATGTGCCAGCAATGCCCCTCTGCCATGTACATTGGTCAAACTGGACAGTCTCTACGTAAAAGAATAAATGGACACAAATCAGACGTCAAGAATTATAACATTAAAAAACCAGTTGGAGAACACTTCAATCTCTCTGGTCACTCGCTTACAGACCTAAAAGTGGCAATACTCAACAAAAAAAAAAAATTCAAAAACAGACTCCAACGAGAGACTGCTGAATTGGAATTAATTTGCAGACTGGATACAATTAATTTAGGCTTGAATAGAGACTGGGAATGGATGGGTCATTACACAAAGTAAAACTATTTTCCCATGTTTAATCTCCCCCCCGCCCCCACTGTTCCTCAGACGTTCTTGTCAACTGCTGGAAATGGCCCATCTTGATTATCAGTACAAAAGGTCCCCCCCTCACCGGTAATAGCTCACCTTAAGTGATCACTCTGGTTACAGTGTGTATGGTAACACCCATTGTTTCATGTTCTCTATGTATATAAATCTCCCCGCTGTATTTTCCACTGAAAGCATCCGATGAAGTGAGCTGTAGCTCACGAAAGCTTATGCTCAAATAAATGTGTTAGTCTCTAAGGTGCCACAAGTACTTTTTTTTTTTTTTTTTTTTTTTTTGCAAATACAGACTAACACAGCTGATACTCCGAAACCTTTCTCCTGAAGGGCACTCATGCAGTACCCAACTGCAGGTTTTAGCCTAATTCATTTTTCAGAATTGCAAACCTTCCTTCATCTCTCTGATTGGCAGATCCATTGAGGAACCTGCTTTCAGCTGTGGCCCCTTCTAGTTTTTCACATGACTTAACTGATTACGACAAGCCCTGCAATATCATTCCTATCATCATGACTGCTTCATGGCAATTAAGCACAGTAGAGTAAGAGGGTAACCCCCATAGTTGATACCAAGTGGGAACATAAGAACCTGCAAGGCTAAAATTTGCAACCACAGGGGGTTCTTCAGAGTCTCTGAGACCACCACATCATTACCACTAGAGCCTTAGGCAAGGCATTCCTGGGAGGACACTGTAAAGCTAGGCTTGCAGGAAGTACCACCCAACAGAGCCTGAGTGGCAACCCCCCACAGCCCACTGATTGGCTGATACCAGTATACAAAACAGAAAGCCATGATGAGGAGCTGTCTGAGCAACAATATAGACTTCTTGCCTACTTTTGCTCCAGATCCTAAAACCTTAAAGGGAACAAGTCACTCAGAACTTTGAGATGTGACAGAGTTTCCTACATACTGACCATGATATTATACGTGGCACAAACCATGTAGAAAACATATTACATTGTGCTTGTAACGTAGTAAAGTTCGAGTTAGGCAAAATTTGGAAGTGTTCACTTCTATTTATCTAGGAGCTTATACTTTTCTCATCACTATGGTATTGGAGCACTGCTTCATTACTTGGGGATAGCTGTAGCATTTAGTCACAGTCCTGGCTAATAGGTGATTCAGAACTTCACAGTTCTAGAGGTAGCATGGGAAGGATTGTCTTGGAGGCACAATCCTTCTGTGGGAGTGGGTAGAACTCTCCTGCCCCCTCCCCCCCGCCGCCCCATCAACAACAAAACTTGATTGGCTGATGGGGGAAGTGCCATTCCAGAACAAGGACACAGAACTGGCTACAGCCAGTTGAGCAGTCAATGAGCAGATGGGGAGGAGGAGGGTGATGGGACAGAGGGACTAGCCTGTAAGTGCAGGAAGTTTGAAGGGGAACAAAGGGCCTGAACTGCTACAGCAGGACCAGCTCACAGATGCCACACTGGGCAGAGAGACACCAAAATGCAAAGATGCTGAATTTGACCTGGGAGCTGTTGAAAGGAGAACTCACTGCTGCACTGGTGATAGCAAAGGGGACCCCCGCAGTTGCACAGTTTGGAGCTGACAGGACAGCAGAGCCCACACAGCTGGACCCACCATTCTGAGCTCACAGAGCATACCAGTGTCAGAATACAGGAACAGGTTAGACTGACCCAGGGGGGTTTGAACTGATGTGGGGTGGAGAGTCTATGTGCATAGCTAATCAAGGGGTGTGGGGGGGGGGTCAGTAGGGGGGACTGTATGCTGTACCGGGGCAAGGAACTCTGTGCAACTCCTTCTAGGAATCCTCCCCTGAGTTTACGCCTGACTTTGCCTGGGTTAGATTAAGTGTTTTAAGTGTGGTATTTGTTACAGGGTTAACTCTGACCCCTAAGAGAGAGGAGTACTTGTGGCACCTTAGAGACTAACAAATTTATTAGAGCATAAGCTTTCGTGAGCTACAGCTCACTTCATCGAATGCATCCGATGAAGTGAACTGTAGCTCACGAAAGCTTATGCTCTAATAAATTTGTTAGTCTCTAAGGTGCCACAAGTACTCCTTTTCTTTTTGTGAATACAGACTAACACGGCTGCTACTCTGAAACCTAAGAGAGAGGGTTGGTGTTTGTGAAGAGGCATGTGGCTAGGACTTGGGACCCCTTCCTCAACTCAGGGAATCTCCCATCTGACAGCTGGTGTCAGGAACAGGATTTGGGGAGGTTAGGCAGGGACCCCTGAGGTCAGTGTTTGAGGTACAGGTAGCTGGAAGGTCAGGGACATCTTTGAGAAACTCTCAGCCAACCCCTCACAACACTGTCCTTGTCCTGGCATCCTGCTGTGTCCCAATGACTATGACATACTACATGTTGGAGGGGGCATAGATACCCCAGTTTACCGGTGATGGCCAGATGATTTTCTGGGAGTGGCTGGAATCCACCTTTAACATGTACTGCCTCCCTAAGTACCAAAGGTGGGGATCCTTTCAGGCCAGCTGAATTCCCCGCCTGACGCCTTCTCAGGCTGTGTGCTCACGCTGCTTCCTCTCTAGATGGTGCAGCATGTGCGAAGGGCTGCTGTGGGAGAAGGGTGCCTTCCTGCCTGACTCCTACAGGGAAGTTTGTGTCCGCTGGGAGTGCTTGGATGGAGTAGTCCCTGTAATCCCAAGTGCAGGCATTGCAAGTTTTCCCTTGTCCTTGTGTCAGGCACAAAGAAGAATGTGGTCTACTTGTGCCCTCTTCCTCTTGTGCATCTGCAGACGGACTAGGGAAAATCTGGCTCATCGTGATTGTAATTCATGGGCAGTCCTACTGAAGAGCCTTGTATGCCTGCATGAGACCCCCAAAACTCTACTGCTGATAGACTTCTCTCCCCTCATGTCTCATCTGAGGCAGGTCTTTGCAAGGGAACGTAGAGGGGGAAATGTGGTGAAATTGCCCACAAACAGGGCAGTGTACAGAGGGTTCACATAATCCAGCTGCAAATGGCCCAAACATGTGATGGGGGAGAAACAGCAGACTGTGTCTGTTCATCTCCCTCAAGTAACTTACTGTAGATGGCAGCTGGCTAGCTCTCTGGGTTACAAGAAACTAAAGTACACCTGGGACTTAGACTACTTTTGTAAGCCTGACTGTTCCAGGGAACTTGTTCCTATTTGCACACTTTTTTGATCATTGGCTCACTTTACAGACTTGGGCCTAATGTGTGTGAAACCCAGTTTTACAGCCAAATGCATTACTTGGGTAAACAACATAATAATTATGCCTACATGCCACAAATCTGACACTTACACTGGCTCACATGGCTGTATTCATTGAGAAGGCAGTGATTTACAGTGCTGAATGCATCTCACTGACCCTTAATTTGGTTTTAGAAGGCATTTCACATCCACAGGGTATGTGTTTTTTAAATAAGAGAATCCTCAGGCATCAGCCCAAGCTTAAACACATGTGTACACTTCATTTTTCATGCAATGATTAAAGTCCCCACATCAGGCATATAACATTACTTACCAGAGGTGACTTGCTGTCTTCACCCCCTCCATTTTTCAGTGAAATGCGGTTTCTGTCTCCTCAGGGCTCTACCATTTCCTTTTACTTTCTCCATGCCCCGAGGCATGGAGCAGCAGATGTTGAATCCCTTCCCTATATCCTCGGCTGGCTGTTGTGGGTGACTTTCATGCTTGGTGTATACAGGATCCTCATTAGGAGAGATTAACTTTAGCCAGGAGATATCTCGCTGGTTTGGAGAAGTCGAGCTGTCTCCTTCTGTTGTATATGGCAATAACTTCATCTTATGAAGCAGCTGTGATACGTCTGTTCACTCTAGTGAAAGCGTAGGTTGGTGCCTAACTACTGAAGAAGCAAGCCTGAGTATGTTGTATGCATTATTGTATATTATATGTATTACAGTCTTCTTGCAGATGTTTATACATGCGGAGGTGGGGGGGGGCTAATGCCTCCATCTCATCAGGGGCTATTGATATAGTGGAATTATGGGAGTGGCAGGGCATGGAGAGGTAAAGTAGAAGGCATTCACACCTCATTTGTGCTGTGGAACACAATTCTATGCCATCTCCACTGCAGACTCATAGGAGGAGCAACAAGGGACAAGACAGGGCCCAGTAAGCAGATCCCTTCCAAGTAGATCCACTGGTCAGTCCCTACATGCTGCTCTGTGTGGGTCAGTGGATGTTACTGAACCTCTGATGTTGCAGTAGCTGCTGTCTGGGTACTCTGCACCTTATTCTCAGTTTGTGAGAAGGATTCTGATTCCTGGCATAGTTCCTTTGTTCACAGAACACATACATTTGAAGGACCTGATACAAAGCTGACTGGGGTCTATGGAATCATGGCCTAGATTACATTTTATATGTTTGCCTGCAGTTGTTTTTGTGTGTGTACATGTCTGTCCATCTGTCTGTCCCTGAACTGGAAGTTAACTCTTTTTATGCCCATCCATACAAATGCAATTTTTCAGGCATCTCTCCAGGTACCTTTTAGTCTCAGTGTAAGGTTCTAGAGTAGCAGCCGTGTTAATCTGTATTGGCAAAAAAGAAAAGGAGGACTTGTGGCACCTTAGAAACTAACAAATTTATTTGAGCATAAGCTTTCGTGAGCTACAGCTCACTTCACGAAAGCTTATGCTCAAATAAATTTGTTAGTCTCTAAGGTGCCACAAGTCCTCCTTTTCTTTTTTAGTGTAAGGTTCTGTTTATTATATTGTTACCAAAGCTCATATTAAAAACTGTTTTAATTATTTTGTATTTTCCCGAGAAAGTTATAACAAGTCTGGGTTATGGATGCTGCCTTAAGCTATTTGAGCCTAAAGTGCAGACTAATTGCTCAAGTCTCCAGATCTCCCAACAGGAAAGAGATTCCTACCTGTAATTGAATTTATTAACTGTGTGCATACCTTCACTTCTCTAGGGTATTACTCAGGGATAACAAAGGGAATAATATCTCAAAGCCATAAGTGGCTCTAAATTAAGTCCCACAGTTACTGTATAATCTGTCTCTTTTTGTTTCTCCTATTCTAGTCAATATTGAGAAGCCTCACTGGAAAAAGGGAAATAGAGAGAATTTTTGATGAAATAGCTAGGACCACTAAGAGGTATGTCTGGATGTGTGCAGCAGGAATTAAGTCATTACTGGTATCCAGGTTGTGACTCTGTCCTAGCTTTGGTACAAGGATTTTGCAGGTGAGCCCCAATTTTAGGAGGGGCAGAATAGGCTATCATTTATTTCATGAGAAAGTCTTTGCTGCTGTGAAAAATTCTGTAAGGTAGAATGTTCACTCTGGAGCTATACGGATTTACTCCCTCCACCCCATCCCCAAGAGACTATAGTTCTGTGGGATGATCCTAATCTGAAGGTAGAACTGAAATGGTAGAGGCTGCTTCTCTTGCTCTTGCTTTGTTGGACAAAATTAAATATGAAGAATATTCTTAATTTTAAAAATACAGTTGAAGAGCTGGCACAGTGACCTAGCAATGGTGCTTTGCAATGCCAAGCAAACCTAGGGTTGATGCAAGAAATTTCCACCGCTCCTTGCATGCTGATTAAAGGCAGCAACAATAGAAATCATTGTGCTCTCTCCTGTTGCCTTCAGGAAGCAAGGTGGCTGAAAGTAGGTGGGGCCACAGCTACATTCTTCCCTACTGCCTCACGGAGCTGGACTGACATTGTGGAGTAGCACAGGGAGAGATTGTACTGACACTGCTCCTTCCTGAAAAGAAGTACTTGTGGCACCTTAGAGACTAACAAATTTATTAGAGCATAAGCTTTCGTGAGCTACAGCTCACTTCATCGGATGCACCTTAGTCTCTAAGGTGCCACAAGTACTCCTTTTCTTTTTGCGAATACAGACTAACACGGCTGCTACTCTGAAACCTGCTCCTTCCTGGGCACTGTGGCTCCATATTGCACCATGGTTGGTATGTGGCACTAAATTCTAGTCCAGAATAGGCAAATCACAGGCAGCAGCAGTGAAAGCTATTCCAATTCTACCTTGCAATTTTGTTACGGTAATAAACACTAATTATAAATTGATTGTATTTTGACGCTCTCACAACTTACATTTCAAAGCCCTAGATGTTTTGACAAATGTCAGCATAAGTGTAACTTCATGCCAGGTCATTAATATGTGTCCCAACAAATGTTATGTAATCTTGCATCAATTTTAGCATAACATCTCTGTCATTTTTTATGTGAATCCTTGGCTCTGTGTGTATGCGCGAGAGAGCATGAGAGAGAGAGCACGAGCATCTGTGTTTTTAAGGTATATGCATGCACTTTGGACATAGTTTCAAAATAAATTTCTGTATCCTCTAGGTCCATTAGCACACCATGTGGATGTCCTTCCACTGAAGAATGGAATTCTGTTCCCTATATTCTCACTGCTAATACTACAGACGCTTTTATTTGCAGGACTCCCAAATAATGGTTGCTCTTTCTGTTTCTGCTTTCACATGCCCATGAAATACCTGAAACTACTTGGATAAGGACCTCAGGATTTAGCCTTTTATTTATAAGGCAGTTTACAAAATCATTATATAAATGCTAAAGGTCAACTTTCTCTGTGCTATCCTTGCAACCCCATTGAAATTAGTGGAATTACACGGGTATGTATGAGGGCAAGATTTGGCCTATTAAAAATAATATCCCCACCTAATTTGTGTGTGCATGTTCTTTCCTTTTTCCAGTTTAAAAAAAAAAATCTTGCAGGAGTCACTGATTCCACAGAGGCTTGCAGTAGCAATGGGAATGCTAGACACAGTGAAACGGGCTTAAACTAGAAGACAGTTTAAAGGGGAAGTCCTTCAGTTTGGAAGGTATCAGCTACAGCAGGCTGGAGTTCTGCAAAATTTCTTACCTGGAGCCTTAGTCACTTTGGGCATATTAAGAGGTCCAGTAGTCAGCTGGAGAAGCTATAATTATCTCACACTTGGTCCTGACATCAGTAATGGTGGAGCTGGTGACTGGTTTTAGCAAGACACTAGACAAACCCACGAGCCTGGGGGTCAGCGTGTAGGCTCTTATTTCCTTTCTGTACATTTTTAACTTTTGAATGGGGTCTCTGCTGGTGCAAACACAAAGAAATATCGTGAAAATGACAGAAATATTACTCCACTGAGGTCAAGTTCAAGAAAAATTGTAAATATATATAGCTTGTGTTTGTGGCTGATATTTTTTGTTAATATGAATCAGCTGGTACTAAGACGATGAAAGACTCATATCCCCGAAGGCCAGAAGTCCCAGTCCCAGAAATTCTATTTTCATCTTACAAGATACAAGACACCTCAAGATACCTCAGCCTGTTTCCCACTATGGGCCAAAAGAAAAAAAAAGCCAAAACACTTAGATGGTCTGAAGGCTTTGCTGGCAGGAGATGTTCAGTCCTACTGCATGTGGTGTGTTCTGCACCTGTCACTAGTTCCAAATCTAATCTCTTCCTGTGCAATTTGCTAACTGTTAATAAATCCATAGGAGGGTTGAGGGACCATGCTGGAGTCCCCTACTTCCACACTAGCTATAAAAATATTTGGGCCTAAGAGACAGATGGACCACTCCCTTCCCTTGTGGCAACAGCAGACTTGGTTCAACCAGTTCTATGATTCCCCAGATCTGTGAGAGAATGACCAAGATCTGAGATGTAGAACTACTACTAAGAGTGTCTTTAGAAGTGTAATACTTCCAGCCCAGGGCCAGTTTTAAAACTGGAGTTTTATTAAATTTAGTATTTAAAAAACCAAACCAAAACAGCTTGCACAAGTCCTATTGCTGCTCCATCCTTTCAGAGAACATAAAACTCTGCTCCAATCAGAGGTATCCCCTCAACAGACCTTCAATCCTTAAAAAGGGATGAGGCACAGGTAAATCTAACCATTACTTTCCCTTATGAGTGCAACAGAAGCACATTTACTTCAACATCACCCCTGACATATTGTTGATACATATTGTCACTATAGGTGCTCCAGGAAACCAATTATAGCGCCCTTGAATCTAGCAGCACCTGATATGAGTAGCTAGGGAGCAGTTAGCTAGAAAACAGGGTTGTAGATGGTTCCACACAGCTTGGGTGAAGGTCATTTGGGAAGTGGACCAGGAAGGATGATCTCCTGAGGAGAGAGGAGAAACCAGAGTCCCTGTTTCTTTGTCAGGGCAGGATGGAGAGACTTTTCTGACTTTCCTGAGCCTCCCATTAACTCTCACCAGCATGAGCCAAATACAGAATGTTTGTTCCTTCTTAATGAATCTAAAACTGCGTATTTGGCTTAACGTAATACAAAAGATTGATCATTCCTTCCTGTCTTACAACATGTCATGTGGATTCAGTTGCAATGTGATAACCCCCAAAATGGCTGCAACGTACCTTGTTTAGAGTCCAGCATGAGCATCTCTGCTTGAGCATTTTCATTCCTAATATGCGCCCTTTTCCTGCCCTGCAGGATGCAGTAGGTCTGTAGAGAATTGGTAATGAACCCGCACAGCCCAGTGCACCATGTGGAATAGCCTCTGATGCAGCAGATGACCTAGTGTAACTGTGAAGAATTACAGCAGCAGTCAGCTCCAGAGGATGCACTTACTGTACTGAATGTCCCCAAGCAGGATCAGGTCCCTATACAAGCAAATCATTAAAGGGTTGGGGAGGGGGAGGATTCAACTGAAAACAGTAACAAATATTGCATTATAGAACCATCTCCAAGAAAAAGGACAAAAGCAAGACATAAGTATTTCTAAGCACAAATACAAGTAAACATATACCTATAAAATATTGGTATTTTAAATTCAATTTTTTATTAAAGTAAATCTTCACCTCACTGCCACAACTCATGTTCTCTTACACAGCATCAAAATGAGGCTGTCTGAACATGTAGACACAAAGGCAGCACTGAAGTTTCCTTAGCAACAGGATCCATATGAATATCCCTCCTCCTCTCTCTCCTTGTTTTATTGCTCAGATGTCGTTTTGCTTTATGACAGGTTTCAGAGTAGCAGCCGTGTTAGTTTGTATCTGCAAAAAGAACAGGAGTACTTGTGGCACCTTAGAGACTAACAAATTTATTTGAGTATAAGCTTTCATGGGCTACAGCCCACTTCATCGGATGCATGCAGTGGAAAATATAGTAGGATGATTTTATATACACAGAGAACATGAAACAATGGGTGTTACCATACACACTATAACAAGAGTGATCTGTTAAGGTGAGCTATTATGGAACTGCTGGAAATGGCCCACCTTGATTATCACTATAAAAGTGTGTATGGTAACACCCATTGTTTCATGTTCTCTCTCTATATAAAATTGTCCTACTGTATTTTCCACTGCATGCGTCCGATGAAGTGGGCTGGAGCCCACGAAAGCGTATGCTCAAATAAATGTGTTAGTCACTAAGATGCCACAAGTACTCCTGTTCCTTTTGCTTTAGTAACTCATGAGTTTACCTAAGTTCATAGGGACGTAGACTAGGGATTTAATTAATCCTTTGAAGTGTGCTGTGTGAGAGAGCAGACCACTCCCTGTTGACAGTTTTGAAAGTACTCCAGCTTCTTGGCATATCAACAGCATCTCTTAAAACTATCCTTTTAGCTATTTTCTGGAGCAGTGCAGTACCAATAAGCCATATGAGACAAATTCTGGGCGGTGTTTGAGCCTACACATAGGCCACAAAAACATAGGAGTAAATGGTGCAACAAGTGTCCTTCTCTGCATGCCCTCCGCTGATGCTCCATAAATTATTCCTAGAGAAGGGACACCCATTCCCTAAATAGAGGTTTTACAGTGCATTATTAACCACAAAGAAAATTTAATTCTTAAAATGTGTAAAAAAAAATCTTGCAATGCAAGTTTAGTTTAAATAAGAATGATATATAGTATCAAAAAGAGGAATTTTTTAAATGGAAGTGCTTATAGCAATCTTGAACAACAACACTGTCCGAATATAACATATATTCTGAAATTCTTGGCTTCACTTTCAGTAAGTAGGTGGCATTCATTTGTGAATATAAACACCTACTTTGTGCATGCCCTATTGGATGTACACATACAAATCCTCAATACACATGACTGGCTAAGCACTTACTAAATCCAGTATGCATGTGCAAAAGTAGACATGTATTTTTGTGTGCACCTTTCTAGTTGCTGAAAATCAGGCCCATAAATTAAACATATATGGTAGCGCTGAATTACAAATAATGTGAAATCTGTCTTAAACAACCACACAATAGACCATCAGAAACTGTTTGCCTGATAAAGCAAACCAAAATTTGTGATGGTCATTTAAAATTGGGCTGGTGGTGCCTATTTGAGGGCAGATTTTGATGTATATGAAATCCAGAAAAGGCACCATCGTGATTCTTTTGGTTCTTTAGTTCCACTCTAGGTCTGACTATGCTGGATTATATATTAAAAAGTGCCTTGTGTGTGTGTAACCCACACATCTTCTGGTTGTGGTGTTCTGTCCCATTAGTGGCACTGAGGCCACTTAAAAGAGAGAGAAAATGAATCTGCTCTACAGCTGTAGCTAACAGGAAGTTGGCTCTTAGCTTATGCTATAAAGGCTCATGCACTAAGTTCCGAAGGGCCCTGGTTTGATCCTGCTTGCTGATGACCCAGGTCTGTCAACGTTAGATGTGCGTATTGAGATCAGTTCCAACAAAGCTGCTGTTCAGATTTGACATTGCCCTGTGAGCAGATAGCACGTTAGCACAATGTACAAGAGACACAAGGGGTATTTAAAAAAAAGTTATTTACAAAAATGTAACTTTGGCACATTAATTTCAAAACAGTTGTTAGTGAATCGTTTGCTGATGAAGGCGAAGTCAACACAATTCAACTACAATAACAAAAACAAACCACAATCCCAACAGCCACCCCACAACATATTTGTTTTTCAGCTTCCTGGTTACAGACCAGCATAATTCAGTGTCACTCCCAAGTTTGTAAGAGGGTAGCAGATGAAGAGAATATTTCGTAAAGTGAGAACTTTACTCCGCAGGTACTGAAGATGCTGCTTAATTCTTCTTCAAAAGCCAGAGTTTTCAGAAGTCCTCAGCACCCATTAATGCACCTCAGTAATTGCCAGAATTTCAAAAGAGATCAGCACATCGGGTGCATATTTAATGCTGAGTTCTTTTGAAAAATCTGGCTCCAACGCTAGGTGCTGAGCACTTGACAATGTGGCCCTAAAGGCTTTAACATTGGGCAAAAATGTTGAAAATATGTTCCCAGGGTAAAATCCTTTATCGTTTCTATTCCATTTTAGATGTTTAAACAACTCAGAAAAGGTTTCCACTGTTCCTAGACCTACCTGTCTAGCATATGATCCATTAGCTGTGGAAGTTTGGGGGAGAAGAGGGCATGCTCCACTGAGATTTTATAAATGGTACTATGTGGTAAATTTTAGGACTATTTACATTTTATCTCCTCAGTCTTGCACAGGTGCCTTACAAACACACAATGTATGATTTAATATCTATGTATACAGGAAGCTGCCAAAACTTTTTAAACTTCTCTAGTGGAATTGGGACCTAAAAACTAGGATGCTTGCTGTGCAAACCTTACCTTATTTGCTGTGGGAAGAAATATGATCAAGGACACCAGGACTCTGAAAAAGTGCCAGAGCTTTGCTGTCCCAGATTTAAAAGGGAAATGGCAAAAGCAGCGTCTGCTACACTGAGATTGACTTCTACAAGCCTGAGGGAAGACAGATGAAAAGCAATAGCATTTTTTTTTATGATAACACAAGGTTCTAAATTTAAACTGTCAGGTAGAGAGATCTTGTCAGGATTTTAAAATGATGCTGTATCTGACGTTTATGAGCAAGTTTTTATTTATTTTTTAAATCACAGTCACATTTATCTAAGCAACAGCATTGAGGTTATTGTAACACTTTGAAAATATTAAGATAAAGATAAAAATAAAGGGCAACAGTCTGCAGTTCTTGTGCATCCAGGGTGGGGAGATAGTGCAAGGTACTTCTTTCCCCTTCTAGTGTGTGCGCACAGGAGATAAGTAAAAGAGACACCTGACTCTGCCTTCAGTGCTAGTCTGTGGAATGGGGTAGCATGCTTGGCAGTGCATGAGGCATGGCCTGCTGGGTTGGAGCTCATGCTGCTCCTTTCCAAAGTGGTGAAAGGAACACTGTAACAGTGCTCCCTATAGCAATTCATCTGTGTCTGTCCTACACTGGTAGAATGCCTCAAAGCACCTCCACTTGATGGCTACAGCACCCACAAGTGCCCTATGGCTTCAAGGAAAAGGCAAATTATATTTGATCCAAGGAATTTAAGCCTTTGATACAAAAAATGTGCATTCAGCTCTGTGCTGTGTTTTCACACACCAGTTCCTAATATGGATGATTACATGTGAAATGGGGATCTAAGATCCCAGATATCCCAATGTAGAATTTGGATGTCCGATTAAAAGAGCCTATGGATGAAAATTGGGCCCCTTGTACACTCTCTCTCTCTCTCTCTCTCTCTCTCTCTCTCTCTATATATAAAGTAGATGTCCTCAGCATCAAACCTCTGATCCCACTTAATCCATTGCCAAAACAGACATTGGGAAAGTAAAGGACAAATTATGCACAATTGGAAACTGTAGGGTGTCCAGGGATCTCCTGGTTGGGCTGTTTGGCTCTTTTATTCACAGAGAGAGATGGACTGTTGGAATCAGGAAGTCTCATAAAGGCTGGGAATGAGAGTGGTGCAAGTAGCTAGCAGAAGTGAGAGTGAGCCCAGCTAGCTCCTGAATCCATCTAGGAGGAGCAAAGTTCCTTTTTATCACCTGCATATGAGAGTGTCTGATTATTCTAAATCAGGTTTTCCACCATCAGTGGCCAGCCACAGGTATAGAAGCACTGGTGCAAAGTTCTTGTTTAGACAGATAGCACCATGGTAAACCATGATTTGCACTGGTGTAGCTGACCTCTGCCTTAAACCAGGGTAAGCTATACTAGTGCAAATTGCTCTTGATAGCAGTTTACCCTGCCCATACTGGGGGCTTGGACTGGTGCAGTTACTCCAGTGGCCTGAACCAGGGTGAATCCCCAGGTTAGATGAGCCTTGAGTCTCTCTAGAGAAACTGGAGAAGTGATACATCGGCCTGAACTCTCCCAGTTCACTCACAGAGGAAATTCGATGTACATCAATGGACTACATTCTGCTTTCATTCATATCCGAGTAAATCTTGAGTAATTCCATCACTTTCAGTGGTGTTTACTGTGTACACTGGTGAAACTTGACAGCAGAATATGGTCCAACTGCTTTAAGATAGGCCTGCCAGTTTCCTCCCAGAAATAATTCCATCCTCAAGTTCTTCTGAACCTCTTTCAGTATCCCTAGAGGCAGTCTCTGTTAGTCACCCACTTAGATTATTCCATGTAGCCGTGGTAAGCAGTCCGGTCTATCAGTTGCTAATTTGCTGTCTGTCCCCTTTGTTTTTGCAAGCAAGGTGTCACTGGACCACATCCTTGTACTTCGGACTTCACCCATTCCAGCAACCAAGCCTCCACAGGAGACCTCTTACGTTACATTATTACAGTCACAAAAAGGAAAGTTCTTAAAACATAAGCTATTTCATGTAAAATACTTTAGGATGCCTTGGAAAGAATGCCTGGAATTCAGTGACATTTCAGAAAGAATTAGAATCTGTATATAAAACTTCTTTTCACTTTAAAATAAGGAAATGTTTCCTCTAGAATTATTTCAGTAGAGTCATGATATTATTAATATCTCTCTGAAGTGTACTACAAAATGACCCAATTAAATTAAACAATTAAAATGAAAACACAGCCCAAAGCCAATACCACAGAAACAATGTATAGTTTTCAACTACACATGCTGAAGTATGAATCACTTTCTTTTACAACTAACTGAAGAAGTGAGAACTGATACAAGAGTAAACTTTCAGAGAAGTATACAGGAATTTGATGGCAAGACTCCTATTAATGTCAACTAGGATCTCATGTTTTAACATCCCCCACCCCCATTTTAAAACTTACCCCGCTATGTTTTGAGATACTTTGAAAAATAATGGATAACACTTCTGAGATCTGATCACTTAAATTCAATGGGGTTGTACAGTGTATAGGGCAGAATCTGTTCCTTTTTTCTTTATTTTGTTAATTTCAGAGGTGCGAGATTAATTTTTAAATGTTGTATCTGGGCATAATCTCCATGATTTAGATGCCAAAAAAGGCTTAGGTATGTTTCAAACAAGCAATTTATTTTGGTTTAAAGTCAGTCCATGCATATACCCACATGCCTGTACTGGGGCTTGGTTACTGGTACCACATGGACTTTTGCCTGCTACAAACTTTGGCAATTGGCCAAAAACAACCTTTCCATTGGCCTTTGATGGATTTGTTTTCTATCAAATCAACAAAACTTGCACAGGGACATTCAACAAGTGATTATTTTTATGCTCCAAAAATCTAGCTTGCTTATTTGCATAAATAAAACCCTAAAGAGCAGCTGTCACAAGGCCAATGGTTACTGATGCTCACATACTTGGTGCTGCATGAGTCAATCCTGTATTCATGTTCTTAACATCCAAATTGTCGTTTGAAATTTTCTAAAACATTTAAAAAAGGTATCAGCTAATGCAGAGCCTTTAGACTAATGTTTACTCTGGATTCTGAGTGTTTTTATAATTGTCTCTGTTGCCAGTTACTAAATGTTTATACAGTTTCTCCGTATATGCTAACTATTTTTTAATGTGCAAGTGAAGTGATACATCTGAACAAATATGCCAGTAGTTGGCCCGATTCAGCAGTAGCTCCAAGGAATTCCCTTTAACTTCAAGGGGTTGCACTGCATTCAGAATTGATCCAGGATAACATGTAGAGTTTCTTCCACATTCACAAGTGTATATTGCTCCAATTTTTATTTAAAAAATTCAAAACATTCAGACATCTCTGTTCAGAAATGAAAGTATTTTTTACATGGACACATAGCAAGGGTTTAAATGAAAAGATAGAAAATAAGTTTTGAGCAAGGGAAAAAAAGCCACTGGGGGACCCAGCTGTGATCCAGCTTTCTCTATAGCAGAATGCTGTTGGCTCACTCTGTCACCGGTCCAGCAGGACACTATGATTTTTAATCCTCTTCCAGGTCCCTATGGCACCACTACTTGACTTCTCTTTATGGATTCTAAGCTTCTCCCAGAAAATGTTAATGTACTACATATTTACAACAGTCCCACTTTCTCATTGGAGGTCCCTTATGAAAGTCCAAGTAAATGTGGAGATTGTGGAGGACAGAATCTTCCTACAATCTTGTTTCCAATCCATTGAGCAGCTGGGAGATATTTATTCATTCATTGGCTGCTATTGTAGCGGATACAGTTCTTTAAATGCCCCTTACATCGTGGTGTTCCTATTCTCTTTACACTTCTTCATATTGTCCTAGAGAGAGCTGAAGAGGAGCAGTGCTTTAAGGTACACAAGGAAAGCAGAGTTCTTAGGTACAGACTCTGATCTTTTTTTCCAGGCTTTGCACTCACATGGGGGAACAGGAGAAGGGTGGGCAGGTTTTGTCCCAAATCTGTTCTATAACTGAATGTAACCATCTGTAAAATACCTACCTACCTCCTCATCAGGGAGCAGTGGGAGCTTAATGGAACAATATTTTATCATTACATAAAACTCTTCACCTATTCAGAAAGCTTTACAAAATGAATCCTCATTACACATTTGAGACAATCATACTTACCAGTCTCAATTTTACAGATGGAAAAACTGATATTTTTAGCTTCTGGGATATAAAGAGCTATGCAATTGCAAGGTGTTAGCACATACATTTAATGGCAGCATATGTCCACACCCACAGCCAGAGTAGGTTAATACAAATTGGTGTACATATGTTGTGTTACACCTACACCATGCAAAAGAAAGTCTTTATTAACTGCACATGGATTCAACTCCCCAAGTTGTCCATAAATCACAGAAAAAACATGAGCTGGCCATGTAATTTTCTTTTCATGAACAGGGCATATTGTTTTGAAATTACAACTACCTTATAATAACAGAACTTTGAATTTGTCCACTAACTAACCTATGTCCTTCAGGGTTATTTACATTTGCAGCAGATGTGTGTAAATATTATGAAAGTTCACTCAAAAGTAGTTTATATCTAAAAGAATATTTTCTGTAAAATTTAATCCTGAGAGGTGCGAATTCTCATCTTCTATTGTCTTCAGCACTTCGCAGGATTTGGACCTAAAGGACCAAAATACCTACACAAACCTAGGAAGTCAACTGGAAGTTTAATAAATGGCTAGCAAAACAACCTATTATATTTATGGCAAAATAACAAACAATAAGGGGAGGAGTCAATCCTTAATGAAAACTCTCATTGATTGGGATTACAGCAGGATCCAGTCCTCTATCTGGGAAACATTTTCCTGGAACATTTTTATATGTATCCACCTTAAACCGCTTAATTCCACTGTAGTAGCATTATGCAGGTGAACATCAATTTCCTCTTCTTGTTTTCCTTAAGATACTTAATTTATGGGGTGGGGATGAGGTATTTATTGAAACTCAATTAACTGAATTGACAGTGAATTTATCTCAAAAGAGTAATGCAAACAGAGCACTCAAAGCACCAGACACCTATTGCAGTGGACTGGAGAGATGCCAGTTTGCTCTCACAATATTCCTTGACTAAATTAGATCCAGATGTTTACATGGAATAAAATATTAACAAATGTCTCCCAAGGGCAGCCAATAGTTAGTGAAGGAGTGCATTAATAACCTAGACCAAAATTTCTTTAAGGTGACAACGAGGACTTTAGCCAGAAAGATACTCTGGATTATTTTATTTTATATTTTCTAATAATGCAGGTTGTTTTATTCTAATTTAATTCCTGGTTATCTTAATGAAATGTGGGGCTAAAAGGGACTTTGAGAAGTCATCAAGCCCAGCCCCGTACTGAAGCAGGACCAAGTAAACCTAGGCCATCTCTGACAGATGTTTGTCCAATCTGATTTTAAAGACCTCCAATGATGGGGATTCCATAACCTCCTAAGTCCTATTCCAGAACTTAACTATTCTTAAAGTTAGAAAGTTTTTCCTAATATCCAACCTCAAGTTCTCTTGCTGCATATTAAACCCAATACTTCTTGTCCTACCTTCAGTGGACATGGAGAACAATTGATAAAAGCCCTTAACATATTTGAATACTTAACAGGTCCCCCACTCAGTCTTTTCTCAAGACTAAACATGCCTGTTTTTTGTTTTTTTTTTTAACTTTTCCTCATTGGTCAGGTTTTCTAAACCTTCTATTATTTTTGTTGCTCTCCACTGCACTCTCTCCAATGTATCCACATCTTTCCTAAAGTGTGGCACCCAGAACTGGACACAGTACTCTAGCTGAGGCTTCGCTAGTGCTGAGTATAGCAGGACAGATACTTGCCATGTCTTACATATGACACTCCTGTTAATGCATCCCAAAATTATATTAGTCTTTTCTGCAACTGTATCCCACTGTTGACTCATGTTCCATTTGTGATCTACTAGAACCCCGAGATCCTTTTCAACACTACTACTGCCTAGCCAATTATTCCCTATTTTGTAGTTGTGAATTTGATTTTTCCTTCTGTAGTACTCTGCACTGGTCTTTACTGAATTTCATCTTGGTGATTTCAAGCCAATTCTCCATTTTGACACGGTTATTTTAAATTCTACTCCTATCCTCCAAAGTGCTTACAACTCCTCCCAGCTCGGTGTCATCCACAAATGTTATACGCATCCTCCACTCTATTATCCAAGTCATTAATGAAAATATTGAATAATACCAGACATTTATGAAAGCAATAATACATTTCTTCTTCTAATCATATGGGTCCATATGTTTTTCATTTTTTAAAAAAAAGTTGTTAAGGTTTGTTTCTTTGGAACACAAATCAGATTTTTGGTAAGAGAAATATGTATGAATTTAAGTAAAAAGTTGAATTTACATTTGAAAACTTGGCTTACATAGCCCACCATTTTGTCCCTGTATCAGGGTAAGATAGTTGCTATTTTGCAGTAATACAATCAACTAACAATCTTGCAGTCCTTCTTCAGGTAAAACTCACACAGATGCTATTATTTAATAGGAATTTTCTGCAGCTTTGCAAAGATAAATAGCTCAACTTAAAAATCCACCATCAAAATTACTGGATGACAGAAGCCATCTTCAGTCTGTCTCTGCTGACAACATGTTTAACAGTTTGGTGAGCCGCAGCTAATGCCATCTTTCATATGAGAGTCTATTTAAGTCCCAGACTTAATAAAAATTAGTGGAGGTTTGCCTGTGAGGACTTTAGGGTAGGGCTCATAACTGACAAACATCACCATTAAGACCATTCACTTCTCCTGGGTTCATAGTAGAACAGGATTCTAGCTCATTCTTCCTAAGGTTCTTTATGCTCCTAAACTTCTAGTTTATTTTAGTTGGAGTTTTCAGTGTCCAAGAATGCAAGATATGGCCTAACAGGTTATAAAATATAACTATTTTGAGAATTCCAATAACATATTAGGTTTCTTTGTATTTAAACTTTTCATTTCACTTCTTTAAAGACACTCCTCCCCCCACCCCACCTGTGGTGTTTAGATATTGCCTGTAATTATTAGAATGGGGGAGCACTGGCTGTTGGAAGTCTGAAAGGACAGGAACCAGGAAGGAGGGGGGAGGAGTTGAGAGGCTGGGAGAAAGCTACAGAGGGTGCAGCAGCAGCTCAGTAAAGAGGTTTCCACTTTGAAAATAAAGTCCTGTTGAAGCTTGTTAGTATCTTGCCTGGGTGATGCAACATTTTGGTAATGAGGATGGATCTTCTGCCTCTGAACCCACCTGAACCCTTTCTGCAAAGCCCAGGTGAGCCTCCAATTGCTTTTACTTCCTGGATCCATATGTTTGAGACTAATCTGCTTACAATCAGTGCTACAGAGATTTCTGAAGTAAGAAAGTGTGCTCTGCTAATCCAAGGCCTTGGAGCGGAAGGGCAGCATATATTTTACACTTTTCCCCTTGCAGATGATAAATATGAGACTGCACTCAGTGCATTAAAGAATTTTTGTGTGTCAAAAGTGAATGTAGTAGCTTATTGCTACAGATTTCACCAGCGTGAGCAGAAACAGGGGAAACTACAATGCAGTATACTGCTTCCCTGAGGAGTCTGATTGTAACTTGTGACTTTGGGAATATGGCAGATGAAATGATTAGAGACCAGCTCATTGAGAAAACAACCATGCTTCATGTAAGAGAACGCTTACTTCTAGAACCACAACTAACACTAGAAAAAGCAATAACCATTGCTACTCAGATTGAGTCAGCTACAGCTGAAGCCAAAATAATGAGTATGGATACAGGAGGCATAGCCCAGGCTGTGACTCCTTTGCAGAAAAGTTCACTACCACTGCAGCCACACAATTGCAAGAGGAAAACTAATGAAAAACCACCAAATCAGCAAATTCAAAATACAGTAAAAGCATGTTTTTGCTGTGGATCCCCACAACACCTTGCAAGCTACACAGGATGTCTGGCAAAAGTAGCTCAGTGCAATCATTGCAAAAAGATTGGACATTTTGCTAAAGTATGTTGCAGTAGCCAGTGCAATCAACAGGTGCATGCAGTTACAATACCAGATGTTACTGTGCTGAGCGTGGACAAAAATCACTACTTCACATATTCCAGAACAGATAAAGTGCACTGTAAACATTTTCGCCATATCCTCAGGCAAACCCACACTCTATTCAGCTAATGTTGGACACTGGCTCAGCTGTATCTATACTACCTGATTCCATCTATCTGCATTACTTTAAAGATGTGGCTCTTACTGAACCCAAACTTCACTTGGTGTGCTATTTAAAAAAACATATTCCAGTACATGGCTGCCTGCCAGTAATAGTTACTTTTGCTGATTGCTGTGTAACTGCAGAGTTCTACATTGTCCACAAAGGCACTCCTATCCTTGGCAGAGATTTATTGGCTGCTTTAAATCTCAGGGTAGTAAATGGACGAGTTGATCTTCCTCAGCAAAGCACTCTTGCAGTACACACACCGGTTTCAGCTGGGACCCAACACCAGGTTGAGGAGAAACTTGGCTGTGCTTATGGGTTTCTGGATAAAGTTAAAATGCAGAATAATGTGATGCCTGTAGGACAGAAGTTATGGTGCTTACCATTTTCAGTCAGGGAAACTGTTTCAGAGAAACTTAGAAAACTTGTTCAAAAGGACATTATTGAAGAGATTGACTCCTCGGAATGGGTTTCACCTATAGTAGTGACCAGGGGTGAAAGTAAGTTAGAGGATTTACCGGTACGCTGGAGTCCTGAGCAGGGGGCGTGGCCTCAACTGGAAGAGGCAGGGCCTTAAATCCCCAGGCACTTTAAATCTTGATTTAAAGGGCCAGGGCTCCAGCTGCCACTACTGCAGTGGAGCCCCGGGCCCTTTAAATCACTGAGGAGCCCTGGGGACTTCTGGCTGCCACCGCTACCCCGGGGCTCTGGGCTCTGGCAGAGCTTTAAAGGGCCTGGGGCTCCGCTGTGGTAGCAGCTGCCAGAGACCCGAGCCCTTTAAATCCCAGCCTGAGCCCTGCTGCCTGAGCTCCAGGGTAGCGGTGGCGGGGCTCTGGTGGGGATTTAAAGGGCCCCAGGGCAGTAGCGGCGGCTGGAACTCTGGGGTTCTTTAAATCCCCGCCAGAGCCCCACCGCTGCTACCCCAGGGCTCGAGCAGCAGGGCTCAGGCCGGGATTTAAAGAGCCCTGGGAGGGGTAGCAGCGACTGGAGCTCCGGGGCCCTTTAAATCCATGTCGCAGCCTCGCCGCCGCTACCCCAGGGCTTTAAATTGCCCTCTCGGAAAGCCAGTCCTGGTACTGTGCACCGGGCTCTTACCGGTACACATACCAGGGTGTACTGGCTTACTTTCACCTCTGGTAGTGATGCAGAAGAAGGGTGGAGGCATTCGCCTTTGTGTGGACTTAAGGGAGCCAAATAAAGCTATTGTGATTGACAGCCATCCTCTTCCTCACATAGAAGAAGTATTTGCAGAACTCCATGGAGCAAAGATGTTTTCTACTCTTGATTTGCAGAGCGCATACCACCAGGTTATGTTGCATGAAGATAGCAGAGACCTCACAGCATTTATTACACATGAGGGACTATTTCGTTTTAAACGTGTTCCATACGGTTTCACATCTGCCCCAAGTGACTTTCCAAAAATGATGTCATTGATTCTGAAGAATCGACATGGAGTGCTATCTGGATGATATTATCGTGTTTGGAAATACTTCTGAGGAGCATGACAATAACCTGCAGTCTGTACTAAACTGCATCAGCAAAGCAGGCCTCCAGCTCAATAGGTCCAAATGCAAATTTAGACAAACTGAACTCTCCTTTCTGGGGCATACAATTTCACAGGTTGGACTAAAACCTGATCCAGATCATATCCTGGCAATTTCAAATGCTCCTCCTCCAACAGATTTGCAAACCTTACGTTCCCTCTTGGGTCTTACCTCCTGGTATGCAAAATTCATTCCCAATTATTGAACCATTATGGGAATTACTACAGAGATGTTCAACCTTAGTGTGGACAACGGATGCACAAGCTAGTTTCGAAACAGTGAAAGTCTTGATTGTACATATTCCAGTACTTGCACTATTCACTCCTGCATTGCCCACAATTGTAACTACTGATGCTTCTGATTATGGACTTGGGGCTGTTCTCACACAACTGCATGAGGACAACACAGAGAGGACTGTTGCATTTGCTTCAAGGACACTAAGTAATGCTGAGAAAAAATATTCTACAGTCAAAAAAGTAGCACTTGCTTGTGTCTGGGCTATTGAAAAATAGAGAACTTACCTGCATGTTCAAGTTGCACACAGACCACAGTCCTTTGACGATGTTGCTCACCACGAAAGGACTGGGAAGAGCAGGATATCGTATTGCTCAATGGTCTGCAAGACTACTCTTTCAATTATGAACTGGAATATAAGCCTGGAAACCAAAATGTGGTCGCTGATTGCCTTTCTCGCCTGCCTTTGCCTTCACCGGAGGTCCACCGGAGGATGAGGATGAGGATGTTGCACTTATTACAAGCACTCTCACTGCAGTTACAAGAGAACAATTTCAAGCTGCTTGTTCAGCGTGTCCAATTCAACAAAAACTACGGGAATTTCTGACAAAGAGATGGCCCATTCACCCTAAAGACCTTGACCCAGTTTTGCTGCCTTATTTTAGAGTTTGGGATGAACTTTCTTTGTTTGATGGCTGTGTGCTACGAGGTACTCACCGGCTCCTTGAGCCAGAAGAATTACAGTCAAAACACATACACTGGCACACGAAGGAATTGTCCGAACCAAACAATGATTATGGGATCTATATTGGTGGCCAGGGATGGACTCTCAAACTGAAGCACTCATAAAATCCTGTGTCACTTGCCAAATGCATTATAAGACAGCAGTGACATGTACCACTCCATTACAGCCTGTTCCTCTTCCTGAATCTGCATGGTAAAAAGTGGTGATTGACATTGTAGGACCCTTTGATACTGTTCCAATTGACTGCCGTTATGCCATCACTTTAATAGACTATTTCAGTAAATGGCCTGAGGTAGCATTTACATTGCAAATCTCTTCTGCTACAGTAATTAAGTTCCTCTCTTCAGTTTTTAGCAGGGAAGGTAACCCCAAAGAACTGGTTTCAGATAATGGTAGTCATTTTACTTCCCTGGAGTTTGAAACTTTTCTAGCACAGAGGAACATTTTACACAGAAGGTCATCCCTATATTACCCTCAAGCCAATGGGGAAATCTAACGGTTTAACAGAAGTTTGAAAGAGAGTTTGCAAATGGCTAAACTGGAAGGGTGATTGTGGATACTCTTCACTACTGATTTCTTGCAAGCATACTGGGCTACACGACATGCCACAATGCAAAGATCACCCGCAGAGTTACTGCATGGGAAACAGATGAATATTAAACTGAACATTGCTGGATTGTTAAAGACACGACCTGATGCCCCAAATGAGGATGATGCGAGAAAAACAGTTGAACGAACCAGGCAAAGTCTAAGGCTTTCACAGACAAGCAGCGGGGTGCTAAGGAACCAAAGTTTGAGTGTGGTTCCTTCGTTAGAATACAAAAACCTGGAATTTTACGCAAAGGGGACCATAAATTCACAGCTCCTCTTAAAATCATAGAGAAGAAGGGACCTTACACCTATCGACCTTCTGATGGGCGGGTATGGAATGCTTCTTATCTTGCACCTGCCTATGCACCAAGAGGAGATTATGCCAACACCTAGTCTGCACTGGATGACTTCACCATAGTACCAACACAACAAGACATTGCACTGGAACCGGGGCTTGAAAGACGGCCTGTCAGACCCAGACAACCACCTATCTGGACTAGAGACTATGTTATGTAGTATCTACAGTGTTTTCAGTGTAATATTTCTGCCAACAGTATAGTGTCTTGTTTCATATTTGTTCCTGTGGTTAGAACAATAATGTTTATTTTAATTGGGAGAGTTTCTTAAGAGAGGAGGGAATGTGGTGTTTAGATGTTGCTTGTAATTATTAGAATTGGGAGCACTGGCTGTTGGGAATCTGAAAGGAAGGAGGGGAGAGGAGTTGAGAGGCTGGGAGAAAGCTACAGAGGGTGCAGCAGCAGCTTGGTAAAGAGGTTTCCACTTTGAAAATAAAGTCCTGTTGAAGCTTGTTAGTACCTTGCCTGGATGATACACAGGGCTGTCCGGAGGATTCAGAAGGCCTGGGATCTTCAGCGGTAGCGGTCCTTCTGCTCCGGGTCTTCAGGGAACTTCGCCAAAGACACAGAGCAGAAGGACCCTGGCCGCCGAATTGCTGCCGAAGATCCAGAGCGGAAAAAGTGGCGACGGGTCCGTCACTCTGTGTGTGTTCGGCGGCACTGAAGGACCCCCCCACCGCTGAAGTGCCGCCGAAAACTCTCATGGGGGCCCGGGGCCTGGGGCAAATTGCCCCACTTGCCCCCCATTCTGGGCAGCCCTGGTGATACAACACCACCCAACCCCAACCACCAATCTACCTAGTGTCTATCAAGATACAGCTTCAAGGATTTATTCATAGTATTTGCCCTTAAAATAGTTTTTGGGTCTGGTTCATTGTAAGCCAAATCCAGAAATGCTACTCAGTTTTTATTCAGGCAAATGGCCATTACTCAAACTCCCCCTGGCACACGTCCCCTCTCATTGGCTACATCCTTGGCATACTCCCTACTGCTGCACCAGTCCTATATCACTGGAATCTTCAGCTGTCTGGTTAGAATTGATTTCTGGCACCTTTGCATCACCAGAGCAGTGAAATGTGTAGCAGTAGCATGAGCCAGGATCTGGTCCAGAGTCTTTAAAGGAAAATATTTTTGAAATGGGAAACTTTTTTTTATTTTACAGACCAATTCTACTAAAGTTTATCAGAATTAAACCATAACTTCTTAGCTGAAAATATGCAGGCAATCTGGGCAGCCTCGTGTGTCCTGCAACAAACTTGGTACAAAGCAGAGACCCTGCAACAGTGGAAAAGATGCAATGAGTAGATCTTGTTTCCTTTAGTTTGTCGCTGGAGATTTCTTTTAGAATTGTGCCATTCTACCAAAGTTAGCCCCTGCCAGTAATGGGACTTGCTTGGTCCTGAGTACATGCATAAATCACCATCTCACTCTTTACCTTGCTCGAATCTTAGATATCTGATATTATAAACAAGAGCAGATACTGAATGCGTAATTGGCATATGGCTGAGTTATTATGGGCCACATTCTGCTGTTAGTGACACACTGTTGTAAGTCAGTGTCTGTGGAGTTACAGGCTGGGGTCAATAAAATTATTCCAGATTTACATTGTTCTGAGATACTTTTCAATGCTCACTAGCTGAGAGAGGGGCATTAAACTCCCAGGAAAGCACATGGAGATGGTTGCTGTGTAAAATCTGTGTAGATTAGATTAAAGAGGCACCTTTGAAAATACTATCCTATTGGCTTGAGAGGGTTAGGCACTCAATCCCCATTGAACTTCCATGGCAGTTGGGTACAGCTCCCTTAGGCCCTTTTGAAAATCCCAGTCATAGACAGTAACAAGACCCCCCCCTCTTTTGCTGATTATCTGACTCTGTTCCAAATGCAGCATCCTTTAATGAAAGTGATAAAACCTTCCCTGGTAGGTAGTGCTGGTAGTTAGCATCACAATTTGAAGTGAGGCCTCATCATTCTCCAAACTCCCAGCACCCATGTGAGGCCTTAGTGCTTAATTAATCTTCATTCGTGTTTAGTTCCAGAAAATTGATTGGTAGTAGGACCTTTGAAACATTTCACTTGTTAACTGAGATAATGGGCTAGGATTTACATCAAAGCAGAAGGATACTGACTATATTTTAGGGCTGCAAGTACTACTGAACAAAAGCTTCAACATAATCCTTTTGACAAGGAATTACCATCCACAACCTAAAAATACCTGCACTTTCATATATGGAAATTTACTGCCCTGCACTCAAACTGAACTGAAAATATACAGTAAATAAGGGGGAAGGGAAGGTATGATGCCATTTCTGATTTTCTTAGTAATGGTGCTCATAACTATGGAAACCCAAGAGCTAGTTAAATGAAAATTGTCACTAACAAGCTGACCTCTGTGCTTTGTTTTTGTGAATCATGTCACATAATATTTATATTTTCTGTTGGGTTTGGATTTGCCTTCATTTATGTAGGTGGCTTACTGGAAATGAGAGCTATGTTTTAAGGCCAACATATCTGAGTGGCTCCATTAACTATGGAGTGCCTCTAACTTTGTTATGTCCACTTCAAGACACCTAGGACCCAGGTTTTCATTGGTGCTGCGCATTCACAGACATTCAAAAATTATTTCTAGAAACAGCAAGCCTAGGGGTGCATTACGATCGGGCTATTTTTTTAAATGTATTGTGCCCAGCAGAATGAATAAAAAACTGAGTTTCACTGGGTCATCCCTGGGTATATTGGAAGATTTTTGGTCTCTTTCTCTAAGCCAACAGAAGGAATCTCCTAGTTCTTTGCCCTTTCCAGGCTTTTCACAATCAGTCTCTCTTTCTCCCACCTGCTATCTTCTCTATCCCTCTTTAATGCCTTTTCCTCTATTCCTTTCCTCCTTTCCTTTCTTGCTGTCTTCCCACCTTAGCTCCCCTAGGATTTCCTCATTACTGTTTCTTCACTTCTTGGTTTCTAAATCTTTCTTCCTTTCCACCACCATCCATCTCCATCTCTTTCCTTTCCACCTTAATGGGGTAAAGAACTTTCTTGTGCCCAGTCACCCTCCAGCTGCAGCAGGATAGTACTTCTGTGGAACAACTTATAAAGTCATAACACCACTCAGAAGAACAGCATCCTAGGTTGCCCTCTATTGAGTCAATGCCTGAAGTCATTTCTGCAGTTGCAGTCTTCTGCATTCCTTTTGTGTGATGCTCTGTTGGGGTCATAGCCTTATTTGTGTGTGGCTAGTTCTTGGAGAGCACATTTTCCAGCTGTCGTTGAGAAAAAATATCTAGAAATGTTTTCATTACTAGATGGGAACCAGCAAAGGGAAGTGAAGGAGCTGTCAGAAATGAAAGGACAGATCTGTGCATTTAGCCTTACATGCCAACATAAATTAAATACAAAAGGCAAATACAATCATAGCTAAATGAAAGCCAGGATTGCAGATCAAACAGAATCTAATCATAATCATAATCGTAAACAAAAAGTGCTAAATTAATCCTGGTGTAACTGTAAGGGCTTCAGATTTCTACATAGTTTGTGCTGCAAACTTCAGTGGGTCAGATCCTGAGGTCCTTCGAGTTTTGCCTGCAAAAGGACTCAGTAGTAACTGAGCTAGGACCTCAGGATTTGATTGTCTATCATATGCTTCTAAACAGCTGCTCACCACCATATATATCTGAGCACTGTCCATATACAATCAATAGGAATAGCAAAGCCCCTGGTGGACTCCATCCGATGAAGTGAGCTGTAACTCACAAAAGCTTATGCTCAAATAAATTGGTTAGTCTCTGAGGTGCCACAAGTCCTCCTTTTCTTTTTGCGGATACAGACTAACACGGCTGCTACTCTGAAACCTGATCCATGAAGTATGCGGCACTTCTCCCTTTTAAGGATCACAACTCTGCTTGGGGTAGGATTTTTATTAACTTATTTTTTTAGGTAGATTATTTCAGGATCGATCTCTCTCTCTCTCTTTTTTGTTTTGTTTGGCTAGTGCTTTTTGGGCCAATGAGATAGCTGCGTCACTCTAATGGTGGAAAGGCCTTTTCCAAGAAGAAGATTTTGCAGTATTTCCTAAAGCTGGTCAGACTCTGGATTTGCCTACTCTCCCTCAGTTCGATCCTTTTGACTGAAAATGCTTCATCTCCCAGCCCTCATACAGTTTGTCCAGGGCTTTGTGATCTGCATCATTGCTAACTCAGTGGCTCAGACCCTGAAATTCAGTATCTAACGTAGTGGGGGCTTGAACCATTAACTGACTAACATGTCTTGTAGTTAGTTTTATACATAAACTGAGAGAAATATTTTGTTTACATGTAGTCTATGGAACAATAGTATTTTGATTAGCCAAAGCAATTAGCACGAGAGATTCATGCTTTGCATATAAGTGAGTGGCAACAATCACCAATGTCCTTAGCTTTATTTAGAAACAATCTGAGCACTCACATCAATTTATATGGGAATGAGGACTGGGATGGGAATGATGCTGAGCAATACAAGTAGCAGACAGATGACAGGAGACACATCTATGGGAATGGGTTTATGGTGGACAATCATCTTGAGATAGAAATTATAGCTTCCTATAGACCAAAATCATTTTCACATACAGTGGGTGAACGCCCCATTCCTAATAACGCAATTGGTGCATGGGAGGCATCAATGTTACAAATAGTTTTGAACACATAACAACAAGTCCATTTAACTGGAAAGGAAACTGCAGGTTCAGACACAAATGCTCCAGGTACACTTGCTCACATTGCAGGCAAAGCATGTCACCTTAAAGCAGATTAAAGCTCTAGCAAGTCATTGGAACTTATCTATAAACTTATCCCAGATAGTCGATATTGGCTTGACACCTACAGTAGCTGCCTTGATGACAGGGGTAATTAAACTTAGTCATTTTGTTATGATAACCAGGTAGCTAAAAGAATACATTGCTGTTGGAGGGTCCCTGGAAAATTTCCATGATCCAGTTAAATGCCAGATACTATTAGTGTCTAAAAAAAGACTGGGATAACAGTTTGGGGACACCAGAAAAAGTGATGGTTATGAGATAAACTGAATGTTATTGTTACACACTTTTATGTATAGAAAACCATACCTAGAAACAAATCTTTCAGTGTAGCTCCCATACAAATAAATCCCAGAAGTGCTGCTTAAAAATAAATCCTCTCAGCCGCCTCCTACAAATAACACCCCATTTCCTCACCCTCCCTAAATAAGCCACTAAAAATTAAATGAAAGTAGTTTTTAGCCTTACCCTTTGATTCTGTCACTCTTGGCTTTCCTCCTCCACTCCCCTCTTAAACGTCATTACAATCAGAGGGGATTTCATATATAGTTAGATCAGAAGCTCCTCAGGGCATGTACACACAGCACCTAACTCACAGACAGACACCACAGACGGTATACTTGGCATAAATTGGAGAACAAACTAAAGTCTCAGAGGAGCTATAGAATACACTGAGTGTGTGACCATTTCCAGAGTCATGGGTCCTGCCAGAGATAGACAGTCAGAGAAAGTTTTTGCTTCCTTTCTTCTCAAGATTTATTGTGGGATTGTCAGCCCTGCCAGCCCCTGTTAAGTCCTATGATGGGCAGTAGGCAGGCTCCTCCTATATTTATCCCTTCATAACATTAAGGAGTGAAATCCTGATTCCAATTAAATCAATGGCAAAATGCCTATTGACTTCAATGGAGTCAGGATCTTACCCATGACTTAAAAGTGGAGGCACATTGCTATAGGCAGGCAATACAGGCTAAGGAACAAAAGATGGAAAAGGGAGGCAATGGTGAGGAATGTTACATTTTTCTAACTCTTTCTCAGAACAGTTGTGTATATAGTCACGTGGGGATGCAGCCAAGGAAATTTTGGAGATGTGGGGATTACGGAGAGTATGAAAGTTGGGAAAGTTATGCAGGCAATTTACAGGAATGTGTTAGATTTAGGATCAGCTGCATAACTGAAAGACTACAAAATATGAAATCCTACTTGTAGTGGGGTAGTTACCCCGTTCTGGTGGAAAAAGGCTAGGCTGACTGGAGAAGCAGCCGCAGCTGGGGTCACGCCCAATTAGGCCACAGCTGGCCCTATCAAAGAGCTGTGAGTCAGGAGCTGGAGGAGTCTCACTCCAGCTTGGGAGTGGGAAGGACTGCCTGGGAGCAGTGTACCTGAAGCAAGGCAATGCTGGGGAAGGGCAAGAGGAGCTGGGGAGCTCTGGCCTAGTAACTCGCCAGGCTGCAGGTCTTGGTAAAGGCCTAAAAGAGGTACTGGGGCTGCAGAGGTGCAGCCCGGGAATAGGCAGAGACAGCTGGTCCTAATCCCTTGCCACTGATGAGTGGTCATTACAGACTGCAGTCTGCCCCAGTGAACGGGGGCTAGATGACGACTGGCAGTAGTCACTGAGGCAAGGTGTGTGTAGAGGGTTGGGGTTCCCTGGGAAGGGAGATCAAGAGTGTGGGGGTAATGCTGGGGCAGAACCCCGAGGTAAAGGGCACCGGGGTCCGGGAGGGTCACGGGGGCCTGACGCAGGTGAGACACTGGCCAGCAGAGGGCACACTGAGGCTGGAAAAGAGCTAATTCCCAAACGACCAGCAAGAGGCGCCACAGCTATGAATCAGCAATCTGCTACACTACCTCAGACACATACCATTCACTGAATTCAAGTACATCCCCTACAGTCCTGCTGTTATGGAACAAGTCTTGTCACGCAGCGTTTTGTTGCTGATGTTTCATTATGGCAATATCTTCATCCCCTTACTATGTTTAGGGTCTAGAGTTAGAAACTGTAAATCCTGGCTCCAGTATGTGGAATACTGGGGACAAAATGTCCTGCAACTGTATGCTTCAGTGTTTAGATACCTAGGGGAAAGGTCCAAAGCAAGAGGTCCATGCTAATGTAGTATGACCTAGGCATAGATAACCAAATTTATAATTTTTGCTTATATGTTCATTGATTTCAAAACTGATTGTTGGACACAGAAGCCGAAGAATGACTTAACTAGTTCTGGAAACCCTGGGGATGCTTGGCTATTAAAATGCCACAACCTGCTATGGAAATCAGTTATCTCCTGCCCCACCACTCTCCTAGCACATGATCATGATAGAGATTTTTCCAGATTTATTTTCTGTAAGATTAACAAATGGCCAATCGAGAGTGGCAGATTTATAAATCCTTTAAAATAGAGATGTATTAACATTCTTTTCATCATAGCAGTACAAATGGAATCCAAAGTATTGTAATTATTTTAATTAATACCAACACCTTTAAACAGGAAAAGCAAGTATGAAGACCCTTTGGGGAAATCAGTCTGAGAAGCCTATATGGAAAACAAAGAAATTACAACTTCATGTCACTACAGAATGCAGTTGAAGTCACTTTTATCTGGCAATAAATATTCACATTATTCAACCACATAGTAAGAATTTTGGAGCCAAATTCTGATCCTCTTGTGCAAAACTCCCACTGACTACAGGACGACCAGTGTTTGGACCCCATACAAATTCACAGGCATGTCATTATATACTCAAACCCAAAGAAACCACTGCGTGCATATAATTTTATGGAACTCCACCTATATTCCATTCTGGCCTGTATTAATTTAGTTTTTATATGGTGAACTACATGTGGAATACACAGCTTGACTCATGTTTGCAAAACCCCAGTGGAAGCAACATGACATTATTATTTAAGTTATCATTGTTTTTCTAATATGATAGGGAAGGTAGAATGTAATTCTCCCTCCCCCACCAAAAGATAAGATGTTAGATAGGAGCTCAGACTTGATTATCACAATGGTCCCTTTTGGCCTCAATCTATGAATGCTAAACACTTATCTTTAATGGAAAATCCCATTAAATATAAAGTGGGGGACAAAGGGAAAATGGGGGGGGGACTGATCAAAGTCTGCTCTTAGTTATGCTGTGTATCTTGAATTTTATGCCTTGCAAATGCCAAAACCTCATGAAGTTGCCTCTCTGATGCAGTCAGAATACTTCCTGTTCCCATGCTATTCTTTTTGGCCATGGTCCTTTGGATTGACATGTATGAACTGTCCACAGCCAGAATTTGATATAATGTACAACATCATGCTATGTAGAACCCAGTTGTGCAACCCTTACTTATGGTGAATAGCTCTCACTCACATGAGCTGGTCCCACTGACATCCAGAAAAGTTGCAGAATTGGGCTCATAGTTAATGAAAACAATTAAAAGCCATCAGCAAAATCAAGGAGGGCATTTTGAATGTAGGATTAGGCAAATGTTCCATGAGAACTTTCATTCTTTAAAATCGAGGAATTTTTAAAACTGTGGATTATCTTCATGTATTTGCCATTACATCATACTATACTAGCATTCATTAGGTAGTATTTTCAACTATAGATCTGAAAAAACTCAGAGGCAAAACTCTCATCAAAACCAAACTGAATTTTGTCTGAGTAAAGCTGAGGGACTTAGTCCATTGAGACCTGTACTTGGGAGTAAGAAATTTTTTTTTTTTTTTTTTTTTTTTTTTGCTACAAGCAATTTATCGGAAACACCAGGAAAAAAATCTCACTGTAATACATTTTTTATGGTGGGATAGTAGTGTATGTCACATTTGACTGAGCCTGCATCTTGGGACATCTTGTGATCTAGCTAGCCCTATCAGACAGTGACTCCCTCTGTTTTGTTAGCAAGGGACTTTAACAGCATGTGACTGGAAAAATATAGTAGAGATGGGGGAGAGCAATAAGAATTTTTTAAAAAATCTATTATTTCTGCAAGTTCCTTTTTGAAAATGCATCGTTACTTTTCTGTTGATTTATATGTACTTTTCATCCTGCAGATAAGCACAATGCTCTGATTATAACCATTTACATAATTATTCATAATTAGCAGGGCTATCTATGCACTCCTTGTTATCTAGGTATTTGTTTATTACATGAACACTACAAAGCAGATCCCCAGAATAGAAATTTCCATTTAATCTCTTCTGTGTTACACAGAAATATCTTGGCATTTGTTCATAATACATTAGCTTCCCAGTAATATAATAGAACTAACTGTGATCGTCGGGACTATTTCTGAAGCTGCAAATTTATTTTTTTTTGCAACAAACAGAAACTCTTTCTCCATTATATATACAATCAGATAGCTCTTCTGCTCACATAGAATTATCTCTGATTGCAGTGTAACTAAATAATCCAATCAGACAAGTTGTTTTTGTTTTTGTTTTGTTTTGTAATTTTGTTTGTGTAAAATATCTTTTAGTCAAAGGGTCCCATACATACTGTGATGAGACATGGAGTGACTATGTAATAATTCATGACTATTATACATTTTATATTTGTCTGGTGTAAAGGGGTCTGCTCTCTAAACACAAAGGATTAAATATTGGAATGTTTCCTGTGCGTCTGTATGTGGGGTGTGGGTGGGGGAAATGAACTTAGGCTGTTTACATGCAGGCAGGAAAACCAGTGGTATCAAATGGCTACTAGTCTACCAATACTTAAGGGACAATTAGTTTTGATAAAAGTGATATTCTCAAGGATGGTTGACCTTGCCCATCCTGTGTTTATCCAGAACCCAACACATTTGATATTTATTTTTAGGTTTCATTATTAATCACAGAGCCTATGGAAATAGAAAAGTCAGAATTTAAGTTACCTTGTATTTACATGGCCCTGCCAACTCTGCCTTCACTCCATAATTGCTGAAATAGTAGGTGTATGGCAGCACCTCCTGGATTTATTTATTTATTTTTTACTCTGGACCTGATCCCGTACTCCTTGTTCTCTTAAGACGTAGACGTGAATGGGCATTTTACCTGAGCCTGGAGTGCAGGATCTGGTCCTGCTAGGAGGGTGCAGTTTGACCTCCCAAAAATCCTGAACTATTCTAGGATCAAACTGGATTTGCACACTGCCATATAAGTGACATATTTAGATGCTTCTGATTCAACCCTATTATCCATGTCTCTCTTTACTTATTAAATTGTTGGCCCACTTCCATCCACTTGCTTATAGATGAAGACCTGGGGAGATTAGCCAAATCAAATGTAATGGTATATGTTCTGCTTCTGAGATACTATAAGTCCTTGATTTGAGGATTTCTCAAAGCAGATTTAACCATTACCACCAATAACCTCTAGCTATATTGCATAACTAATATTCAGCTGATGTTTTAGAATCTGTTTCCAATTAAACAACTGGAGATACTTTGAAGGGTAGTAGATAGATTTAACTTGATCAAATCCAGAGTGCTCTGAGTATTATCTTGAATTGCTGATCCTATTTCTCAATGTTTTCATACAATACATTTATGAATTTTTAGGAAGCTTAAATTGCAGACATTCCAAGACATTGATCTGTAGAATTCCTGTCAGCCGTGGCTTCCAGTTTTACACTAGTTTGGTTGAACCAAAAGGAGGTTGAAAGAATTTGATTCAGAAAACTTTCCTCAGTTCATATTAAAACATTACGTTCTGGTAATTTAAATTGAAACCAAATGTGATTCACTTAACCAGGCTTTGGTAAACAGAATGAATCAGGTAAATAGTTTCATCCCTGTAAATCTGAGAAACATGTCAAATTAAACGTTTAAAGTGACGGAATTTAAGAAAATCACTCAGGTGCTAGAAAGAGGGACAAGTGCTTTAATCTAGTGGACTAACTACCATGGTAAAAGTGATAGCTAAGAAATGCCTGAAGATATATCGGCTTGATATACTGAAAATTATGATTTCTAAACTTGGGGAACCCATGAGCTTTCCTGTTTGTGTTATCATAATCTTTTGTTTTTAGTTTCTGCTATTGCCTGCAATGTGTTAGTTGCTGTACAAACACTGGAAGTCAGGTTTCAGAGTAGCAGCAGTGTTAGTCTGTATTTGCAAAAAGAAAAGGAGTACTTGTGGCACCTTAGAGATTAACAAATTTATTTTAGCATAAGCTTTCGTGAGCTACAGCTCACTTCATCGGTGTCTCTATTCTGAAGAGCTTGTAGTGTAAAAAGACAAAACAGGGAAGGGTAAAGGAAAAGGTGAACTACATACAAGTAAAGTAGTCAGGGTAATGTTTGGACACATTTTGGTAATACAGTGGTGTTGAGATAGTGTATAAATCTTTTTAAATATGTCTCCTATAGTCTCTTATAGAATCATAGAAGATTAGGATTGGAAGAGACCTCAGGAGGTCATCTAGTCCAACTCCCTGCTCAAAGCAGGACCAACTCCAACTAAATCATCCCAGCCAGGGCTTTTTCAAGCTGGGCCTTAAAAACCTCTAAGGAAGGAGATTCCACCACCTCCCTAGGTAACCCATTCCCGTGCTTCACCACCCTCTTAGTGAAATAGTTTTTCCTAATATCCAACCTAGACCTTCCCCACTGCAACTTGAGACCATTGCTCCTTGTTCTGTCATCTGCCACAACTGAGAACAGCCTAGCTCCATCCTCTTTGGAACCCCCTTTCAGGTAATTGAAGGCTGCTATCAACTCCCCCCTCACTCTTCTTTTCTACAGACTAAATAAGCCCTGTTCCCTCAGCCTCTCCTCATAAGTTATATGCCCCAGCTCCCTAATCATTTTCGTTGCCCTCCACTGGACTCTCTCCAATTTGTCTACATCCTTTCTGTAGTGGGGGGGCCTAAAACTGGACACAATACTCCAGATGTGGCCTCACCAGTGCTAAATAGAGGGGAATAATCACTTCCCTCGATCTGCTGGCAATGCCCCTACTAATGCAGCCCAATATGCTGTTAGCCTTCTTGGCAACAAGGGCACACTGCTGACTCATATCCAGCTTCTCATCCACTGTAATCCCCAGGTCCTTTTCTGCAGAACTGCTGCTTAGCCAGTCAGTCCTCAGCCTGTAGGAGTGCAGGGGATTCTTCTGTCCTAAGTGCAGGACTCCGCACTTATCTTTGTTGAACCTCATCAGATTTCTTTTGGCCCAATCCTCCAATTTGTCTAGGTCACTCTGGATCCTATCGCTACCCTTCAGGTATCTGCCTCTCAACATTATCATTGTTAGACAGCTAATTTCTTGTAAGATGCCTTCTTTCTTATGACTTAAAACAGCAAAGTTAGATGTTCAAGTCTACGTTGGTGATACAACTGATTGCTTCAGATGTTGCAGAGTGGATGGCAGAGATACTACCAGGATATGATCATTTGGAACACTGGCTGACAAGATGTTCCACAGTTTGAAGTCAAGTATCAGAGGGGTAGTCATGTTAGTCTGGATCAGTAAAAGCGGCAAAGAGTCCTGTGGCACCTTATAGACTAACAGACGAATTGGAGCATAAGCTTTTGTGGGTGAATACCCACTTCATTGGATGCAGGAAAGCTTATGCTCCAATACATCTGTTAGTCTACAAGGTGCCACAGGACTCTTTGCCATTATTTGAAGTCAGTTTCCGGAGTCGCAAATACGATTGTATTACAGTCCCCATGTATGGAGGAGGTGCCTGCTATGTGATGTGCAGGTGCAGTTCAAAAGTGGACCATGGGAGGGAAAAGCCACTAGGTTCTTTGGTTGGGTCCTCAATGAGATGTTTGTTCAGGATATTGGCATCCTTTCACTTTGCTTGCCACCAGGAGCAGATTTTCCATTTAAAAAATTGAGCTGTGGCACAGGGCCCCCAACGACAGGGGGCCCCCCAAAATGCAGGACAAATCTCATCTGACAACCTGCGCCCGAGTCTCGGCCAGTGGCAGAGCTCAGGCTGCCTGTGTGCTGTGGCTGGTGGCCCCACGCAGCTGAAGAAATGATAGGATTTGAACACAGCCCAGATGTATGGGGCAAGGGAGAGGAAGGAGTTAAAGATGACCTCCGGTTTGTGCCTTGGACTGACAGGGAGGATGATAGTGATGTCAAGAACAGCGAAGAAAGGATGGGGGGAGAGGAGAGGGCTTGGGAAGGAAGATTTCATATAGAGGGGGATGTTTCTTGCATACCACCTGTTTTTGTTGGCATTGTCGGTATGCACTCTGATTGTGGAAAGCAATGCACTTAATAGCATGTATCCTCATGCTGACACACATTGGCGGAGGAGTGTAGGAAGCCTGCATTGCTACTGCCCATACTGTCTCTGTTCTGTAGATAAACAGAGGGCTTCAGTCCATGACTAGCATTCTGGCATCTTTCACTATCCATTAAAAAGATTTTTTTTCCAAGCAATGTTTTTCATTCTTTAAAAAAAAAACTGAAGCCCCTTTGAATTTGAGGATATACAACTTTTAAAAGCATGGAACTCTGCGAAAGGAAGTAAAAATGATTGCTTATTGCTGCAGACATCACTTATGGCTGCAAATTTCTTTGAGCTTCATGCAAGTTATGCTGAACAGCTGTTTTCTGAAGTGATGGCAGCTAGTCAATCCCAAAAATATCACACAGACTTCTGTAAATGTTAACTCATCAGTATCAAAACGATTCTCAGAGGGGTTGATCCCCAACAACACAGTGACAAACGTGTGTGTGGGGGGAATGGGGGTGCTGCTTTGCACTTTCTGCACTTCAAGCCTCAGCTGCCTAAAATCGTGCCCCCCCCCATAGTAGAGACTAGTTGTGAGAATTTTTCCATAGTGGATAAGAGATGGAGTGGCCAATTCAGGTATGATAATCTTTCCCATCTCTAGCTTCCAAGGAAGCTTCAGCCACACACCCTTTTCCTAGAGCCGTGCCGTCTACCCTGGCAATTAGGGGAGAAAAGGCAAGCACAGAAGCAATTACTCTAACTCTATGCCACCAGAAGCTTATCTGATGCTAGGGGGAGCCTCCTGTGGCTGCTTACTACTAGTAGCCCAAGGACTGCGTTGCCTAGATTGTATGTAGCAAACTGGCCATACTGCAGAGCAGGAGCTGGGCTGGAGTGGGACCCTCGCTCTTTACCTGCTTAAATGTTTTATAGAATATCAGGGTTGGAAGGGACCTCAATAGGTCATCTAGTCCAACCCCCAGCTCAATGCAGGACCAATCCCCAATTTTTGCCCCAGCTCCATAAATAGCCCCCTCAAGGATTGAACTCACAATCCTGGGTTTAGTAGGCCAATGCTCAAACCACTGAGCTATCCCTTCCCTTCCCATATAGCATGCTACTGGGGCGATGGTGGGGGGAGGAAGTAAGGTGTATTCACTCCTGTAAAAGTTGAAGTCAGGAGCTGGGTGGTGTGTGTTGAGAAGGAGTTAGAGAATAGTGGATGAAGGTTTCAGGAAGAATGTATACGCCAAAGTTGCAATAAATCTCAGTTCCCCAGGGCCCACAGAGCCCTGTCAGCACAGAGCGGAACTGTAGCAGAACATATCATGCTACTATCAATGGCCTCCAGTACTGAAATGGGGGTTCCTTGTGGCTGCCGGTTTGGGACCTATACTTTCATAAGCATTGCATGAAGGAAAAGTGAGTCTCTCCCAATCCAATGTATTTGTACAAGCCTCTGAGGACTGGGATGATCACCAATCTTAGCTGGCATGATCTGGTTTCCTCCATGCCATGCTAATTGATATGATCCCAGTAGTCATTGTGGTATGAAAAAGTTTATTTCATCCCACAAATGGGATATGAAAACAACAAAATGGTGTACCATTTAAAAGCGAACAATAGGAGCCCCATATACAAACAAAACCAGCCATGCACTTGTATTATCTCTTTAAGAGTTAGGATACTGTTATTTTGGTAAACAGTTGCACAGGCATCTGGAAGCTTTATTATGGAAAATTCCTCATGAAGATAATCTTTCAAGCCGGGAAGGGGAGGTTGGATTAGAAACCATGTTATGTAAATTTATTGTACCAAAAGCCAAAACCCAGCCCCACAGATTGCACAACACACTTGCAAGAGAGAGCCAAAATCTGTTACATAAAAATGGAATGCTGATGACAATTCAGCAATAGCTACTGACATTCTCATCTGGTCCTGTTGGGATAAACAGGCATTTATTGTCACTTGTTATTTACTAGAGCAGATTCTGCGCAACTTGACTTTTTTCTTCCACTTTCACAGTATAAACAAAGAGATGACTTTTTCTTCTTAAAAAAAAAAAGACTGGGCAGAGTGGATCACGTTGACATCACTTTGTTGTCCCTTTAAATGCTGAAGGAACTGTAAACTGATGGTATAAGCTTAACTGTTAAAGGAAGTGGGAGAAACAGAGGTCTGCAGGATGCTCCACAGAGGAACGGAAAAAAAGAGGGGCAACCAAACGAGATGAGCTCTTCTGAATGTGGAGAAGACCTAGCTAATCAATCCCACTAATTTAAATCAACATGAGAGAATAAGGTTGTGTGTATTTTTAAAGGACCAAATTGTGCGTGTCCACTGAACTGGACAGGTGCAGGTAAGCACTGACATACTTCCTATTTCAGCTGGACAGCACTGCTAGTGAACTGGATTGTTCAGCCAGAACCAGCCTTTTCATAGGAGGCTATCACAATGCTTCACAGTGCTCTATCCCCAGTGGCTGGTAGGAGGATATACCTGCTTGCCACAGGAAGCAGAGAAATGGAATGCTTCACCCATCCATACCATCATCTACAGAGAGCAGTGTAACTTTCTGACTATCACATGTACTAGATGACTTAGGCCGGTTTACTAATTAAGAAGCAAAGCAAGTGTTTCTTGTCAGAGTCCTGACTTGCTCTTTACTTTTCTGCCTTCTCAAGCTCTGTCACATATTAAATATGCCACAAAGGAAAATGGACCAAACTTTAGACCAGTTAACATTCACCGTTACACAAAGTTTCCATCCAGTGAATTATAACAAATGTATTTTAAAATGTGTTTGAGTCTGTGGGTCTAGCTGACTGAGTGCTTCAACAGCTAATTTACATCAGTTAAAAATGTTTGCAAGCAGAGTACCTACAATTTCTAGTTTTGTTAAAACCAATCACTTCTCTGTTGGGCTTACAAAACTTTTCTTGCATGTCTGTACGTATAACAAGTTACAAACACAGAGAGCTATCTAGCTAGAGTCCTTAAAAGAGAAGTTTGACTCAAAGGCATTCGTTTTCATGATGTGCTTGTAATGAATCTTGTATAGCTATTAAAATGTTACTCTGCTCCTGTAGCTATTACTATATTCCAATACATGTTATCCTGAGTGCAAATGTAATTAACAATGATCAGTGCTAACAGAAGCAAACAGTTAGCACACACATACTGCATCTTTGTTCTTCCATTACAGTGAATTTACAAAAAAAGTATAATGTACTATACTGTTACCTTTTAAATGCTAAACACTGTAGGTCACATCCTGTCATGTTTACTCAAATGATTCATTCTCCCTAATATACATTGTTCCAGTGGCTTGAGAGTAGCAGCAGGGAGAATGCACAGTCCTCTCTGCCATCTGCATGTCAACGTGGGAATGACCTCATTAGATCCTGTTAAAATCTTAGTATACTGGTCAGGTTCAGAAGAGATCTTCTCCCAGACTCTTACGAGTGGTTATAGTGCTTGCTAGTATGCTTTTTTAAACTAAGGTAAAACAGACATAGAAGCACCAATCAGGTTAGACAGAGTGACTTTAAATTTTAAAATAAGTATCTGTTGCTTGAAACTTTCCAGCAGTTATTCTTAGCTGAACTAAAGTTGGCTAAGATGTCAATGGGACTAACAGCAGTAAGCACTATGCCTGGTAGTAAGCGTTTGTAGGATCAGATCCCTAGCTAAAAGATTGTTCCTCATGGAGGACTAGCCACATTCTAAGTTTGAAATGTTTTTTGTTCAGTTATTTCTCAGTTATTAGTTAGCAAAAAACAAAAGAAGAAACTGTATTTCCCACCTTCCCCCTCCACTCTCACATAATCAGGATGAATGAACTTCACTTGGCCTTTGGACCTAAGCATGGGAAATTTTGGCCTCAAAAAATGAAGCATTTTCAGACTGTTACAAATTGGTGTTAAGGTGTTTGCAGGGTACATTATATATAACTTTCATTACACCCAATTTAAAAGCAGAATGCTTGTTGTTAGTATTTCATCTGTTTAAATATGACATTTATTGATTTATTAATGAGGGAATTCTTTGATGTAACTGCAGGCTAATTTAGTTAAATCTCTCTTCCTTCACAACAACAGTTCTCTAACCAGGGCCTGTGGAGTCTTTTCTGGTGGTCCACAGAACACAATGTTTTGAGAGCCACAAAGTGAGGGATTGGGAGAGGAAGTGGGTCAATATTTCTCCTGTAAAGTTGTCAGCAGAATAAAAGCTGGAAAACCAGTGAATTGGGTTCTTTGAGAAGCACTGATATCTAATAGTTATAATCACTCTGATTTCTTTTTAGCTCTGTAAAATGAGGCACAAGTAATACTTGAAACTGAGGAAGCAGACATATATACAGTCATACAAGACAAATGTATTCACTACTTCTACACCAATATATATCACAATTAGCTTAAAAAAGCTTGTTAGTATTGTGCAATATAACAAGACATACTAATATACCCATAAAACAACCTAGCCCAACATTTGTATTGCTGATTGCCCTCCAAGGCAGGGAGGATGAAATGAGTCTAGAATGCAATTAGAAGCTGTACTGAATCCAGGGCTCAGTAATTAAAATTGTATGCACTGGGAGGGGGTGTACTAGAAAAAGGCTTTTTGAATCTCTGATTTTTAAGATTGTATGATTATAACATTAAAATCAAGAAAGTTTACCATGCCCGCACAAACTTTAGCCTTACCTACACAGACAAACGATGAGTGACTAGTCCATATATCCTTCCTACCTCTGAGAGGTATGAAATTATCCTGGCCATGTCTTAACAGATCCTACATTTTATTAGCATTAACAAATAACTAAAACCAAATACAAAGACAACAAGAGACACATTCAATCCCAGCATTATTTCACACAGTTATCCACACAATGGGCTAGAGACAATTATTTGGTGCCACATTATAAGTGATCATCTCCTTTGTAGGCCCCTATATCAACATTGGTGTGTTACCCAAGTTTGGAAACTGTGCTTATACTGGATAGCCATCTGTCTTTGATGGTTTAGACACAACAAATCTTGTATCTTGGCAGTGGGTTAGGCTAGCTATCCCTTGTTCTAACCCTATGATTCTAGGTTACACATGGTTCCAGCTAAAAAGGCTTCTGAGTATATTTGGCTAACACACATACCTGGGGTCAAACCAGCAGAGACAGTGTAGGTCTTTAAACCATCCCTACCTAGTCTATAATAGCATTCTTAAATGTGGTTCTACATAGTTTGGCCCTGTTGTAGAAACTGCTTTAGCTGGAATCAGGTTTCCAACTACCTTCTCAATCGTGGTCAAAGGTCCAGCCTAGATACTCTCAGATTCTTTGCAGCTTCCTCTCCACAACGTCTGTGCTAGAGATGAAGTTTTGCAAATGAAGTTACTGCATCTCTCTGGACCTGATTTAGGATTTTATTTATCAACTTGAGCACAGAGGTCAGGCTCCTCTAGTCTCCTTTGAGAAAGATAGTGGACTAGGATGACTGTATCACACTCAGTTCTGACCTGACGTTTTGCTTTGGATGCTGGCATTCCCCAGATGATCAAAAGAACATTTTGGCCAAGTATCTTTACAGCTCCCTAAAAATTATTTCAAAAACTGAAGTTAAATAATAGATGGTTGATTAAACAGACCTCTGTGAAAGAAGGTCTTTCTACCTGGACCTCTAAACTCCAGCTCTCAGACAGCTTTTCATGTGTTACTATATTTGAATCAATGCCAAGCAACGCAGACTGTTAGTTAAGTGTCCTTTAAAACTTCAGGCAGTAAGCTAGACAAATTGTGCAATCTTTTTAACTTTTGTCAAGACAAATTTGCATATGGCAAGACACTTTCAATAAAGCAGGTAAAATGTGATAATTTAACAACCTTACTAGGGGACAGATTTTGTAAAGGTACTTAGGCACTTACAGATGCAGAAAGGCACTTAGGGATAGATTCACAAGGTGAACATTTAGGTACCCTATCACCTAGTGGAATTCACAACCTTGAGTTGGGTGCCCAGGTTCCCTGTATAATGCATGGGGATAAGTTAGGGATTCACAGAAACCTGAGCAGGAAGCTACCTGTGCTAGCCACTACAGAATATGAGTGAGTGAGTCAGAATGTGAGTGAGATGAAGAGGGTGTGGCCTAAGTCTCACACTTCAAAAGGAGTTAAGTGCCTAACTCTGGACTGGAGGGAGATGCTTCCCTTCATCTGAGATTCTCAGGCATGAACCCCCTCCTTAGTTTTAAGCCATACTGTTTAGGAAACAAGTCAAATGTTTTTCGATAGCAAGTGGTGTGCACTTAAAAATAAGAAGAAAATTAAAAGTACTGTCAGTAGACACTATACATAAGTCAACTTGCTAGCTGTAGTCTATATCATGGATAAGTCAGGCTACTAATGAGCACAATGAAACATGGACAAATTCAGCCCTATTATAAGCTGGTATCTCCACTGAGATGAATGAAGTTGCAGCTGCACCGCCTTCCACTAAGGATGAATTTCCCTCATCACTCCAGTCCAAACCAACTTCCCAAATCTGCAATCTTTTATTAAAGGCATAAGGATGATATGTCTTGCTCTTTACACAACATGCATAACAGAAAGGAACCACACAGGCAGAGTAGGATTAAAATATCTATGTTTACTATTTACAGCATGCATGGCCTAGCTACGTATACGCACGGCTGCTTTGGCACAGGTCTGGTGCCTTCTCAAGCCTAGAACACAGGGATGGCCGCTCAAAGGCTCACAAATTATTTAAAAGGATGCTATTCAATTCCCATGCACTACATATAATAAAGAAGTAAATTACAAAGATATACAGAATTGCTAACTTTAGTACACAATGAGAATGGTTAAACTAATGTGGAAAAGCACGGTTTCTGTTCTAGAATGAGTGCCTGGCAGGCTGTTAGTGCTACACAAACACAAAACCAACTGACCATATATGTATCCAACACCAATGTGATCACTTTGCATGGACATTACAGCCCTTTCTTTCCTTCATTCTTTAAGTGTTTGATCTTTGAAGTCAATATCCCATTGACTTCAGCAGTGCGATATAAGGCTGTAAACTACATAAATAATAAATACAATAACATTTTCCTGGTTTTATATTTGTTTCACATTTAAACAAAATTCCCCAACATGTTGCCAACTAAGGGTATGCACAGCTTACTTTAATCACTTGCAACTCAGAAGGTCCAATATTCAAGGTCCATTTACTCTTCCAGTTCATTTCAGTACACTCTAAATGTCATCTTCTTTATAATATTCACTTCCCAGTACTGTAACTGATTTACCATAATCATCCAGCAAAGATTACCCATTTAAATGTCCCATCTTGTATGGGAATATGCTTGGTGGATTGTACTATGCAAAACTTATAGCTAGAGACAAGATCACATTCTTAGGCCAGGATTTTCTACAATGCCTCAACATCAGCAAAAATTGGACATCTGTAATACAAATCCATATTGACCCTGTTACTTTTGTTACTACTCTACAGTAGCTCTTGCAAGGAAAGTAGAATCTCTAAGCTTACCATATAGCATGACTCTTAAATAAAGGAACTCTTCATAGTATTAAAGTGCCAGACCAGTCTTTCAGCAGATGGAGTTAATTAACAAATGCAGCATACCAGGCCAGTAAAGAATGTCCTGAAAAAGTACGAACTGAAAGCAGAACTTCATATGTGGAATACAAATTGCATACAATTTGCTAATTGTTTTCTCTTTAAAAATCTTCGCTTTCTCAGATTCACCTTGTTGACTATCCAAGCATATAATACGGGAAATTTATACTCACAAAGTATGTATGGTTGGAAAGGTTGGGGAATCTGTAGCTTTTTGGTGGAATTTTTTTCATGAGATTTCCTGTTGATTTGTTCTACTTAGGTAGCTAGCTAGTTTTCATTGGCAGGATTTACTGCTGTTGAAGGGCTGGAATGCTGAAGGGTTTACACACACACAGAGAAAGAGATAGAGGGAGAGAGATCTCTGATTTACGTGCTTTGGCAATTTTAAAAATGCCAAATCTAAGTTAAATGCAGCATATGAGGAAGATTATTTCTCTTCCGTAGCGCATACCTTAGGAAAGTACTCTGTGTGTGTATGTGTGTGTGTGTGTGTGAAATTCTATTTTATCTACTCTCCTAAGTAAAGGGGACAACCAGTACTTATAAAATAGTCTCCTGGAATGTTAATGGCCATAGTAACCTGCTAAAGAAAAATAAGGTCCTTAATCATCTTAAGAACCTACCTCCTGACTCTGTAGGCATACAAAAGACTCATCTCACAGGAGATGAATCAGCTAAATTAAAATAAAGTTTGGACTGAAGAAGTATATTTTGCATCCTATCAAAGGAAAAAGCAAAGAGAAGATGCTATTTTAAATAGAAAACTCTTCATTCTAAATTATGCCATTCTTATCTGACAAAGAGAGTAGAGATATACCTGTATCTGGAAATATAAACAGACAAGGAACTATCTTAATAAATCTTTGTACCCTGATGAAACAAGCAAATAATTTATCAATAGTATTCTTTTAGACCTTGCTCCATAAGTGAAGGGTATCTTATTTATGTTTAGGGAAGTCAGACTTAGAGCTAAGCAGAAAGTCTGATAAAACATTAATACGTGGAAAGAAGGAAAATATAATAAGCAATCTCCAAAATCAGTCTCTGAAATGCAATTGGTTGATATGTGGAAATAATCACATTCTGGAAAAAAAGACTAGAAAATATATTGGAAGAGCTAGTGTTCATATTCCAGAATAGAATGTTTATGTTTGTCAATTGTAAACCTTTATATAGAGTCTATAAAACTGGTATAGATAATATTATTTTTTCACATCAGGGCCCCAATGCGAGCTGCTGTATAAACTGTACATATGGGAAAAACAAGGGAAGCATGAAATATGAAATTATATTCTACATCAGAACACAAGTGTCACGGATTTAAAATGCTGGAATATGTAATATTAAATGATATAAGAGTTACCAGTTATGGTACTCTGTGGGATGCCCAAACATCATAATTTGAGGGAAATTGCTTGGAATGGCTAGCAATGTAAAGAAAAAAAATGATGGGCAAGAACTGCCTTCCTTGAGAAAGAAAAAGAAAGACTGGAGGCTCTGCATAAGAGCACATAAGAACAGCTATATTGGGTCAGACTAATGGTTCATCTATCCCCTTATCCTGTCTTCTGACAGTGGCTAGTGCCAGATGCTTTAGAGGGAATGAACAGAACAGGGCAATTTTGAGTGATCCATTTCCTATCATCCAGTCCCAGCTTCTGGCAGTTGGAGGCTTAGGGACTTCCAGAGCAAAGGACATTACCTCGTGTCACCTCGATGTGGGACAATTCCTCAGATTTGTCACTTAAAAAGAATGGCTCAGGTGAGAGGATCTCTCCCACATCCTCTGCAGTGAAGGCAGATGCAAAGAATTCATTTAGCTTCTCCGCAATGGCTTTGTCTTCCCTGAGTGCTCCTTTAGCACCTGTGTTGTACAGTGGCCCCACTGACTGTTTGGCAGGCTTCTTGCCTCTAATGTTCTTCAAAATAATTTTGCTGTTAGTTTTTGTGTCTTTAGCTAGTTTCTCTTTACATTGTTTCTTGACCTGCCTTATTAAATGTTTTCACTTGACTTGCCAGAGTTTATGCTCCTTTCTGTTTTCCTCACTGGCATTTGACTTCCAATTTTTAAGAGATGCCTTTACTGCCTCTTTTTCTCTGCTGTTTAGCCCTGGTCACATTTTTTGATCCTATGTTTTTTAAAAATTATTAATTATATTATTTACTATTGTTGTTATTCATTATTATTATTACTATTATTATTATTTGGGGTATACAAATAATGAGCCTCTGTTATGATTTTAAATAGTCTGATTGCAATTTACAGGCATTCCACCTTTGTACTGTTCCTTTTAATTTCCATTTAACTAGCTTCCTCATTTTTGTGTAATTCCCTTTTTGAAGTTAAATGGTACTCTAGTGGGTTTCTTTGATATTTTCCCCCCTACAAGGATGTTAAATTTAATTACATTTTTGTCACTATTACTGAGCAGTTCAGCTACAGTAGATCCTCAGAGTTACCAACACCTTGGGAATAGAGGTTGTTTGTAACTCTGAAATGGTCCTAACTCTGAACAAAATGTTATGGTTGTTCTTTCAAAATTTTACAATTGAACATTGACCTAATACAGCTTTGAATCTTTACTATACAGAAGAAAACTGCTTTAAGAAGCATCTTTAATTATGACTACAATAGAGTGCTGGACCTGATTAAAAAAAAACTTGGAATAATAAACAAGTTAACAATAGTTACCTCAACTATTAGAAAGCCTAATAATTGAGAAAGTAGCTTGTCAGAAAATATTATACACTACTTTATTTCAGAGTTTATACCACTGAGGAACATCAGGAATAGAAGGGATTTTTGTAATTTCCTTTTGTAACTGTTTCCAGCTGTGTAGTGTTTCAACAGAAAAAAAATGACGTACAAATAACTCAAGACATAACTGAATTGAAGACAGTTTTATTCCAGGATTCTCCATGGAAAGGAAAAACAGGTAGAACAAAGTGAACAAAATAAGCCTTAAAGAATGGGGGAAAGCATTTGATTTCTAAATATAAGAAGAATGTAATCAGATAATACAGGATGCCATGCTACTGCCTATAATTTGATGGGAACACCATATCACTTGTACATAGATTCTGTTCTCCTGCTTCCAGATAATGGGCTATGGAAATTGCATTATTGGAGAAACTGCAATGGAGAAGGGATCTTGGACCAAATTATATGGTACTGTCCCAAAATATATAGACATATTGCCAGAAACAGCAACTGTCACCAAAAATGAAAGGTATTGAGATCTCCCTGCTGGAAATAATGAGAAAAATATAATCCAGAAATAACAGATGCCAGAACACAGAAGAATGTACAAAGCTTTTGGCGGAGAAACACACTACAGTCAGGACATGGAGGTTAGCACTTCTGCCTTCTTATAGAAAGTGGTTAAGAGTGGCAACAGGTGGAAATGGAGTGCCACACGTATTTGTTTCAAAACAAACTGAAGAAATGGAAAGCTGTATGGTCTCCTTTTTTAAGTGACATGACAGAACATCCTTAGGTGTTGCAGCACAGGAGACAGAGACAAAAGGACAATTTAAACTGAAATTGGACAGACCCCCTCAGCCTTTGTGAAGTATCAGAGATTTTCCAGGTGCCCTGTGTCACCGGAGTATGGTGTACAACTATTATGGTATGCAGATATTAACTTTCAAATGTATATAGAGCTAGATAGATCATGACCTGCTGTTATGCAGGTGTAGGGGGAAAGAAGGGGAGGGAGCAAGAAACCTTCCTCAGTCCTTGAATCATCAACAAGATTTGCAGCCCCTGCACTTGAGGGAGGACAGAACTGCATCCAAGTTGTTCCCCACCAGCAGTAGGCCACCACCTCCTGTGCCTACCAACAGAGTTGTGGGGAGGTAACTATGCTGCACTTCTACATGTGGTGTAGCAGTGTCCATGCTCCCCCATGCACTAGAGAGCTCTGGGGGGCTTTCTGCCTATCATCGACTGAAGGGCCTTGATGATCCTCCTGGAATGATATCTCACAACACCTCCAGCTCAAAGAAAGAAAGGTTGAAATCTCAAATCAATGTACAGGTGAGATTATTCTAAGAATGTTTACTCACAGTATATTTTGTATCTGATTCTGATGTATTGACAAGACTTCAATAAAAAGCTACATTGAAAAACTGAAACTTTGAACTCAGATTCTGAAAAAAAGAGAAATTACTCCTCATTTATAAGCACCAAAATCCCCTCCAGCATTATAAATATGACATACGTATCTATATTGCATCTTCAATAAAATATTACTAAAATTTTATACCTTGATATTTTATACAGAGCAGCAAGATAGTTAAAACTAAAGACTTGTCTACATGGGGAAATTAACTGACATAACTATTTTTATAATTGTTCCATGACAACTCTGCTGGTATAACTCCCCAGCTGAGGACACTATTCCAGAATAAAACTGATTTTAGAACAGAAAGGACTTCAGTAGGTGGTAAGCATCCAGGCACTTCTGAATATCCTGTAGACATCTATTTGCATCTGTAGGCATCTAACTCCCACTGACTAGCAATGAGGCTCCTAGGGCCCAGCTTCTCAAATGTATTTAAGCACCTAACTCCCATTGAAACCAACAGAAGTTAGGAGCCTAAATACCTTTAATGATCTGGGCCTAAGTGCCTAAATCCCCTTTGAAAATGGGACTCAGGCTCCTAAGTCATGACTTTTAAAAATTGTATTCTGTATCCCTTCACCACCACTGAACTTCAGGTACCTCTGGGATGGAAGGTGGCTACAAACTATTCCATAACACTCTGCTTAGCTTATGGAGCAAGGAGAATGGTGACTGAGAACATTGCAAACCCTTCTTTTAATGAAATTGAAAGCAATGAAACACTGAACCAGGTAAATTAATGTCTGTGTAATTCCCATGCCAGTAATCACTGAGTTTGCCTGCATGTCTAAGGTATTAATTACACTTGGGGACATGATAGGGTTCTTATCTTGCCAATAACTGCTATAATGAAGTAGTGATCGCATGAATGTTCATGTGTTGTTAAAGTAGTATCTGTTGTAGTAACTTGGCAAAAGGCATAATTGTTTTGCTATAAATTATTAAAAATCATTCTGAAAGGACTGACATTCTCCTGCAGCACAATGGCTATGTACATGATACACCAAATGGATGTTCTGGATGCCTGCCTGCTGCAGCCGAGATGATTTGCCCCATAACATGTGAAGGTTTGATTGTATGTTGGTATGAAATCAAAACCTAATGGCCCAAAAGAGCTCCTGACATACTTCCAAATGATTTCATGGTTTTTGCTTTCACAGTTGTTCCCAGGCCTTAGTTTATCCTCCACCAAAACTCCTGTTATGAATGTTGCCCTATAAGTATTTACTTAAAACTTTTGTACACAAGCTATTTTTCCAAAAAGAAACTGTTTGTGGTTCTAAGAAAACATATACAGCAGGCAACGAAAGCCTTACTTAAAAGTGAAATAACTATCACAAGATTTTTGGTATAATTGCAATGCCATTAATCTGTGTGCACTGACAGTTGTGAAGTAAGCCTCTTACAAATGTTTGTCTCCTTAGGAATTCATCTGTAGTTAAATAGTGATGAAGAGATGACTGATATGTTTAACCACAGAGACTTCTGAGCAGCTGCCTCTGTATTGATTAGCTCAGCTTCCATTGAATGAAAATTTACAATATGGTGGCATTACTCCCAGATTACACAAGTGTCTTGTTAAATTTTCCTTGTCCTGTGGAGAGTCATATACAAAGTGATTATGCAGAGATACTAGCCTCTTTAAAGTTATTGAGCCAATTAATTAAGTTGCTGTGACTGATAAACTTGCAATCAGAATATGGAACACATCAGTTCTTATAATTCATGAAATGAAATTATTAATGGACAAAAAACTACTGAGAGCCAATCTGTGAACTAGTGTAACACCCTGTGAAGTTTGGAGGTGCCACGTCTCTTATGCCAGACTTTGCAAGATTACTATATTATGGTCAGGCAATTTGTTCCACTTATCTCATCAGTTATATCTGGGATGTGTCCTTACCTGGGTTTTTATGTTATTTTAAAAATCATATAAAACAAATCTTCTAAGCCTATGCCAGACGTTTCTCCTGTCTATAGATTTCTATTGCTTCTGGCAAAGAAATCAAAGCACTGTGACAATATAGAAAAAAGATATGGAAAAACTCCCAGCTAACTCATCCTTTTGCTGGCTAGCAGAGTCTGTATTTTTTTTTTAAATACCAGAGGTTCCATTAGTTATTCCGATGGTCTGCAAAGATGCAATCTGCTGAATATGGGTTCATACACACTGGGTTAATCCAGAACTGTCACAGAGGCCATATGGTCAAGGGGAGAGCATATGGTCTGGAGAAGGGCATTTGTTTTAGCTGCTGAACCCTCCCCAGATGGTTTATCTGTTGAGTAAGCCTAAGAGTTCATTGAGGAAGACTGCATGTCTGCCTGGGGGATCAATATAAAGTATCCATGCTCGAGCCAACTCACTCAGATCAAACTGAAATCTATACACTGAAATTGTTTTCTTTTTAGAATGGGTCAGAAAATAAGTAAAAACTTAGGTAAGAGAAAGCAGTCTCTGGAAGCAATTTAAATTCAATGAAATAGCTATCCATGAACCATGGCACAGACTTCTAAATAGAGACTCCTTAAAGATGTCTGATACACAATATAGTATTTGATTGTCACACCGCTCAGCAGGAGCCCAACCTGCAGACTTTACTCAATTAACCTTAATGGGTCTATGCACTTGTCTAAAGGGCTGAAGAAGCAAGTCCCAATGATTCCACATTCCTATTCTAATATCCTTGTGCGAGTGTTCAGTGAGTCCCTGATGGTTATGATGTATTTTTGCTTTCTTTGGCCCTGATTCAGCAAAGCACTTATGTACCTGCTAAAGGGCTTTGGTGAGTCAGAGCCTTGATTAGGACATTTTTAAAAAAAACATTGAAGGGGAAAAATAGGAATGGATCAAAAAAGAGCTTGGATGGAAAAATCTAAGTAGAAAACCAAGTCTTATACTTCCATATCTGATTAGGGTGACCAGATGTCCCGATTTTAGAGGGACAGTCCTGTTTTTTGGGACTTTTTCTTATATAGGCACCTATTATCCTCCACCCCCTGTCCCATTTTTTCTCAGTTGCTATCTGGTCACCCTATATCTGATTACCCAGAGGGGATGCAATGACTGAAATAAAGACAGTTCAAAGGTTGGTTGGTTCTCACAATTGTCTTAATTACCAATTCTATTTTCATTACATTCAACCAGAATTCAGCCAGGGAATCATTAGAGAGGGACAGTGTCCCATTTATTTATTTATTTGAGACAGACATTGTTTTCCCTCAGCTCTTTATACTCTATTCACCACCGATGGTGGGGGACGAGGGAGTGAATCTATGACAGTTTATAATGTAAAGAATTTGGAAAATCATGGCTTTGTTATGGCAAAAAAAATACCAAAGTAACGCTCTAGTTTTTAAAGAATGGATAATGGGAGAGTGTGGAGTGGTGAGGAAGGATGGTCTTTTGGATAATGCACTGGACTGGGACTCAGGAGATCTGAATTCCCAGCTCTGTCACAGACTTCCAGTGTGACCTTGGGCAAGTCACTTAATTGTTCCTTGTCTCTGTAAAATAGGGATAATATTTTATTTTTCCCACCCTTGTCTGTCTTTTCTAATTAGGTATGGCTTGTCCCTGGTTGCACAGGAAGTTTATGGCAGAGCTGGGATTTTAACCCAGATCACCTAAATCTCAGTCCATTGCCTTAACAACAAACTGCAAAGGGACTTTAATGGGATTACATGTGTGTAAAGTTAATCACGTGCATGTTTTCAGGATTGGAGCTCTACACTATATATATGGACACACTCACAGACTACCGAGTATGATGAGGCCCTGATGTTGGATGGGACCTTCAGGCACTACTACAAAGAAGAAGGTGATATCATCACACAAAATCCTTTAATTGAAGTTACTTGTGTGAAATTATGAGAAACATCAAATAAAAAGATCTTTTATTTCATACTACAAATTATTCGAAGTTGGATAATATTGAGTTGATATTTTAAGCTATTTTAATAGCCACCATGAAATACATTGGACATACAGACCCTGATCCTGCAGACAGTTAAGCATGTTCATAACTTTACTCATGTGAGTATACCTATGTAAAAGGGGCTACTCAATAGTTACTTATATGCATAAATATTTGCAAGATCAAGCCCTTAACAATGACAAATTCTGTGAAAATGTAGTAAGCCAAGGAATCTGGTGACAAACACTTTTGGCACTTTTAAAAATTGACTTTTGTTCTGTAACAAATATATCCTTTGTATTTGAAAAATGAGCCTAGTCTCTGTTCTGTTAGAAACACAGTAAAAAAACACTTCTTCAACTAGCCCATTTCATTGGGTTTGGACTAGACTCATAAAAGTTGTCAGCAGGAATAAGCACAGCTCTGGGCAGCGTATCTGCATGGATCTGAGACGGTCCATGTCTGGGGCTCCTCAGCACTATGATAATTCAAATAATGTTGATCCCCACAAAAACAGATGCTATTTTCTGTTACCTTTTCAGTGGCAAATGTTTTTTAAACTGGAGAATGTATTCGAAGACAGGTGAATTGAAGACAGGTGAATGTGGGGATTACACCACTTTACAATTTGCTTTGAAACTAGAAACCATAAATATTCAGTGACATCATAGGCCCTGCCCCAATTCTGCCCTGAGCTCTGCTCCTGCACAGGGAGCTGCCGGTGTAGAGCTCAGTTTAAACAAGAGATTCTCACCATTTATGTGAAATGAGGTTCTATTCTGAAAAGTGACTGAATGGCCAGTGCTTGTCTACATGGTGCCTTAAGAAAAGGAATACATGTGGCACCTTAGAGACTAACAAATTTATTTGAGCATAAGCTTTCGTGAGCTACATCGGATGCATCCGATGAAGTGAGCTATAGCTCACGAAAGCTTATGCTCAAATAAATTTGTTAGTCTCTAAGGTGCCACAAGTACTCCTTTTCTTTTTGCGAATACAGACAAACACGGCTGCTACTCTGAAACCTGTCATGGTGCCTTAGTCTGCATCAGATGGGGTTTTAAATTCCAATGTGCACCAGTGTAGACTCTGCTAGTGATAAATGTTCCTTAGTGTGGGTTAAGGTAGTACTGTTTAACGTAGGAGTACATTAACCCATACTAGAGAACTTTTACTGCACACCAGTAGGGTTCAGATGGGCTAGTTAGTGCATACCACACTGGTGTGCCCTGGAATTTACACCCCAGCTAGTGCAGACTCAGGCATCATGTAGACAAGACCTTTGTAAAAATAGCACCTTTTTACTCAAAGATGTGCCCTGGGTATACTCAATGACCTATCTGTTCATTTTAGTGACAGAAACATGGCTTTGATCCCACAAGTTGTTCTGCAGAATTGCTGCCTAGTGTCCTAATCCTGCAAAGATTTATGCAGGTGCTTAACATTAAGCCCCTGATTAAGCGTGTGTTAGTTTTCCTGTGTTTCTAGTGGAACAGAAACAATGCACATTAAGTACTGTTGAGTCCCATTTATTATATGCATAAATGTTCAAAAGGGTCTACTCATGGTGTTTGAAGTTAAGCACATGGGTAAGTCTTTTCTAGCCTATCATAGCTCGGTGGGCCTACGTTTTTGCCTTTTACTCCTGTGAGCCCTACACAGCCACCATAGATCAGACAGTGTGTGCTGGTGAGAGTGAGCCTGTGTTTTATCTGCAGGATTGTTCACTAATTCCAATACTGTAAACCTGGCGAAACCTACTGAGGGACATAGGATTGCACAAGTGATGCTGAGGGAACCACCTGCAGAACCTTTCTTATTGGTGCAGAAGCAGAAATAAGTAGCCCACCTAGAATCTTAGATCCCAAGGTGAGTTTGCAAGGCTGATAATTAGGGAGGGGAAAATAAAATATCTTTTCTGTCATAAATGGAGCTGATTTGATAGGGAAATAATTGCTATTGAACCTCATGGCATGTCTGGAGAGTCTTTTTTTTTCCAGAGGAACAAAGTACAAAGAAATGCCATCATTTACCTCATTTCAAATTGGCTTTTCCTAAAGGAAACATGAACTGTTTTTCTTTTAATTCATTATGTAGCTTCATCAATACTAGTACTTCCTCATGCTCCTCTGCAGAGAGGATCTTTGTAAGGAATCAGGACCCAGTATAATCAATTGTAGAAGGTTATGACAATCTTTTTCTTTTCCTCCCACCCTGTTTTACTATTGACTTCAGTTGGAGTAAGATGGGGACCTACCTCTTACTTAATAAGCTAGTTTATTCTTTGATGCTTATAGCAATGCTAAAGAAAACACTGAACTGCTTTTCTTATTCTGATATTAGATTGTAGAACCACCACAGCATATCCTCCTCCTCCTTCCCCCCTCAAAGTCCTGCCAGTCTAGGATCTGACCTTCATTCTCTTCCGGTTTTTTTCAGGGTCTTTGCAATTTCACACTGATCATGGACCAACACCGCATTGTGCTAATCACTGTACCAACAGAGAACAAAAAGGTGGTCCCTGCCCTCAACAGTTTACAATTTAAGTATAAGGGCAAGAGATATCCAATGGATACTGACAGTGCAATGGGGGAGCACAAAGAAACAAGGGGACAAAGAAACAAACTTCTGTGTTAAGTCTGAGTAACTGTGCAAATTTTTGCTATGATCACACATCCCCATATAAGCGCACTCCTTTTTTCGTAATGGCTGAGAAATTGTAACTTTTCATCTCCTTCTGAAAGAACTGGCTACTGGCTCCCCCTGCAGTTACTTTAGTGCCATCAACACACAGATTTCCTAGTAGGGGATGTTTTAAAGGTACTATGGACTGTTTTCTGTCTGCTAATCATTTTAATAACATGCTCTCTTTTTTCCTTTTGACCTGGAGAGTATGGATTTTGGCTTTACAAGTGACAACTGGTTCTTCATCTATTAGAACATGCTACCACCGTGCCAACTAGTCTGTTTTTGTTTTTATCCACATGAAAACCTCATTTTATTTTCTTGCTGGTATCCTTGCTGGACCGTGTTTTCTCTTACAACATATTTCATTATCAGTAGGGCCCTACCAAATTCAAGGTTCATTTTGGTCAATTTCACGGTCATAGGATTTTTAAAATCGTATATTTCATGATTTTAGCTATTTAAATCTGAAATTTCATGGTGTTGTAATTGGAGGGGTCCTGACCAAAAAAGGAGTTCTGGAGAGGTTGCAAGGTTATTGTAGGGGGGATTGTGATACCGCTACCCTTACTTCTGTGCTGCTGTTGGCGGCAGTGCTGCCTTCAGAGCTAACCAGCTGGAGAGCGGCAGCTGCCGGCCGGGAGCCCTGCTCTGAAGGCAGAGCCGCCGCCAAATGGCAGCACAGAATAAGGCTGGCATAGTATGGTATTGCCACCCTTACTTCTGTGCTACTGCCTGCAGAACTGGGCCCTCAGTCAGCAGCTGCCACTCTCCGGCCACCCACCTCTGAAGGCAGCAGCACAGAAGTAAGGGTGGCATGGTATGGTATTGCCACCCTTACTTCTGCACTGCTACTGGCAGGGTGTTGCCTTCTCAGTCGCTGCTCTCCGGCTGCTCAGCTCTGAAGGCAGCTCAGAAGTAAGGGTGGCAATACCCTGACCTCTCTAAAATAACCTTGTGACCCCCCTGTCCACAACTCCCTTTTGGGCCAGGCCCCCCAGTTTGAGAAATACTGGTGTCCCCTGTGAAATCTGTATAGTATAGAGAAAAAACACACAAAAGACCAGATTTCCCAGGGGGAGACCAGATTTCACGGTCCACAACATGTTTTTCATGGCCGTGAATGCGGTAGGGCTCTAATGATCAGATTAAAATCTGCAATGCCAGGGATAAAAAGACCCATCACCTTGAATAATGTACTTCCATTTATAAACTAGACAGTGGAACAACAGGTCACAGTAGTCTGATACTCAAAGGACTGGCTCACCTATTCTATCATTTGTGGTTGAGAACAAGAAATAAGGCCAGATGCTCAAATGGTGTAAATTGGCACAGTTACAATGCAGTTATTAGAACATAGTTTCCAGATTTTGATCATGATACAGTGGAGTCGCATCTTACGCGGGGGTTAGGTTCTAAAGTCAGCGCGTAAGGCTAAAATCGCGTACAGTCAAAATTACCCTTGAAAATCCCTTAAATCACCCATAAAGTACAGTATACTGTACATGGTTTTGTGTATACAACCCTGTACAGTAATATGTATACATTTATAATATATACAGTAATGTACAGTATTTAATAAAGAGTACATATGCAAAATATAATTTTACAGTACTGTATTTTTAATTACAGGGGGTAATTACACAGGCGTAATTACAGGGGGTCATCAGGGCTTGATGTCGATCCAGGAGACGAAGGTGACAGAGAGCTTGGGTGACAGAGAGCGAGTCGTAGACGAAGTGGTTGGCTCTGGTTCAGCTCAAGAAGTTGATTGCATAGCCTGGTTGTTTTTCCTTGAAAAACATGGTGATCGGCAACTGTCGCTGTTGTCTCTTGAGCTGCTCAAACATTTCTTGATATAGTCTCAATCGTCCGTAATACTACGTGTGATTTTGAGGCTTCGTTCCATAGAGTTTCTTGTATTCAGAAATTAAATCATTCTTAATTTGATTACAACTTCACCAGTAGTCTGCATGTTTTTGAGGTAGAAGCGGTTCCTAAAACTGTTAAGCCAATCTTGGTTGGCTTTGCATTCCTTCTCATCAGAAGGCTGTCCCTCTTCGGCGGGAGGTTTGAACAGTGCGTAGAGGCTAAGAGTCTTTTCTTGCAACATGTTGCCATCGATAGGCACACGTTTACAGTTCATGTCTTCCAGACATAAGTTTAATGACTTTTCAGTCTTCACTAAAGTCTTATCATGCACCTGGCTCATCACCGTAGCAGTTATTGGAGCACTTGCTGCCACAGCTTGACGAATTTCTCTCTCTCTAATCTTGATGGCATGGATGCTAGATTCATAGCGGCCATATTTATACGCCACGTTGGAGACCGACATACCATCTCTCAATAAGTCTAAACACATCCAGTTTTTCCTCCAGCACTGGAACAGATCGCTGTTTCTTTGGTTGAGCACCAGATGAAATAGTTGGCTTGCATTTAGGGGTCATGTTGTACGAAAAATACGTATCTTTAAACACTAAAATCACACTCAGCGTGGAGAGATGCTCACACTATGAGAGGCACGCAGGAACTGAGACCGACTGAGGGAACAGCAGATTCACGTCTCCTATCTCATGCTCACTCCGGGGCATATGTTAATTAAGTGGAATGGTGGGTGGAATTGCCCACACTATTTACAGGTATCTTGTTATTTTTCTTTTTTTTTTTGCCGAGCATGTATAGTTGAATTTGCGTAAGTTAAATTCAGGTATGATGCGACTCACCTGTATAAATAATTGCATTTCTTTCAAAATGTGCCATTTTATTTGCTCCTGAGAAGTTGTAAAATGTCACATGTACTGAAACGGAATCTGTTTTCAGAAAATGTGGGCCCTCTTGGGTCTAAAAGAGCTTGTTCTTAGAACATACTTGCTTAGAATTTGGGGTTTTAAAATGTTTTATATTCAGAAATTCAGTACAAGTTGTCATAAATATAAAGGGAAGGGTAAACACCTTTAAAATCCCTCCTGGCCAGAGGAAAAACCCTTTCACCTGTAAAGGGTTAAGAAGCTAGGTTAACCTCTCTGGCACCTGACCAAAATGACCAATGAGGAGACAAGATACTTTCAAAGCTGGGGGGGTGGGGGAGAAACAAAGGCTCTCTCTATCTGTGTGATGCTTTTGCCGGGAACAGAAAAGGAATGGAGTCTTAGAACTTAGTAAGTAATCTAGCTAGATGTGCATTAGATTCTGTTTTGTTTAAATGGCTGATAAAATTTTGCTGTGCTGTAATATGATACCTATATTCTCTGATAGTGACTGTCAGCCTACAGAAAACTCCTTTAAAAAAAAAAAACCTAACACCTTTGTCTCCAGGCAAATAGACAGAAAACCCCTCTAGTTGCTCTTAGGTAAAAAAACAACTTCAGGTCTGTGAAGACTTGTGAATTTCCCTGCAGAAGGTTAACTACCCTGCCCTTAGGTAGAGAAAACTCCAGCTCACAAAAGACAATTCCCCTTTGTCTCTGCTCTGGCCCCCAAGCAGAGACAAAAAAACCCTCTAACTGTTTTAAGCTAAAAACCAACTTTCCAGCAGCCCAAAGGAAAAAAAAATTCCCTTTTTAAAATCTGTGCTTCTTGTTAAAAAAAAATCTCAAATTGATCTCAAAATGATTACAAGTTAATCCCACTGCTCTGCCACCATGTCAAGGTTCCTTCCCCACTCTGAACTCTAGGGTACAGATGTGGGGACCTGCATGAAAACCCCCTAAGCTTATTTTTACCAGCTTGGGTTAAAACTTCTCCAAGGTACAAACTATTTTACCTTTTGCTCTTGGACTTTATTGCTGCCACCACCAAGTATCTAACAAATATATAACTGGGAAAGAGCCCTCTTGGAAATGTCTTTCCCCCCAAAATCCTCCCAAACCCTACACTCCCTTTCCTGGGGAAGGCTTGATAAAAATCCTCACCAATTTGCATAGGTGAACACAGACCCAAACCCTTGGATCTTAAGAACAATGAAAAAGCAGCCAGGTTCTTAAAAGAAGAACTTTAATTAAAGAAAAAGTAAAAGAATCACCTCTGTAAAATCAGGATGGTAAATACCTTACAGGGTAATCAGATTCAACATAGAGAATCCCTCTAGGCAAAACCTTAAGTTACTAAAAGACACAAAAACAGGAGTATACATTCCATTCAGCACAGCTTATTTATCAGCCATTTAAACAAAACAGAATCTAAGGCATATCTATCTAGATTACTTACTAAGTTCTAAGACTCCATTCCTTTTCTGTTCCAGGCAAAAGCATCACACAGACAGAGAGAGCCTTTGTTTCTCCCCCACCCCCCCCAGCTTTGAAAGTATCTTGTCTCCTCATTGGTCATTTTGGTCAGGTGCCAGCAAGGTTATCCTAGCTTCTTAACCCTTTACAGGTGCAAGGGCTTTTCCTCTGGCCAGGCAGGATTTTAAAGGTGTTTACCCTTCCCTTTATATTTATGACACAAGTCTTAATCAAAGAATTAGCAATATTTTACAGAGTTAAACTATCTCAATTTTATACTGACTATTCCTCAATCTTTGGAATGTGATTTTTTTTTTAAAAGGGGGAGACAGTGTCTTGTTTTTGTAGTGATGATGCAATCATTTTAGATATAATGAAATGTTATGGGGTTTAATCAGTTGTAATTAAGGTAGTAAAATTGGTTGGTTTCCCTGCGAAGTCACGAGGAATGTACATAGCCGCACTGTTTCAGGAGTAAGATGTAACCACAAGTTTTGAGCATAAGTATGCACATGTATATGAAAGAATTTGCATGTACAAAACCCATTTGTGCGTGAACAGCTTATCAACTATACCCAGGCATTACAGTCTTTCAACTGTGTGCACAGATATTAGCATACCAAAATGCATATGCACAAAATTGTGCACACACAGACCTGGAGGTCTGGTTGAGATTGCACTGAAAAATAGGTCAAATATCCTTAAGAGCTCTGCTGTACAGGTACAGGCCTGCTGGGTTTATGCCCTCTGCCAGCAGGTGGAAATGGGAACATATCAGATATGTGTCTAGTTTTATAAGCAGATTCTTCCACAAATCAGAACCCCTCTAGTAATAGAATATGACAACATACTCAGTTGACAGCACATTAGGAGGCTTCAAAAAAACTTGCAGAATCAAATAGCTTTCTTATTAAAAGAGCATTTCATACTGCATACATCACAGCAGAGGGAACTACAAGCTTTCCATGGGGGAGAACCATTCAGAACATAATCAGGCCTTCACCTAGAAATAGCACACAGTGCAGAAAAGCATCAGTGAGAGAGAGGCGTTCGTATAAAATGCAGCCCGTGAGCTTGTGAACCAGAAGGAGACCACATCAGAGTAAATAAAAGTACTGTATGAGTCAATGTCCTTCCCCAGAAGGTCTGTTCAGACACTTACGCCATTACCACTCAGAAGCGCTCTTCCAAAAACTAGCTAGAGACAGATTCCAACAGCCTGAGTAAGGCACTGAATGAGAGGCAGAGATTTAGAGCCAGACTGTGACCCCATTGCTTATGCTAGGTACTACATAATCTAACCCTTGGATCGTAAACTCTTCAGGACAGGTACCATGTTTTCTTGTCTGTTACACACAATATTACACAAATTAGTACTTCTCAGCAAACAACAGCAAGAACAAAAAAGACAGGATACAAAATGCCAAGGCATTCAGCTACCATGGAGACAGGCATGCTATAAGACCCTAAACATGTTGAAACAGAATATATAATACTCACTATCACCCACTATTTAGACAGGACTGTCTCTATTGTTTCCCACTCAAAGCACTGACTCAGGAGAGAAATCCTTAGCAGAGGAAGTGAGGAATGCAGCCAGAGACTGTATTCCAAAGGACTCTGTTCCCAGCTCTGGCATATGGAGTATGCTGGAGATGGGGAATGAAATGCAGTTTTGTGGAGACCATGAAAAGCTCCTGCAGGGTTAAGTTATACTAGGGGCCACTTTGACCCAAACAGCCCAGAATAAAAAGAGCCCAAAGGTGGCTTAAAGCCTTACTCACCTCCCTCTTGAAGTGCAACAGAGAACATTACCTTCTTCCCCAAAAGTTTTCTAATGCAGTTGAGATGTTGATGTCCATTTTTCGGCTTTCAAATGTTGGCAAGTATGAAATTGGGACAAAAGGACAAAGACCACAATATATACATATAAAGGTGCTGGACTCTTCTCGTCAGCACTCCAAAGATGGAAGTTAATGAAGCCAGTATGCACATGAAAGTGGGCATGTGTATGCAGTGTGTTTTAAGATTGACAGATTCTGCAAGAGACGAGATCAGACATACACAGATGTTCACCAGCAGTATCGGCTATTGCCTGCATTAAGTTATCAGAATGAGTGTTGCCAGTTAGGGAAAGAGTGCATTGGCTTTGACGTCAAGTGAGCTAGAAAACTACTTTGGGCTTGTCTGCACTTGAAAGTTGTTTCGAATTAATGTAGGATGTGAATTTAAAGTGCAATAGCTATTACTGAAGCTACAGAAACAATGCACCTTGACTTCAACAGAATTAAACCATTTTACAGCAACTGAGGAACTGGCCATTTGTTCTGCCAAAAAAACTGAACCCAGAACTGTTTTATTCTAGATGTTGAATTCTGGCACAATATCAATATTCAGGTATAATTAATGGTTATAATTAAGTAATTTAAAGGATAAGACTCTCTTCAGGAGTTTATTTCTTAAAAATGCACACCCTTCACTTACCTTGACAGCTAACTCTGAATACCCTCTACAGTCTCAGACTGTGTCTATATTAGAAAGCAGGCTCAATTTAACTAGTGAGAACTCTACATGCTACATTCTATGGCACTAAGACATTGGACACGAGGGGGAAGATCCTTAACTGATACAGATTGTCATAGACTCATTGAAGTTAATGGAAATAAGAAAAAGTTTTGTGCAAGACTACAGAGCAGCTTAACTGAATGAGAGTCTTACTACTCACATCCGATGAAGTGAGCTGTAGCTCATGAAAGCTTATGCTCTAATAAATTTGTTAGTCTCTAAGGTGCCACAAATACTCCTGTTCTTTTTGCAGATACAGACTAACACGGCTGCTACTCTGATACTTGAACACTGGAGTCTTTTTCTTCATCAGAAAGGGAACAGGGAAATTTATCCATGCCTTCCCCCCAAAATTTCCTTTCTAGGAGTAATGAGGACCACACTTCCATGACACTGTCTCAATGCTTTATGGAGCCTTGGAGACAGACAACATCTGTCAATCGGGGGCAGGGAGGTGTGGCTCCACCTCTGAGAAACTGCCAGTTGAGACATTTTCCATACCTAGGAAAACTAACCACTCTATATTGGCAAGGAAAATAAAACATTAAGACTAAACAAAACAATCCTACAGCAGAGCAAGGAATTCGAGGAGTAACAAATTGAGTACCAAATAATAATACCATATATTTTTCCAATTAATAGCCCTTTTAGTGTGGGTTGGATCCATGGACCTCATTACTCCAAGAAAGGACATTTTCAGATAAGGCACAGATAGTTTTTTTCTATTTTTATTCATAATGAGTTCCACAGTTGCATGACATTGGGATTTTCATAGCAGTGTCCACTTGGGGTGGTGGGAACTGCAGTATAATTACAGGTACCTGAATTTGCTTTATCCAAAATCCCTAGCTATCCAGATCCACAGTAAGTCCCCCATGTGAAAATGCAGTTCAAAATAGCACTACTGTTTATCCAAACACCCAATTATCTGAAAGTTTCAGATGTCCCCCGGGCTGTTCAGATAAATGGGAGCGTACTGTATACACAGTTATGTACAGATGCAAAAGAATATAACCCTTTCCTAATAGCTACTCGGATATTACAGGGAGGAGCACCTATCTACTGAAGGCTTCATCAGACGATGACTGGATGTCCAGCTTGTAGAATCTGAAGGTGGTATGAATAAATGGCCAGCTGATTACTTTACTCATGTCCTTGTATGAGGAATGTGATACTTCTGTCCATGAAGCTGCCACAGCTCTAAGGGAGTGAGCTCTAATATTGCAAGACAGAGTTAAATTTTTTGACTTGTATGCTTCTGAGATACAATATCTCAGCCACCTGGAAATGGAATTTTCGAAGTTCCTTTGATGCTGGAGAATAAAGCACAAAGAAAGCACTTGTCATGACTCATCTTCTTCGTCAGGGAGAGGCCATTAGGCCATACAATTAAAAAAAATTTTTTTTAAAAGAAATTGAGAGGGACTATCCTTGAAATGCCATCCACCCATGTTAGCATTCAGGGGTGGCCAAACTTACTGACCCTCCATGCTGCATATGACAATCTTCAAAAGTTCAAGAGCTAGAGCACACCAGCCAGAGCTTGGGGCTTCAGCCCTGTAGTGGCGTGGTGAAGCTAGGGGCTTCTGTCTCAGGGGAGGAAGGTCTCAGGGCTTCAGCCCCTCAGGAGGCACCTGCCAAGACTCAGGGCTTCAGCCCTTTGGTGAGAGATTCTCAAGGTTGAAGCCCTGGCAGGGGTGCCCTGTTGGGCTGAAGCCCCAAGATCCCCCTCTCCGCTAGGCAGAAGCCACTAGCCCCACTACCCTGCCACAGGGCAGAAGCCCTGAGCTCCCCCCCATCTGGTAGGTGGAGAATGGTGGGTTTTGGGGGGGCGGGGGCTCCATGAGCTGCACGTTAATTGTAAAAGAGCCACAAACTCCATGCGCTGCAGTTTGGTCATCCGTTAGCATTGCTTGTGAAGGCATGTGGGGCGATAGGGTGTCAGATAACAATTCTTCTTTGTTTGTTCTTTTTGGCCTGACAACCCCCATATTTATTTTCATGTGTGAAGGAGTGGACTGAGATATGCTTGTTTGGAACTGGTTATTGTCAAAGGCTATATAGCGAGGAGGTCCCACGTTTGATCCCTACTGCCAATGTCCCTGCATGGGTTGGTGTTACAAGTGGTGGCCCGTACAGGGAATTCAGGCAATTCAACTGGGAAAGTCTCTGAAGCTCAGGGACATGCTTCTCTGCCCAGGAGGAGTATGTAACCCCAGTTTGCTCGGAGTGGCGTTCTGTCCTTCTAGTGGTGGCTAGGCCGCCTAGAGATTGCTGAGCCTGCTATAGCTTTGGCTAAGAGACCTGTCCTTTAGCTCAAGCAATAGAAACTCATGCACTGGTAAAAATCTCTCCCAGTTAGAAATGACAAGTTCCTGACCATGAAGGAAGGCAGCCCTTCCATCTTCAATAGTGATCCTGGGATAAATTTTGACTGGTGCACACCGAGGAATATTCTGACCTTATAGAATAGAGGAGTGGGGAGGTAGCATGGGGTGGAAAGAAAGAAATAGCAGGCCAAGAAGCCCTTCAATGCTTGCTATTTCTTGCACATCTGAGGAGCTGTCCCTCTCATCACTACATAGTTATCTCCTGGGGGAAGGAGATAGAGGTGATAGTGAGGCTTGGGAACCTTCAACAAGAGCTGGAAGCAACAACCAGGACATTAGGGCCTAATGACCCACAGCAACAGCTGGGAATGATTAGGCCATGATGACCTGCTGCCACAGCTGAGGACAAAAACCTTCAGTTTTTAAGGTGAGTTAGGATACCCGAATCCCACTATTACATCCTCACAGGCTGCGCAAGGAAGGATATGTAGTTATAGCTTGTCTAAGGAATCTGCAAACCTCAGAGCAGTTTACAACTCTCAGTAAACTCTGTGCCTCAAAGTCTATCCTCTGTGTATTTTTGGAAAATTCCCTCTGTCTGGTTGTGCATGCACACCAAGAAGAAACAGCACCTCTATGGCATGGTCTTTTCTGCATTGATTTGTCATGTGTGAGGATGAGCAGAGGAACCCAGCACTGATGATTATCCCCTGTGCTGCACTCCATGCAGAGCAGCAGGGAAACCAGGAGCTGAGGACTTACTGCACTTTGCAGACGTATGCGGTTTGAGGGAAAGATTTCATTTTAGGCTTGTCTACCTGGTGCCTTAGTCGTCACTAGCTGGGGAGTAAATTGTAACATGCAGCAGCATGACATGCACTAACTGATCTGTGTGGACCCTGCTAACATGTGCTAAAAATTCCCTAGTGCACATTAATATAATACTGTTTGAAATGGGTCTACATTAACATGCACTAGGGAACTTTTAGTGGGCACCAGCAGGGCCAGTTAGTGTGTAACACATTAGTGCACATTAGCTTACACCCTAGCTAATGTGAACAGAGGTACAGTGTAGACAAGCCTTTAGAACACTTCCTTGGAGAATCCCCTAAGTAAGACTCTTCAGAAGAAGAAGGAAATCAGGGGGATTCTCTCTTCCCTCAGTGCTTTAGGTTAGGGTCACTAGAAGGATTTGAACAACTGAGTCTTTCTTATGCCTCCCCTTGATCCTCCTCTGGTGGAGAGAGAGAAATTTCAGACTGAGAGTCCCAGTATTGCTAACTTCGAGATCAAAAATCATCAGTCAGAACCCCCAAAATCATGAGACTAAAAAAAAAAATTGTATCATTCTTTATAGTCTTTCTTTTGAATTCCCCTCTACTCCTCCACCAATGTGTGTGAGATAATTTCAGGTGGAAAACCCTTAATGCACACAAACCCTTAATACACTTCTCTGCCTGACTGTTCAGATGGAGACTCCACTTACCTTCTCCACATCCCTGAAACAGGGGAGCTGCCATCCATTTCCTATTAGTAAGGCTACGATTTAGCCACATAGGTCACTGTAGCCACAGATTCCGTGACTTTACCGGACCTCCATGACTTCTTCCGCTTCAGCTGTCAGGGCCTGAAGCTGGGGCAGGAGGTGGGACTGTGCACCCCTGCCCTGCAACTGGGGATGGAACCAGGGCCCTTCAGCCTCTGCTCTGAGACTTGTGGAGGGGGCTGCAGCCCAGCTGGGGGCTGAAGCTTGGGCTGTGCACTCTGTTCCGTGGCAGGGGCTGCAGCGGGGGCCGCCTCCCCCCCCAGCTGTGGCTGGAGCCATGCACCCCTGTCCCGCAGCTACAGCCAGCTCTAGAGCAGGAGCTGCACACCCCCCATTTCTATTCCCCTGCAGCTGGGGCCGTGTATCCCTGACCGGTGGCTGCAGAAGGGGGCTGTGCATCCCTCTTGCGGCTTCCCAGGGCTCCTCCTGCAGGCTCCAAAATCCTGTAACTTGCCATTAATTTGCAAGAGCTGGCAATACTGCAGTCTGGGGGGTAGGGAGGGGTGGACCTTGTGGTTGCTCTTTAGAGCAGCTTTCTTGCTCTGAGAAAAGGGGGAGTGGCTTGGGAAGGCTGTGCTGGAGTAGGTCGGGGGGGGGGAGGGAGGGGAGGTTTGCAGCATCCCATGTTTTGTTCAAGGGAGATTCGTGGACATGCCCTGGACATAGGCTGACCCCACCCAAGGAGCTTTAAGCTCCAACTGTGGTGGTTCAAAGGGAGTCCTTGGCTCAGGTGCTGCACTAAGACTCGTGTGCGGAACAGATGGAGGGGGTGGGCGGGAGGCCCTCTTACCTGGCTCTCGCTGGTGTCTCCGGATCCCTGTCAGTAGCTCCCTGGCACTGCAGCGGGGAGAAGGGCTGGGTAACGCCTTCACAATTACTCATGGCTGCGAGTTCAGGCTCCAGTGGCTGGTTGGGAACAGGAAGATTCCTTGGACCTCTGATTTTGGGTTTCAATCCGTATTCCCCTGTCCTGCCACATGAGGGGAATGGGGGAACTGCCACTTGTACTAATCCCAAGGCCATTGCTTCTCCCTCTGCCAGGCCTGAGGGGATTTCGCTGCTGAGGAGCTGCCACTGCTTCCTGAGAGCACTTCCCAAGGCAGTCCTGGGAGGGAGGGAGGCTACAGGAAACTCTGCCTCTTCCTGAGCACTTGAGAGGGGCCTGAGTCTCCGCAGAACAGCATAGACAGATCTCCATGAAGGCCCTCAGTCAGAGGGGGACGTGCAGGAGCCATGGTATCTGGCTTTCCCTCTCTTCTTCACCTTCTCTGCCATTCTGCACTCCTTGTGCGGGAGCATAGGGCATCCCTGTGACTATCCTCTCTGACACTAAAGGCAGATCCTCATGGCCTAGAAATGTTAAGCATTTTCTTCTTAAAGTTGCTCTGCAGCAGGGAGTAGCTGGTCTCCCTATTTGCAGCTGGAGAACCAGACCTAAGCAGGAGGTTTCTGAGGTGGAGTCACACCACCTCTGCCTCTGACTGACACCTGTGGTCTTCCTCCAAGGCCGCATAGAGGAGAGCCCCACTGTCAAGGATCCATGGGCCTCATTACAAACAAGAAATGAAATGCGGTCTACACTGACCTGTTAGGGCTGAGATTTTACAGGCAATACAGGTAAGAATTTCACTATGGTTGCTATGGGAACCATAACATGGCCAAATTGCACACCCCTTAAGTATTAGTTACCACACGTTAGACCAAGACTACTACATATGTTCAAGTGGAATGAGTTACAATTCACATGGCAGCCATAGCGAGATTTTTTGAGAATTGCACATAAAAATATTATTTAAAAATGTTTCTCATTACGCTTCTGAATTTACTCACTTTTAGGAATGTTTTATCCTGACTTGCTCAGTAGACTTTGCTTGGAGCTGATAAGGACTGTAACTTTATCTACATATTTATAATTCTTAGATCTGTATTCTAGGAGCATGTGAGCACATCAGCTAATCCTGTAGCTGTAAGCAGGCGGTATGTGCATTTTATGGCTGGGATTTATCAAGGTCAACAAGAAAATCCTGGCTAGGTTCAGGCAGGATGCTTTCTGAATCTTTCAATTTCAGTAAAAATACCATCAATAGACTAGAAATGGTATAAAGGGTTGTACAGTCTCAAAAAGCATCCACCACTTTGCTCACACAGGTTTACAGTATTGTCAGCCTCAAGAGATCAAAAATCATGCTTATATATTTTTTATATATATAGATAGATAGATAGATAGATATGGGGGGGAGGGAGAGAGTCCATCTGTTGAATTTTGAACTCCCACACCCATCCCCCGCACGTGAGACACATTTAATGTTACCCATCTCCCAAATGTATTGGGTAAGGTAATTTTGGCCCCAGTGAATAATCTCTTACCACTACATCTGTCCATGCCCTGGCCGGTGGTTAAATCTTTTCCCCAAACCCTGCATTAATTCAGCCTTCCTCAGTGCTAACACTCATTAGTTCAGCTTCCCCAGCGGTTCTGGCACTCCAGCTTCACTTCTGCTCCTCCTAGGATTCTTCATTCTTTTCTCCCCCTTCCAGGCTGGGTGTGCAGCTCCAACAATTCTTCACCCCTCCCCACACCTTTCCTAGGCCAGGTGCTGTAGTGAGAGAGAGGGGAGGAGTCACTCTGTCCTCGCTGCTCACAGGAGGGAGCAGCCTCATCCAGAGTGTTTTTTTTTTTTTTTGGTGGGCTCTTTAACTCTCCATTCCAGCCCCACCTCTCTCAAGAATGGCTTTGGATTGCTATGGGGAGGGAGAAGAGAGCTCTGCCTGCAGAAGCTCTGATTGGTTATTCTGGCCCAGGAGATGGGCAAGTGGGGCAGGCAACCAGTCAGAGGGCTGGAGTTTCCATATCACTCATAAAAAATTAAAAAAATAAATAAAAGTAACAAGATTTGGCAACTACCCCCCTCTAGACTGCCAAAAGGTATAATTTTTAATAAATCATTGCACAATTTTCTTTCAGTTGATTCATGTACATTTTAAAAAGCCTAGAAAAAAAGTTATGTAAGCAAACTCCTTTTCTTCAGCTTAAACCAAGCTGCTGCTGTGATGAATAATTAGAGCTACTGGTTCCAACAATGCTTTGAGGCTCAGTGTCCTCTTTGACACCACCTGGTGGGGCTCCAGTTTTATACACCTTGTGCAGCTCCTCTGGGAGCAGCACACCAATCCAAATCAGCCTCAGATCTTGAGGGCCGAGATTTCATGAACAGACTCTCTTAGCTGTGGGAAGTTCTAGTCACCAACAACCCAGCAATTAATATAGTTTGTAAGAAAAGTCAAGAAGGAGTTAAGATGACTGGTAATTATGTATAGGGCAGAAGAATACAGCTTCATTTTCAGTAACTAAGTTGAGATCACAGTACTGGCAACTAGAACTGAACAGGTAACTTATAAATAGCAAGTTTTATATGACAAGCATTGGACAAAATAGTGTAAAGCTTTTTTTTTGGGAGGGGGGGGCGAAGAGACCCTTTCTGACCATTAAAAAAAAAGTCAGTACTTGACACCTTCAAACAGTGTTGGTTCTTTTAAAAGCATTAGGAATTTCTGTTATAGTGGCTTGTGGATGCACATTTCTGTTTTAACAGTCCTTTATGGAAATACTCTACGGTATTAACCCCCAATCTGGATTAGCAGGGTGAGTAATTTCACTTTAAGAATGAAGTTATTTTAGAACTACCTGAGGACCAAAATCCCACCCATGTGTACAGACTAATGTTTATTTCCTGGCGTCCTGCAATAGCAGACTACTTCCCTATAAGGTTTCTATGTGAATTATCTAACACGATTATATTGTTTAAATTATGTTCAACAGCCCTCTCGCTATTTATTCCCTAAATGGTGCCACAGTAGCACTGTCTCAATTTAGTTCTCTCTGCTTGTATGCTCTTTTGATTATGTGAATTGGTATTTTTGAATTTAAAGTTAGAAACCTTTTTCTTGGTCATTACAAACTAATGGTTACAAGATGCCACCTAGTGGCATTACTTCTACAACACAGAGAAAATGTAATATTCTATAATAGTACAAGCAATTCCAACCCAGTGGCAAAAAACAATTACCTAAAGATGTATACTTAATGCTAATGAAAGTATGTGCACACATCTGGCAAATACATCACCCAATGGTAAACCATTTTAAAGGTGCCATTTTCATCTTATATTTTAAAATAAATAATCTAATCTAGTATGTGTCAAACATGACCTTTTCCCCACTTAAGTATAATTAAGAAACGAGTGCAAAAACACTATTCTAAAGTGAACTGCTACTACTTTAATAAACAATTCCAAGGAGGCAGAATCAAAGTTTTGTTTCCTTTCACAGAAAATGTTAATACAAATCTGTAATAGCAGCATAACTTAATTTACCAAAAAAGGTTGATGTTTGAAAGCCCTAGGAATATGCACAAAAAATAGTTCATATCTTTTTATACAAATAAAAGTATTGTTTTTTGAATATTCATAAAGTGACATGACACTGAGCAACATGTTTCTTCACATTGACATTCAAAGTTTAGGTGGATCAGTTGCAATGTAAGACCCCCGTATCATACTCAGTCAAGCACCATGGCAGATAGTGCATTAAGGTCTCTCATGAATGGATGTTCAGCTAGTATTCGATCAATCTTCTGTCTTTGCTCAGAATCAGGAAATATTTTTATCAATGCTTCCCTTAGTTGTATTGTTTCTGTCGTAGATCTTTGTGGTGGAATTGTTAGACCAGTCTGAACGTTAGGCAAGTTTGGTTCAAATGGAAGCCTGGCAGATGGAGGACCACCATGTACTTGGTTCATAGGTTGTCTATTATTACTGCATGACTTGGGTATTGGCATGAAGTGTGAGGTCCCAGAAGAATGCACTCCCCCAGTCGGTAGAGTTATTTGTGCTGGTGGAAAATCTCTATAGAACAAAAGTGAAATTTCTAGTAAATTAAGGAAGAAGTGGTATTGAGTATAAAAAGTGTAGGCAAAATAGAGCCTCTGAACCCTACATTCTAGTATTCTTCAGATTGTTTTGGATTAAAGATGTAGTTCACTGGATTACATCAAAGTGATGCAAAAGTGATACAAAACAGTAAGTACTACAATCTACCTAAGGGACTTCAAATCTGAAGCCTAAGAGATAGTAACAGAGATTAGCATTAGATATGATTGGCTATGATGCACGTTTTAGACAGGTAAAGAGTGCTCAACATTCAAGTGCTCAATTAGCAAAACATTCAAGTAATCAGTTTTACATTTTTACAAAATGCCATGTACTAACTTCAGTATTACTTAGTTATAGTAGAGATGGATAAAAAAACTATTAAGTCAACTAGTAATACTATTAAGTCAGTTCATTACATAAATTCTCATACATGATGGCTTAAAATCAGCCAACAACTATTTTTATCTTGATATCTCTAATGAAATAGTCACTTTTTAAAGAGTTACGTGTTTATCATCATCATCATCATGAAAAGAAATACTAAAATATTTTCATTAAAACTTTAAGGTTAAAAGTGCAAGAACCCCCAGATCAGGGCTCTTTCTATTCCAAATGCTGACAATACTGCCACTACTTATCTGTTCAAGAAGCTGCATTCATTTCACTGATTTAGAAACTAGGAAAGTCTTATGTGGTGCAATGGAAAAAACCAAAAGTTTGAACTCATGTCTTTGTAGGAATAAAAGATCTGATTTTTAAATATATTTCTAAATTATGGTAGTAAATTTAAATCTACGCATTTTAAAACAAATTAAGATTAAAAATGAAATAGATTAAAAAGTCATTTAGTTCCAGATGTCTTGGCAGGCATTGTTAATAGTATGACGTAGTAACCTGAGGGTAGCTTGGAAAATGAAAATAGGAAAAAAGTTGTGTGTCTCCCATGTGCAGAATATACCGTTAATATGTCTATTTATCTTAGGTTTTTATCCAAATGCTGATCATCAGTAAGGGGTAATCAAGGATATATTTAGATGAACTCATTCTATTTCTTATAAAACAGAGTCACTAGGTTATGCATCATAGGTTTGTGTAATACCAACATGCTATGTGGACCACCACATTTATGTGAATGCCACCACAATCAAACCTCAGAGGAAGTTACTGAGGCACTTGCCTTGCTTATTGTGAGATCCTGGTTAGATGCATGTAACGTCACCACCACTTTCTGAACAGACTAAAGTAACAAAAATAACACATTTTTTCCTGTAAAGCTATTACATCTTTAGAGCTCATGCTCTTAATATATTTTTCATACTGTACACTGTGACTTTGTTTATATAAGTAAATTACTTCAGGTTTCAGTTAAAGCATTTATTGCCCCTTGTAAGCCTTGGCTCTCAAAGCAGAATGAAGAGACTGCTATACCTAAAACAGCCTTCACTCCGAAGGAAGTCCTCTAATCTAGGTCCATTTCTTCCCAAAGGATCATCAGGAACCATGAATAGTCCCCAACAAATGTGTATTGGAGCAACCTGCAACAGTAAATAGTAATGAATAGCTCTACCAATACAATTAGTTTTTTCAACCCTCCCACTCCCAGTATGTAGAATTAACCACCTAATTTCATAGCCAGAATCAGTACAGTCTGATCAATGAACTTCTATTCTGCTCTAATTAAAAATGACATTCTCTTCCAAAATCATGAATTAATGGGTGATTATATGGAAATGAAAATCCCGCCACTATTCCTGACTACAGTGGATTTCTTAAACCTGGAAAGGTCTGGGCCACTGCAAAAACTAGTGAGAGAGAGAAAGGACTACATAGATTTTATTATTATATTATACTTCCTTGTCCGTATATTCAAAATGATTAGCTCAAGACTCCTACATCATTGCAAGCCGCCACAACTGATTGGGATCCGTGACCAAAAACACAACAGAGTGTCTCCCAGGGACAGACACCTAGATGCTGACCTAGTCTTGTGTGAAGATTTTTTTATTTAAGTTAGTTGATTGCAAATCCTTAACATTAAAAGTAATCAGAAGTTCCTGTGTTTATATAACTCAATACAAACTTGAATACAATAGTGGAAGAGATTATTTCTGTACCATTTAAGCACCTTCTTCCTATTTAAATCTTAATAAAAACTACTTATTAGTATTTTGTCTTCTGACTAGAATATAGGGCCCGTTTCAAAGTCTACTGAAGCCAGTTGGATTCTTTCCATCGATTTGGGATTAGACCTGAATGAAAATGGAATAACTGATATGTCATTTAAATTTAATATGACAACCCCCATTTTAAGATTTACGTTAGATTTTAGACTTTGTTTACATACCTTTAAAAAATTTAAAAGTTAATTGTTGAAGGAGGTTGTTTACAGGTAAACATGCAGGTGTATTGTACCTGCAATATGGCTTTTCTCATGTCATTAATTGGAACAGTTTGACAAAATCAACAAGGACGTTCAGAATAGAAAGCCACTGCAAAAAGTCTATGGGAAAAATCATCAATGAAGTGTTATGAATTAATAAATACCCACCCATATGGCATTGGTCATTGTATTTCTTCATTAAAATGAGAAAGGTACAATTCAGAAGCACCAAAATGGGTATTTGCAATATGCCTTTGTCACTTCATGATTAAACTACTGCAGTGGACCCTACAAAGGGTTACTCCTTAAAACCACCCATAAACTGAAGATTCTGCAGCATGCAATGACCCAGCTGATAAATGGAGTATCTCACTACAAGAATCTGAGATCAGTGGTCTGTGAAATTACATCCAGAAACCAAGCTTTGACCAGCAAAGCCTTAAATGCTTAGGACCTACTTACCTATCTGACAAACTGCCTTGCTCCCTGTGCCAATAGCTGAGATTAGCAAAGATTCTCAAGCTTATGTAACCATGCATCTTCAATGGGAAGGGCTACTGACAGGATGTTTGGGAAGAGAGGGGGAGGCACAGCTTTAAATTTTGTTCCCACCTCAGTCTAAAACAGCCCAAATAATGATTACTTTCAGATGTGCCTTTTTGCCCCCCAGACATTTGAAAATGGGGGTGAGTTGTTGGAGCAGGATGTCAGGTGAAGGGTTATGTTGTATGGTATTGCTAAAGTTTATGTCACAGCATTATTTTAAAAATTATATTAAGGGCATCTAGAGCATAAGAATAGGACTCTCTTTTAGGGTTTGTATAAATCCGTATAATTACCTTTTTTGAATAATCTCTCTCCAAGAATATGATTCAGTCACAAATTCTCTGAAATTATCATTGGTAACAATAATGCCTCCAGTTTTATCAGCAAGATGCAGCAAAAATCTACAACAATTATTCAAAGACAGTTAAAATATTTTTTTCAGTTTAGTTCTGGCCAAAAGCCATTCACATCAGCTAGAAAACAAGCATCACAGTCATATAAGAGAAAGCCTCCCCTAATTAGACAGTGTAGATCTACTAATGAAAACATCTGTTTTAAAATTTTTAGAAAGTGGGACTGGTTGACCTCAACCAACCAAAAAATGAATCCCAAGCCTCAGCTGACTGCAAGCAGCACTGCTTCCTCAGGCAAGTTTTTTAAGTTAGTTTTGGTGCTAGTGGTCATCATAGAAATGCTAACTGAGTATGTTGAATTACAGGTTTACAAAAAGTGGTATGTAGAGGTAAATAAAGCTGCATGTCTAAAATAAATCAGTAAAGTTGAAAGTTCATTACACAATTCAACCTAAGTCCATTGCCAGACATTCTCTTTGGCTAGTCTGGCTGTGTCCCCTTGTGCAGCAGGATAATACTTCAGCACCATTGCATTACTACCTCTATGTTTGCCTGTTTCATCAGCTCTTTTATCAATGAGTAATATAGCCTTTTCATAATTATATGATTAAAATTAATGGAAGTTTTCATTATTGATATATTAATACAAGAACTACCTTGAAAGTACACAAGTTGTTTATTCCTCTGGAAATAAACTATCCCACTTTTTGCTATTTAAAAACACCAGTTATGAATCATTTTGGATGTACAGAGTTTAAAAAGAATAAATTATTCTCAGAGTTTTGCTTACATGTACCTTGAACACAGATTCAATGTAAACAACAATGTGATACTCTGATTTCCACAGCAATCAGAAGTCTTTCCATTGAAAGTATACAGCATTTGTATTATAATAATGCTGTTCTGTTTTAAGGCAATAAATTTAAAAGTATGTAAGATGATATAACACTGAGCCCAAAAGAACTACTGTGGGAACAACTAATGGATTGCCTACTCTTTGTGCCTTTTAATTTTCTGATATAACACTGCTTTAATGGAGAGGTTTTTGGTTATTTATTTTTAAGAACTACTAAAATGTACTGGTGCATTTAATTTTATTTTCACATTCATGAGTACATGATGGTTAGACTGCATATTCAATGACATCAGGCATGGTCTATGTACAAGAACATACCATCTCCTTAGTCAGTAGAAAAACAAAAAGTTGGATTGCTTATCAGCTGGGAGAGAGGGAGATGCAGCAAAAAAGCTAACTTCCAGATGGCTAGCTCAGAGCTGCAGCTGCTTGTCTTTGCCAAATTTTAAAGGGTTAGCTGATAAAAGAAAAGTTTCTAGCATGCTCTTCTAACTAGCGGCCTGGCATTGGGAGATTTTAGTAGAAATCATTCAATGATTAAGAAAGCTAACTAACTGTGGAAAGAAACTCTCCACTTGCATGAGCGAGACACATCTGGTTAAAAGACTTCCCCAGAACTTCAAGGTTGGAGGTGGTGTTTAAAATAAATATGGTATTTTGTTGATGTGTTTCTAAATAAAACCGGGATGCAAGTTTACTTGCATTACTTACATTAACTGCCTTTGTTTTTAGTTTACCACCATACGGCACGCTAGGGCTACAATTCACCTCGAGTGCAGCAAGTTTACAGAGTCAACATTTGCACATTGCAACCTATGCAACTCAGCACAAGGTAACAATCTCTTGTCCTCTTCCACGCCATCTTAGAAGCTGGAAGGTAGAAAGAGGGTCAGGCAAAAACTCCTCTTAGTAGTTATATGTTATTTCAATGGGCACAGATCCAGACATGTGTGTGTTCAATCTCCACAACTCAATGGGTTTATAAATTAGTAAACCTCAGCAAGTGATTTAATACAAAACTTGTCAAAGACACTTTCCTCACTGAGGACTAAAATCCATGACAAGTTTTAATGAGAGAAAACTACCAAATTATACAGAATACCCATGTCATGCAAGGATGAATGATGATAGTTTTAAAGTTGCTAGATTTTGGCTACATATAATGCCATTAAAAATGCTGGCCTTAATGACATTCTGAAAGCAGAATGTGTACAAGGGAGTGAGGGTCATTTAAATAATGATCCTTGATAGGACAGATACACCACAGTTGCACACAAAAGATATGGAACACCTCTTAGACATGAAATTGGTGCTTGACTCTCAGGTTATGTTTACCTCACAATATCAGTCATGAGGTATGACAGTCATTGTGTATCTTTTAAAAGGGTTTAACTCCCATCTTTCATACCTGTCATCATGAGCAGCAATTCTCGCTCCCAATACCATCCTTGCAGGAGTTAGAGACAATATTCCAACATCCTGGAGCTGTGTTAAGAAATGCTGCTCTGTTAAAAGGGTAAAACAAACATTCAGTTTTAAAGGCAAGGCTTTCTTCTTTAAAGTGTTTATTTACAGAATTTACATTTAGTCTACATAACATGCAAAACAGCTTATCTTCTCTGAGAACAGTACCTACTGATCCACACGGATGGCACGCTGCATCTTAGAAATGGACTACTGCTGGTAAGTCTGACATGGATGGAGCCAGTGGCCCATAAATTCCTAAATTCTAACCTGCCTCTAAAACCTATCTCCATCCGTGGCAGGTCAGTTAGACTAAAAACATTTAAAACTAGAGTGCTTACAGTTAAGCACCTAAACAGGTAGCTTGATTTTCAGTGATGGTGAGCACCTAAAAGTCCCATTAACTGCATGTTTTAATTTTCCTAATTAAAGTGAAGCAACTGCTTCTTTACTTCATAGAACTGTTTCAAGGATGAACTAGCTCAGTCTTATAAATAACTTAAAAAATTTAAAGTTATTGAAGAGGTGAGAATGATTTTAAAAGGCTGAGACTAATGGAGGAAAGGTAAAGCTATGAGTTTAAGGACTTGTAAGTATTAAGGACTTGTCCTTACTAAGAAAAAGATGCGTTAACTCACATTAGCTACCACGAGTTAAAAACCTAGTGAAGACAAGGCAGTTTGTAGTTTTCACACAAGTTAGGTCAAGTTAAAAACTATAGGAGCACCTAAGGTTTAATTCAACCTGTTAACTCATATGAGCCTACAAACTGCCTAGGGGTTTACCTTATGTTAGCTAACTCGAGGTAAGAATACATTTTTTCTGATAAAGATGCATCCTCAGTGTCTTCATGATAGTGAAATATCAGCTCTTCAAAGAAGGGTCTGCAACACTGTTGAGCAAACCTGGAAAGGTTTCTCTAAATACCCAAACGTTAAGACAAACAGTGAAAACTGACTACTTTTGAATTGCAATAATTCAAGAGACATTTTGATATTTATGAGCAGCTAATTTCTATACCACATTACAAAATAAAGTATATAACACCTAACTGGATATTGTCAAGTGATTCAATAAAATTCAGAGAAATGTAAAAAACTTAATAGAAATGTCATTTACTTAGCAATTCAAAATTAGGTTATTTATCAATTACACTTTTGTGACAGGTACCAAATATCAAGAGCTGAACTTGGAAAGAGAGTTAATTAGATTAAATCCGAAAGAAAAGAAAGCAGGACATTATTCGCCTCACCTTTGATGTTAGGATCACGTTTTGTTCTCCACTGTGGAACAAACACAGTAATATTTCTGTGGCCACGTTTCCAAAAGTAATCAACAGCTACTGCAATTCCTCGACAGGAGAAGAACTTCTGTAGACCATGACTATAGAAAACAAGTGAGATTGGTTCATGTTGAATTGTACAACTATGGATGTTGAAGAAATTCAAAGTGTTGCGGTGAAGTTATATCTTGCACTATAAATACAATACCATCAAAAAATAAAGTTAGGGGGATGCTTATTGCTCTAGTTACATACAAGGTGCTCCATACAAGGAAGAGAGTTTAAGCGCAAAAAAGGGAGAAGTGTCTCTTCTGCCATATTACCAGACTCCTTCCTCTCAAAGCAAGGCAGATACACACATTAGCCAACTTCAAGTTTTGTAGGCAGAACTACATCCATCAGTCATGGGCAGGGACCAGGCCCTTCTGAAGAGCCCACCAGCTGAGAACTTCCAAAGTTGAAGCATATTCTAGTTTTATGATTAGCTCTCAATTACAGATTAAAATGATCCATATACAATGAATTAGAATGAAAATAAGTATTGTGCTGCAAAACACCAGACCCACCTTCTCTCCAGTTGGCACCAAAACATATTTCACCAGTAGGACCAGATGTGAGGACATGCCTTGTTAGATTCCTTTGAACAGCGGATATTGAGTTTGGGAAAGAGAAGGCCCTTCGCTCCTTTCCTACCCATTATATTGGGCTAGTAATTTTTAGCAAGATCAATTGATGAACCTCTGAGGCGAAGCTTCCTGAATTTTTTGCACTTCAGATAAACTACAACAGGAATAAAGTGGTAACACCTTTCTATTTTTGTGACCCCGCCTAGTGGCTCTAATAAAGGAGAGCAAACCAAGAAAGCATGGAACTAGCCTAATGTGGAAGATCCAGGTCAATTTACCAGAAGTTAAGATGTCTTGTTACAAAGAAAGACTTGATGGAAGTTAGAAATGAAAACAGGCGGGTAAGAATTTGATTCCCCAGTCAGTGGGTAAATCCTTCAACTATAAATGTTTAAAATATTTAATAACTGTATGATTATAGTCCTGAGGAATATTATTTATTACAGACTTTAACAAGGGATAGTGATAACACACAGCAATTACAGTGTGAATTATAAAAGTGTCTACAATTAAAGTAAATATTGAGCCCTGAGCGTAATAGCCCAATACTTCAATTTTTATTTCCTACTAAAAAGTTACTTTTGAAAATGATTAAACTCAGGTGTTCAAAAAATTCCAGCTAGGGATTGGATGTATATAGATAGGAATAATAATGCTTTTATATGCAAAATAAACTAATGCAGTTCAGCAAAAATGAATGGAACTGTATCCAGTGCTATTAAATTGGCAAATATTGAACAGAATTTAAGTTTTTATTCTAGAAACCATGATTTCCAGTATCCAACTTCCCAAATGAAAAAGCTGCATGGGCCAATTAGCAGTCCACCCAATTTCAAGAATTGACCTAGGTAAGAGAATTGAGCAAAGGGAAGACTTAATTAGCAGCAGGTAGAGAGAGATCTCCTTACATAACAAAACAAAATCTCACTGAAAGTTTGTGAAATAGATTAAACAAGACTAACACCAGTTTAAATTTTAAAAATCACTTTGTTTCATATCCTTCTACAGATCAGAAGTCAGATTTATAGGAACAGAGCCACACACAGAGTAGAGACAGCAGGTTAGATTATAACAGGTTCAAAAGAATTTAAACTGACGGAAGCAACTTAATGAAACATTACTCTGAATAGAAAGGAGGGCAGCAGGTTTCAGCACACATTTCACATTTTCAAATCAGGTAGATACCAAGAGAATGTAAAGTGATCTGCATAATGCAAGAACTAAACACATTTTAGATCATATGCATTTCAGATCAGGGAGCTCAGAAATAAGGCAGTAGGCCTACATTATTCAGTACTTTAGGATATGTCTACATTGCAATTGGGAGGTGTGATGCAGCACAGGTAGGCACACCTGAGCTAGCTTTGATCTAGTTATCTCACTAAAAATACCAGCGAAGCCATGGCAGCATGGGCAATGACATGGACTAGCTGCCCGAATATATACTGAAAGTCCCAGAGGAGCTTCACACAAGTAGCTAGTGCCAATTTAGCTAATTTGTCATTTAGATTTAGATTTTGGTTTCCCTAGTGAGAAAACAAGTGTCAAAGTGACCAGTGACAAATCTAGCAACTTTCACTGCCAGTTACACTGACATTCACAGAAAGAAGTCACCAATATATAGTCACAAAATCATTCACAAGCAGCTCAATAATAAAATCCATTCCATGCTGTTCTTACTACATTCTGTTGCACACCAAGTTAATGACATTATGTCTCAATTGAGCATGTTCTCAGAAGAAATCCCATTCCAGGGCTTCTTGGGCCGAGATCATTATAATCTGCAGGTGAGGAAAAGAAGTTTGTGGAGGCTAATTAAATATTTTGCTAAAGCCAGGCACATTTTGGACAAAGCAGCACATTTGCCAGGGCTTATTTTTACCCAAATGTGTTCTTTCTTGCTGCTCTATAATAGATAGTACACCTTGTGATGCAGAGAAATATGACTAATGAAGCAGTATACTGGGTGGAGGAGGCAGGTTAGCCAGTGAAGAGAGCTGCAAGGATGGAAGGTGGGGTGGGATGAGACAGGGACATATGCCCCAATAGCGTGGGGGAAGGAGAGGCACCATGCCTCCAGTTATAAAGCCCTTACTACAGGATCAAAGGTGGAGCTAGCTTGATTTAGGTTCCCCTTTACTTCTTTCCCTGGCGTGGCCTGGGATTAGCTGGCTAGCTGTTTTCAGAAATGAAACCCTGGAAGCAGGGGGAAGGGGTCCGGCTAGAAGATTTTTGTTTTTAAGTCTACTTTCTTGGCTCCCTGCAGCACTGAGGTCGGGTCAGAGGAATGCCCTCTTCCCCCTGGTTCTGGTCTCTCCCTTTCATTAACCTGTCGACTCTAATCCAGGCTGGCAAGAAAGGAAGGCTCAGCTGAAATTAACCAACCCCACCTAACCAGGACTGCAGTGTACAGAGCACTCTTCCCAATGAGCAGAGGGTTTCAGTTTTCTTCTCAATGAGCAGAGGGCGCCCTCCTGATGATGACAGTGTACTGTTGTAGTTGCTTCTGGTGTGCAACACAGTGTAGTAAAAAGAGCATGGAATGGATTTTATTAACACTATTGAGCTGCTTGTGAATGATTTTGTGACTATACTAGCCTGTGTGTGTGTATTCTTGACTCCTTTTGAGTGCTTAAACAGCTACATCTAGTGACTTTTCAGGATTTGTCTGGGGACTTCCTTGCTATGTGGAGATGGCAACACTGTGCACTTCCATGGCTTCATTGCTATTCTTGGCAAGCTAGCTAGATCAAAGCTACCTTGGGTATGCCTGTGTGTATCGTAATCACACCTCCCAGCTGCAGCATGGACATACCCTAAATGTTTTGAAGTCTACACTTATTACTTGAACAGCTAGTTTAGAGACTTTAGATCAACTAAATAACTAACTTCTAAAATACAATCTGCTAGCAGACATCTTAATTTAAATGTCTATACCACACTTTAATCCCCAGTAATATTTAACACCTCCTTTTTCTAAATTTCTTCCTTGCTTTATATTTTTGATGCCACCTACTTCAATCTGAGATCAGATTCTCTGAGTGGGGCTGAGGGGAAGGGGAAGGATAGACAGACCACTAATTATATTTGAACTGTAAACGAGAAACAATGTGGCCCCATTTATGTAACAGAATATGTTTGTGCAGCACTTTTTCCTGCTAGAAATAGTACTGTATGTGCTTCACACAACAAACATCAATATTTAAATAAAGTAATGTAATTGTCATAAAGAGTTAACCCTCACAGAAAACCCTTACCATCTACACCCTAATGTACAACTTTGTTTCTTTAAAAAAAAAAAAAACACCTATGCTTGATAATTTTAGCACTTGAATAGTCTTAGTTGGCTTTTGACATTCAGATCTTTGCTACTAATGCTTTCTTAGCAGAAAAGTCTGCCATCAAAAAACACATTAGTTCACATTATGACTGTGTTTTTGTAAGAGGGCAATTTTTGTTTAGAAGAGTGTAGAATTTGGAGGACACAGAGAAAGCAGCACAACTGGCAGTGACTCCTAAAACTGTTAAGTTATGCCTCTTCTGCAGTCGCTTTTGTTGCGAGGCTTTAAAAAAAAAAAAAAAAAAAAGACACAAATGAGTGATTTTGCCACCTGCACTTGAACAACAGATTTACAATCTCTCTCATGCAATCAAACTGTCCAGGCAGAAGTCTTAGAGCAGCAGCGCTTGACCCTCAAGACTCATGGACCTGGCAGGCAGGCAAAATGTGCAGTGATAAAGAGAGTGCCTCTTTCTTAAAGGTGATCTGCATGGGCAAAAAGAGGGGAAGTGCATTTTTGTTGCTTTATTATGTATAAATAAGGTAGGATTGGGGCAGAGGGTCTAAGGTTATCACTTTATAATTCATGACAAGAGAAAAACAATAAAGAATTTAAACGGCTTGTGTTCTACCCCTTGCCCCACCTTGCATGTGTCTTGGCTGTTGAGACTGCTCTTCAAGGCAGGGACAGTTGAGTACTGGATTTGTATAATACCTAGCACAATGCTCCTCTCCCTCCCCCTTCATGGCCCCACTCTTAGTTGGGCCTTAGGCACTACTGTAATAAATAATAATAAAGCCTGGGTAAATGGGGCACTGCCTAACAAGCTGAACTGTGAAATGTGGTCCTTGAGCTAGGTAGGCCTTTAAAAGACTGCAAGTAATTGTTGTTAATGAATCATCTTAGGGCATGGCTACACTTGCAGATGTAGCGTGCTGGGAGTTAAACCAGCCTTCGGGCTTGGCTACACTTGTGAGTTAGAGCGCATTAAACCAGTTCTGGGTGCCCTAGCTCACTACTAGTCCACACTGGCAAGGCACGTAGAGCACTCTGACTCCACGGCTAGAGCGCTCCTGGCACTGCACCTCGGCAAGAAGATTAACGCTTGGTGCGCCTTGGCTGAAATGCCCAGGTGTCAGTGTGAACAAGGTGTTGCATTACTGCGCTCTTATCAGCCTCCTCAAACGTCTCATAATCCCCTTAAGTCAAGTGGCCACTCTTCTCATTGTTTTGGAATCACTGCAGGAATGTGGATATGCCCTTTGAAAGCTCCGTTTCTGACAGCCGGCATGCTTATCTGCTCCGAGACAAAGCAACCATTACTGTGGAATGCTGTGTGTGAGAGAGAGAGAAGCGGAGGGGAGTGGGGGTCTTCTGCTGTCTGAACTTACAAGACAGCATACTGGCATGCTCTTCCCCCCACATACACGCAACACACTCCCTGTCACACTCCACCCCCCCCATTTGAAAAGCACGTTGCAGCCACTTGCATGCTGGGACAGCTACCACAATGCACTGCTTTCTGTAGCCTATGCAAGAGATGCTAATGTGGCCACACCAGTTCGCTTGTAGTTCTCAGTGTGGACAGATTGCAGCACTTTCCCTACTGCGCTCTATGAAGGCTGGTTTAACTCAAAGCGCTCTACATCTGCAAGCGTAGCCATGCCCTTCGGAGACCACAAGAGGGAAAACACTGCCCTGTGTTTACACTGTCAGCTGCAAACGCACTGGCATGGCCACATTAGCAGCTCTTGCAGCGCTGTGGAGTCAGAGCGCTCTACGTCCCTTGCCAGTGTGGACGCATAGGGAGTTAGAGCACCCGGGGCTGCTTTAATGCGCTCTAACTTGCAAGTGTAGCCAAGCCCTTATTCTCAATTGCTCACCTCCTGTAGAATGTAGCTGTTCCCCAACTTGGTCTGTATTTACAACTGGGGTGGGGCCATAGCAAGGCAAGGTAGAGAAGATAATAAACAGCATAACACAGCAGCAGCACAATGTCAGAGATAGCACTTGCTTTCTAGAACACGCAAGTTTTTTTCTTTTCTATAACTAAGCTAAGAGAAGCCAGCTTGGCTGGGCTTTTCCAAAGAATCCAGATTAGATGTTATTTTTTATGCTACTCTGATTTTTCTCTTATTTTAATAAATATTGTTTTAAGGGAGCTACTGTTGCATGGATGTTTCCCACAGTCTACCTGAAAGGCCTTCTCTTCACTAAGTAAAAAAAGGTATGTTTTAAACACAAATTAGCTGGTAAAGGTAAACTCTAGACTGATTGAAGTAACACTCCCATAGGGTTCATCCGAACCCAGTAACAAATGTTAAAACTACAGCTTGCCTAAACCAGGATTTTAGCACATTAACATGTCAGACACACACTTCTTTTCCCCTATATAGACATAACCTAAAAGAACAAAGTTCTTCAACCTCCCAGGAGGGGTACAAAAGGCAAAAGGTGTGTCTAGAGCCTGATGCCCACTTAGTTTCGGTTTAACAGGCATGGACAGAGATTTTCCCTCCCAAAGAGGTGTGTTGGATTGGGGGAGAAGGGGTGTGGCTGCATCTTAGGGTAAAAGCCAAAATGACACATGAAGGAGGCATGATTTGGTGGAGGTACAAATGACAGTCTCAAAAACCCCACTTTAAAGTACATAGAAAGATGTAGTTTTAAAGAAAACCAAAAAACCTCATGCCTTTCCCATACACAACAAGGCTGCAATAAACAAATCAAGAGCACAACCTTGACAAAAGATCAGGTGGTTACTCAGTAAAGCATTTAAACCACTTGATGGTTCTGTTACTTCTAGTTAACTTTCCTCACCCTCATGGTTTGTAATCAAAGTTTTCAGCTGACTGAACAAGAAGGCAGGTGTTGTGAATAGGTTTAGGGAGAGTACACTACAGTGTATGTTAACAGGAGTTCTCAAACTTCACTGCACCGCGACCCCTTTCTGAGAACAAAAGTGACTACATGACCCCAGTAGGGGAGACCAAAGCCTGAGCCCACCCAAGACCCATCGCCCTGGGCAGGGGGGCCAAAGCCAACACCCAAGTCCTGTCACCCAGGGCTGAGCCCTTAAACTTTGGCCCCAGGCAGTGCGGCGTGAGCTTTGGCTTTGGCCCTGGGCCCCAGCAAGTCTAACGCCAGACTTAGTGGCTCAGACTAGTGCACTAAAAATAGCTGTGTTGTTTTGATTTATGCTTGAGAATCTGAGCCACAATGTCTACATAGCTATTTTTTGCACACTAGCACAAGCCCCATCACCACAAGACTGTCCAACACAGTTGGGAGGCTTGCTCCCAGATACAGTGTAGACATTCTGTAGGGGTTTGTCTTCACTGCAACCGTTATCTTGTTACTCTACTTGAGCTAGTCTAGCTCTAGTGAAAGCAACCATACTGCAAAACACTCAAAACAAAAGCTGCCCAGAGCAATCGGATAAGCAGCATAGAGTGATTTGATTAATAGCTGATAAATTGTAACTACAGCTGCTGCATCCCCACAGCATTACGAAGGCCATGTCTACACTACCACTTACGTTGGCAAACTTAGGTCACTCAGGGGGTGAAAAAACACACCCCGAGTGAGTTTCGCTGGCATAAGTGGTAGTGTGCACAGTGCTAGGTTGGCGGAAGAGCTTCTTCCACTGACATAGCTATTGCTGCTCATTGGGGGTGGTTTAATTATGTCCAAGGGAAGAGCTCTCTCCCATTGGCATAGAGTGGCCAGACGAGAGATCTTACAATGGCACAGCTGCTTTGGTACAGTTGTGCCATTGTAAGTTCTCTAGTGTAGACATAGCCTAAACTTGAGCATCAGAAAGCACACAGGCTTCAACCTATACCGCTCCCTCGACCAGCCAGCTAGCTTGAGCTTAAAGGATCGCTTAGCTGAAGCTAGAGGATGGGAGTTGGGTTAGAGGCAAAACTCAAGTTATACCTTGAGCTAACTATGTAACAAAAACAAGTCCTAAGAGTAAGGGTCCTAATGGAACTGAAACTTTAGGCAATGGCTTAAGAACGCTTTAAGATATTTTCTTTTTAATTCACTGTCTGTCTGTTAGTGGAGTGGTCATTTCAGAGGTTTTACACCAAGCATAATACATTCAGACATTTATTTTTTGACACGTCCAATAACTTCATAAGTGCTAGGAAGAACAATGCATTATATCTTCTGAGAGAATTTTGAGTTCATACTATTACATAAAACCCCATTCTCTTTCACCAGAAAATGCTCCTTCTCTAAAAAGCAGAGATTAAAGAGGATGTGATGGATTTGTTACTTTCTACATAACCCCATCAATTTGCATTTCTTTTCCATTAATGCAAGTTTGGGAAATCAGTCTAAAAAGGTTAAGATAATTTATGACTCATAATTATGACTTGCAGTTTGCATGACTATTTGCTAAAGAACAAAATCTGAACAATGAGGAAATAGTTCATTTGTAAAGCTATTTACTGTAATAAAAACACTGTACTTTTATTCAAGTAATGTCATACAGTTGTGGGTCATACAGAATTTCCCCGTAAGAGCTACCAGGACTGCAACAGTCAAGTGACAGAAAGTGTTAATCAGATACTTCAGTTAACCCTTATAATGCTGGCTTTTTCAAGACTGGTATCCAAATTAATTCTTCAGAGCAGTGGTTCCCAAACTTGTTCAGCCGCTTGTGCAGGGAAAGCCCCTGGCGGGCCAGGCCAGTTTGTTTACCTGCTGCGTCTGCAGGTTCGGCAGATCGCGGCTCCCAGTGGCCGTGGTTCGCTGCTCCAGGCCAATGGGAGCTGCTGGAAGCGGTGCGAGCCGAGGGACATACTGGCTGCCACTTCCAGCAGCTCCCATTGGCCTGGAGCAGTGCACCGCAGCCACTGGGAGCCGTGATCGGCCGAACCTGCGGACACGGCAGGTAAACAAACTGGTCCGGCCCACCAGGGGCATTCCCTGCACAAGCGGCGAAACAAGTTTGGGAACCACTGCTTCAGAGGATATACCTATGGGTCCTTAAACTGAAGTTAGAATAATAGCTACCAAATTATCTCCTTTAGTTAATAACCATCATACTTTAAGGAAGGTAACACACTTTGTATTTGAAAGCTTCCTACATTATCTAACAATGGACTGGATAAATTATTTATTTGGAACAAATGGTTAACTCACTTCATTGACCATTCATGATGTGCCAAAAGCAAAAAAGAGGCCGATTTCCTCAGATATATTCATTTACTCAAAAACTTTCTTTTCTGAATCCTTTCCCCTTTTTTGAAAATAATCTTTCTGGACTGATTACAAAGAGGTCCACGAGAGCATTATTAGATCTTTGCTCTTCAAAATGCATTAGTTGTATTTGGCCAGTGAAAGTAAGATTTGTTCTCTGACTGCAAGAGTGTGCAACTACTTCCAGCATGAATATTTTACACATGTGAATTTAAAGCTTGTCAGTGAAGTAGGTGCTCAGACATTATGGTGCTGGAGGCCACAAATACCTTTTTGAGATAAGGTACAATAAGAAACCCTCAAGAATACTCAGAGATATATCAGAAAGCACTGAATCTCTGGCCCTGGGTCAGGTTCCAAGAGATGAGATATGAGGATAGCAGCCAGTTCTGGAAACACTCCCAGGCCTGCTCAACTATCGGAAAATATAAGCGGCCTGAAAAAGAAGTCATCAAGCTAGCACTAGGGGAAGAAGAAAAAAAGAAATCTGTCACAAAGTAGATGGAATAAAAGGGTGAAGGAAAAAGATCTGAGAGTTTTTGTAATGCACTTAGTACTGTGATGTCTGAGCCACCTTGAAAGAACTTACACTTTTGGGAATGTACCTGTACTTTACTGTTTTTTATCACTAGTTAGACCATTTTTAAACTATTTTTAAAATATTGACAATTGACTAATAGGATGTCCTAACTAGAAAATATTGCATCCCCCCAAAGTAACATCTCTCAGACGTCAAACAAATTAGTCCATAATATTTATGTTAGTAACCTATTTTAATCCTACTGAGGGCTAAAGAATCAGTCACTCTTTATTAATATTTTATATTCTAGATTTCAGTCCAAACTGAAATACAGTTAAGAGCTACAATATGAACTCCTAAAGTAACATACTTTGTTGGGAATCTGACACATATCCTTAACTACAGCACTAATAGGGGTGCTGCTGTTTTAAGACAAATTGCTTTTTATTAATCTCTCTTCTGAGAAGCTATCAGGCTTAAGGATGATCTGTAGGATCCAGGAGACCGATGATGAGACCAGCACCTGTTGAGATCAAATTTCTGCCGAAAGCCCTAACTGATTTAACATCATGAAATTTCAACTCAACATCTAGAGATGCAGATTTTTATTTTTTTTTTTTTTAAATTTTGAATTTCTTTCTTGGCTCTTTAACATCTGTGGCATAAAGTTCTTCTTGAATAATGGAACTTTAGTACATGAATGTTTATTCACATTCAACAAAACAAAAACGTCCAGCTCAAAAGGGATATGAAGGATCCAGGCCAAGCTGTTGCTAAAATATCCAATGCAAGAAAGGTATCTTTCTTAAAGCCTTGAAGGAGTGAAATAAAATTCAAATCTCCTATTCCCAGCAAAATATGGGAAAAGCTACCTTTACAGTAGGTAAGTACACTCTGAAGATATGATTGGAAGTCGGAATACCTAGACTAATTGTGCAGCTTAACAAGAGACTTCAGAAACAACCATGATCTGCATCTGAACAGCAGAAAATAAGGTGACAATCTGCATAACCTCAAATATCTAAACTTGAAATAATATTCAGTTTATAATACACTACAATAAATTTTGACTTTTTATAAGCCAGTATAAAGGTAAATGAGAGGAGATTTCAAAACCAGAAGCATGATGCACTACAAAATAATCCACAGTTAAGAGTTCCATAAGAATACATATAAAGTCAGAAGTACTTTGTTTTACTAAAGATAGTTTTGTGCTAAATATTATTCTGTTGTATACAGAATTCATAACATCATCTGCACCCTCACATTTTCTATGACTGAGCAAGCCTCTTTTCAAGTCCTTCATCCTTTTCACTGGATCCAGATGTTGATATCCATCAGCCTCTTCTAGAATCCGAATGAAACTGAGGCTTGGAGGGTGATGATGTTGGGTTGGGTAAGGAGCTGGAGGAAATTGTGGAAGTTATGTCCTCCCTAACAATTAAGCGAATTTGTCCATTGTTTGTTAACAAGATTCACAATTTAGTGAATTATGGGTTGGGTGGTTAAACCCATGGCTGCTTCTAGATATACAAGATTTAGTAGTTGAGTCCATTTTTCTATTCTCATCTAGCCAAAAGTTTGCAGTCTTTTTTTAAAACAATAATTCACATATGCATGTATGTATGTATGTACAAATACATACATATTTACAGATACTGATAGGAAACTATATTCCAGCTTTTTAACAGCACAAAGAAACACTAAATGTTTAGGGCAGGAAATAATGAATGTTGTAAATTGATATTGCAGGGAAAATATACATATTCTGAGAAATATTAAACTAAAGTTCATTTGTTTAGGACACAGATTTAAAATAATTCTATTCAACAGCATCTTGGATCTAACGGCTACAAGTGAATAAGATCTGCTGTATTTCTTATCCAGCTGAGAGCATTTCCTGCAGCATATGATACGCAGCACTCTGGCCTACTCTCTGAAGTGTCCCATTCAAACACTGACCTCAATCACCACCTGAAGTTTTATGGCTATATCACCACTTCATATCACTTCAGTTAGTATTTCCTGCTTTTAAAGCAATATATTTAAAATACCTGGTCTGTTTTAAAGGAGAACATGAAGTCTAGCTATAAGGAGTAAATTAATCCAGAGAGGGTTTTGTTTGGTTGGTTTGGTTTTATTTTTGCTGTAAGTAATCAATTTTTACTTTTTTCTGGTGAGTTTTAAGAGGAAACACACTTATTTTCATATTGGACAGTTTCTCTGTTCTCATTGCAGAGGAACTCAAAGCACTACAGGTTTACTTCTTATCTTAGCATTAGTCAGTAGAACAACAGGAAGCTCAATTAGTCTATTCCTGGAAAACAGCACTTCCCCCAAAAAAGAAATGAAATGTTCCTAGACTATCACACTTTCACATTCCATTGTTGTGAAGAATTCTAAAGCAAGTATTCATTCTACTACTCATTTGCTTGCAAACTCCATAGTTTGAGGTGCAGATCAACTAAAGGAGAGGTCAATTTAGAAGTCTATATTCAGGGCTTGTCTATACTTACAATTAAATCAGAACTGCTGTAATCGAAGACAAGCTAAGTTGATGAGATAGCGCTGTCCTATCAACATCTGTACTCCACCTCCGTGAGAGGTGGAAGGTAAGTTAGCTGAAGAGCATCTCCAGTCAATACATTGTGGTACAGGCACTGATGTAAGTTGACCTAAGTTATGTCGACTTCAGTTACGTAACTTACATAATGGAAGTCCTCTGTTTTTTCCACCAAATGCATCCGATGAAGTGAGCTGTAGCTCACGAAAGCTTATGCTCTAATAAATTTGTTAGTCTCTAAGGTGCCACAAGTACTCCTTTTCTTTTTGCGAATACAGACTAACACGGCTGCTACTCTGAAACCTGTCATAATGGAAGTAGTGTAACTTAGGCTGACTTACCGCTTTAGTGTAGACCAGCCCTCAGTCTCACTCTTAACAAGTATAGGTAAAAATTGCGAACACCTAAAATTAATATAACTGAAAGGTAAAAGTCTATTTTCAGTAAGTTTACTTTGTGTACTGTCCCTTTCACTGTTTTCTCTGTTTGTTAGTCTTTCACACAGCACCCAGTAGATGTCAAACAAAATATAACCCCCCTTAGTTTGTCAACTTTTTGGGGGGCAGAGACTACTTTTATTGCATGCTTGCACAGTGTCTGGCAAAGTGGGGCCCTGATCCTTGATCACATGGGGGTACCAATGCACTTTAAATACTTTTAGAGACAGGAAAATGTCACTAAAAAAAAAAAAAAAAAAGCAAAAATTGGCAAGACAACTTCAGGCAAATTTAAAAAGCCAATCTTTTTTTACTCAATTTTTTTTTAATAATTAGATTTTAACGTGATGCTTATTCTTAACTTCATTGATAATTTATAAAATATTCTCGCTGTTCAAACATTACATTCTTATTGTAATTATTTTTGTTTTCATCTGTTAAGAAGATGCTCATTAGTTGTCTGCCAGAACACTAAACGCCAGGTTACTCTCTATTTGTAAGTTTCGATCATACAATTTTATTATGCTATAATATTAGGTTAGGGCTCACTGCCGAGTTCTCTTTCTGAATTTAAGTGGGGATGCGCTTCAAAGATTGCATACTGATCATTTAAAGCAGTTGATTTAAAAAGTGCACATATCAGACTGTGTTTGACAGTTGCTTAATAAAAAACCCTGTTTTAATAAATGCAAACTGAATTACCTTCAGAAAGGGCAAGGGAGAGAAGAGATCCTATCTGATTTTAGTTTTCTATATTACAAAACAATGTTAAAAACAATTCCATATCGTATTAATATATATATATATACACACACACACTTATGTAAAAATATGAAGTGTGCATTTGATCATTTACAATCATGTCTATTAATGTGTTTGTGCACAAATATGAAATTGAAGAAATTAAATCATGGGACACCTGTTGTATGTTTTCAGGACTCTCCTCAGTTCTTGCCAAGATGTAGAAGTCAAATTTTGAAGGGTACCACAGAACAACTTTGGGACAAAAACTGGGACAATAGGCTAAATATAGTTTCTCAACTATTAGTATGTACTACTTAATTTTTCAATTGACTTACAAATATTAAAAATTATATAGTTAAAAACTCACACCTATTTTATCAAATACTAAAAACATTAAGCTTTGGCAAATAGAAGGTAGCTCTATTTAGCATAAGGTCAAATTCCTCCCCTCCTCCCCAAACCTACACATTCTTCTCTGGGAATTGCTTCACCCATGACAGAAATGGGACTGCTATACTTATACCACCCACATCAGCACAGTATTTGAGCATCATCTCTCAATTTCTAAAACACCTAAGTGGAACATGGCAACCATTAAACAATAACACCATACATGTTTATAACAGAAACTGGAGAATACAGGTATTAAACTATGATTTCTTCTACAGTTTAAATAGGCAATTAAATGAGGTTCATGTTGCTCAGCTAGCTTTCAATGGACAGAATTCACCACTATACACCCTACCAAATTAGCCCATTACTACAAGATTGGTGGGGAACGGTGTTGGAATAGTAAATTAATAGCTGGGCATATGGAGGCCAGTTAACCAGAATTTTTGTCAAGAAAAGCTTTTATACCCAGGCTGTGCTCACTCTTCCCAGTTTCACTCTGAAATTCATTGACACTTAATAAAAAGAGAAGTAGTGCAAACTAGCAATACTTACGAAATTGCAACGTTGCTTCCATCTATAATGATGTGTTTTAAATATGCTCTCCCAGGTTCATTTTTCAACTCCAGATTGTACGGCTTTTTCAGAGAATCCATAAACCTTTGAACCCCAGTAACTGAGGCATCTGTATGATGACTGTATGGTCCTATTGTCCTCCTCTCTAGATTTGGAGCATGCAGTTGGGACGGAAACACAGAAGTTGGAAGAGGACGTTGAGTAGGTTTTGGGATATCAAAAGACGGTTGGTGGAGGAATCTAAACTGGGAAGAATTGCAATGTCCTAGTCTCTCCACATGAACAGGTTGATTATTTTGCATATTTGAGGGCCCTGCAGATTTATGCTGAACTACAGTTTCAGTCTGAACTGATGCATGCTCTTGGTCTGAGCTCCCTCTTGCTACAAAGTCAACATCTTTTAGTGCTCCATATTTCTTTAATTCTTGCGCAGTGTTAAAAGACGGTATTAGACCATCAGTTTCTACATCATTTGTCCTGGAACTGGGACTCTGATCAGAAGAATTCAAATGTACTTGTTTACAATGCTCTGACTTTTTAGTGGAAGGAAGAGCAGTTTTATTTTTACAGTCTGTCACATGCATTTTGTCTTCTGCCCGGAGCTGTGCATGTGGGGAATTCGATCTTTTTTGTTTTACATTTTTTGTCTCCTTTAAAGTATGACAGGGTTTAAGTTGATTTTTACTGATAGAACCTCTATCTTTCAGAGTTGGTGAAAGATCTGCACTATCACCTGAATGCACACTTACGGTTCGAGATATCTGCGGTGACTGTTCCTTTTCCTTCTGAAGCTTTGTACTTTCCTTTTCTATTGCTTCCAGGAGCATTAATGGTTCCATTGATTGTCCCAGTTCACTAATAACTTTCTCTACAATTTTTTGGGAATATCCCATGGTCCTGAAAAAGTTTACAAGAATCTTGTATTCCATTTCCTCACTAATTTCATCACAGTCTGTAATAGAGAAGTGTGGATCATCCGACTCACTGCAGCTATCAGAAATCAGATCAATAACTGCACCCCTATTTGGATCTTTACTGCACGGTGTAGGCCTGACCTCCTGATCACTTTCTAATGAAAACTGTTTCTTAGGAAGCCTTTCCTCAGCATCAGAACACCTCCTTTTACATGACTGTCTCTCTTTGGAAACAGATGCCTCAAGTGGAGTCACACCATTTATAGGAACAAAAAACCTTCCTGGTGCATTGGAAAACACCGTGTCCATTTGTTTTGTAAGCTCTGTTACAGGGGTTCCAGCTTTTTTTCTTGCTTCCTCCCCTATTGTTTTTCCATCTCCACTCATTACAGTTAGTTTTGGGGTTTTGTCCTGTGAAAACTCTGGTGTGCTTTCAGAATCTGTAGTAAGATCTATAATATTGCCATCTGCTTCACAACAATCACTTTGTGTAAGATTCAGAAGTTCTCTTTTAAGTGAGCTAGGCAAGATCAACAAGTCCATTGTATATTTATCTGCATGTGCTTCCACAAATTGTTTAAACTGCTTTTTTATGTTCGATTCCTTGTCACTTAACAAGCCTTCATTGTTTTCAAAGAGCGTCACAAACTGCTGAATATGACTTCTAGCCATCACAACAGCCTCTGCACCACCCTTAATACTAAGTAATCCTATTTCCTGCACTGTTATATCAGCACAGGTATCCTGAATAAGACAGTTAAGAAACAGGCTCTGTGCTCCAACAAAAATGCAGTGCATGTCCTTTGGATAATGTTCCTTTTCTTCTAGTTCAGGTTCACAGAGTCCCTTAATATACTCCTATAAAGGGGCGGGAGGAGAGAAAAGAAAGAGCATAATGAACAACTTTTTACAAATAAGAAGTGTCTAAACAATGTCAATTTTTGTTTAGGCCAATGATAAGCCACTATAATAGACAGTGAAGCCAGTTTATTATGATGTATGAAGTTATTAACTAGAGGAAGATATCCAAGATAAGTGTAAACATTGCATTTCAAATGTCTGTTACTGGTTTCCCAGGAGACTATAATTCCCAAACTGTGGGGTGTGCCCCCAGGAGGAATATTCCGGGGTGGGGGATGAAGAGACAGAGGGGCCCAGGCCAGCCACGGCTCCATCCTCAGCCCCACTCCTGGACCCAGACCAACCCCCGAGCTGCGGCCTTGGCCAACTTATCCTGTCTGCCCTCCAGAGCTATAGCCCTGCTCCCAGCCCTGGCTGCAGGGGGGGAGGGGATGGTAAGGAGATGCGCGACCCTTAAAAGTTTGGGTATCACTGGTCTAAGGTTTGTCAAAGTGATAAGCTTTGCATAGAAGCATTTACATGCATAGAAAGTGCGGCTATCAAGGTTTCTAGACCTGCCTCAAAACCCTGAAATCTATGCCAAGTTAAAATAGTTATTCCCAATATTCATACAATATGTAATTAGTTTTTATTTTCTTTTGGGATACAGATTGCTGAATGTATACATTGTAAGAATAGAAAGTTTTGATTTATTATGCTTGGCTGTGCTATCAGCTAACTCATTTGAAACAAACATTGATTTCTTATGTTTTGTAAACCAGGACAAATTATTATATCTGATAAAATTAATGGCCTGATTTTCAGAGTTGCTGAGCACTCCTGAACTACCATTGAGCTGAAGTTGACATGGTTGTTTAATGATTCTCAAAAAAAAAAAAAAAAAAAAAAAAGACAATACAAGGATGTATTTTACCAATATTAGTCAGAGAAGAGACGTGCTCTTCTGAAGTTGACTCAAACAATGTCATAAGGTAATTTTGGTTCACAAAGAAAGTGCTGGAACAAAAAAAAATGGTTTGCACAAGACTATTTTCAAGGGTTGTTCTTATGGCAATTTCCATATAGTTATGAATAATAAATCAAGTACATCTGTGACATGCAGTCCTGCAAGGTGGTCTGATATAACTAATATGTCCCAGTGTCAGCTATAAAGATATTCTGCAGAAAATTGATGCTGAAATGATGCACGTTTTTACTGGAGGGATGTGGTTTAGCCTACAAATTTATCTCTGTTTAAAAGATTACCGTGTTCCAACACCAAAAATGAAGAAAAATTAACAAATGATTTAAAAATATTGTAATAGGTATAACTAGTAAAATCAGGAATTTGTTAGTTATATTTAATCCTAGCACTGGTTAATTATTCACTCAAGATCAGTATTAAAACATCAGAATGCATACAACAAATTACAAAAACATTTTTAACATAAAGCTAGTTTCAGTACAAATCCTAATAATGGTAGTTATTTCCTTTAAGAAACCAACCAAATACACCCCATCCTGGTATCCAGATGCCAACAATTATAGATTCTTCCATTACCTGCATAAAATATTCATTATATTTTTAAACTGCAACTCCATTAGTCAGTATTTAGAACAGGTAGTTATACTCAAAGAAAGCCACACACACACAAAAAATCATCCACACTTTTATAATTCAGTTTTAAAGAATAAGATTCTAAAAGGACAGATTCTGGTAGGAAACGGAAGAGTGATTGAATGACAGAATTCCAGAATCAAATAATTTCTATATCTTATCTAAGCAGGGAAAAACAAGAAAAGTTTTTCCAAGTATGTTTGTTCCTTTATAGACATGTTTCTGTTGTCATCACACTATAGGTGGCACAACTAGAAACACCTATAGATAGGCAAACACTTTCCAAAGCTTTGTTTTCAGTTGCTTATAACTTTGCCAAACTACTAATTTGGGCTGAAGTTTTCCATACCAGCTGTATGTCTCTAGATGAATTTTTTTTGGAAAGTTTCAGCTAACGTGGTTCAGCCATCTCTGAGAATGAGATTAGGGAAAATTATATTTTGGCTATTTAAAAAAAAAATCCTATAATTATTTCACTGAGATGATCTAGTGCCTCCATGTTTTGGAGTAGGGACTTGAAATTTGGAGAGAGGATTGTTCTGATATCAGGGATGTAATTTTCATGAAAATTCACCCAAATCTGGCCAAGCTATAAATTTCAAAACACAAAAAAAACCCCCAAAACCCAGTTTGCACATGCTCAGTAGAAACCTGTTAGAACTAGCAGCTAAGTTCTCTGAAGTCCATGTGCACTGAGCAGGCTTCATCCCCAATTCCTATATACAGACCTGAGAAGATTTGTGCTAGTCCTACACAGCAACGGAATGCTCCATTCCAGGGCTGTAGGGGCAGAGCAGGATTTTCCCTGTAAATACTCCTCCCCTCTGCCAGGGGCTATTGCTATGGCAGACAATGGAACCAAGAGCAATCAGAACATCTCTCAATGCTCTCACTCAGATAGCAAGGTGAAGGAGGAGAGCAGCTTGACTTGAATACAGAGGGATTGAAGAATGGGGGCGGGGGGGGATGGAGGAAAAAGAGACAGGAGCAGGTATCAAGATGAAGACCAGGGAGAGGAAAAGGGAAACAGTTAAGATAAATGCAGTTAAGAATGCATCCGATGAAGTGAGCTGTAGCTCACGAAAGCTTATGCTCTAATAAATTTGTTAGTCTTTAAGGTGCCACAAGTACGGCTTTTCTTTTTAGTTAAGATAAAGGGACACAGGCAGAAGCTGAGGGAGGGAGATGGGGACAGGGGAAGGACAGGGCAAAAAAGTCAGGCATAGGGTGGTAGAATGGGCAAGAGGGGACAGGGCAGAGGGATCTAATCACAGAGTGCTGAACACACAACTTTAATGGTCTTTTTACAGGTTTTTCTGGATATAATTCTGTTTCAGAAAAATGAAAGACATCCATTAAAGAAGCAATGGGGGAGAGAAGAGTACCACAGAGCTCTCAAAAGCTTGTCTCTTTCACGAACAGAAGTTGGTCCAATAAAAGATATTACCTCACCCATCCTTGTGTCTCTCATAGCCTGGGACCAAATGGCTACAACACCTCTGCAAATGACAGCGATTAAAGTTAGTTTTAAATCTTACAGTGGCAATAAAGCAAGTCTCACAATGGACTGACAAAACTTTATTTTTTTATTGCTTAAAAAAAAAAAAGTATCTTGCATTAACCTTCCCAACATAGCTAGGAGTTTTGCAATGTCAGTTTTAAAGAATGAAGCAATACAGTAAATTTTTGCATTTCTCTTTTCTTTTCTCTTCAGACAATAAGGGTATGAATCAAAGTGGTGACATGTCTAATTAATTCTCTGTCTTCCACAGAGGTGTTTAAATAAAATTTCTATGTAAAAGACACGCATTTGTTTCTTTCTAGTACATAGTTATCTTTCCTTTTTTCAGCCAATGCACAATCCAGGCCTCTACTATACTGATCTTGGCCTTTGTGGATCCCTACCTAGTCTTGAACTATATTTCATGTTAATAATTAGCACTAAAGATAGACATTTATCTTATTTCACAGCAGTGGTTCTCAAGACCATTTAATAAGAAAAGCCTTCCCCTTCCATTTTCCACAGACCACCTTTTTTAAGCTCCCATGTTGGATCATATTAAAGAAGTTCTGTATTAAAATCACAAATGAGTTTGATTCCCCATAGTTTAAATTCCAGGGTATTAAAAATTAAGAGGTCTCTTGGTTTTTGGTACTGTTTCTCTCCCTCTCTGTGTGAAACTTGCAAGCTGCTAATTGTGTTAGTACATTCTAAGACAGAGTCTGGTCTCAAAGCAATTCTTTGTAACAACAACTACTCACAGAGAGAGAGACTCAAAGCAATACAACAATTCTTGCGTAACTTGGAAAGTCAGGACAAGAATTTAGACAACCTTGTTCTAAATATGTAAAAGCCACCAAGGAAAGCCTCCTGTTTCTACAGTTAACGTTCTATCATGCCATGAAGCCAGTTTCTAAACTACTGAAGTTAGCATACCTGCAGGCTTCGAAACATCATGTATTAACTCTACACATTAACATGATTAATCGTATCCCACCAAGATTCAAATCAACAACCTCCAGCTTCAAAGCTAGATCATGTAACTGGAACAAAATATGTTGGCAATTCAGTCTGCAGCAGCAGCAGCATTGGTAATTTTAAAGGCCACTTGTGATTTATTGGTTTGCAACACTCTTACAACAAAACAAGAAACAAATAAAAAGAGCAACACCCAACCAATTTTGTTCTCTGTCTTTTGAATGGAACTGAAAAAAAGTATTATGTGATGAACAGTGTAACTGCTGTGTGCCATCTCTGAGTCTCATCAACACAGTTTTAAGGGTTGGATGTTGTAAGACTACACAGTAGTACAAACTGCTGCTGTAACATAAGCTAAAGGAGGCAAGTAGTTTTTCTGGCCTGCACAAAAAAAGAGTCCTCTCCCCCCATAAAAATATTAATAAAATGGGAATGAAAGTGAGATATTCAGTATCTGGAAAGTTTCTTAAAAGTCATATAAAGTAGTGAAAATGCTTTCTGAAGTGACTTTACTGCTTGTGATTGACAGACCTGGAGCCTGAAGTTTTTGTTTTTGTAAGGCAACGGCAATGCACAGTTACGCACACTGCCCAGCCAATATCCTTTCAAATCTTGACCTGGAGGGATCTACAAGGCTCATTCAGATACTTGGCTTCTCACTGAGACTGTAAACATCTGTGTCGATTATAACCACTAACTCATTCCACACATGTTTCAGAGTAGCAGCTGTGTTAGTCTGTCTCCGCAAAAAGAAAACGAGTACTTTTTGGCACCTTAGAGTCTAACGAATTTATTTGAGCATAAGCTTTCGTGAGCTACAGCTCACTTCATCGGATGCCATCAAACAGTAACTTTTGTTATCACCTACCTGGGCTAGGTTCTATTATCTATTTCCAATTTTTAAGTCATCTGATCAAATAAATAACAATTTTCAAGTCAGTTATTTAATGGATACTGTAAATATTATGCAAAATGTCAGTCATTTCTGATTATACTAGCCATTTGTGATTGGGTTTACAATTTCAAGTATTTAATAATCATTGTTTTATTCTACATTTTTGCTCTATCCAAGTTGTTGCAGAAGACTATCATAGTTGAACTCTTAACATTTTATTCCCTGATTCATTTTACCATGAAACTAAAATGAGCAGACAAATTCAAACTTACATTACCTAGCAGTCAGACAGTGTATCAGAGCTAAAACTCTATGCATTACTCACTTTGTGTGCACAGTATCTATGTATAGTCTACTCATAAGGTTCATGATCAATAGGTAAATTCAGCATCTGGGTTGAGAAGAGTCCTTCCTCTACCATTTTTTGCAATGTCTGTTACTCCGAATTGAGCAAAACATTTAATGGGTTTCCATTGCAGCTCAGCTTCTCTTAACCAAAAGTATTTCTGTTTTATATATAAATCTCAGCAACGTATCAATTAGTCATGAATACAGTTCTTAACACTGGACACTTCCACCTATAATGAGCTGCTCAAATTCTTCCAAAACAAGCTAAAGTGCTCTCTCTTTTAAATATAAATGGCAGATTCTTTACATGGACTCAATGAACTAGGAGGTACAAATTAATTTTCAATAGTTACAGCTAATAATAATTGAAAATCAATACCATCACCTCTGTGGCTGCATCTATATTAGCATGTCAAGTTTTTCCAAGAAATTTTTTAATTAAAGTTAATGTTTAAAATCAAATTTACACAAGTTAAGAGGGAAGGTACTGTACATCTGGGGTCGGGCTTGGGTTATGGGGGATTGCAAGCATTGGTTACAAGGTTCACAAGGTACATACATATCCCATAACCAGCACAGATCAATATTGGGGTGTAGGAGTTTTTAAAGCATCACTGGATAAGTGGGCTCGGGTACGCCACCCAGGGAATGTATTAAGAGTCCAAGTCAGTATTGGTGTAGAGAATAAGTACAAGGGTGGGGTGCCTCCCTCGGTTTGTCAGGGAAGGAAGTGGGTTATTTCCCTGGTCGGCATTCTCAGTTACTCGACCTGGTACTGGCAATGTCCTGTGATGTGTTCCATGTAGATGTCTCTGGACCACCTGATGGTGTCGGACACCATGAACTGTCTCATGAGCCGGGTGTAGCGGTGACCGACTCCGCACGCTCTCAGTACCGGCTTGTTGCGGGGGTCCCATGCGCCCAGGGCTCCCACAACCAGGGCATGGATCTGGACCTCATAGCCCTGGGCTCTCAGGCTGTAGGCCAGCAGGGTGTACTTCAATGCCTTCCGCGCTCAGGCCTCATGGAAGGCCGATGACCTGTTTTCAAATGGCACTGTGATGTCTACCATGAGGAACATCTTTTTTTCTGCGTCGGTCACAACAATGTTGGGTCACAGTCAGCTATCTGTCTCGGGGATGGCGGAGTTGACTGTGATCTTCCCCAGGGACGGTGGGATGGCTTTCACCAGCCAGTTCTGGATGGCGTAGCCGCAATTCCTGCAGCACTTGTCCCGGTTGCCATGGCAGATGGCTCCGTTGAGGGGAATGCAATTGAGGCCCGGTGGATGAACTGCCAGCCGGCGAACCTGGTGAAGCTGCCTCCGGGGATGAAGTGGTTGCTAGCATCCCACTTGCTGGACACCTCGAACACCTTGCCCTGGTACTGCTTCCACTTGAGATTCTTGGTGTAGTGGCAGTGAATGGCATCTTTTAGGGTCCTTTCCAGCAGCGTTCTGGCAGTCGGGGTGACGATGGTGGGATCCGGGGTCTTTATGCACGGCACCAGTATTCCCAGCTCCCGGTGCTCCTTGCACCACTTCCAGCGGCAGCCGATCCTCTTTTCTAGGTGTCTCGAGGCATTGTGGGTGCAGGACCAGAGAGAGAACAGATCTCCCCCCTCTCTCCTGAATTCAGTTTCCAGGGAGCCACTGAGGTAAGTGGCGACATCCTACTTGGAGGGGGCCCTGGTGATGCGTTTTCTGGCCACATCCTGTACAGCTTCCTCCGCGATGCTCCTCACGGTCCGGTCCAGGCATACCAATGTCCACCAGATGACAGAGTTTTAACCACTGTGTCATCTAACCCTGCCTAGAGCAGGTCTAGGCAACTTTGTGGTTAAAATGCTGACTATTTGTTGCCTCAGTTAAAGAAAGAATTAAAAGGGGACCTCCCAAATAACACCCACAACCCCAACTGGCACTTTTTTTGGTAGTTTCCATAGAGAAGCCAAGGATTTATTTGGAGCAACGATACTCAGACTGAGGTTTGAGAGTCACAAATGGCTCTTTGCAGCACATATTAAAACACGGCGTGATTTAATTATTAACCTAAGTTATTAACCAATCAGGATGCTTTTACTATGTTATTAACCAATTGTAGTTGATAAAACAATAATACATGGTCAGTCATTTTGCTGTGAGAATAATATAAACTAAATATTTCCCTGTCATACTGTTTAAATATGAATATAATACTGTAGTAAATGAAAGGAAGAATTCACACTACCCAATTCTTTTGGGTAATGTTGATGGCTAATTTGGTTCCTGAACCACTGAGGTCTGAGTATCACTGCTTTTGAGGTATAAAGTAGTGGATAATTATCATGCTCAAAGTGAAGGCACATTAGTAGGACCATTGGCTTTTCCCCGGCATGTGTTTTATTTACAGAATAAGTAAATAGAGCAGTTAAATTTCTAGTGTTATGACTAGCAAATTTACAAGCACAACAAATTATTTTTTTCTTGAAAGCAGTTTTTACAGAATGACTAGCTCATCCACAATGTTCAAAGAAAATTCAATTTTTCTGAAAACACATGGGACAATGAGATGCTGATCCTGTTAGGGTTCCTGTTATATAAACAATAGTAAAAACATTAAGCTTCTGAGAGTTGGTGGCTTTTTCAATCTAGAAATCATTCATAGATTTAATTGAAATAAATTATTCTGCAGTTCCACCACTAAAGAATCAAACTTTAAGAACTAAAATGTAAACCTAAAATTATTGAATTAGACCTAGGAATAGTTGCTAAGAATCTCTACTAATACGAGGAGGAGAGAGACAACAGGAATTACTTTTTGCAGACTGGTTCCAAAACAAAATTATGATGCTCAATCTGCCATTCTCCCCACATGCCTCAAATGGGCTACAGTTGCCAGGTTCATGTAATTAACTATTGAAGTAATGCCAATTGCAACATTGTAGTTGCATCCCCAAAAAGTTTGCCAAAAAAATTTGATTACAAAACCACTCTTAGGAGATTGTTTCACATCAGTTAGTGTCACACCCAACACTCCAAAATATCAGAGAATGTAAGAACAGGAAAGACTAGCTAGCCTTTTCCTGGCTTAGTATAACTCATTTTTTTGCTTTTTAATTGGATAAATTGCCACCTATTCCAAGAACTAAACTGATGAAATCACATAGGCTCTGTCTGCTCTGATGCTGAAGAGGTATTAGCAATGTCAAACTGTTAGCATTCTTCTAGGAAGAACTGTGTTAACACCATTCAATGCAATGATAAACAGAGCCTTAGGCTACAAAAATGCCATGAAAATAGACATGTTTAAAACAACTGTATAACATGGCTGGGACATAACCACTTCATAACATATTTTTCTAGACTGTGCAGGCAGGAAAAACAAAACATGAACTATAATCTAATCACATTAAGAAAACATGTTTTAGTCAACATATTTTTTACCATCCACACAGCCCCCAAGAAGAAACCAAATTATTATGGTTGCAGCCTGACTGTAAGATAGCTCTCAAGGAGAAATCAAGTTGCGTGCATGGTAAAAACCATGCTGACTAAAACATTTCTTAACATGATTAGAATATGGTTCTTGTTTTGTTTTTTTCCTGCCTGCACAGTCTAGAAGAAACTGATAAGCTGATAAAAAGCTTAGGACACTGCCATTTTTCACAACTGTGTGACAGCAGGGCTACACTTTCGTGTTGACAGAGCCTTATAATATTTGGTTCCTTATTTCTCACGCTTATAAACAATAGCACAAAAAACAATACACTGGCAATCTGAACACACCAACTTGTTAGGACAGGTCAGTGTCTGAGTTGGAGTTCTTTTTATACGGATGTATTTTATTTCCATATCTTCCGCCTCCTCCCTTCACGCACAAATACTCAATCTAAAGCTATCTGAGGTAAGGTAGGGCTGATCCATAGCTGTTTATGTTACACCAATACAAACATACACTAAGGCCACGTCTATACTACTGAAACTATAGTAGCATAGCTAAGCCACCATAGCTATATGCCAGCATAACTCAATAGTTAACCTCATTTTTAGTTTTTACTGAAAAATTCCCAGGTTTTACAAAAGCAATTATATTAATTATTTTATTGATTTCATCTGAATTTTGGACAACACAAGTACATGAAAATACTGATTATGTTAAGAAAATCCAATACACTGCATTGGGTAGATGTTTTATGTTAAAATTAGTCTAGATGCAACATGAATCTGTCTGAAGTAAGGCAACACACCTGTGCATATGTGTACATACTGTTAACGTACAGTTAACTAAATGACAGCATTGAACTTCTTTTACTTTTAATACTCTTACTCTGTTGCTTTTTTCTATCCTCCTATCCCCCAAAATTTCACCCAGAAAACTTAATTTTTTTGTACTGAATTACACCCGTTTTTTAAATTCCCAGGAAACGTAATAAAAACTGAAAATTGAGGGCCATACCCAGCGGTGAGCTGCAGCCGGTTTGCACTGGTTCGCTGGAACCGGTTATTAAATTTAGAAGCACGGAACAACCAGTTCTAAAAGGGCTTCTAAATTTAACAACTCGCGAAACTGGCCTTAGGTGCAGACTCCATGGGTGCTCCGGGGCTGGAGCACCCAAGGGGAAAATTTGGTGGGTGCAGAGCACCCACCAGCAGCTCCACACCCCATACCCGGCCCCAGCTCACCTCCGCTCTGCCTCCTCCCCTGAACGTATAGCCCCACTCTGCTGCCCACGCCGCAGCAGGTAACCCGGGGGGGGCGCGCAGGGGAACTGCTCCCCGCCCCAGCTCACCTCTACCTCCCTGGGCCTGAGTGTGAAGCCGCTGCCTGCTCCTCAGCCCTCCCAGGCTTCCCGCGCGAACAGCTGATTGGGAAGCTGTGGGGGGGACGCGGCGGAGAAGCAGAGCGGGGCCGCACGTTCAGGGGAGGAGGCGAGTGGAGGTGACCTGGGGCTGGGGGTGGGGCAGGGAGCTGCGGGTGGGGGCTCTGCAACCAACAAATTTTCCCTGTGGGTGCTCCAGCCCCGGAGCACCCATGGAGTTGGCGCCTAAGGCGCGATTTTTATGTGATCAGTGGGGGGAGCGGCTGCTACGCTACCCTGCCCCTAGGAGCCAGAGGGACCTGCTGGATGCTTCCTGGGAGCTGCCCCAGGTAAGCACTGCCGGGACTCCCCACCTCGCCCCCCGGCAGGTCCCTCTGTCTCTTAGGGGCAGGGTGGGCACCCACTACTGTGAGACCCTCCTGCTCGGTTCTGGGGGCAGTCAGGGGTGGATGGGGCAGGGGTCCCGGGGGGGTGCAGCAAGGAACTCAGGGGGTTGGATGGGGCAGAAGTCCCAGAGGGAGGAGGTGGGCAACAACCCCCTCGTGGGGTGAGGAGGGAACTGGTTGTTAAGATTTTGGCAGCTTATCCCTGGCCTTACTCATAGTTTAGATCAGCTTACAGGGATGGAAGGAATTTTTTTGTGGCTTTAGGATCACCACCTGCCTGAACAATGGTTACTGGGTGGATAGAAACATTCAACCTAGCTGCATCTACACTTGGGGTTAGGTCAGCATAACTACAGAATTCAGGTGTGGATTTTTTCACCCCTGAGAGACATAGCTATGTTGACCTACATTTCAAATGTAGACCAGGCCATAGATCAAGAATCAGTTTTTTCCTCCACAAGAGTGGCGGAGGTTCTCAACTATTGGAATATGCCCCAATGTCTGAACCTCAGGCTCCCACTCCCTGCATACAGCCCACATTACACATCAACCACCACCTTCTCTCCAGGACCACTTCCAAAATAACTAAGCTCAGGCAACCACGTGTAAAACATAACCGGCCCTACTCTGTGCTGAAGTTCCCCCCCCCCCACCTTCCTGTGTGGCCAGCAGAGACTCAACATAACCATCATTCTGACGCGGGCAACGTGCTCAGCGCTGTACAGGGCCCGTCTCCCGCCAGCCTTGCTCTCACAAGGGATCCAGCACGGCGGGGGCCCTGTCAGGAGCCGAGGGAAGGGAGAGCAGAGGGAGGGAGTGGGGGTGATAGGGGGGTGGAAAGAAGGGAAGCCGGGGGGGGGGGGGGAGACAGGTGAGGGGAGTTCCCGGAGCGCGGGCGGACCGCTCGCTAGGAGCATCCAAGGGGCCGATGAACCTGAGGCGCCGACCCACCCCTCGTTACCTTGGCGTTGCGCACGGTCTCCTTGTCCCAGAGAGCCGCAGCCAGATCCTGTCAGTGGCCGGGCCCGAGCAGGGGTCTGTCCCGAAGGGCACCAGCCTCCCGGCGCCCCCAGCACGGCGAGCCGCACCCCGAACAGGCTCTGAATGCGGCCTCGACTCTTCTCCAGGAAGCGGCTCTTCTCCGCCGGAGCCGTGAACTCATCCAGCACCGGCACGGGGCCGTCGGCCGCTCCAGGCGCCGCCATCAGAGCCAGCCAGGGAACCCTGCGCTATTGCCTCCCATAGTTCCGGACCCCAGGGACAACAACACCAGCGGGGAAACCCCTGCTGCCCTCATCACGGCGGGACAGGTACGTCATCGGTCTGCGACGCGAGCTGCGCGCGGGACGCCTGACTCCGCCCAATCATTCACCCGCCCTCCACATTGTGAGGCAGGGCCACCCGCTACCCCTCCGAGAAAACGACGCGTGGCGACCATCTTTGTTATGGGCAAGCCGTCTCTCTGCCATCTTTACTGAGGGCAAAACAAGCGCCCTGCCCTACGCTGTATCGATACGAGCCATGTTTACTGAGGGTAACGCCCTTCCGGGGAACGCAAACCGCGAGGCAGAAACGTCACCGGTAACGTCCTCAAAAATTCCCCTGCTCATTTCAATGGAAGCTCAGCCCTGCCCCAGGCGCTCCCTTCGGCACCTGCCCAGAGTGACTTGGGGGAAAAATCCTTCCTGGGGCAGATGACAAACCGCCTTGCCTTGCACTTGGGCTGCGAATAGTTCGACGCTGGCTCGGGCCGCTGAGCTCCAGGGCGGGCTGGTGAGAGGGGCGTGGAAATTGCCTTATGAAGGAGAACGACGAAGCAGCCGTGTTTGTGCGTGAGCGCAGGGGACTCTTTTCTGGAAAAGCAAACCGTGGCTTCAGCTCCCCTCGTTTATTCTGAGACTCACCATATTGGGTGGGTTTCCTCCCGCCCTTTAAAGTCCCAGTTCCTGGAGTCATGTGATTACCTCAGAATCTCACTTTTCATTTAAGAGAAAAGTAAGTTCTTGCTCCTCTTAGTTACAGAGAAATGCTTGTAGTTTTTAAACCAGCTCTTGTGATTTTTTTTTTTTTTTGAGACATGGTAGTTGAGGTGATGTTTTTTTTTTATTGGACCAAACTTCTGTTGATGAGAGAGGGAAACTTCTTCAGAAGATCTCTCCGTCAGCTCCAAAGCTTGCCTCATTGACCAACAATAGCCTGTGGTTTGCCCCCCCCCCCCAAAAAAAAGTGTGTGAAACCAGGTATATGGTATCAGACTTTGAGCAGATAAATGAGGTAATTCCCTGCTAAAGATGAAATTCTAGGCTCCTGAACACGGACTATTTCCATGGGGACTCCCCTTTCCTTTAGCTTGCATAGCTGCATTTTGTTTTTCCTTCGTGATGCTACTTTTTGTAACAAACAAACCTAGACTATACCTATTGCATCTCTGGCTGCTTTCCTGAAATGATTTGGTGCCATCTGTTGTTCAAATGCAGCTAGTGCAAGCTCTGGTAATCACGAATGGAAAGTAGGAAGTTTTATTATGGATACGAATTTACAAGTAGCTGAGATATGCATCTGATGAAGTGAGCTGTAGCTCACGAAAGCTTATGCTCAAATAAATTTGTTAGTCTCTAAGGTGCCACAAATACTTCTTTTCTTTTTTGCGAATACAGACTAACATGGCTGCTACTCTGAAACCTGAGATAGAGAAGAATATCATTACAAATCCAAAACCAAATGTTTTGAGATCTCGCTGTGCAGTCTGCTGTACGTTTTGTAGATGACTCAGCACAACCAAAGGCCTTTGTGTTTCATAAACAAAGTGGTCCCTTCTTGAGACTTTATTAATTTATTTCTTTATGGTATGTTTTGTCATATTGTGTTTCTCAGTGCTTTGCGTTTAAAAGTCTTGATCCAAGGGTTGAATGGACAATACATTAAAACAGTTTAATATTATTATATTAAATGTGGTTTGTATCATACAATATGAGCCTTCTTACTGAAGCCAATGCAAACTTGTAATAAAGTTCTCAGAGAACATGACCCTGCTCATTTAAAAAAGTAAGTAGCATGTGAGATTATAATGCTCAGGAGAAGCAGAAATTTCTTTTTTGTTTTAATTTCTAGTCTAAAGTAGCATATGAAATTAGAGGTAGAAAAAATCACATTGTATGGACTCTTAGGCTGTGATCCTGCAAACAGTTATGCACATACTTACCCTTACACATCTGTGTAAAATTATGTTATGCTGTAAAGGAAAAACCCATGGCACTGAGTATTGGAGCCAGGGTCAAATAGACTTGGGTTTGCAGGGTTTGAACTGTTGGGCTAAGTTCAGTGTAGACCTTTGGGCCTGGGCTCTGAAACCCAGAAAACATGGAGGGCCTGTCAGCCCAGGCTCCAGCCCAAGCCTGAACATCTACATTGCTATTTTTAGCCCCACAGCCTGAGCCCAGTCAGTTGATCTGGGCTCTGAGACTTGGTGCCACAGGTTTGTTCTTTGCAATGTAGACATACCCTAAGTGTCTGAAGGAGCAGAGATTTAGTTTTAGGGGCTATCACAAATTGAAATGAAAGCTAGATTTGTCAAAAGGTTGTCTGAGGTTCGCAAGCATGCGTCAAGTGTGAGGCAAATCTGGATTGATTTATGGCTTCAGATGGAACCTAAAGGAACTTTTTTTTTTTTCACATGGCTCTAACTCAAAGCTAGACAAAACCTGTAGGTTACAGTAGAGATTTATTTTGTATTCACTTGGAAATTATAGCTCACAACTGATCTCCCTTGTAATTTGGAGGTTCATAGAATCATAGGACTGGAAGGTAACTTGAGAGGTCATCTAGTCCAGTCCCCTGCACTCATGGCAGGACTAAGTATTATTTCACCATTCCTGTCAGATGTTTGTCTGACCTGCTCTTAAAAATCTCCAATGATGGAGATTCTACAACCTCCATAGGCAATTTATTTCAGTGCTTAACCACTCTGACAGTTGCAAAGTTTTTTCCTAATGTCCAACCTAAACCGCCCTTGCTGCAATTTAAGCCCATTGCTTCTTGTCCTATCCACAGAGGTGAAGAACCATTTTTCTCTCTCCTCCTTGTAACAACTTTTTATGTACTTGATGACTGTTATCATATCCCCTCTCTGTCTTCTCTTTTCCAGACTAAACAAATCCAGTTTTTTCAATTTTCCCTCATAGGTCATGCTTTCTAGACTTTTAATAATTTTTCTTGCTCTCCTCTGGACTTCCCAATTTGTCCACATCTTTCCTGAAATGTGGTGCCCAGAAGTGGACACAATACTCCAGTTGAGGCCTAATCAGCGCGGAGTAGAGTGGAAGAATTACTTCTTGTTTCTTGCTGACAACACTCCTGCTAATACATCCCAGAATCATGTTGGCTTTTTTTTTTTTTTTTTTTGCAACAGCGTTACACTGTTGACTCATATTTAGCTTATGGTCCACTATGACCCCAAGATCCCTTTCGCAGTACTCATTACAAAAAGTAATTTTACTTCTGCTGATACTCACACCTTCTTGTCAACTGTTGGAAATGGCTGACATCCACTTTGATTGCATTGGCCTCATTAGCACTAAAAAGTAATTTTCCCTCTCTTGATCTTCATCCCTTCTTCTCAATTGTTAAGAATAGGCCACTTCCACCTTAATTGAATGGGCCTCATTAGCATTCACTCCCCCACTTGGTAAGGCAACTCCCATCTTTTCATGTGCTCTGTGTGTGTGTGTGTATATTATATATATATATATATATATACACACACCACTGCTTACTGTATTTTCACTCCATGCATCTGATGAAGTGGGTTTTAGCCCACAAAAGCTTATGCTCAGATAAATTTGTTTAGTCTCTAAGATGCCACAAGGATTCCTCATTGTTCTTCCTAGGCAGTCATTTCCCATTTTGTATGTGTGCAACTGATTTTTCCTTCCTAAATAGAGTACTTTGCATTTGTCCTTATTGAATTTTATCCTATTTATTTCAGACTATTTCTCCACTTTGTCCAGATCATTTTGAATTTTAATCCTATCCTCCAAAGCACTTACAACCCCTCCCACCTTGGTATCATCTGCAAAATTTATAAGTGTACTCTCTATGCCATTATCTAAATCATTGATGAAGATATTGAACAGAACCGGACCCTGAACTGATCCCTGTAGGACCCCACTTGTTATGTCCTTTCAGCATGACTGTGACCCATTGATAACTATACTTCGGGATTGGTTTTCCAACCAGTTTTGCACCCACCTTTATATTAGCTCCATCTAGGTTGTATTGCCCTAGTTTGTTTATGAGAAGGTCATGTGAGACAGTATCAAAAGCTTTACTAAAGTCAAGATATGCCATGTCCACTGCTTCCCCATTATCCACAAGGCTTATTACCCTGTCAAAAAAAAAAAAAAGCTACCAGGTTAGTTTGACACTATTTGTTCTTGACAAATCCATGCTGACTGTTTCTTATTATCTTCTAGATGTTTGCAAATTAATTGCTTAAATTATTTGCTCCATTATCTTTCCAGGTACTGAAGTTAAGATGACTGGTCTAACTTTTTATAGATTGGCATTATATCTGCCCTTTTCCAGTCTTCTGGAATCACTCCTATATTCCATGACTTTTCAAAGATAATCGCTAATGGCTCAGCTATCACCTCAGTCAGCTCCTTGAGTATTCTAGGATGCATTTCGTCAGGCCATGGTGACTTGAAGACATCTAACTTGTCTAAGTAATTTTTGACTTGTTCTTTCCCTATTTTAGCCTCCGATCTTACCTTATTTTCACTAGTTTCAGAGTAGCAGCCGTGTTAGTCTGTATTCGCAAAAAGAAAAGGAGTACTTGTGGCACCTTAGAGACTAACAAAACTTTTTTTTTTTCCACCAAATGCATCCGATGAAGTGAGCTGTAGCTCACGAAAGCTTATGCTCTAATAAATTTGTTAGTCTCTAAGGTGCCACAAGTACTCCTTTTCTTATTTTCACTGACATTCACTATGTTAGACATCCAATCACCACTGACCTTCTTGGTGAAAACTGAAACAAAGAAGTCATTAAGCACCTCTACCATTTCTGCATTTTCTGTTATTTTTCCCCGCACTCCATTGAGTAATGGGCCTACCCTGTCCTTGGTCTTCCTCTTGCTTCTAATCTATTGGTAGAATGTTTTCTTGTTACCCTTTATGTCTGTAGCTAGTTCGATCTTGTTTTGTTCCTTGGCCTTTCTAATTTTGTCCCTACATACTTTTATTTGTGTATATTTATCCTTTGTAATTTGACCTAGTTTCCACATTTTGTAAGACTCTTTTTAGATCATTGAAGGTCTCCTGGTTAAGCCAAGGTGGTCCCTGCCATATTTCCTATCTTTCCTACGCAGTAGAATAGTTTGCTCTTGTGCCATTAATAATGTCTCTTTGAAAACTGTCAACTGACAGTTGTCAACTGTCAACTGTCTTCAATTGTTTGTTTGTTTGTTTTTTGTTGTTTGTTCTCCTTAGACTTGCTTCCCATGGCATCTTGCCTACCAACTCCTTAAGTTTGCTAAAGTCTGCCTTTTGAAATCCATTGTCTTAATTTTGCTGTTCTCCCTCCTACCACTCCTTAGAATCATGAACACTATCATTTCATAATCACTTTCACCCAAGCTGCCTTCCACTTTCAAATTCTCAACCAGTTCCTTCCTATTTGTCAAAATCAAATCTAGAACAGCCTCTTCCCTATTAGCTTTCTCCACTTTCTGAAATAAAAAATTGTTTGTTGGATAATCTGCGCCCTGCTGAGTTGTTTTCCCAACAGATGTCTGGGTAGTTGAAGTCCCCCATCACCACCAAGTCCTGTGCTTTGGATGATTTTGTTAGTTGTTTAAAAAAAGCCTCATCCACCTCTTCTTCCTGATTAGGTGGTCTGTAGTACACCCCTACCATGACGGAGAAGTCTGAAGTGGGATCTTAACTTCCTATCTCAGGCCCAGAACTGTACTTGAACCAGATTTGGAATTTGAGCAAATTCTTGTATTACTTTATCATATACTTTATTAACAATGACCATTTGTTGAGAAAGTAAGGAATGCATTACAAAGAATTTCCACAGTAAACTCTCATCATTGAAGGGGCTGTTAGCAAGAGGAGAACTTCCCTGTCTCTGTAGCTGCATCCCATAGATTTGAGGGAGGGAGCCCTCTATTATTTTTTTTTTATTATCTGTCTCCAGTTAGTAGAGGAGACCAACCATATCCTTCTCCTGCTCCTGGATTTCCACATGGAGTACCAGAAGGAGCTCATACCACTAGGACATTTTAGGAATTCCAAAAGCAGGAATATATGTGAGATGAATGCCAAGTTATCAATTATTTATATTAGAGCTGGGAAAATACCACAAAACATTTTTGACATAATTTTTTCGGTTTCAGAAAAAATAACTAGCTTCAACTATGCTACACACCTGTATGCTTTCCATGGGCATTCCAGCAACTGAGTTTTGGCTGCACAAATGATCATGGAAAATGAACTTTAGGCTCCCAGCCTGAAATATTTACACCTGAGAGAGATACTTGATACAGGATGGGCTGTTGCTTGACACAGCATGGAGTGGAGACTCACTTCCAAAATCCCCCCTTTAGAGCCTTGACAGAAAAGCTGTTCAACAAGCCAGTCAAGATTTGATGATACCCTTAACAAATACTACCCTGATCCTGGCAAACACTTGCACAAGAGCATATAACTTTATGCACGTGGATAGTGTCATTGAGTCCAGTAGGACTACTCGCATGCATAAAGTTAAACAGATATGTAAATGTTTGCAGGATCAGGGCCTAAAACACAAATATGTACCCAATAACTTTGTGTGACTGTGCTGAGAAGAAATTAAGATTAAATCTGCACCAATCCATTAAGTTTTACTGTTGCCCAATTTTTCTGGGAATGATACATCAGGCATGATGACCCATGTGGTCCAGAAATGAAAAGATTTAGACTTTTTTCTAACACTCTCTAATCCTGATTATCTGCTACCTCTCTCCCTAAGACATACACCCCTCCAATGGCTCTGTCAAGTCCTCCTTGGGAGGTTCTGAGGACTTGTATTCATTGAAGGTCTCCAGATTATAAAAATAAAAAAAGCAAAAATAATTAAAAAGAAGACTGAGGTAGATTCACAGAGCTGCATGAAGAAGCCTGAATTGTTCAAGTTTCCAATCATGTCCACGCTGAGCTCACTGCTGACCTGTATGCTCATGTGGAGCTGGTTGGTTTGTAGGCAAGGAGATGTTGCCTGCATGGAGCTTATGGCTAGAGCTAGAATATAGTGACCCTAGTGTATAATATGCTCTGCTTTAGACAGTGATGTTACTTCTTTGATTCCAAGAGCACAAGTTTATATAAATTAAACATAAAGTGTAGGTTTAGTAATTAGGACAGTTCTTTTGACTAAGCTGAGTTTGTCCCTTCTGTTTCAAAAGCAGTTGATTTATTACCTCTCCCTGCCCCACAAAAGCTGAACTTTTTTTTTTTTTTAAATCACTGAATTTTTAAAAAGGGGGGGGGGGAGCACATTTTCCAGTTAGACTCAGCGATTGCTGAAGCTGGTGTTAGCTTTTTTAATTAATGGAGTCTGCATCTGTTTTTGAAGCATTTTTGAATGTGTGTGTGCTGGAGTTCCTTAATTAGTCACAGAAAGCTGCAGGTGTGCTGGCAAAGACTATTAGTGAGACTGGGAAGTATTCCAGAAGAGAATTTTTTAATGTAAATATTTAGCTGTTTGATTATGAGTCATTTTAAAGTTTTCAACACTATTTGGTCTATGCACAGTGGTGTGTTAAAATATTCTGGCTTCATTTGAATGGTTGACAAATAAATGATGATGGAGGAATATAATTTTCATTACGAGAGAATTAAACACTATTAAATTCATTGCAAGAATGACAAGTGATATTCCTGGGTTGTCACTGTAATACAAATTTCTTGTCTTTTAGGAGTAGCTGCCCCAAATTTAGCTGAAATGTGGCACATAAATGTTATGAACTTAATTACTACACTATAAAATGAATTTAAAAGGACTACACTTTGTTGCAGTTTCAGAAAATGTCAGTGAAGGAAATATTCTTGCCGAAGTTGTAATGTGGGAACTTCAAAACTTTTAAATATTATTGTGCTTATAGTTTATTCAAATCTAGACTTGGAATAGTAAACACTTAACTGGGCTGCAGTTATTGGGCCAGATACTTCGATGTACTATGTCCACTTAGTGATGTATTGTGGATGGATTCTGACTTTAGGTCCTCGGTATCCTGCCCTAGGAGGATCATTCCAGTATAGGCAAGCTGACGTAGGGGGGGCATGCTTGGAAGAAAGGGAGCTTTGTCCCAGAAGTCCATATGCTACACTGATCTCTCGCTGTGATTTTGGCACTTTGGGGCCATGAGAAGCAGTTAGGGTCTATGGACTGGACCAACATGCAGCAACTCCAGGGTCAGAGGAATCCCAAGATGAGCTTGGTACTGCTTTTTCATCTACTTACCCTTGATCAGAAGTGTGTGCAGTTCAGCTGGATCACATCATTTTGTAGAAGTAATGTGTCGACACAACTTATAATTCTTATGAATTAAATATAGTGTCCAGGAGGGGAAAGAGGGCTGACTGACCCCTACCTCCATGACAGTAGCTAGGGAGGAAGTACATAGCTCCAAATAAAAAATGTGGTTGAATAGGAGGATCTGGGATGTTGCTTCAGCTCAGTTTTTTAACCAGCTAAAAGATAGGTTGGTTAGCTCTCAAGCTGTCACTTGGACAGCATAGAGGCCACCAAATACGTAATTTGGCTCGGGACAGAACATCATGGGGCTACATCTGGTTCATTATGGAGTAGGATCCTTCTGAGGAACAGGTGCCTGTTAACACCATCTAGAGATCATGTTTCAGGTCTTTGGAAGGGGCGGGGGATCAGGTGTGTTGTATTAATTTAGATGGAATATATGGGCTAAAAATGTTTAACATAAACCAGTCATGAGTTAACATTAAACGGGTCAACAAGATCTGGGGTTTGATGTACAGAAACTTCAGCCTGCTTTGTACTGTAGCAAACATGGTATTAATTTTTTAACCATTTATTAAAGATGAAGAAAAGAAGGAAAAACAATTAAAGCATTTGAAATGTAAAGTATTAAATAAGGCCTTCATTTTACTAACATTTTCTTTCCTTCCTTCATTTTCCTTTTGGAAGGAAACCCCCCTGCTGTTTGACAGTATCTTAGGTAGTATTAACAATGGTGGTAATTTTCTCTTTTTTCCCCAAAAAGGACGAAGTTAGTAGAGATGGGCTGAAAATCTCATTGCTGTTGTTAAAGCCTGATTCCACTTCCAAGAGGCAAAACGAGGCAAACACACACCAAAGAACAGCAAAGGAAGAAAATGCAGCTTCTGTCTCCAGTGTTTTAACTCTCACTTGCAGCCTTACTGCTGAAAAATACAGGCCCAGAACGGATTTATCAGACACCTCGAGATTTGGAAACTTGTACTAGCTGTGATGCTGTAGGAATGAAACATGACCATTTATATCATTAATATTTGCACTGTTTGGCAACAAATCTTGTACAAAGTATGTCATGTAAGGCGTTAATGGAAAAGTTATGATTGGCCGAGTATGATTATCCTGGTTATATGCATGTATTATTTTTGTATCTGAAGTTATAAATATTGACTATATACTGGCATCCTACTATGTGCAGTATTCCTGGTCAACATCCATAGGTAGCTTGTATCCAGTCTAGCCAGCCATTGTGATTTAAATCTCATAATGGGCCAGAGAAGAAATTCATCCTACCCAGCGAGCCTTCCTGTGGATACCATAGCCAGAATATGGGTAATGGCTGCTCCTGTGAATCATCAAAGCATGTAAGGCATGTGATTTGCTCATGTGACCCTGGACTCCATCTTGTGCCTGTAAGTTTCCACAAACTAAAACGGAGAGCATTCCCTCCACGTAGGAGAAGTTATAAAGGAGCCTGGAAGCATCTCCATTTTGCCTCTCCTGCTCTGATCTCTGGACTATGGATTTACACTAAAAGGAGCATTCCAATCAATGGACTGAGAATCTTCCAATCTTTTGGAAGTTACCAGAGACTTTACAAGCCAGCAGTCTGTAACATCACTGCTACAAACGTGATCCAAGAACTTTGCAATGATTGTATGATGTATGATTTCTTTGACCATTTTAGTGCTCTCCTTTTTCTTTTCTCTCATAAATAAATAGATATTAGTTACTAAAGGATTGGCATTATGGATGATTATTGGGTAAGACCTGTGTTAGATATTGATCTGGCTGTGGCTGATCTTTTGGGATTAGAAGAACCCTTTGTTTGATGAAATTGGTTTTAAATAACCACTCATCTTAAAGTCTAGTGTCTGGGTGATGAAATGAGTGCTGGAAAGCCTAAGGATTCTGCATTTTTCACTTCTTATTAACCAGTGTGGTGAGGCAGAAGTTTACTTTTGTTACTGATTTGGCATATCTTATGATAGAATAACTGTCAGTTCAGGGGTGAGTCTGCCCTATTTCTCAGCATTTTGTCCTGAATCTGATATTCTCAGTTGTGACCCACTGAGGCGCGGTGACACCAGCATCGGGCTGTTCAGGGCACTGCTTTTAGCTGCCTCTTTCTGGTCACAGGCTTACAGCAGTGTTTCAAAAAATGCAATATTGGCTGGCTAAGACAGACTGTTATTAGACAGAAAAAGGAGAAGGCTAGGAAAGAGAAGAAATAAAAGGACACGTAGGGCTAGAGAGGGACAAAGTCTCACATGTCAGGTGGTATTCAGGACTCAGAGGTAGCAGTATTATCTGCATTCTCCCCCCCCCCCCCCCCCTCTCCCCAGGCCTGGTCTGGTCAAGACATTTCTTTGGATCAAGATGACAAAGACCCAGGGTCTAGGAAACAGTGGAGGTAGCAGCCATGATAGCGAAGTTCACTCCAATAGCAATTTTTTTTTTTTCACCCAAAATCTCTTTCTTTAAGAACACCAAAGTGTTGCCAACTCCACATAGCAGGAAGTCACCGGACAAACCCTGAAAAGTTGCTAGATGTAGCTGTTCAAGCACTCAAAAGGAGTGAAAAATTCACTAAACAACATTTCCAGAGAATTTATATTATATATACACACGCGCACGCATACACATGCACGACCAGGCGAGTGTAGTCACAAAATCATTCACAAGCAGCTCAACAGTGTTAATAAAATCCATTCTATGTTCTTACTACATTGTGCTGGACACCAAGTCAGTATCATTACATCTCAATTGAGCATTTCCTGGAAGGAATCCTATTCCAGGGCTTCTTGAGCTGAGATCACTATAATCTGCTGGTGAGGAAAAGAAATTTGTTGAGGCTAATGAAATATTTTGCTAAAGCCAGGTGCATTTTGGAGAGAGCAGCACATTAACCAGGGCTTGTTCTTTAACCAAATGTGTTCTTTCTCGCTGCTATGTAGTAGGTAGCACGTCCTGTGTTGCAGGGAAATGAAGAGGGCAGGGTGTGGGAGGCAGGTTAGTCAGCAAGAAGAGCTGCAAGGATGGAAGGTGGGGCGGGATGAGAAAGGGTCCAGTGCCCTAATGGGGTGGAGGGCACTGTGCCTCCAGGGAGGAAGCCTTGAATAGGGTTGCCAACTCTGACTGAAGCTATTCCGAGACTTTTTTTTTTTCCTTAACATGACATAATGTGATTTTTCTGAAAATTTCCTATTAAAATCTCCTGGATTGCTTTCAGTAGTCACTGGGAGATTGATACTGATTCCGGGAGACTCCAGGTTAATCCTGGGGGGTTGGCAACCCTATTACTACAGGATTATAGGTGGAGCTGGCTTGATTTTTGGCTCCCCTTTACTCCTTCCCCTGGCTTGACCTGGAAGCAGGGGGAAGCTGGCTAGCAGATTTTTGTTTTTAACTCTACTTTCTTGGCTCCCTGCAGGGCCAACCTCAGGTCAGATGAATGCCCTCTTCCCTTTCACTAGCCTGTCAGCTCAAATCTAGGCTGGCAAGAGAATAGACCATCTCCTCGTTATTCTAGCCATCAATTAGGCCTAACATCTGACATACCAATTTTGATCTATTGATTTTTGTTGTTGTTTAGTTTCTCACTGTTCTTGTTTACTCAGCTTGATTGTAATACAACTCTTGAATTATATCAGTACACCCTTTTTGTTCAGTTTTTCTTCCCTCTTGTAACCTTTTCCCAGCAACTTTTGTTTGTTAAAGGTTATTGTGACCTTTTATAAACCTTCACTCACTTTTTACAGTTGAGCTCATAATTAGGGTAAATTTGTAGGCCCATTATCACAGCAGGTCTTTTGCATCCTGCTTTCATTGGGTCAAAGTCAAAGATCGTTCTTGTAGGGAAGTTGATAGGCATTCCAGGCAGAAGACCATACTACCTTAGAGTGCATTGGGCAACTGATTGAGAGAGAGGGATATTTTTGGTTAGAAAATGGATCTCTTCATTAGACTTGAATTTGATGGTTTTGATCGGTTGGAGATGCTTTATCTGTATGGTGTCCGACTGCTTTTCAGTCTCGACAGTGAGGGGCCACGTTTCAGTCCTCTAGGTCACAATATTGATAAAACGTTATATATCCTAGGTTTTTTTGTGTCTACTTATCAGGATGTTTGGTTGGTGAAAGATATTCTCAACGAGGTGCTCCATGACTGACAACACTGTTGCAGTGCAGGCTTAAAGTTCGTTCTCGATGCTGCCCATGCTATCAACAACAGAGCTAAGGTAAGAGAAAGCACCCTGCATGTTTGCTGACTAACATGCTAGATCCCTCAGTGTGTTCAAAATCACTGACTGGAAGAATTTTGGTTTTACCCCAATTAATTTTCAGGCCAACATTTGCCATTTAGCTTTCCAGGACTTTAAGTGTCACAACAAGCTCATCTATTGATTCACCAACTAGTTCTATATTATCAGCAAAATCAACATTGGTGAGATTCTTATCACCAAGGCATTTGCCTAAAATTCATTTGTTTAGGCTAGTGTTTCTCCAACTGGGGTCTGCAGACCCCTGGGGGTCCATGAGGGTATTCCAGGGGGTCTGTGGGCACCACTGATCAACTCCTCTCTGTCCCTCCCAGTGTCTCCTGCGTGCTGGGGAACAGCAGGAGAGGAACGGGACTGTGGCGTGCTTGGGGGAGGAGGCAGGAAGAGATGGGGTGGGGGTGGGCCTTGGGGGAAGGGGTAGAGTTGTGGCAGGGCCTGGGGCTGAACGGGAGTTTGGGGGTCTGCAAATTTTTTAAAATCAAAATGGGGATCCTTGGGTTGCTAAAGTTTGAGAACTGCTGGCTTAGGCTAGGTCTACACTATGAACGCTACAACAGCAGCACTACGGTGCTGCAGCTATGCCTCTGTTATGCCATAGTGTAGATACTTGCTACAGTGATGGAAGGGCTTTCTTTTGTCAATGTACATTAACCAATATAGTTAATCCACCACCCTAAGCAGCAGTAGCTAAGTCGACAGAAGAATTATTCTGGTAAAAAGAAAAGGAGTACTTGTGGCATCTTAGAGACTAACAAATTTATTTGAGCACGTGAGCTACAGCTCACTTCATCGGATGCTGGAAATAGCCATTTCCAGCATCCGATGAAGTGAGCTGTAGCTCACGAAAGCTTATGCTCAAATAAATTTAGTCAAATAGTTTTTAAGGTGCCACAAGTACTCCTTTTCTTTTTGCGAATACAGACTAACACGGCTGCTACTCTGAAATCTGTTGATATAGACACACCTACACCAGGGGTGAGGTCAGCTTAACTATGGTGCTCAGGGATGTAGACCAGGCCTTAGTGTCTATCAAGTATATAGTTTATGGCAGCATTGAAGAGTTCTGGAGTAGCAAGATATCCTTGTCAAATGCCTCTCAGTTCAGAAGAAGATGGTTCTTTTCCTGTTTACAAGAACTCAGTTTGAGAGGGCATCATGTGGGAGATGGAAAATTCTACAGAGCTTGCAAGGGGGGCCTGTGAGTTTCACAATTGGCCAAAGTGATTCCCTGTCAGAGTCAAATGTAGCTGTGGTATCCATAAATGCAATGTGAGCAGGGGACTTGAATTCTTATTCGCATTCTTAATAAGCTGACATGCTGTGAAGATTTGCTCCATCATGGAATGGCTGATTTGTGGTATTCTCTTGCTCCTTAAGTCATTGGCAGCTCAGGTGAGCAAGACAAAAAGCAAAAACTTCCCCTGGGTGGATATAAGAGCAATGCTGCAATCATCCCAACTATTTTGCTGTCTTATGTTTCCAAAGCAGTAAAATAGTGCCTTTTTTCCAGTCAGACAGAACCAACTCTGTTCTCCACATGATATAGAACATCATCTGCAGTCACAAAACAATAGCTGGTCCAGCACTTTTTAACAGTTCATCAGGAATTTCACAGATTCCTGCTGCCTTATTTCCATTAAGCTTCTTTACATCTCTGTGAATTTTGTTTGTAAATGCGTCAGGATCATTTTGTGTAGGATAGGTGAACTTGGTGGTGGCCTTAATGCCAAGATCCAAAGAAACTGGGGGTGTGATAAGCAACTGGCTGAAATGTTCACTCCATTTCCATATTAGTTAGCTGATCAGAACTGGAGAAGAACACACCAAGTGAATGATTTCTCATCAGTGAGGTCATTCAAGTGTTTATACAAGGAGGTGATGTAGTTTCTGGCAGAAGCTTCCTCAAGTCTGATAGCTTTAGCTTCCATAAAAGCTTTGTGGTCAATGTGTATTGCTTTATAATGAGTGCCATTTATTTTATGATTCATGACCATATCACCTCTTAAACAAGTCATGTGATGCTGTCCAATGATGGTTAGGGTATTAATGGAGATCCAGGGTTTCTTGGTTCTTTGTTTAGGACCAATGATGGTCATAGCAGCATTGGTTATTTGGGATCTCAAGTTTGTCCAGGTGGATTCAATATATTCTTGCAAGGTCTCAAAGCTGTTTGAGATTTCCACTGCATAGCAGTTTCAAATGCTATCAATTTGTAGCGTAGATAGTTCAAATTTTGTTAACCCAATTATTACTTTGTTTGTGCTTTTTAATCTAAAATGGAAATTTGCAGAGACTAATTTGTGTTCAGTGTTACCAAGCTCAGTGGACCAATAAGTTCTGCAGTTGCTGATGGATAATTTCCAGCGACAAGAGATTATAATGTAATCAATCATCTTCTTTGTTAGAGGTGAGCTGATTGTAGAATTCTGTCCTTGTCTTCATCAGATATTTCATTGGTTGGACCACAGCAAGGAATAATTATCCATCTTCCATGTTTATGCTGGAACTGGAATTATTTAAGTAGGCAACTGGAAATTGTTGCAAATGATATATCAATATGCTGATATAAAGTTTAAAGAGGAGTCTCATTCCTTCCTTTCTCAAATTCCAAGCATTCGACCACATAAGATGGTAGTTAGCTGTGAGGAAAGAACAGGCATCTTTAAGATAGGTTAAAAGGTGGAAATTCTAATTCTATAGAAAACAACTGCTGATTCAGAAAAGTCTCTGACCAGATTTTACATAATGAAAGATTGACAAGACCTTGATCAAAGGCATGATGGACAAGGACAGAATAAAGGGCAAGATTCTGTAACTCTGACATTGGCCCAGATTTTCTGCTGCTTTACATCTTGTGTTGTTGTTAACACTTGTACAAAATGATCACAAAATAGGTGTATACGCTGCCAATTCAGAACTGTAGCAGTTTGCCCCCACTTTGCCCAGGAGCAAATTACTACACAAGGTTCAAGGGAGCGGAGATTTAGTCTCGTTGAGTATTATTTGCTTTTATGAGTAGTCTCATAGGATTCAGTCGGACTGCTGACATGAGTAAATAAATATTATTCTGCATGAATAAAGGGTTGCAGAATTTGACTACATGTTTTGGGGCCATGTATAAACATTGATGTGAACAAGCAGTAAGCACTCTCTAAAGGGCTAGGTAAATAGTTCTGTTGTAATTAAATACAGAAACCTCAGTAGTAACAAAGTGAGAAGGAAAAAAGTTACTGAATTCATCATTTCAAATTTTTAGATAATATATTAACATAAAAACTATAAAAGAAATAATTATGCAATCATGCAGTGTCTTATTCTTGTGAGTAATGTTACTGCTGCCAGTGGGACTGTAGGCATGAATACTGATTACTTTCAGGAGAACGATTTTGTGGGATTTAGCCCTAAATTTGCATTTTATTTCAGCTGCTAAAGGAGAGCGATACCACTCCATTTATATTCTTTAGTTAAGAAATAGGTAGAATTTTTTTAAATTAGTGAAGACAGTTTCTATCTGAGTATGCTGTGTTCTAGTATCCCCTTTGTTCTTTCATGTTACGTGTACTTTATTTTAACAGACAATCCCCTGCATTTCACCTTGTATAGTAATTTACAACTGCACAAAGTAAGTACAAAATGCTTCCATTTGATTTAGTAGTGATTTGCACCCACTTTGCACAGGTGTATATGATAACACATGGACCAAGGCAGTGGAGAATCAGGCTCACAGGGTTTCAATCAAAGTAGCAGACAGAGGTCTTGGTCAAGAGGACCCTACTGAAGTCAATAGGCTAGATCCTCAGCTGGTGTAAATCATCATACTTCCACTGACTTCAGTTGAGTTTTGCTAATTTATACCAGTTGAAGATCTGGTTCAAGCTGCACTGGTGTAAAACTGGAACGAATGAAAAATGAATTAAGCTCTGGACTTTTACATAGAAACCAAAGAGGCATTTACACTGACTACACTATATTTTCCTGCATGCCTTGAAGCAAAAGCCATACAATTAGATATCAGATGAGGGCTCTTTCTAGGCAGAGACCTTTGGAAATTGCTCTAACCCTTTAACATTTAGAGAAGCATATTTATAGAACTAGAGTGCCTTGCTATGTATGCTTGTTTTCACAAAAGTAAAAACAGAAGAAAAAATCCCAAGGATGCTATGATCCCATTTCAGTCTTCTCCAATAGGAATACTAGAAAGACAAAAAGAAAAGGAGTACTTGTGGCACCTTAGAGACTAACAAATTTATTTGAGCATAAGCTTTCATGAGCTACAGCTCACTTCATCGGATGTAGCTCACAAAAGCTTATGCTCAAATAAATTTGTTAGTCTCTAAGGTGCCACAAGTACTCCTTTTCTTTTTGCGAATACAGACTAACACAGCTGCTACTCTGAAACTAGAAAGACAGTACACATTAAGGAGTGTGTTTTGGAACTGAAGAATCTCCTGACCAGATTCAAGAAAGAGATAACTTGGAGGTAATTTATTTTATACTGGTTTACTAAAGAGATGACATTTCCACTTCCAATTGTTATTTAATCTGCTCTCCCATACTAATGAATATTAATTCCTAGTGGTTATTTACAATCTATTAAATAGAAAATAATGGAGCATCCTAAAATATTAGCACAGTTGGATCATTTATGAATGTACAGATGCCAGAACTCAGAAATGATTTCTACAACTATATCTATCTGTTAATATTTGAACACAGTTAAATGTTATTGAGGAATGACATGAAAATGTGGATAATCAGAATTATTTATTCATCCAGTCCCTACTGTTATGATGGTTTTTAACAAATCAACTTATGCTGTGATTTAAAAAAAATATGGCTTACCTTTTTATATTACTAATAGTAGGCTAGCTCTCAGCTTGTTTAAATCAGCATAGCACCTTTGACTTCAGTGGAGCCACACTAAGTTACACTACCTGAAGATCTAGCTGAATGATTATCATCAGATAATCTCAAAGTAGTCAAATGGGCAGAATTTAGCCTACTAAGGCCCAAATCTCCCAAACTGATCCATGTCGGTGGACATTTACATCTGTAAGATTGGCTTGCAGGGTCATGACCTAATATTGTGGAAAAATATGTCAGAAGTCGGAATATTTCAAGTTAAGACTAGAAATCTAATTTTATCCTATGCCATATATTGGGCCTTTTGAAAAACACAATGTGTGTGACTATGAGAGATAATCAATAACATTATTGATTTTTAGGCTTTTAACATAATATTAACAGAGGTGATATCTTGTAAAATCTCATAAACCAGGCAGGATTGGTCTGGTCAATATATGGAAAGGAAACTATGAAGGAAACGCTAGTTGCTAGAAGAAATGGCATCTACTCAATCATGAAAGCCAAATTTCTAAGATCCTGGTCCTATATTTGTGTAGACGGTATTGATTTCACCACTGTGGCCTAAGTCAGTATGAAACCCTAGCGTGGTGGGAGAGGATACTGTGCTGTTAGAGGTGACATCTCCAAGATTACAAGTTTTGAGTGCTTGTGTTCATTAAAGATCTTCTGGCCTTTTTCACAAGAGTAAGGGAGTTCTCCATTAGAGAATGTGTCTTACCAAATTCAGGCTTGCTTTTATTTAATCTATTTATAGGACACCTGACACATGCTTCTACATGTTGTACTTGGGCAATTACATTCTGCTTGTCAGCATCTAAATTCCTCTTGCAGCATCAACAGGTTATGGTATTGTTCTTCAGATTTTTTCCTGCTTTAAGATGTGTGGTGGTACTGTGCACCATTAAATAACTGATGCATTCAATTCCAGAGGCAGCAGCTGCTCCTCAACACCTTTTGTTGTATGCAGATTACTCCCTCTGCCCCATGTGGTTGGCCAGTGTATGGGGTTGGGGGAGAAGTTGACCTCTTCCTGCCCTTTTTGGGGAACTATGCCCCCACAGGGGAGCAGAAATGATGCAACCCTTGTGTTCTTCAGAGTACAGGTGCTGCAATTGGGCCTGGCCTTATGCTGCATTAGGGGGAAGACTCTTTATGTCCTCCCTTCCCACTGCATAAGGGGCCACAAGGTCCAGGAAGAATCTGGCCCTACAGTTGTGAAGTCTGGTATGTGCTTCAAGATCCTTTGAGTTGAAAAGCTAGAGATGTGAGATAGTAGTGAAATATATATTTTTTAAAAATACCACCAGAACAAGTGAAGCTTTAAAGCTTTGTAGTAAACAGTTTATGCTACCTAAACAGTATTTGGCCTGATTTTACTGATGGTGTATTTATTGTGTTTTCATTTTGTTTCTGCTGTCCCTTAAACACTTTTAAGCTGTGGTTTCTTTGTGCGACATCCCTTTATAACTCCTTTTGAGCAGGGACAGGTGGCAGCAACTTTGATTTTTCCAAAATGTCCTTTCTAATCGTTATTCCAACCTCTGGTTTCAGAGTAGCAGCCGTCTTAGTCTGTATTCGCAAAAAGAAAAGGAGTACTTGTGGCACCTTAGAGACTAACAAATTTATTAGAGCATAAGCTTTCGTGATTTACAGCTCACTTCATCAGATGCATTTGGTGGAAAAAACAGAGGGGAGATTGATATACACACACAGAGAACATGAAACAATGGGTTTATCATACACACTATAAGGAGAGTGATCACTTAAGATAAGCCATCACCAGCAGTGGGGGGGAAAGGAGGAAAACCTTTCATGGTGACAAGCAAAGTAGGCTTGTGGATCTCTTGTGTGGACTGGTCCAGGCTGAGGTTGATGGTGGGACCACTTCCTGGACACTACTGTGCTAATAAGCGATGGTCACATAAACACCACCCTATATTGGAAACCTACTGAACGCTATTCCTACCTACATGCCTCTAGCTTTCATCCAGATCATACCACACGATCCATTGTCTACAGCCAAGCTCCACGATATAACCGCATTTGCTCCAGCCCCTCAGACAAACACCTACAAGATCTCTATCATGCATTCCTACAACTACAATACCCACCTGCTGAAGTGAAGAAACAGATTGACAGAGCCAGAAGAGTACCCAGAAGTCACCTACTACAGGACAGGCCCAACAAAGAAAATAACAGAACGCCACCAGTCCTTGCTTACAGACAGCACCCCAATCTGAAGCAAATACTCACCAGCAACCACACACCACACAACAGAACCACCAACCCAGGAACCTATACTTGCAACAAAGCCTGTTGCCAACTCTGTCCACATATCTATTCAGGGGACACCATCATAGGGCCTAATCACATCAGCCACACTATCAGAGGCTCGTTCACCTGCGCATCTACCAATGTGATATATGCCATCATGTGCCAGCAATCCCCTCTGCCATGTACATTGGTCAAACTGGACAGTCTCTACGTAAAAGAATGAATGGACACAAATCAGACGTCAAGAATTATAACATTCAAAAACCAGTTGGAGAACACTTCAATCTCTCTGTCACTCGATTACAGACCTAAAAGTGGCTATCGTTCAACAAAAAAGCTTCAAAAACAGACTCCAATGAGAGACTGCTGAATTGGAATTAATTTGCAAACTGGATACAATTAATTTAGGCTTGAATAGAGACTGGGAATGGATGAGTCATTACACAAAGTAAAACTATTTCCCCATGTTATTTCTCCCCCCCACCCCACCCCACCGCACCCCCCACTGTTCCTCAGATATTCTTGTTAATTGCTGGAAATAGCCTACCTTGCTTGTCACCATGAAATGTTTTCCTCCTTCCCCCCCCCCACTGCTGGTGATGGCTTATCTTAAGTGATCACTCTCCTTATAGTGTGTATGATAAACCCATTGTTTCATGTTCTCTGTGTGTGTGTATATCAATCTCCCCTCTGTTTTTTCCACCAAATGCATCTGATGAAGTGAGCTGTAAATCACGAAAGCTTATGCTCTAATAAATTTGTTAGTCTCTAAGGTGCCACAAGTACTCCTTTTCTTTTTGCGAATACAGACTAAGACGGCTGCTACTCTGAAATCAGAGGTTGGAATAACGATTAGAAAGGACATTTTGGAAAAATCAAAGTTGCTGCCACCTGTCCCTGCTCAAAAGGAGTTATAAAGGGATGTCGCACAAAGAGACCACAGCTTAAAAGTGTTTAAGGGACAGCAGAAACAAAATGAAAACACAATAAATACACCATCAGTAAAATCAGGCCAGATACTGTTTAGGTAGCATAAACTGTTTACTACAAAGCTTTAAAGCTTCACTTGTTCTGGTGGTATTTTTAAAAAATATATATTTCACTACTATCTCACATCTCTAGCTTTTCAACCCAAAGGATCTTGAAGCACATACCAGACTTCACAACTGTAGGGCCAGATTCTTCCTGGACCTTGTGGCCCCTTATGCAGTGGGAAGGGAGGACATAAAGAGTCTTCCCCCTAATGCAGCATAAGGCCAGACCCAATTGCAGCACCTGTACTCTGAAGAACACAAGGGTTGCATCATTTCTGCTCCCCTGTGGGGGCATAGTTCCCCAAAAAGGGCAGGAAGAGGTCAACTTGTCCCCCAACCCCATACACTGGCCAACCACATGGGGCAGAGGGAGTAAACTGCATACAACAAAAGGTGTTGAGGAGCAGCTGCTGCCTCTGGAATTGAATGCATCAGTTATTTAATGGTGCACAGTACCACCACGCATCTTAAAGCAGGAAAAAATCTGAAGAACAATACCATAACCTGTTGATGCTGCAAGAGGAATTTAGATGCTGACAAGCAGAATGTAATTGCCCAAGTACAACATGTAGAAGCATGTGTCAGGTGTCCTATAAATAGATTAAATAAAAGCAAGCCTGAATTTGGCAAGACACTTTCTCTAATGGAGACTCCCTTACTCTTGTGAAAAAGGCCAGAATATCTTTAATGAACACAAGCACTCAAAACTTGTAATCTTGGAGATGTCACCTCTAACAGCACAGTATCCTCTCCCACCATGCTAGGGTTTCATACTGACTTAGGCCACAGTGGTGAAATCAATACCGTCTACACAAATATAGGACCAGGATCTTAGAAATTTGGCTTTCATGATTGAGTAGATGCCATTTCTTCTAGCAACTAGCGTTTCCTTCATAGTTTCCTTTCCAAATATTGACCAGACCAATTCTGCCTGGTTTATGAGATTTTACAAGATATCACCTCTGTTAATATTATGTTAAAAGCCTAAAAATCAATAATGTTATTGATTATCTCTCATAGTCACACACATTGTGTTTTTCAAAAGGCCCAATATATGGCATAGGATAAAATTAGATTTCTAGTCTTAACTTGAAATATTCCGACTTCTGACATATTTTTCCACAATATTAGGTCATGACCCTGCAAGCCAATCTTACAGATGTAAATGTCCACCGACATGGATCAGTTTGGGAGATTTGGGCCTTAGTAGGCTAAATTCTGCCCATTTGACTACTTTGAGATTATCTGATGATAATCATTCAGCTAGATCCTCAGGTAGTGTAACTGAGTGTGGCTCCACTGAAGTCAAAGGTGCTATGCTGATTTAAACAAGCTGAGAGCTAGCCTACTATTAGTAATATAAAAAGGTAAGCCATATTTTTTTTAAATCACAGCATAAGTTGATTTGTTAAAAACCATCGTAACAGTAGGGACTGGATGAATAAATAATTCTGATTATCCACATTTTCATGTCATTCCTCAATAACATTTAACTGTGTTCAAATATTAACAGATAGATATAGTTGTAGAAATCATTTCTGAGTTCTGGCATCTGTACATTCATAAATGATCCAACTGTGCTAATATTTTAGGATGCTCCATTATTTTCTATTTAATAGATTGTAAATAACCACTAGGAATTAGTATTCATTAGTATGGGAGAGCAGATTAAATAACAATTGGAAGTGGAAATGTCATCTCTTTAGTAAACCAGTATAAAATAAATTACCTCCAAGTTATCTCTTTCTTGAATCTGGTCAGGAGATTCTTCAGTTCTAAAACACACTCCTTAATGTGTACTGTCTTTCTAGTTTCAGAGTAGCAGCTGTGTTAGTCTGTATTCGCAAAAAGAAAAGGAGTACTTGTGGCACCTTAGAGACTAACAAATTTATTTGAGCATAAGCTTTTGTGAGCTACATCCGATGAAGTGAGCTGTAGCTCATGAAAGCTTATGCCCAAATAAATTTGTTAGTCTCTAAGGTGCCACAAGTACTCCTTTTCTTATTCCAACCTCTGTTTCAATAGTGCTAAGTCACTAAGACAAACATCCTGATTCTTCTTTCATTTAGCATGTGTAAATATGGAGTTATCTCTAGTGATGTCAATGAAGCTACACTGCTATAAAACTGGTATAGATGAGAAGAGAATCAGGCTCTAGCTCGACAATATTTCATTTTCTCTTTCTTCGGAAGAGTATTTCAAACAATAACCCTTCTTCCTTACCTGCCCATCAAGAAACTCATTACGATAGTAGCTGTGATGCGAGACCTAAACAACAGAGCTGGGAATTGAACTGTGGTTGTCCAGAACTCAAAGGCATTAGATGCTCTCTGTTATTTATTAGTGAATTGTATCACCTTGGTAGCTGCCGATAGAAAAATCAATCCTGTCATTTCTACTATTTGAAAAACATAATTACCATATAAAGACTGATTTAATACTCGATGTATTACATTTTAAATGAAAAATTACTTGCTAAATTGCATGGTTTCTTTGTCCAAACTCTTCTGAGAAATATAAAGGTTTCACATTCACTCTAGCTGTATACATTTCAGGTAATTTCCTCTACAAGATACTGTTCCTCGTGTATTTTAATTAAAATGAGGAAAAGAAATGTATCATCTTTGCTATATCTCATGCTAATGAATACTGAAACATGAAAATACATGTTTATTGATTTTTTACATGATGATTTCCTTTCTTGGATCCAAAAGATGCTATTTATCCAAGAACATTTCTAAAAACAGTAGGGGGCATCATTTCACTTTTGTAATTCTTCTGAGACATTATCCCAGAGCACTGTGTGTGCAAACTGAATTTTCTTTTTTGTTTATGGCATTAATCCTGAGGTTAAGGTTGGCCTGTGGTGAGCAATAATAAGTTTAACCTTTGACTTCATACAATAAGATGTAATTTATCATTTCTAGACTCTTTTGTAAGTCCCATTACCCTCACTTCTGTTTAAGATAAATTGAGATAAGTGAACACTTGATATCAGTGATCTACACATGCAAAACATAAAGAAAATAAGTAAATTTAGATTTAGTTCTTTATCCTCTGAATGTATATTAAAAAGCTAACACGTTCGCTTAAAGAACTCTTGAACCGTAAGTCAGCTTTTGTACTGCGCAAAGCATTCTGTCCTTTAGATTTCAAGCAAATAAATATAACCCCTTCTGGCATTTCAATATTAGGATTATCCTTTTTTAATGAAAAGCTTTCCAAATATCTTCAAGGAAATAGAAACAAATTATAGCATGGGAAGTAGCTATGCATTTGTAATAATTTACTTGCTGTGTAACTTATGAATGGAAAAGTGTTTTTTCAAATTAATGTTTAAAGACAGATTCAACAATTTATACAAATTTAAAGACAATTGTTCAATTGACTTTAAATAAATGTAACTGTGGTTATTCATTTGTAAAGTATCTGTGTACTGTCTTTATGTATCATCTCCTCCTTGGGTTTTTTTTCTTACAGCTTGTTAAATATAATTTCTTCGAAAGCTGTAAATTTTTCTGTACTTCCTTGTTTGACTATAGTTTCACTGTGGATTTAAAGGACAAATTTGGTTTTAACCTATCTATACTATAGCCTGGCCACTGGAAGTAGAGCCAAGTAATATCCCTTTCTGATTGGATTTCCCTTAAACCCAGAATGCCCTCATTCAACCCCAGAACCTAGTGTCTCCTGCTGAAAGGAATTGTCATCTCATTTTACTGAGAAGATCTCTTGCATCTGGGATGACTTCATGGGACACCATGAAAAAGAAGTTGAGCACAGAACTGAAAACACGGTAGCCTCCTTCCAAGAATATGGCCCATTTGCACAAGAAGTAGCCACGGAAGTACTAACAGCATTTAGAGTGACCACATGTGACTCTGACCCCCACCCTTCCTGACTAGTAAAAGAGTAGAGAATATCTGAAATACTGTCAACAGTATTCCAAAGAATGATTCCTACCTGCTACTCTAAGCATGCAGTTATCCAACCAGTACTAAAGCATCTTTCACTTGATGCTGGTGGTGATCTAAGAAGTGGCTTAGGTACCTGACTTATTAGTTACTGTCCAATGTCTAACCTTCCTGTTTTAAGCAAGCAGAATACAATATCCAATATCAGCGGTTGGCTACCAGTATCCTAGATCCTTCTCAGTCAGGTTTCAGGCTGAGGAATAGTATTGAGACAATACTTGTTCTGGTGGATGACCTCATCCTGGATATACACGGCATCACAGTTTCAGGATAACTGTACCTGTATCTCCCCTTCTGTAGTCCACTTCAGGAGTTCCCAGTCAGGTCTCAGGTCTCCTGCCGGCACCTGTGTCTTGGCAGGGACCCTTGTCCCACTCCCTTCTGACTGGGGAAGTTTAAGGCTACACAGTTCCTTGCCTTACGCTGTGATTAATTGGGCCAGAGAAAGAGAGAGAGATAATGACTGTGTATGTTTGTGGTTCAGATATCCACCAGGGAGGTGGGAAATCCAGGGTCTTGTTCCCCTGCTCTAACGACTCTTTGATTATTTATACACAGTGTAATTGCTTCAGCAGAAGAGACGGGGAGCCTCACATCAGACTATCCCATAGCTCATGCTTAGACTACAGCTCTGTGAGGTAGGAGATCCATGTTCAAAGCCTTTCTCCCCAGGATGCAGAGGGGGCAATTGAAGATGGCTCTCCCACATCCCAGCTGGCTGCTCTAATGAGGCTAAAAGTTTTATAAAGTAGTGTGATGGGGCATATAAACCTCACACTGGCATGGAAGCGGGGCGTGGGTTGGGGAGCATTAAGGAGCTGCTTTGGCGTTGAAAGGCCCCACCCCACCTCCCCTCTCAATCATGTCAGGAGAAGGAGTTAAAAAGAGGGAACTCCATCATACTATCCTCTCCATAAATTTATCAGACTCGGTCTTGAAACTAAATACGTTTTTTGCCTCCATGGCTTCCCTTGGAAGGCTGTTCCAGAACTTCACTCCTCTGACCGTTAGAAACCCTCTCATTTCAAGCCTAAACTTGCTGATGGCCAGTTTATATCCATTTGTTTTTGTGCCAACATTGATGCTTAACTTAAATAACTCCTCTGCTACCCTGGTATTTATCCATCTGATATATTTTTATAGAGAGCAATTACATCTCCCCTCAGCCTTATTTTTGTTAGGGTAAACAAGCCTAGCTCCTTGAATCAGCTCTGGTAAGGTAGGTTTTCCATTCCTCTGATCATCCTAGTAGCCCTTCTCAGCATTTGCTTCAGTTTGAATTCTTAAACATCGGAGATCAGAATTGCACACAGTATTCCAATTGTGGTCTTACCAGTGCATTGTATAATGTTAATAATACTTCCCTATCTCTACTGGAAACACCTTGCCTGGTGCATCCAAGGATTACATTAATGGTTCATAGTCATCCTCTGATCAACTAATACACCCAGGTCTTTCTCCTCCTTTGTTGCTTCCAACTGATCTGTCTCCAGTTTATAGCAAATATTCCTGTTGTTTTTCCCTACATGCATGACTTTGCACTATTAAATTTTATCTCATTTCTATTACTCCAGTTTTCAAGGTCATCCAGAACTTCTTGTATGATGATCCTGTCCTCCACTATATTGGCAATACCTCCCAATTTTATGTCATGCAAATTTTATTTGTGCACACTTATTTTTTGTGCCAAGGCTATTAATGAAAATATTAAATATGGTTGGTCTGAAGATCAATCCCTGAGGTACTCTACTAGTAACTTTCCTCCAGCCTGACAGGTCACCTTTCAGACTTCATTGTATTCTCCCATTTAACCAGGTCCTTATCTACCTTTCAATTCTTGTATTAATCCCCATTGTGACAGGTCGGGCCAGATGGCTATGGGAGAGTAATAGAAGGCAGATATATAAGCTCCAGGCTAAGTAGGTCCCTTTTCCCTGGGTAAGGTAACAGGGAAGGTTCCAGAACAATCAGGAACCTTCTAGAGACAATTAAGACAGGCTGATTAGAACACCTGCAGCCAATCAAGAAGCTGCTAGAATCAATTAAGGCAGACTAATCAGGGTACCTGGGTTTTAAAAAGGTGCTCACTTCAGTTTGTGGTGTGCATGTGAGGAGCTGGGAGCAAGAGGCACTAGGAGCTGAGAGTGAGAACGTGGACTGTTGGAGGACTGAGGTGTACAAGCATTATCAGACACCAGGAGGAAGGTCCTGTGGTGAGGATAAAGAAAGTGTTGGGAGGAGGCCATGGGGAAGTAGCCCAGGGAGTTGTAGCGGTCACACAGCTGTTCCAGGAGGCACTCTAGACAGCTGCATTCCACAGGGCCCTGGGTTGGAACCCGGAGAAGAGGGCGGGCCTGGGTTCCCCCCAAATCCTCCCAACTCCTGGTCAGACATGTGAGGCATCGACTTGGACTGTGAATTCAGAAAAATGACCAAGCTGAGGGCTGCCGTGAAGCTCCAAGGTGAGCAAATCCGCCAATAAGCGCAAGACCCACCAAGGTAAAGCAGGAACTTTGTCATACCATCTTCTCCCACTGAATTATTCATTTCCCATATGGAGTTTTATTGAAATCCATGTAGGTTTGATCTATTGTCTAAAAAAAAATCAGTTATCTTCTAAAAGAAAGAGAGAAGGTTGGTCTGGCATGATCTATCTTTTGTACAACCATGTTATATTTTATCCCAATTTCTATATCTTTAACTAATTTCTCTTTCAAAATTTATTCTAAGACTTTGCATGCAACTGAGGTCAAACTAATGGGCTTGTAGTTTCCTGGATCACTTTTTTTCCGTTCTTAAAATAGGTACTATATAAGTAATTCTCAAGTCATAGGGTAGGACCCCTAAATTTCTAAATTTATTAAAAATCCTTGCTATTGGGCTTGCAATTTCACGTCCCAGTTACTATAATATTTTTGGATGGAATTATGTGGGCCCCCTGACTTGGTCCCATTAAGCTGTTTGAATTTGATTTCCACCTCAAATGTGGTAATTTGTACTTCCATATCCTCATTTCCATTAGCCACCCCTAAGCTCCTTATTACCCTAAAAACTCAGGCAAAGCATTCATTTAGGTGTTGGGCCATGCCTAGTTTGTTTAATTTCAACCCCATCCTCAGTGTTTAATAGTCCCACTTCTTCTTCCCTTGTTTTCTTTTTATCTAAATGGCTAAAGAATTTCCAGGTTCCTGGTTGTGGATTGCTATCTGAGATAGGCATGTCCCTGCAGCCGGGATTTAGGTGCCTATCTCTGTGAGGGTCAGGGCTTAGGACTTACCTTTCTCATTGGCATCTCCCATTGGCTAGTTTAGGCAGCTATCTGTCTAGCACGTTTACTTTTGTGGATCACTTGAGGGAGGATTCTCTGCTCCTTGAAATTTTTAAACCACAATTTGAGGACTTCAATAGCTCAGACATAGGTGAGGTTTTTCGTAGGAGTGGGTGGGTGAGATTCTGTGGCCTGCGTTGTGCAAGAGGTCGGACTAGATGATCAGAATGGTCCCTTCTGACCTTAGTATCTATGTATCGCAGTCTTAGGCACCTATCTCTCCCCATTGGGTAGGAGCCTAGGCATCTACTTCAGGCTTTGTGGATCACAATGTTGTTCCTATGATTTTCTAGATTACAAAAAGGTAGGTGTTGCAACATTGAGCATTGCAACAACTAAGTTCCTTTGTGGATCTGGGCGTTGACCCATTCATAGACCTTCAGAATGCAAACTTAAACAGGAAGTGTGTATGTAATTCTGTGCACATTAAGGCTATGTCTACCCTGCAAGCTAGGGGTGTGAATTCCCTGCACGTGTACATATACTCATGCTAGCTCAATAAATAGAAGTGTAGTCATGATAGTATGGGTAGCAGCAGCGGAGGCAAAGCTGAGCCAGGCCAAGTATGAACCCACCTGAAAGTGATGGGCATCTACGTGGCATGGTTCAGCCGTGCCTCCACTGCAGCTACCTATGTTAGCAAGGCCACGCTACTGTTTATACTCATGCTAACTTGATGAGAGCTAGCGCAAGTATGTGTACACAAGCAGGGGAATGACATCCCTCGCTCATTGCATAGACCTGAAGATTGATGTATGGGGGTCAAGCAAGTGGTTGTTACAGACAGAGCTACCCAGTCTTTGTTGCACTACAGGCGACTTTGGCAGCTTGCTGGTAGTCTCAGCCCTACAATATATTTCCTTGTAATATTATTTGGGAACAGCTAAGTAACTAAATGCCTGTATCCACAATATTGACATGCACTGGGGTCTTTCTTGATAGAATAGAAGTTGGATGGTAGCTAAGTTTGTCCAAAACAGAAAAACATGTGGTTGATCAGCTTTGCCTTGCTGGAGGGCTGTAGGCAAAGTGAAAATATGGGCACAATATTAGGATTCCAAGGGCACCATTTGGCCCTCTTGCCACACATTAGTCAATGCTAGTCCATAGGGATGATAGTAAGTGTGCTTCTGCTGAAATCTACATGCAGCTATAATTTGGAATTTTCTTTAGGTTTTTAATTTTTTGGTAATGAAGGAGTAATTGCAAGAGTTGAGAATATAATCATTTAGGCCATTTTCATACTCCACAGATGTGCTGAGCAGAATGTGTTTACATGTGAGTTGAGAAGGAGCAAATTATCCTATTGATCCTTATGGGAAAGGAAAGAAGAAAGGAAGTGCTCTTTTTTAAAATGTCACATATGTTCAAGAAAAAACTTTAATTTTTTAATAGATCACAAGATAACAGAAGGACTGATGAGAAATGAAGACCGTATTGGTTGGTGGTGAACAAAGGAAAAGAGATTGTGCTAAACCATCTTTCATACCTCAATGTACTATAGGAAGTTAAACACATTTGAAATAGAGGCTAATTTCCAAGCATCATAACTTTCTTAAGAGGGTTGGGACTTGAGATCCTTAGCACCAAAACATGACCTCTACCACTTGAGCTAAAGAAGCAACTCCTTTAGATAGTAGTAATAGTAGGCTGTTATTCTCTGTGTGGATCTGCTACTAGAGGAGGACATGATATAGTTTACAAGAACATTTGTATAAGTGCCTGCAACTGTCCTAAAAAACTTTAGAACCTCTCAGGATGTGTCCCATCGTCAGTCAGCAGCTTTTTTTACTTTCTATAGCTCTCATTTCAGAGGTATTAATATTTGTTGTACATTTTGTGAAAATAATGTGGACCAAATCCTGGGACCTTGGCGTAAGGCAAAGATGATTTGGCCGGAAATGTCTGACTTGGACAGTCCCAATTTAATGAAAACTCAACTGCCCTGACCTAGAGGATCAAGAGGATACTGAAATGCATTATATAATATTTTAGCAGCTTAAAGGAAAACGTCCGAGTGGACCCACCAGAAATATTGATAATAAGGCGGCCACTCCTTCTCCCTCACTGGATCTTCCCCATCTCTCACTTATTGCCAGTTATATTGGCATGAGGAGGGAAGGAATTTGGAAGAGACGTGTCCATTCAAGGATAAAAGGGGTGCATGTGGCTTTTTGGCTTCCACTGCTTCCATTCCTACATATCCTAGGAAAATGCTTTAATTCATAGTGGTTTGTCACTTTTGTAATGCTGGTTTGATAACAGGTTTAAAAGCTGTGGTTCAGTGGCCTAAAAATAAAGTTGCTGAAAGTGTGCAGGTTATCAATATGTTAATTGGAGGGCAGATAATGTAAATAGGTACACAAGTTCTATGTGTTTTCTGTATACAAATTGGATGATGGTGACAAGAAGGAAAAGTACAAATGCTGAATGCTGGTAAAAAAATAAAAAAAAGCTTGTTCTTCTGTCAGTTATACTTACACTCCAGCCCTTTACTTGGGCTGATGTCAAGGGTTTGCTAGCCTCTCTTGCATGTGTACTGGAGCATGGGATATAACAAGATCAATCCTCTATCTTTAAAATAACAGAGTTCTGTACTGTAAGTGGCAGATATCTAAAATATCATCCTGGATCCTCTTGGACTCTCCTCCTCTCTTCAAACTACTCAAATGCTTGCTTTTCCATCAGTCTTAAAAACGTTTAGAGTTTGTGATGAGCAAATTTTGTGGGTGGTGTTTGAAGTCTATTTGGGATAAGGCCGTGTGTCAAAGTTACAGGCAAAACAGGTTTGAGATTTAAAAAATAAAACTTTTTAAAATATATGGCACTGGCCTATGGGATGCATGCACACATTCTAGTGCTCCTCTTATGTCCTTTGTGCCTATAGGACAACTGTAGTAGCAGGGCACATAGCTAGTAGTGAGCATCTGACCTACAGGAAGTCAGATACAAGGCATCCTGTCTTCTTGGAAGGGGTAACAGACATGAGCGTCACAAGATCAGGGAAGTTCTAATACAGCTTTCTCCACAATAGCTAAGAAAGGCTCCTAAAAGGGGAAAGGTGTGTCCTCTCCCTGCTGAGTTGATGGAAGCTGGGACAGCTTTGGATGGCTCCTACTCAGCGTTGTGAGTTTATTTCCTCTTGTTTTGGAACTCTTGTTTGAAAATAAAGTCAGCCCTGAAAAAAGGGTTTTGGACTGAATGGAGTTAGGAGCTACATTCTATCTTCCCTGACTTCTTAGTGTACTCCCTAGCTTATACCAAGCATTTGCAGCTCAGGGAAACTATTTGCCTTTAAGTATCATGCGTTATGGTGGAGAAGAGACAAAGTTATGGTTTAAAGGGGGAAAAAGAAGAACTTTGATGGGTAAAGCTGCCTAAAAGGCTTGCAGCAGGGAACTGACCCGTCATACTTATTCATTCTAGGGTTTTCTCTGTGCTGGGAATTAGCCCTTATTACAGATGAACCAGTGGTGTAGTTGAACTGGTGCAGTTCCTAGGGCAGATGGGCAAAGCAGGTGCTGCATTGGTGGAATGTATCCTGATTTCAAGATGGAATTTATCTTGATTTCAAACAGGGTAAAATGTATTAGTGCAAATGGTAGTTCTGCATGTCCACTAGGGTTTTGCACTGGAGTCGCTGTCCACCAATGGCTGTAACTGGAGCAAACATCCTGCTTAGGGAGTATAAGGCTAAAGAAAAGCAGTTAAGTAAGTGGAAAAACTAGCTATCATGCAAATGAAGCTGAAATACTGAGAACTGTTTTCAGACTGGCCTGTGAGGCTGCTGTTCTCATTTTTGGTTATTTATTTTCCCCCTCTAAAAGCCTTCATTGGTTTGGCCATCAGCCAAGGGAAGAATTGCACTCTGACAGTTCTGCCTTTTTATTATCCTATCAACTATTCTTAACAGCCCAATTAAAGCAGCTTCTTTTCCACTAACATGCTCTTTTCCTGGTATCTTCCATCAAGAAATTTCTCTGAGCTTAAATACTTGAATTACTGCTTCAAAATGACAGTTGAACATTTTTGGTTATGCTGAGATCGCTTCAGGTTATTTTTCCTAATAGGTTGTTATGACTTAAAGAGTTCCACAGACTCAGATACAGTAGCATCCAAATGAAGTTTCTATGTCCACATCCAGAGTCTGGCAGCGGGTTTCAGTGTGTTGTCTTCACCTCCCCATGCACGCTTTTTTCTTTTTAAAGCATAAAAAAATTTCTGGGTATTTCCAAGATGCGCAGTACACTTCATTTTCACCTGTCAGTATAGCTGACAGCTTATTGTGGTATCATGAATAATTTTTTCAAGGGCTCACACCTAAAACAAAATCAGCTTTTGCTTGCTTTTTTTTTTAAAAGCTGACATTTTAAGTTTATATTAAACATAATATCACCTTGATACACACTGCATGAAAACGTAGACTACTGAGAATGAATTATTAATGCAACATTTTTACTCTCTCAAGTGTTCTAAAGTTACCGTACAGGCTACAAAGGGATGTGTTTGAGAGAGAACTGGTGCAGTTGTCATAGCTCAGCAGCTTTTCTCCATAAGGCAAAGTTCTCTATTGCCAGATGCTGTGTAGAGACAATGGTGCAAGTAGAAATAATTTCTTGCCGGTACTGCACTCATGGGAGGCACACAAAGGGGGGCCAGTAACTCCCCCACATGACCCTCCATGTGACTCCTCCACGACCCACACAAAGGGGGGCCCCCTTGCTCTCCCCCTCCCCTCAGGCACCCTTCTTTGTATATACAAACATCAACATGCTTAACTACTCACTTTTCCCCCACATATGTAGTATTCAGTCTGTTTATATGGAATATCTGAGTTGATTGAGGATCCATTTCAGTATATGTATGACTTATTACAAGACAAATTTTACGTAGAACTGTATCCTAAACTGCTTTATGGTATTGTACTCAAACATTGCATTTCAGTGGGGGATTCAACTTCCTTTATAGGAACAGACTCCTGAAACTCTTACAAGTCCACAAAAGTGGTCCATAGTCATGCAAACAGTCCCATTTGTCTTCAATGGGATTGATCAAATGATTAAGCGTTTACAGGATTAGATTCCAAATTTGTAAATTGTTCTGGATGAAAATGACAATGCCTGAGCTGTCAGATCAGAAGGAGTTTCATTTGAATAAAGGTGGGCAAATGTATAAGTCTTAGCTCTGTTGCTAAAATGAGGAACATATTTTCAGCAAAGTTCTTGGCAGATTCTTTAGGTAGCTGGTTTAAGGCTGTCGATGTCAGACATTATAATCTTGACTTGTAGTTCTCTCACCCACAAAACTGGAGAATGAGGCATTTGTTTTCTTTGTTTTGCTGCTCTAGTTCCTGTTAACAAAATGCATGTAAAATGAGTTTGACTGCAAAGAAGAATTCTGTGTACACTGGGGACAACATATGATTCCTGTAAGGCTGCAGAACTGACATCAGAATCCAAACATACTCTGGTCAGTGCAAGCAGAGACATTCCTCAAATGATTTGGACTTGATATGATGCAGTATGGATGTCATGGATAGTTCAGACCAATGGGGAGAAACAGAATCAAAAACATTGTTTAAACACCTTCCATCCCCCCCCTCTCCCCTTTTGAGTACCCCTGACCAACATAACAGCATAATACATATGGTGCTTTGTTTAAATATTAGCATATATATTGTGCTGTTAAAGCCATTTAAAGAAGGAATGCCCTCCCTAGCCATGTTCTGCTCTTTAAGGAGCAGAGTGCAGCCCCACGCCCCCCGGAGGGGGGAGGAGGCTAGCCCCAAATCTTTCTGGTACCCCGTACCTGCTAAAAATGTCTCGCCAGTACTGCGTACTGGTGGGTACCACCCTACTTGCACTCCTGCGTAGAGACCTCTAATTGTGTTGTGCAGGACAACAGTAGTGCTATGGTATGTGTGTGTTTATTTTAGGTCTCTTCTTGGTTTTGTAATAATAGCTTAAAATGTAGATGCCGGACACAGCACTTTCACCCGCCATTTCCTTCTTGTATTTTTCATTACTTTCAAAAAAGTAACTAATTGCTTGTAAAAAAAAAAAAAAAAAAAGTGAAGTGCAAATACCAAATATCTTTGAATACAAATCCACAGATTTACCACTGACTTCTATGGAGAAGTATTGTGTCCTTAATCAGAAGCACCACCTTTAATGCTGAAGATGCAAGAGACAGTAATTAAAATATATTTAATAGATACCACCCTCATTTTGAAGCTGCCCTCAGTTTAAAGCCTCAAGGAACACTAAGTAATTATGTTTAGTGGCCACTTCTAAATTAAGTTATTAACTGATTAAAAAAGCTGCTATATTTTGGCCAGCATTAAAATAACTTGAAAGGCTCCCACTCCACCTTAGAATAAGGCTCTGAAATAACTTCACTGGATGCACTGTGTAAAGTAATGTTCATTTCATTGAACGCTGAAGTCAGACATACATAAACAGATCACAATGTTAAGTCTACTATAGTCTGAGCAACAGAATTCTTGTAATTCACTTGGAATTTCAGCCAACAGTACAAAGCCATTGCCTCCCCAACTGCAGTGGAGGAGAGATTCCTGGAGAGACTTTGCTTGCAAACCTCAGCAGTCACTGGAGCAGGAAACAAAGAGGAGACACTCCAAGTGGAGTGCAAAGTGGAAAAGATAGTGGGCAAAGTGGTCTATGCAAGTGGATGGGTGGGTAGGATGGACACAGAGGGATACAAAGCAGAGGGAACTGAAAGCAGCACTGGGGTGTGCGGGTTCCAGAACTAATCAGTTGAATGTTATCTAAAACAAGAACTTTAAAAATGTACTTTTAATGTATACAAATTCTGGAGTTATAATTCCATTGAGAGGTTCTTCAAACAACCCAAACTTCTTTGCCATGGTTTACATGCACCATAACCCTTCCCTGACTCACTTACTTAGGTATTTCTGTACCATCCTCTCAGGTCAGGAGTATGCTTGCTGGGTTAGCTAATACCTAGACTGTTGCTATTTTGCCACAGCCAGGCTTACTCTGGTTCACAGTCTTTGGTTCATGCTGTTAGTTATGTCTAGGGCTCCTGCAAGGCTACACTTGTCACTTAGGTCCCATCTAGTGTAGTACTGTTGTCCCACTGTTTGTTTCATGTTTACCTATACAGCATTATGCTAAGGGTAAAAGGAAAGGACCTCTTTGTATCCCAAATCAATGATGAAACCCCAGTAATACAGCCTATATTGTAGGAGGACATGAGTGTCCTGCCTGCCTCTCTTGTGAATGAAAACTATACTCAGATCCTTTTCACGAGGGGAAAAGGAATAAACCCCACTCTGCTGGCCAGTTGTCTTTTTAATAAGTTCCAGTGCCTAAAGCTATGTGTGAGCTTTTGCTGAGTGTCTAATAGCTGCCACATTTTCCTACACAGTCATGGTGCTATCAGTACTTAAGTAATTGCTTTGTAAAGTGCTTTGGGACACTGTGCATGAAAGGCACTACATAAAACCAAATTCTATTCTCTATCCCTTGAAGTGGTGCTATTCACTTTTTTAAAACACTGTTCATTGCCAGATTGGTGGGCATCATTCTATTGTTTATGCATCTGCCACTGTCAATGCAACATTGTACTAGATCCTTTTGATTCTTAGATTTAAGTAAGAAGCAGGTAACTATGCTGGTCTGGTAGGAAAAGGAACATGATTGTCACAATATAAACTGGTGTTTTCACTGGATTTTGTTGTGTATATATTTAATTATAAACATGTTTACTTTGATTTTCTAGGGGAGAGAATATCCATTCCCTCTAGATACATTTGGGAATTTTCACTGTCCTCCCAAATAATTAAACCAGCATATGACTACTACGAAAGCCATACAAAATTATTAGCTGGTATTTTTTATAATTGGGGATAATCCTCACATCTGCAAATTCCCAATAAGTCCCCTGAAGTCAGTGGGGTTGCAGCAGTGTAACAGCAATGTAACTGAGGGCAGAATCCACATCACTATTTTTACTATGTTTAAGTGTTCACACGGTTGTATGTACATTCCTAGATAGATAGTGTTCCTCATATTGATGAATCATGATTAAATACATAGCTCTATTTCCAGCTAACATTCAGGATTTAATTGGTGTGGTAAAGATTTGCCTGTAAGAATGGGGACCTACTGCCATTCACACTCCTCTTGCTTCAGGGATGTTTCATTTAAAACACTACAGCTGGTGCAAATTTGTACACTTACGCTTCTCATTTATTTATATGCTCCTGGAATAATGTGGATACTAGTTAAGCACATTGTAAAAAAATTCAGCATGTTCCATATTTGCTCTTCTTAGAAAGAGGCCACTGCATCAGAGCATCTATAAATTATCAAGAATTGGCAACTGTACACTTCATTTCCTTGATTTCAGAAAGTTCATTGTCAAGAATGTATTTGTTGTATGTAAAGTACAAATTTACTGAACCATCTAGGTTCCCTACTTTGATTGTACACTACTTTATAATAAGGCATTTTTTGTTTTCAATAGGTGTTTATAGAAGGTGAATGAAAGAGGCAAAGGAGTGCTTTGGGCATTTAACCAGAGTACATAGTCTAAAACTGTGGTTCTCAAACTTTTGTACTGGTGACTCCCTTTCACATAGCAAGCCTCTGAGTGTGACCTCCCCCCTTATAAATTAAAAACACTTTAAAAATATTTAATACTATTATAAATGCTGGAGGTGAAGCAGGGTTTGTGGTGGAGGCTGACAGCTGGTGACCCTCCAAGTCATAACCTCGCAATCCCCTGAGGAGTCCCGACCACCAGTTTGAGAACCCCGGGTCTAGAATCCACATTTAAGATGGAATCTTCATCAACCACTAAAATAATCTCACATGAAAGAGAACTGTAGATTTAAAAGAAGGGAATTTTGTCACTACCTCACCATATTTCATTTCTTTAAGACAAACTTAATTTCTGGGACCTAGCTCCAGCTCTAATGATTTTTCCTATTGACCTTTTTTCTATAATCAACTTTTTTCAACTTTGTCATTGGAAAGTAGAATTAGCCACTGTAATGTTTGTTGTTTAAATCTGAAAGTAACTTTTCAATAATGTCAAAATATTGAAGATAAGACTTCTCTCAAACTAAACCATTTTGCATAGATAAAAGTTAAACATAATACAAAGGTAAATAGCTCTCAGAACCTCTGGTTTTAATGGCTTGCTTGTTGCATCTTCTTCCAATAATTATGTGATTATATTTAGAATCCTGTGACTGTGGGGATGTTCTAATCTTTATGATGATCAAGCATTTATCATGTAGATGCCATATTTCCAGTTTAAGTGCCTTGTGAAAGGGAATAAACAATCCACATGACACCGTTCCAATCATTTGACACTTTAAGAACAACATGGAAATACAGCTGCCCTTATGGAGCCTCTTTGGAATGAAATGTGGTTAAATTCACCCCTTGTTTAGATGCTTCTAAAAAAGAGTCCTTCCTGGACAGCACAGTGTTTTCACATGCCAGATGTGATATTGCAGCCCTGCCAATGGTGTAGTTTGCTGCTTTCAACATGGGTAGTGGAAAAACAGCTGCTACCTTTTCCTTATAGAAATGTAACAAGGGTGACTGGCATGCAACAATCTCTCGTACTGAGATTGGGAGGGAAGTATAGTAAGTGTCAGGCACGATATATGTTGACTCATAGTACACATTTGCTTTCAAGGATAGGGGATCTATAATGTGTGAAGAAGCACAATGTTTCAGTAAAGAAAGAGTTGAGTTTTTAGTTTCTATTCCATGTATGTTGGATGATGAGAACGAGGAGTAATGTAGTTTGTCTGCACCCAAGAATCCAGGATATATAGAAGAGATTCTGTCTGTGCCATTGTAGCTCATGAGTTTTATATGTAAATTAACTTTTAATTTGTCTAGCTGTATGTTAACCTACAGTTGAAACTAATACAAAGAACCTTAAGTCCAGAGAGATAAAATAAGCAAAAAAAAACTTTATAGCAAAGGAAATCAATTTTTTTTTGTTTTTACTGCATGTAAATGAGAAAATCTTTGTGGCCTTGTCATACCCACAGCTTGAAAAAACAAAAAAACAAGAACAAAACATTCGTTTGCCTAGACTAAGTAGGAAGCTTTCCTGGCAAATGCCACCAACTCTGCAGAATCTCATCCTTCCTTTTTAAAAAACAAACAAAGGTTTAGCTTTCCCCCCTCAAGAAACCTTCCAAATACGAACTGGGTATAAACCAACAGATTGCTACCTTTCTAAGGCCTTGTCTATGTAAAAAGGTTATACAGTTTAACCACACTAGAAAAGTTAAAGTAGGACAACCTCCCTAGTGTGGACACAGTCATACCAATATAAAGATGCTTATTATACCAGTATAACATGTTCCTGCCTGGGAAGGGAAATAAGCTATATTGCTATAAGGCAGTTTTATACTGGTATAACTACATCCACGATAGAGGTTATAACTATGTTGATAAAGAAAAGAAAAAGTAAACAGGCTTCCAGTGGCTGGTAAGAAGGCAGCTGGGAGACTAGGGAACTAGACAGCAGAGGAAGGCAGGGAGGTAGTCCCCCCCCCCCCCCGTCCCCCAGTAATTTGCAGGTACTGTACAAGGAAAAACCCACAATGGGAGGAAAACACAGTATGGCTAACCACTATTTCTAGCTCTTCCTCTGCCTGCACCCGTGGGGGGCTCCCACCAGACAGCCATCCTGACCCTGGAAACTTCTACTGAGGTCCTGGTCTTGACTTGCTGGGAATCCAGCCTATATGTCCCTGCCTGCCAACAAAAGCCAGACAGGGAGAACCACCCAGTGTGAGAAATGTCTGGGGGTGAAGTCCCTCAGGAAGCAGGTCAGAGAGCTGCAGATGGAGGTAGATCTATGTAGCATCCAGGAACATGAGTACTTTACCGACAGGATCCACATGGAAACTTCTGGGATGGAGGATGCTACCCAAACACAGATGAGTTCAGCAGCATCAGAGGAGGAAGGAGAACCAGCTGCTGTATGGGGAGGAGACAGGCTGCTGGCCACCTTGGGCAGTAGACAGTGCTCCACTCTCCCACCCAGGTCCTCCATCCATTGTGTTTGAGAACTAACAGGAAGTTAGGAGCAGCCTCCAGTGGCTGAGGAGGAACCACCTGCCTCCAGGGATGGGAGGCTTACAGCCACCTCACCCAAGGAGAGGCGGCATAGGGTGCGGTGGTCAGGGTACCCCTTCTGAGAGGCACTGAGGCATCCATCTGCCAACCTGACATGATGTCCCAGGAGGTGTGCTGCCTGCCTGGATCCAAGATGTTATGGAAAAGTTGCTGAGGCTCCTCCATTTCTCCAACCACTACCCCATGCTACTCATTCACCTGGCCACTAATGATACTTCCAGACATGACCTTGAGCAGATCAACAGTGATTACAGGGATCTGGAAATGAGGGTGAAGGAGCTGGGGGCACAGGTAGTCTTCTCGTCCATCCTCCCAATTGAGGGTAAGGGCACAGGCAAAGACATGCACATCCTGGAGATGAGTGCATGGCTATGCAGCTGGTGTTCATGGAAGGGCTTTGGCTTCCTTGACCATGGGATGCTGTTCCAGGAAGGAATGCTAGGAAAAGATGGGGTCCTCTTGACCAGGAAGGGGAAGAGCATCTTTGCATGTTAACTCACTGACCCAGTGAGGAGGAGTTTTAACATAATTTCAAAGGGGACAGGTGACAAAAGGTCACAGGTAAGCATTAAAAAAGGCAACCTTAACAGAGGGCTAGGTGTTGGAGGGGCATGTGGAAAATTACAATAGGGTCATAGGAGCAACAATAGGGAAAGCAGTGGGGGAATCCTCTCAACATCTTGCATATCTAGACAGAAATGCAAATAATATGGGGAATAACTAGGAATAACTGAAAGTATTACTACATCAGCTAAATGATGACTTAATTGGCATTACAGATCTGATTTTGCAGGATAAATCTTATGACTGAAATATTAGTATAGAGAGGTATAGCTTGTTCAGGAAGGACAGGCAGGGAAAAATGGGAGGGGATGTTGCATTATACATTAAGAATATATACCTTGATCTGAGGTCTGGAAGGAGGATAGAGACTGACCAGTTGAAAGTCTCTGGATAAAGATAAAAGTTGAAAAAACTGTGTGATGTCATGGTAGGGGTCTACTGTAAAAGACCAAAATCAGGAAGAGGAGACGGATGAGGCATTTCTAGAACAACCAATAGAAATATCCAAAACACATTTACTACCAGGTCTTGATGGTTGTTAACTACCCAGATATCTGTTGGAAAAGTAATACTGCAAAACACAAAATTTCCAGTAAGTTCACAAAATGTATTGGGGACACCTCTTTGTTTCAGAAAGTGGAGGAAGTAACCAGGGGGACAGCCATTTTAGACTTAATTCTGACCAAACGGGCGGAATTGGTGGCGAAGCTGAAGGTGGAAGGCAGTTTGGGTGAAAGTGATCAAGAATGATAGATTTCATGATTCTAAGGAATGGAAGGAGTGAGAGCAGCAGAGTAAGGACATTGGACTTCAAAAATTCAGACTTTAATAAACTCAGAGAACTGGTAGGTAAGGTCTCATGGAAAGAGAATCTAAGGGATAAAGGAGTTCAGGAGAGCTCTCAATGTCTCAAAGAGAAAGTATTAAAGACACAACTACAAACTACCCTGATGCGAACAAAAGATGGGAAGTACAGTAAGATACTAGTATATCTCCATCAGGGGCTTTTTAGTGACCTGAAATTCCAAAAGGGAATCCTACAAAGAGCAGGCAAATTGATAAGGAGGAGTACAAAAGAATAGCACAAGAATGTAGGGTCAAAATCAGAAAAGGTAAGGCACAAAATGGGTTACACCTGGCAAGGGACACAAAAGGCATTAAGAAGGGCCTCTTTAAATATATTAGGAACAAGAGAAAGATAAAGGAAAGTGTAGGTCCTCTGCTTAGCAGGGAAGGAGAACTGATGACATCAAGAAGTCTGAGCAGTCTATTTAATGCCCATTTCTGCTTCAGTTTTCATTAAAAAGGTTATTGATTACTAGATACTCAATACAATTAATATTAACGAGGGAGAGAACACAAGCTAAAATAGAGAAAAAACTGAAGTAATCTGTAATCTAATGACCAGAGAGACTAAAGTGTTCCCCGACTGGTTTTTGAATGTTATAATTCTTGACGTCTGATTTGTGTCCATTTATTTTTTTTACGTAGAGACTGTCCAGTTTGACCAATGTACATGGCAGAGGGGCATTGCTGGCACATGACATATCACATTTTTAGATGTGCAGGTGAACGAGCCTCTGATAGTGTGGCTGATGTGATTAGGCCCTATGATGGTGTCCCCTGAATAGATATGTGGGCAGAGTTGGCAACGGGCTTTGTTGTAAGGATAGGTTCCTGGGTTGGTGGTTCTGTTGTGTGGTTGCTGGTGAGTATTTGCTTCAGGTTGGGGGGCTGTCTGTAAGTAAGGACTCTGGTCACTCAATTACAGACCTAAAAGTGGCAATACTTCAACAAAAAGCTTCAAAAACAGACTCCAACGAGAGACTGCTAAATTGGAATTAATTTGCAAACTGGATACAATTAACTTTAGGCTTGAATAGAGACTGGGAGTGGCTGGGTCATTACACAAAGTAAAAGTATTTCCCCATGTTTATCCCCCCCACCTCACCCCCCACTGTTCCTCAGACATTCTTGTCAACTGCTGGAAATGGCCCACCTTGATCATCACTACAAAAGGTTCCCCCTCACCCCCGCTCTCCTGCTGGTAATAGCTCACCTTAAGTGATCACTCTGGTTATAGTGTGTATGGTAACTCCCATTGTTTCATGTTCTCTATGTATATAAATCTCCCCACTGTATTTTCCACTGAATGCATCCGATGAAGTGAGCTCTAGCTCACAAAAGCTTATGCTCAAATAAATGTTAGTTCTAAGATGCCACAAGTACTCCTTTTCTTTTTGCAAATACAGACTAACACGGCTGCTACTCTGAATCCACTCAAAGAACAGTTATCTGTGGTTTGCTGCCAAACTGAGGGCTCCTGCAGGGTCTGTCCTGGGTCTAGTACTAGTCAATATTTTCATTAATCACTTGGATAATGGAGTGGAGAGTATGCTTATCAAATTTGAAGATGCAACCAGGCTATTAGGAGTTGTAAGCACTTTGGAGGACAGGATTAGACTTTGAAATTACTTTGACAAATTGGAGTATTTGTCTAAAATCAACAAGATGAAATTCAGTAAAGACAAGTGTAAAGTACTACACTTAAGAAGGAAAAATCAAATGCACAAGCACATAATGGAGAACAGGATAGGTGGTTGTACTGTTGAAAAGTATCTGGGGGTTATAGTGGATCACAAACTGAGTATCAGTCAACAATGTGATGCAGTTGCAAAGAAGGCTAATATAATGCTGGAGTATATTAACAGCAGTGTCATATGTAAGATATGGGAGGTAACTGAATATCTCTACTTGTGAGGCCTCAGCTGGAGTACTGTGTCCAGTTCTAGGCACCACACTTTAGGAAAGATGTGGATAAATGGGAGACAGTCCAGAGAAGAGCAACAAAAATAATAAAATGCTTAGAAAACCTGACTTATCAGGAAAGGTTAAAAAATTGGGACTCTTTACTCATGAGAAAAGAAGACAGAGAGGACCTAATCATAGACTTCAAATATAATAAGGGCTGTTATAAAGAGGATGGTGATCAGCAGACATGCCAAACCCGGGGAAAAAAATGTTGAAATTGGGCTTGTATCAAGGTTCCTTCCCCACTCTGAACTTTAGGGTCCAGATGTGGGGACCTGCATGAAAACCTCCTACGCTTACTTTTACCAGCTTAGGTTAAAACTTCCCCAAGGTACAAATTATTTTACCCTTTGCCCTTGGACTTCTATTGCCACCACCAAATGTTTAACTGGTTACTGGGAAAGAGTTGTTTGGAAATGTTTTACCCCCAAAAAATCCTCATCAAAACCTTGCACCCCCGCTGCCTGGGGAAGGTTTGATAAAAATCTTCACCAATTTGCATAGGTGATCACAGACTCAAACCCTTGGATCTTAAGAACAATGAAAAAAGCATTCAGTTTCTTACAAGAAGAATTTTAATATAAGAAAAGGTAAAAGGAATCACCTCTGTAAAATCAGGATGGTAAATACCTTACAGGGTAATTAGATTCAAAACATAGAGAATCCCTCTAGGCAAAACCTTAAGTTACAAAAAGACACAAAGACAGGAATATCCATTCTATTCAGCACAGCTTATTTTCTCAGCCATTTAAAGAAATCATAATTAACATATATCTAGCTAGATTACTTACTAAGTTCTGAGACTCCATTCCTGTTCTGTTCCTGGCAAAAGCATCACACAGACAGACACTTTGTTTTCTCCCCCCATCCAACTTTGAAAGTATCTTGTCTCCTCATTGGTCATTGTGGTCAGGTGCCAGTGAGGTTATCCTAGCTTCTTAACCCTTTACAGGTGCAAGGGTTTTTCCTCCGGCCAGGAGGGATTTTAAAGGTGTTTACCCTTCCCTTTATATTTATGACAGCTTGTTTTTGGCTTAATTGGCTTGTGAGTTGCTTGTTGGCTAGTTTTTGGCTTGTAGCTTGTTGCGTTTTTTTTTTAATCAGTTTCTGGCAAGCAGGGGCAAGGAGGACCAAGCAGGTGCAAGGGGTGGAGAGAGTCAGGGGTGCACGGAGGGCCCACCACAGTCCCAGATTGCATGATGGGGGGGATCTAGTCACATAGAGTGTTGGGGTTCTTAGGGATTGGCTTGTTTTGACCTTGTTTTGAAATGGGATTAGCTTGATTTTTGGCTTATTGTGAAAGTTGGGGTGCTTATTTATTTAATGTGTGAAAGTTGACAACTGTGTGATCAGTTGTACTTCATGTCCACTAAAGGTAGGACAAGAAGAAATGGACTTAATCTGCAGCAAGAGAGTTAGGTTTAGTACTAGCTTTCTAGCTATAAAGCTTTCTAACTATAAAGATAGTTAAGCTCTGGAAAAGGCTTCCAAGGGAGATTGTGAAATCCCCATTATTGAGGGTTTTTAAGAACATGCTAGATAAACACCTGTCAGGGATGGTCTAGGTTTACTTAGCCCTACCTAGTGCTAGGGACTGGATTTAATGACCTCTTGAGTTCCTTTCCAGTCCTATATTTCTATGATATCAGAACAAAAATGGTATGTAGACCAGACCTACATCTACAGAGCCTCTGCTGTCATGTCTTAGATCTTTTCCAAACTGTGTGAGAGGGAAAACTGGTCAGGTTATTTTTTCTGTTGCTATTTGGCATACTGTTGGTAGCAGCAAAACTTAAAAGAATCAGAGAGACAAGGTGGGTGAGGTATATCTTTTATTGGAACACTTCTTTTGGTGAAAGACACCCTTTTGAGCTCCATAGAGCTTTTCTTCAGGTGACCTGAGGAACAGTTCTGTGGAGCTTGAGAGCGTGTCTCCACCAACAGAAGCTGGTCCAATAAAAGATATATCTTACTTTGGTTGTCTTTCTCATATATTGGGACCAACACTGCAAACAGTTATAAGAATCAGGTCATCTGTGACCAACAACAGAAGTAGGTTTTGGAGCTATTAATGGAAGAGGAGGACAAACAGAGGCTGGTAGAGGGAAGATTAGGAGAGACCTCTCCTCCCTACAGCACTCCTGCACTTGCCAAGAGGTTCTATTGTGGGAAAAGTTGGGGTAGGAGGGAGAGACAGAAAATAAAATTCTCCTTTCCATAAACAGAAAATTTTTGGAGAGGGGAGGGAGTTAAGGGGTTTCAAATGTGTTAGACATTTATTAGCTAAGGCTACAAAATATAGAGCTGCCAAACTAGGTCCAGTGTTAATCTGGAGAGCCTGGTCATAATGCTGGCACCAACCACTTTTGCAGCAGACTAGGGGTGAAGGTAGCTTGGCTTCTCAACTGGGCATTGTTTCTGGCTAATGGGTCCCCTCATCTTAATTTAGTCCCCTAAATATTTAGGTATATGGTAAACTATTCACGCTCATTCTGATTTCATTCTGTTGTCACATTAGTGACAGTGGCAGTTGTCACATGCACTAAGGTGTGTGAGTGTGTACATACACACATACACATACTGGCTTTTGAGATGTTCTCATTATTTTAGAAATTGTGATCATTGCTCTGTGTTGGACTGATGTATTCAAAGCTGAAAGAATAGTAGGACTATGTAATGGTAAGAGCAGAGTGGTGTCTGACAATTTACAAGCCAGCAGACCTTGGGAATATTGCCAGCATCCTAATTACTCCTAGTTCAGGGAAAATTCAAAGCAGAACTGCAGCTAATGAGCTGAATTATTTGATGAGGGAAAGTCTGTCTAATCATGCCCTAAATTGTGAACTTGGTGCTATTTGTCGGTTAGTGTTACTAACTGGATTTTATAAAAAATCTGCCCTGTGTCGGTATAACGGTTGCCATCTTGTTCGTCACTGGGGATCAAACCAGGGACTCCAAAGCTAAAAGCGTGAGCTAAAGATCTAGGCTCATAAACTGAGAGCTCTACGAGAGCCACATCCAGCATAGATCAGGCACAGATGGAGGAAAATGTAACACTCACTGACCAGGGAGTTACATATGTACTAGCAGGAACCCATTAAATTGTGATGTAGTGCTCCACCTCTCCATGTCTGTGTTTCACTCTCCCTTTTCCTTTTCTCCTCCTTCCCCTTTCTGCCCTCTGAATAGATTATTGCTGAGTAATGGCATTGTATCATCAGACATCAGTTACCTCTCCCCCTTCTGTATTCTCATTCTTTCTTCCTTTCTCATCCTCTCCTTTGTTTGTGAAAGTGCTTGGGGAAATCACCAAGATGGAAAGAGCTATTCTGGATTTATTATACAAGGGCAAAATATTATAATGCCAATCGCAGTTGCTCTTCTGGTACAGTTTATATAATGTGCAAAAATGACAAGGAAGACAGTTCTGGTTGGATGAGCAAGACAAGGTAAATAGTGTGAGATGTATAGTCATGCTTACAATTGCCAGTAGAAAAATACTTAAATAGATTTTAACAATGTCAGCAGTCTCTGCTACCAACCTGCTTATGTACTATGCACTGGTATAAACCTATGCCTATGTGTACACTATATACTGGTGTATGCACATTTGATTTTAAATTTAAAAAATAAAGAAGAGACATGGAGGTTGTGTAACACCATGTTCCTATAACTGTTACCCTGGCCCTCCTTCCTCCCTTTCCTGCATTTATTTGTTTGTTACATCTACATGTTAGATCTTGTCTTAACTTAGTCTCTAACCTCTTCAAGAAAAGGACTGCCTTTTACTATATATTTGAACGGTTCCCCGGCCCAGAACAGTGGGGCTCAAATTAAGACTCCTGAGTGCTACCATACAAACAGAGTTGAACAAATAATTGTGGTGGGTTTTTTTTTTGGTTTGGTGCCCAAACAGATGCCCTCCTCCCTGAAATATTGTTTGTTTTGAGCCTAAACTGAATATTTTTAGTTTTTCTTGTCAAAGTAAAAAGCAAATAAACTTTTTGTCAAGGTTCATTTGGTATTTTTAAAATGTCTATTTGAATGTCAGAATGAACCTTTTTGACTTTTTTGAACATTTTCCCCATATATTTTATTTGGCTGTAACTGCATTTTTTGGCCAATTTACTGTTCACCAAAATAATTCACCCACCTCTAAATACAAATAATTATAAGTTGATCACTACCTGTATTTCTCAGAATTGGTGATATGGAAATCCTGCTCACAAGCAAAGGTTTGCAAAAAAATAAGGTGGGGGTGGAGCGGTAGAAAATCTTCCTGCAGCTGCCTATATAGTCTAGTAAGAAATCCACTCACATTTTTCTCTTATGCACTCTTTTTATTTCCAAAGAGTCTATATTTGCCCTAAGGATTAAAATGACACAAACAAGCTAAGTTATGAATAGTTAGAATATTTAGAAGTGCTGTGGTCCATCTTTCACTTGAAAGTGGTATTCAACTGAATTATTGTAATGGGGCCTTCAGTTTTTATAACAAATAAAGTCATTAGACTCAGAAAGGCAAAGATTAGTATTGTATGAAGCTGAGTGAGGAAGGAATTGGATGTTTGTTTGCTGCTTTAATCACTTTCTTAGCTGTGGTGCTACCAGAGAGAAATCTTACAAATGTAATCCCAGTCAGAAGTTAGTTGTCCTTGAGAAAACTTAACAAGAAGACAGTTCTCAGTGCTTTCCTTAGCTAGAGAATATTGGTTTGGTTTAGGGCCACAGAGCAAGCCTACTGCTGTTACCCAGGTGGTTTCACTGTATCAGGTTGAATGCATTTATTAGTTCCCGGGGGAATGTAGACTGAGCCTCACAACCATCCTAAGAATATGTCACTGACCCAATGAGAAATTCAAAATGTTCCTGTCATAAATATAAAGGAAAGGGTAACAACCTTTATGTATGCAACCCTAACAGCTCCAAACATAAGCAACAGTTTTCCAAAAGGAAATGAACAGTACATTTAGAATTTGCATCCTGTAATGAATTAGTCTGTGTGTGATGCAAGCCCAGGACACAACTGGTATATCAGCACGATAGACTGGGGGCCTGAATCTCCTCTTACTTACACCAGTTTAACAGTGATACAACTTAATGGATTATACTGGAGTTGGATCTGTGAGAGAAGCATTACTGTGAGAGAAGCAAGCCATAAAAGTGGTGTGGGAGTGGGAAGGGTTGGTAGAGAGTCAAAATGCTGGAAATAGCATTGTAAGCATTCCATGTATGTGGCATCTGAAAGAGGGATAATTCCTACTTCCATGCGTTTTACCTCTCAAGTGTATTGTATATATTAGATTTGATTTATTATTTCAAAGCATTACAAAAAAATACATCAAAACTATAAATACTGAAAGAAAGAAAGAAAGAAAACAGGAAAGTCCAAAGGGAGATCTTGCAATGATTCTCCTTTCCACACACCAAGCCTCAGAGAGGGGATGGCAGTAGGGAAAAAGTGCGTGGGCTGAGATATAAAATCTTCACCATATAAACCCCTCAGTTTCATATTATTGGAATTTTCCAATTTTCAGGTATTCCTAACATATGTGCAATGTGCCTCAGGTGGCACGTGAGCAGGCTTCATTGCCGAATTTGGTCCTCTGGTATTTATCTCCATGTATCATTTTCCAGTGGGTCATTGTTTATCTCTCCTGACTTAATTAAGCTCTCCCTAGGTTGCAAGCCTGGCATATGTGAAGAGCTTTTTAATTTTTCTAAAATGAACTTTCCTGCCAAGTTGGTTTCCTCCTAGTTCACTTAGATCCAGCTTTGTTTACTTTCAAATGGCAAAGGTCTCTAACAAGTGGTAACCTCAAACAAAGTGCTCAGAAGAAAGCATCTGAAATTCCTATTACAGTTAGAAATATCTGAGGAAAGGTGTGTGGAGGATACACATGGGAGATGCAAAAGGAGATGAGGCACTGTAATATTGATTGGGATGTAGAACAGATTCTATTCCTGGCCGCTTACAAAAGAGCACTTCTACACTGATTTTCAAAGGAAGTTCAACTAGTGTTACATCTGTCCCATAGATGGAGGAATGTAGATATTTTCACAATAATAAAGATGTTTCTCTTCATGTCAATAAGTATTTCTCTGGCTTTAGCATTGTGCAGATCAATTTGTAGAAGAAAATCTTTTAAATCCCCAACACCCTCACTGTTTGGTTCTTAGTGTTTCTGTGGATTATTGGGAAGGACTCTGCAGACTACTTGTGGTCCACAGATCTGTTTAAGAACCACTACTGCAATTTTTTTACCCCTTGTGCATGCTGTAAAGAATCTAAATGAGAGACCACATAAGGGATTCACAATCAAGACATCAGGTTAGCTAACAAATGATTTCTCAATAACTGAGCTTTTACTCATGGAAAAAATTAAGAATATCCACAGGGAAAAATCTTTGCTTCTGTAGTTTTATATTTAGATTACAGTAGCTGGAAGTTAATTAGCCTTGCTAGCCTTTATCTTTCTAGCTAATTAGGAAGAAAACTGGATTAAAGAAAGCTGGAGTCATTTCAAGAGAAAAAAACCTTAACGTTTTATACATAACAGCCCCTTTGGAGGATATTATCTCCATAATGACCTTAAGATGCTCTGCGTTCTGACAAGATGTAGTTCTGCAGTCTCTGGACTCATTTAGGCACCATCTAAGGTATTCATGATTTTAGGTCTAGCTGCTTTGCAATAGTCAGATGAAACCACATGCCACATTGTTTAATTATGCAGTGATCAGCAGCTTTTACATGTTAATTAGGCAGCCACTGTAATGAAGCCATCCACTTTTGCATGTGGCTTACTGGGCTGAAAGATAGTCTTTACTAATTGGTTGTTTGGAAACTTAATCTTGACATAGCAATGCAGGTACACTTGTCTTTTCCTCATTTCTAATATGTTCTCAGGTCTTTTTTCATTTGGCTAATTAGTGCTAATAATTTAAAAGTTACATGGCATTCTAAAGCTCCTACTGTTAGTACACCTGTAGCTGTTTAACAACATTTTAAATACGGCTAATTGTGTTGACATTGTTAGTACCTGCAGCCAATCATCTTTAGCTTTGCAGGATCACAGGAATGACCTATCACACGTTTCATTCACTAGGAGTTGCTAGTGGAAGCGATTCCACTGTGTTTTCATAACCATTTGCAATATTATTTATTGTGCATTGGCATTGAAAACTGCATGATTTATTTTGTGCTTAAGATTTTTTTAATTCATGAATACATCCACAAGAATGCCAAGGTCTCCAAAATAACGAAAACCTATCCTTTTGTTGTTAGCTTTGATTTGAAATGAAAAACAATCTGTCTTGTTTATTTAAAAAAACAGTAATAGTCTGTTCCTTTCACTAGGGTCTTGATAGCATTTTGACAAGTAAATGAATTAATTTACATTTATCAAATCAAGTAGGGCTTCCAACTTCCCTTGCGCTATTCTGTAAGTTCTTGTGAGCAGGGCAACATTTCCCAACCTGCTCTGCAAACAAAGTCCACACACTATGAAGAGTTCAAATTTTCCCTCTCACTACTGTTTTTCTTTATTAAGAAAGAAACAAACAATAACATAACAAAGTTCAGCTCAAACCTTCTCCCCAGGCTTAGCGGCTGGTTAGGATCCTACCTCAGGAGTTCTCTACCCATAGCCTCTCTCCTTAGAGAGAGAGAGAGAGAGAGAGAGCCACTCCCATTTCCTTTATTTTCAAGTGGGGTGAAAAACTTGCTTCAGTGGATCAGCAGAACCCACTTAATCCTTTCCCAGCAGGATCAGCATGTGCTAATAGGCTGGCTATCCTAGACAAACACTGCCATTGCCATCTTGTTAGAGTTCCAGGCAGATTAGTATTGATTAAACTAAGGGTCAGATGCTTTCATTTGTCATTTCCCAACCAACCACCTTGTGGCAGCCTATCAGGGCCATGGGGGATGGGGGTGGGAAATCCATCTACTTCAGGTGTTATACAGCAATTTGAAGTTTAGATCCAGAGGCACAACTCTAAAGGTATGCTTCACAAGGCATTTTCTATGCATTAAAGGAAAGCAGTTTAAAGAAACCAATAGCTTTATAATCTAGTACTAGATTGTAAGCCATTTGGAACAGGGCCGGTTTCTTACCATGTGGTTTTACAACATCTCACAAACTGGGGCCTCAGTCCTGACTGGGGCCTCTAGGAACTGTTTCAATACTGATAATTATCAACAAAAAAAATCTTGGCGCTAACAAGACATATGCCTGCTATCAACTCATTGCCCCATTCCTGAAAACACACAGGTGGGTAGTCCTATTGTTTCTAGTGGAACTACCGGTGTGCATAAATTTACTTGAGTAAGTGTTTGCAAGATCAGGGCCTTTGTATATTACACTCCTCCTCTGCATCTCTGTCTGTTTTTAATCCATTTAATGTGTAAAGATTTTGCATCAGTGACCTGGCTTATTTTATGTCTGTAAAGCATTTAGCACGCTTTGGGTGCTATGGAAACAAAACACCATTAATTCATTTTTCAGAGAAAAATACAAACTATTACAAATGTAATACATGTGATAGTGCTGCTCGTGCTAACCTTCACATTCTGGGCTAGATAAGCAAAGAATACTTTGTTACGTTTAAAAGGGTGTTTTGGCATAGATTACATACTAGATATGATTTTTATGTTTAAATAATTTCCACAGTGGGATGGTCTGATGAGATATAATATATCTTTTGTATGGATAATATACATTCACATTGCTTTAGTGTAATGGAAATTCATATAATAAATAATACAGGATCTATTGTATAATAAATACTTGGGTCCAGCTCTTAGTTCCATTGAAGTTAGTGCTAACACTCGCTAACTGTAGTGTGGAAAAGCTCAGGCTGTAGATGTTGGTAAGAATCCTGCACATAAATGAAGTTAAAATTAAAATGAATAACATAAGAGGGGGGAGGGATAGCTCAGTGGTTTGAGCATTGGCCCATTAAACCTAGAGTTGTGAGTTCAATCCTTGAGGGGGTCATTTAGGGATCTGGGGCAAAAATTGGGGATTGGTCCTGCTTTGAGCAGGGGATTGGACTAGATGACCTCCTGAGGTCCCTTCCAACCCTGATATTCTATAAGACCAGATCTTCCTGCGAGGATATGCACATGAACCTTCCTTGCTTGTATGGAAGGAATATCATCTCCAGGTCAATACCCTATCTAGAGTATCCCATAAAGAACCATGCATAAGGCTTGGGTTTGTACAAGAACTTTGAGCCAACAAAGCTCTAAAGCACACAAATGCTTGAAGGCAGGAAGGGGAAAAGCAAGGATGGGGCCTGGAGATATATGTGCCATGTTCATCATCACCCACTAACAATAAACAGGAAATCCACTGAAAAAATTAATACAGGCTAAGGTTGTGTTAACTCTTCTGCAGAACCCCTCTACGTTGTGGAGTCACTACTTCAGCGAAGAGCAGTTCCAGGGCAGCAACAGACTATGGAATCATTGTTCTCTGTCTAGTCTGCTGGAAGGCAAATTGCCCCACCAGGGATCAATCTGGGAGAAGCTCTCACAGAATTTTCCTCCCGGATGGTGATCTGGTCCAAAGATTGGATTGGAAGCCCTAACTTTTGACAGAAAAATATTTTTCATTGTCTAGTTTTGAAACATTATATATCTGGATCAAGTTTCGTCAAAGCTCAGATGACATAATGAAAATATAAAATAATTGATGAAGCAGGTTTGTTCTAGATCAGGGGCAGGCAAACTTTTTGGCCTGAGGGCTGCATCAGGTTTCGGAAATTGTATGGAGGGCCGGTTGGGGGGGCTGTCCCTCCCCAAACAGCCATGGACCAGCCCCCCCAGGACTCCTGCCCCATCCAACCCCCCTATTCCCTAATGGCCCACCCGGGACCTCCACCCCTGACTGTCTCCCGCTGCCCCATCCAACCCTCCTGTTCCCTGACTGCCCCCCCACCCCCAGGAGCCCTGCCCCATCACCCCCCGCCCCGCTCCCTGTCCCATGACTGGCCCCGGAACCCCTGCCCCTGACTGCCCCCCACTGCCCCATCCAACCCCTCCTCCTTCCTGACTGCCCCCTGGGGGACTGCCCCCCTGCCCCCATTTAACACCCTTCTTCCCCGCTCTCTGACCGCCCCAACCCCTATCCACACACCCGCCCCCTGACCACCACCCTGAACTCCCCTGACCTCTATCCAACCCCCTGCTTCCCCTTTACCGCGCTGCCTGGAGCACAAGTGGCTGGCAGCGCTACAGCTACATCGCCCGTCCGGAGCCAGCCACAGCCATAGCAGTGCAGTGAGCTGAGGCTGCAGGGCAAGGGGGACAGCAGGGGAAGGGCCGGGGGCTAGCCTCCCGGGCCAGGAGCTCAGGGGCCGGGTAGGAGGGTCCCGTGGGCCTGATGTGGCCTACAGGCTGTAGTTTGCCCACCTCTGTTCTAGATGAAGGAAATAGTTCAAGAGATCCCCAAGATCCTAAGAGCAGTTTAGCTCCAGCACCATGGGAGGCTGAGAAAGAGGGAATATCACTTTTGATATAGATGCACTTGTAGAGCATGGAGTTTAATAGAGTCCATACTATTCCAAAGCCCAACTAAGTCCTTCAGCCCCATACAGGATACTACACAAAAAACCCACTGAGCCTCCCACCACAGCTTTATGATATATCATCATACCTTACTATAGTGCATATTAGCATGCTGTGCTTTGCAATATTCTCTTTATTATAGTATAGCATAAAACATCTATTTATATGTTCAAAGCTGGACTTCAAAGAGCTTAGGACTAACCTCCTATTCTAAGCAACAAATGGTGATATAAATTGAACCCTAAAAATTATTTTCCCTTTAAAAATATCAATCTTGAGGCTTACACTTTAAGATAGAGTGGCCATGAATGTGACAGACCACCTCTTATGGGAGAGCTGGGATCTCTGAAAAGAGAGCAACATCTGGGTAGTAGAATGGCAGATGTTGCAATTCAACAGCACTATCTGGCTCTCAAGGTAGCTGATTCAGTCACTTTGCCCAGAGAGTAATTTTTTTCTTGTGGCCACAGGAACTGAACTAACCCCTTGATGAAACAAGAATTCTGAGTCCTTTTGATGAATCTCTTTATGAACACTGGTGTTACAGTTACAGCTGTGCAGTTGTCTAATTTCACTGGGATCAAATGTCTTGTGACTAAGCCTTAGCTTTCAGCCAAATGAATTTTGTTGTGTGCATAGAAAATGAACTTGTCACTTAAGACAACAGGGGATGGGTAAAGAGCTGAAGTGGTTTTAGCAAGACATTGTATGTACATGCTGTAAGGCTGAATATTATGCTTATTTTTGAACTCCTTTGTCTGTGCCATTTCAAACAACACAAGCTTCTGTTTGAACAACTGGGCTTGAATTTCTGAAGTTTCCTGATTAACTCTCCCTTTCCATTAGGATTGCATCTTTCAGGACTACTACTCATTAAGGACTCGGTCCTTCACAGTGCTGCTGACCACTGTGTCTCTGATACAGCAAAGTATTTAAGCACATGCTTAACTTTTACCATGTGAGTAGTGCCATTAATTTCATTAGCCTTGGTTAGAGCTATTCATACTTCAGTGAAGCCAGCTGGGCTACTTTCATGCTTAGAATTTAAGCATGTCCTGAAAGTGCTTTGCTGGATAAAGGCCAGAGTGCTCTGCAGGATGAAGCTTTAAATAATGGATAAGGGATGAGAACCATAGCCATTAATTTGTTCTTAAAGGTCTATCATTTTGAAGATATGATCAATTTTGTGATAGTGGAGGGAATGTGTCTTCTGAAAATAATTTCATGATTTAGGTTTCTGATTATCAATAAGAATGTGCTAAAATATGTCCTATAAGATGTCTTTACCAAGAACAAGAGTACTTGTGGCACCTTAGAGACTAACAAATTTATTTGAGCGTAAGCTTTCATGAGCTACAGCTCACTTCATCGGATGCATTCGGTGGACAATACAGTGGGGAGATTTATATACACACACAGAGAATATGAAAGAATGGGTTTTATCATACACACTGTAAGGAGAGTGATCACTTAAGATGAGCCATCACCAGCGGGGGGAGGGGGAGGAGGAAAACCTTTCATGGTGACAAGCGAGGTGGGCCATTTCCAGCACTTAACAAGAACATTTGAGGAACGGTGGGGGGAGAAATAACATGGGGAAATAGTTTTACTTTGTGTACTTTTACTTTACTTACTTACTCATCCACTCCCAGTCTCTATTCAAGCCTAAATTTGCAAACTGGATACAATTAACTAATTCCAATTCAGCAGTCTCTCATTGGAGTCTGTTTTTGAAGTTTTTTTGTTGAAGGATAGCCACCCTCAGGTCTGTAATCGAGTGACCAGAGAGATTGAAGTGTTCTCCGATGTCTGATTTGTGTCCATTCATTCTTTTACGTAGAGACTGTTCAGTTTGACCAATGTACATGGCAGAGGGGCATTGCTGGCACATGATGGAATATATCACATTGGTAGATGCGCAGGTGAACGAGCCTCTGATTGTGTGGCTGATGTGATTAGGCCCTATGATGATGTCCCCTGAATAGATATGTGGACAGAGTTGGCAACGGGCTTTGTTGCAAGGATAGGTTCCTGGGTTAGTGGTTCTATTGTGTGGTGTGTGGTTGCTGGTGAGTATTTGCTTCAGATTGGGGGGCTGTCTGTAAGCAATGACTGGCCTGTCTCCCAAGATCTGTGAGAGTGATGGGTTGTCCTTCAGGATAGGTTGTAGATCCTTGATGATGCGTTGGAGAGGTTTTAGTTGGGGGCTGACGGTGATGGCTAGTGGCGTTCTGTTATTTTCTTTGTTGGGCCTGTCCTGTACTGACTTCTGGGTACTCTTTTGGCTCTGTTAATCTGTTTCTTCTCTTCAGCAGGTGGGTACTGTAGTTGTAAAAATACATGATAGAGATCTTGTAGGTGTTTGTCTCTGTCTGAGGGGTTGAAGCAAATGCGGTTATATCATAGAGCTTGGCTGTAGACAATGGATAGTGTGGTGTAATCTGGATGAAAGCTAGAGGCATGTAGGTAGGAATAGCGGTCAGTAGGTTTCCGATATAGGGTGGTGTTTATGTGACCATCGCTTATTAGCACCGTCGTGTCCAGGAAGTGGATATCTTGTGTGGACAGGTCCAGGCTGAGGTTGATGGTGGGATGGAAATTGTTGAAATCCTGGTGGAATTCCTCAAGGGCTGCTTTTCTATGGGTCCAGCTGATGAAGATGTCATCAATGTAGTGCAAGTAGAGTAGGGGCAGTAGGGGACGAGAGCTGAGGAAGCATTGTTCTAAGTCAGCCATAAAAATGTTGGCATACTGTGGGGCCATGCAGGTACCCATCGCAGTGCCACTGATTTGAAGGTATACGTTGTCCCCAAATGTGAAATAGTTATGGGTGAGGACAAAATCACAAAGTTCAGCCACCAGGTTAGCTGTGACATTATCGGGGATACTGTTCCTGATGGCTTGTAGTCCATCTTTGTGTGGAATGTTGGTGTAGAGGCTTCTACATCCATAGTGGCTAGGATGGTGTTTTTAGGAAGATCACCGATGGATTGTAGTTTCCTCAGGAAGTCAGTGGTGTCTCGAAGATAGCTGGGAGTGCTGGTAACGTAGAGTAATGTAGAGTAGGGAGTCTACATAGCCAGACAATCCTGCTGTCAGGGTGCCAATGCCTGAGATGATGGGGCGTCCAGGATTTCCAGGTTTATGGATCTTGGGTTGCAGATAGAATACCCCAGGTCTGGGTTCCAGGGGTGTATCTGTGTGGATTTGGTCTTGTGCTTTTTCAGGGAGTTCTTGAGCAAATGCTGTAGTTTCTTTTGGTAACCCTCAGTGGGATCAGAGGGCAATGGCTTGTAGAAACAAACAAGAAAAAAACTTCAAAAACAGACTCACAACGAGAGACTGCTGAATTGGAATTAATTTGCAAACTGGATACAATTAACTTAGGCTTGAATAGAGATTGGGAATGGATGAGTCATTACACAAAGTAAAACTATTTCCCCATGTTATTTCTCCCCCCCACCCCACCCCCCACTGTTCCTCAGATGTTCTTGTTAAGTGCTGGAACTGGCCCACCTTGCTTGTCACCCTGAAAGGTTTTCCTCCTTCCCCCCTCCTGCTGGTGATGGCTCATCTTAAGTGATCACTCTCCTTACAGTGTGTATGATAAAACCCATTGTTTCATGTTCTCTGTGTGTGTATATAAATCTCCCCACTGTATTTTCCACCGAATGCATCCGATGAAGTGAGCTGTAGCTCATGAAAGCTCAAATAAATTTGTTAGTCTCTAAGGTGCCACAAGTACTCCTTTTCTTTTTGCGAATACAGACTAACACGGCTGCTACTCTGAAACCTTTACAAGAACATTATACTGCATTATGACTAGATAAATCTTGATACCTGACATTCCTAAAATAGAAGAAAATATTCTGTATCTCTTATCTTTTGCCAAATCTGTTTCAATTAGCTACATCTTTGAGACAGCCATGTTGATTCTCTCTCCCAAGTGAGACAATGATGTTCAAGAGATTTTCAGATCTTCTTTGAAACTCATGCAACTTAAGTGATTTTGTGAAGTTGTAGATAGAGCTCTTGGATGGAATCTCTCTTAAGTATATATTATTACCTTGTATCTCTTATTGTCTCCAGGATAAATGGAGACTTGGGCAACAGTTTAGCACAGCAGGTGCTTAAGAATTTTGACTTCAATGGGTCTTAAGTGCTTTGCTCATTGAGGACTGAAAGGTGAAGTAAATAGATAGCTACTTTGAAGCAGGATTTAAAGGATGCTCCAGAAGTGGAACTATTATATGTTCTTGGTCCTTCACTCCCATGTCTTCCCAAACAAATCTTTCCATTATCTTAAAAGCAAGTTATTTTAATACAGACTGAACTCCTGAAGGAAAGATTTTTGTAGATCTTTTCCTTTTCTTATTGGTGAGAGCCACCAGAATCTGACTGAGAGATTTTATTTGTGATTGAGGCACACTTGATCTTTTCTTTTGCAGGAACTAGAAGTGGAATAAGAGCGGGAAAAGTGAAAATAAAGTCACATGTTGAAACCCTGTCCCCAGTGAAATCAAAGGGAATTTTGCAATTGACTTCAATGGGGCCAGGATTTCACCCACATTCTTTTGAATGAGGTATAAATATACAGATATATTGCTTTGAAAGTTTGTTTTGATCATTCTAATCTCAATGGAAGGCCATTCTTTCAAAGACTCCTGAATGGGAGTTGGATGCCTAACTCCCTTAGGCTCCTTTGAAAATCCCAGTCCTACGTCAGAAGGTGGAGGGGCAAGGTGTTGTTATTATTATGTATTCTTGTATTCAGAGATTCATTGCTAAGGTAAATAGCAGGAATAATCATTGTGACTTCTACAATGCCCCATGTCACTTTGTCAGATATGTTGCATTATAAGAGATGTACTGCAGCCAGGATGCCCAGCCCATGGAGAGAATGGAGCATCAAGCAACCAACCTGAAGTACAATACTGTGAGGCAATGTACTTCAATAGGAAAATGCATTTTTCCGCAGGAAACTCATGCCAGTGGAAAATTTCCGACCAGCTATTTTCAGCCTTCTCTGGCGTCCTGTCAAATTTGAAGAGTGATGATTTTAAGATGTTTGCTTGGATTTTAGAAGGAAGGTCTTTGAAGGTCTGCTTAGTATTTATAGGCAGATTAATATATTTTCAATATGGTATAATAAGGCAAACAGATACAGCCACTTCTGCCAAATGCTTCCTTTGCATCTAGATCCTGATTCAGAAATCTGTCTCTATTTAGCAAAGCATTTAAGCACATAGAATCATAGAAGATTAGGGTTGGAAGAGACCTCAGGAGGTCATCTAGTTCAACCCCCTGCTCAAAGCAGGACCAACCCCAACTAAATCATCCCAGCCAGGGCTTTGTCAAAACCTCTAAAGATGGAAATTTCACCACCTCCCTAGGTAATCCATTCCAGTGATTCACCATCCTCCTAGTGACATAGTTTTTCCTAATATTCAACCTAAACTTTCCCCACTGCAACTTGAGACCATTACTCCTTGTTCTGTCATCTGCCACCACTGAGAACAGCCTAGCTCCATTCTCTTTGGAACCCCCCTTCAGGTAGTTGAAGGCTGCTATCAAACCTGCCCCACACTCTTCTCTTCTGCAGACTAAATAAGCCCAGTTCCCTCAGCCTCTCCTCATAAGTCATGTGCTCCAGCCTCCTAATCATTTTTGTTGCCCTCCACTGGACTCTCCAATTTGTCCACATCCTTTCTGTAGTGGGGGGCCCAAAACTGGACACACTACTCCAGCTGTGGCCTCACCAGTGCCAAGTAGAGGGGAATAATCACTTCCCTCGATCTGCTGCCAGTGCTCCCACTAATGCAGCCCAATATGCCATTAGCCTTATTGGCAACAAAGGCATACTGTTGACTCATATCTAGCTTCTCATCCACTGTAATCCCCAGGTCCTTTTCTGCAGAACTGCCACTTAGCCAGTCAATCCCCAGCCTGTATGAGTGCATGGGATTCTTCCATCCTAAGTGCAGGACTCTGCACTTGTCCTTGTTGAACCACACCAGATTTCTTTTGGCCCAATCCTCCAATTTGTCTAGGTCACTCTGGACCCTATCCCTACCCTCCAGCATATCTATCTCTCCCCGCAGCTTAGTGTCAGCCACGAACTTGCTGAGTGTGCAATCCATCCCATCATCCAGATCATTAATGAAGATGTTGAACAAAACTAGCCCCAGGACTGACTGCTGGGGCACTCTGCTTGATACCGGCTGCCAATTAGACATTGAGCTGTTGATCACTACCTATTGAGCCTGCCGATCTAGCCAGCTTTCTATCCACCTGATAATCCATTCATCCAATCCATACTTTTTTAACTTGCTGGCAAGAATACTGTGGGAGACCGTATCAAAAGCTTTGCTAAAGTCAAGATATATCATGTCTACCGCTTTCCCCACATCCACAGAGCCAGTTATCTCATCAGAGAAGGCAAACAGGTTGGTGAGGCATGACTTGCCCTTGGTGGATATATGTTGACTATTCCTGATCACTTTCCTCTCCTCCAAGTGCTTCATATTTGACTTTATGCACATGCTAAAATGCTTTGATGAATTGGGGCCTAGTTATTAAACTTTTTAGATATACAGAATGAAGTTTCTAAAAGCTTTAAAATGAGAAGTCCAAAGAGCTAGAATCATTATGTTTGCATAGAAAGCTGAATGCCAAACATAAATAATAGCTGCATCTCTCAGTTTTGTGAACTTCTCAGGAGACTGACCTTCTATGCAAAGAGAATTCTTTGCAAAAAGTGCCCTCAAGTGATATGAGGTCTTTGAAATGATGGGAAGCAGCCATTTGTATTATAGAGAGATTAGCATTTAATTAGAATATTATCAGCATCATGCCATCTGATAGAGGTTTTGATAACAGGGTCCCAGAACTTCCTAAGTAGTTTTTAGATAGAAAAATATATAGTTTAGGTATATATTCTATAACACATTGCACATATTGTTTAGTTTAATTTTTGTGACCACATATAGGCTATTTGTTAATATAAAATTCCTACAGTTTTTATCATATTAAACTATCAAGATATGACTAATTTTTAAAATTAAAGAGGAATAGAACTGTTCAGACTGCTAGGTTTTTTTTTCCAGTCAAAATTGGTATAACCCCAAGAGCTTCACAGCATATATTATGAGGAGAACTCAGGACTAAATTTGTAATAGGGTTACTAGTGACTTCAGTGGGGTTATAAAGGGATGAATTTGGCCCTAGTTGTCTTATTATTTTACTTAAACTCAGGAGTTTGGTTAGGGTTCATTTTGAGGAAAAGATAAAAATGCAGTGTGTATTGACCTCTGACTTGTACAAGTTAAAGGTATGATTATTCTTGAGTATAACCAAACACAACTGTATATAGAGCTCAAGAGCCGTTGACTATCTATAAAATCCCTGAAATATTGCAGGTTGGAGAATTTGAATATTCTAATTAAAACAATACCAAGATTAAATGTTTCTCACATATGTTTTATACCATGCTATGTTTGATTTCATATGGAACATGCATTTGATTTCATATGAATATATCACCTATTTTATTTTCCATAATACAGTACCTATCTAGAAATGGTGCTATAGAAAGCTCAAGTGGACTAATTTTATGTTCCTTAAACTGTAAAAATATTTTAATTTTTTCAACCAACTCATATTTTTCACCTGCAGTTTTGAAAGAAAGGCGCTTCTGACACTTCCAATGATAACTACAGAAATAAACAAATTTACATTAAGTATATAGTGCTTTAATTAAATTTATGTGCAATTTCAAGGGAAGTTTTGGTTGGATGCAAATTTACATGTGTTTAGAAAGAGTTTTTATATCTTTCTATGCCATGTTTATGTAAATGAACCTCCCCTCCTTTTTCTGTAAACACCTTTATTTTGATTGCTTGATGGCTTGGAACAAGTCAGTGTATTTAAATGCAGTTAAAAAGATGAAACTGAAATGTGCTGAACTCCAAATATATTAAGAGACTCTGAGAAGATGACATGACACATCCTGCAGGGAAAAAAATACTCAGTCTTCTTTTATTGTGTTGTATTCAATTTATAAGATGCCCAAGGTTTAGAATAATGTAAAATGAATGAATATCGGTTGCAACATGCCTTTTGAATTTAGGTGACACTATTTTTAAAAATGGAATGCAGTATCAAAATATTCTTCAGAATTATTTGCAGTGGGTGGAAATAGTAATATTTAATTCTTTAACATCTTGAGAGCATTAGTTAATTAAAACTCACCACATCCCTGGGAAGTAGATCATTTAGAAAAACACTTTACTATACACTAGGGGTGATATCCTGACTCCACTGACACACAACCACTTTCTTGTCTCTAGTGTATCCCTGTTCTACTCTGTACATAAGCAGCTGGGTGAAGCTGGAGTTACCAACTCACCAATCTGAGTGTGGTATGGAATTCTATGCATCATACGGATGCAATGCTAATGCACTTGGGGCCTGATCTGAAGTCAATGGAAAGATTTCCATTGAGTTCAAATGGCTTGCTGAGTGTGTAAGTGTATATGAATACACCTCAGCAGGTACATTATTTCCCTTCCTCACCATGCAATGGCTCCTAGGAACAAATTCTTGTTTACTAAACTAGATCACACTCTTCTATGACACTGGATTCATTAACTTTGTGCTTTAGTGTTGTGGCAATACACAAATCAAGATGTACAGATAGTGACATACTTACTATTTTCAGATAGCCCTCATGTATAATAACCTCTGCTTATATTTCACAGATACTTAACCAGCTATGCTAATATGGCATAATTAAAATTTAGTCATAAAAATCCAAATATAACCACTAAAATTTCAGCATCCTATTTTCAAATTAGATAGTTTTGAATTCCAAAAGTATCTAATTTAAATCTGTTATGGCAAATGTTAGTGTTACAAACTTTAAGTACAGGTTTCAGAGTAGCAGGCGTGTTAGTCTCTATTCGCAAAAAGAAAAGGAGTACTTGTGGCACCTTGGAGACTAACAAATTTATTTGACCATAAGCTTTCATGAGCTACAGCTCACTTCATCGGATGCTGTAGTTCATGAAAGCTTATGCTCAAATAAATTTGTCAGTCTCTAAACTTTAAGTAGACATGATGAACCACCAGCTGCTGATTTGAGTACCGTCATCTACATCATCTGCATGCAGTACAGTATTTTGCTACCTTTAATAGTGTGTATCTGTTTTCTTATCCACAAGGCTTTTTGTGAATTTGTGAAATTTGTACACCCAGGCAACTATATTGGGTTATGTGACACCGGCGTATACTGTGTCACACGATGAACTGACTAACCTGACATAATCTAGGACAGTACACTTTTACACATTAAGGAAACTAAACTAGGTATTTATAATTCATCAAACTTATCTCCAAAATTGCCCTCCATGCTGAACTGTTATTTCCCAGTATTGGCTACAAGAAAGAAGTACTTTGTCAAATGATTATTCAGTTCAAAAGCCGAAAGCAAGCAAATAGTGGAGTAATTCAAAAATAAGATCTGGATAGACTAAAATGCACTCAAACTGAGGCCCAATCCTACTGCTATTTAATGGTCAAACTCACATTGACTTCAAATGGACAGATGCTAGTCATGTCACTTAATGCAGTACTGGAAGACATTCAGATACTGAGGTGATGAGGTTGGTACAAGAACCTATAAAGAACAGAAAAGGATCAGGACTTTGATTAATACCTAGGGTAAAATCCAGCCCATTGAAGTCATTGGGAGTTTTCCACTGATATTAAGTTCACTTCTCTGTTAAGGAGTCAGTACATCACATTTTATTAATTTAATTGGGGATAAATACACCAGTCCATTCAAATACAGCACTGAATTCATATATAGTAAAAGTAAAACAAGTTTATTAACAAAAGAGTATGGATTAAGTGATACCAAAAAAAAAAAAAGAAGAGATAAAGATAGAGATGGATACAGGAAAATAAAAGTGAAAACACATCTAAAAGTCTAATCTAGCAAGATACAGTCTTTGTTCAAGATGGTTTCTTTTATCCCCAGTCTCCTTGCCAGCTGTTTACTGACCAGCCTGGCCAGGATCCATCAGAGTTCAAATCGCTTGGTTGCTTTGTCTCCAAAGGTGAAGGATAAAGATGGAGTCTCTGTTTCTTATATCCCTAGGGATGGCTGGGTCATACAAGTCAGGAGGGCCTCCTGGGGATTCAGTCTCCTGTGTCTCTCTGGGGTTCAGGAGCCATTTTAATTCTATGTCTCTCCAGTTTAGAAATAGAATAACCCCTGCTGGTTTAACTTAATAGGTTCATTTACTGGTAACATGTAAAATGAGGTAAACCTACATTTCTTTGTCTAGGACAAACCTGTTCAACACCATTACCTAGGCTGGGCTGTCTTGACTTAAACATGTTCTAGTAACATCATACAGAGGCAATTCATAACTTCACAAATAATGTTAACACATGCACTTTACAATTATATTAATAATCTGTGAGTTATCTTTCTTATGATACCTCATAAGGCATATTTTGAACAAATATCATTGCAGTAGTGTGTAGGGTGTGAATACAGGGATGCCTAGAGTCACACACCCACCACTGTAATATACAAATAACTCGCTGACAACACGCCTCTGTAGAAGGATTATCCCTGTTTTACAAATAGCAAACTGAGGGACAAAGAGAATAAGTGGCTTCATTAAAGATGTACAAGGAGTCTAACTGAATCATGAGCAAAACCCAGATCTTTGGCAGTCCAATCCAGTGCTTAATCGTGGGCTGGTCCACACTGGGAATTTACATAAGCATATAGCTACATCTCTTCGGGGTGTGAAATCTCCATACACATGAGAGATTTAGCTATGCCAACCTAATCCCTGGTGTAGACAGTGCTAGATCAGTGAAAGAATTTTTCCACCAATTTAGCTACTGCCTCTTGGGGAAATGGATCATCCATGCTGATGAAAGAACCCCTCCTATCTGCATCGGCAGTGTCTACACTGAAGTGCTCTGGCAGCACAGCTGCAGCAGTTTAAGTGTAGACATACCCCACAAGGCAATCGTTACATCCTTTAGGATTGTCTGAATGTTTATAGCATCTGTGACATGTTGACTAAACAATCTTAGGTTTTCTATAAGGCTACACAACATGTATTCAATCCCATATAACCTCTATCGGCTTTATATCTGGTGTGAGAGCTTTCCAATTCCTCCCTCTCACTCACAGCAAATATTAGAAGATGTTTGATCTTTGGGAGATGGTTAAATTCAGCTTCTTGCTGTTTTTAGAAATAAACCCTACAATAAATGTTGAAAATGTATTTAACTTAAATTTTACACGTGGAGTGAGTGGAATGGGAATTAACATCACAATCTCATTGAAAATGATATGGAAACCTTGGAAACTCCTTAACAGAGAAGTGAACTTAATATCTTCTGTGAATACATAGTGGTAAGGTTTTCATTTTTTGCTAAGAAAGATGCTTCATTTTATAGAACTGGCCTTGAGATTCTTCTGAATGAGCTTGTGGGGGTCATTTATAGTGATAAGGCTTTTGGGTCATCAAGAGGGGAAAAAAGCATTCTCTTCTAGCAGCATAGAATGCATTGTTAGAGAGTCCTTGTACTGAAAGATGTGTGTGTTGTGTCCTGAAAATTAAAATTTCACATCCTGTTACTCATCAACATGTCAGAATCTAGTGCTGGGGAAAAAGCTTGATCCTCTGTTTTTTTCATTCAAATTGGTAAAGGTAGATACAACACAGTCTACTCACTATTTTCTGCTTTCCTCTAACTCATGAAAATACCAGCTGGTAGTCAATTACATTTTTACTGATATGGGTCCGGTAAAAAAACATGGTTAACTAACATGTGGTCAGGTTTCAGAGTAGCAGCCGTGTTAGTCTGTATTCGCAAAAAGAAAAGGAGTACCCGTGGCACCTTAGAGACTAACAAATTTATTAGAGCATAAGCTTTCGTGAGCTACAGCTCACTTCATCGGATGCATTTGGTGGAAAAAGCAGAGGAGAGATTTATATACACACACACACACACACACACACACACACACACACACACACACATAGAGAACATGAAACAATGGGTTTATCATACACACTGTAAGGAAAGTGATCACTTAAGATAAGCCATCACCAGCAGCGGGGGGGGGGGGGGGGGGAGGAAAACCTTTCATGGTGACAAGCAAGGTAGGCTAATTCCAGCAGTTAACAAGAATATCAGAGGAACAGTGGGGGGTGGAGCTCACGAAAGCTTATGCTCTAATAAATTTGTTAGTCTCTAAGGTGCCACAAGTACTCCTTTTCTTCATGGGGAAATAGTTTTACTTTGTGTAATGACTCATCCATTCCCAGTCTCTATTCAAGCCTAAGTTAGTTGTATCCAGTTTGCAAATTAATTCCAATTCAGCAGTCTCTCTCCCTCCCACCCCGCCCCCCACTGTTCCTCTGATATTCTTGTTAACTGCTGGAATTAGCCTACCTTGCTTGTCACCATGAAAGGTTTTCCTCCTTTCCTCCCCCTGCTGCTGGTGATGGCTTATTTTAAGTGATCACTCTCCTTACAGTGTGTATGATAAACCCATTGTTTCATGTTCTCTGAGTGTGTGTGTGCGTGTGTGTATATAAATCTCTCCTCTGTTTTTTCCACCAAATGCATCCGATGAAGTGAGCTGTAGCTCACGAAAGCTTATGCTCTAATAAATTTGTTAGTCTCTAAGGTGCCACGGGTACTCCTTTTCTTTTAACATGTGGTCAATAAAAGTTGTTTTTATTATTTCAAGCTGTAAGACACATATTTAACTAGATCATGGCTATGTAGGATGCTTCGCTTCACGTTAATCCAATTATACTTTTAAACAGTGACTTTATTAAAATATCATTTTTCTTTCAGCACAGCTGCCCTGTACCATGACAAAGTCATTTTGCTGTGTTGGATACTTTACCTATGTAAAGAGTAGCTAAATTGCAGTAATTTAGCACTGTCCCAGACTTTCCCAATTTTGTTTGAACCAGGTACAGTCCTCTTATGAGAAGTGGAGGAAATTGTTATTTATAGCAGGTAATGCTTGTAAATAAACTTGCTGTGTCTACTTTTTGGTGGTGTACATTTTATATTGCATTGCATACCAAAAAATGTCTTGTCTGGCAGAGCACTCGTTATTAAATTACTGTGAAATCATAGAAGTTAGAGATGGAAAAGACGTATTGATATGTCTACTTTTGTTCATCCACAGCCTTTGGTCTCTGTTATGCATTTTGAGTGTGCTGTGCCAACCAATGACCAACCAATGGGTCAAAGTAATTTAGACTTAGCCAGTTTTGTTTATGTTTTAAATAAAAGTTCCTAAATGCAAACTAAGACTCTGATTCTGCTTTGAACTCTGAGCAGTCAGACCCCTATGCTACAGGGAGCCCATTGATAAACTGCAGCTAGAAGAGAAGCTTGGGCACTTTTGAGGAGGGAGCAGCTGAAACTCATTTTGTTCTCCTTAAGGTCCTCACTCTCTTTCTCCCCTTCAGCAGTTGCTTTCCTATAAGGATCATTAACATTGTCCATCCTGTTAATTTTTCCCCATTGAACATAATTGGTGTAGAGATTTTCTCTGTGTGTTCAAGTGATGGGATCCCAGCTGTGCACAACTGAGAGTTGGGCATTGCTATGATATAATCAAAAAGGTCATCATGCAGCTTTGGTAATCAGTATTCCCAGCCATATTCTAATACTTGCTCAATATCAAGTGCCAAATGTGATTAGCACTGCAAAAGAAAAAGCTGATGAGGTGGTCCCTGTCACAAGTAGATTATTAGGACATGATTCTCAGGTACACTGGAAGTGTAAAAGAGCCTTAAAGTGGGAGTGAACTGTTCCACATGAGTTTAAAGAGGTCTTCCTGTAAATGAGAATCAGGTGCTTAAAGTTCAACCAGCTGCTTTGAAAACCATTGGGATTGAATAGAAATGCAGTGTGCCAACAGTATTATATGGACAATGAAACACAAACAAAGTTATAGTTTAGATTTACGTATATATTATCCAGGCTCAGCAAAAAGTTGACTGATTTTTTTTTTCACGTTTTCTTCAGTTCAAAAGATTATGCTGAATAGTTGATGTCATATTCTTCTGGCAAAAATTGAACCCTTTTTTGTCGTTGTAAAATAATATACTCAGAAGATTTTTAATAGGCATCAAAAAACTGCTTTTATTTCCCTCTTACCATTTTTAGTATCTTTGTATTTTTGCAATGTTTTATGGCACTTTACTTCATTTTATGACAAATTGTCATTAAGTGGGGTAGATTGACATAAACTGAAGAAATTCCTTAAGACCACGTAAAAACTATTCATATAGTTGGATTTGTTTTCTTAAAAAGAAAAGCTTTAAATAATACGAGAGGGTCATTTCTGACATTGCAAATTCATCAGGGTTGTGTTAAGGATTGTGGGAGGGGAATGTTTTTGGGTTAGTTACATTACAACACCATGTAGGATACATTTGTGTAGAGTGACAGATGCTGTATGTTTGTGTAAGCTTGGGTAACTTTTGAATCACTCTCAGTAGCACTGAGATTATAGCCTTACAAAATGACACTATTTGGCTTTGAAAAAAGACGATGCACATGCATTAAAGTGTATTTGATGGCAAACTGTGTAAGGCCTGACTTTTATCAAGCTGGTATCTATGGCAAAAAAAACCATACACCCTGATCCTTGTGTCCGGTTGAGATGTACTTGGCATACAACTGAAGGTGGAAGGACAAAAATATAAGAAAAAAAAATTGTAAAAATATTTTAAAATTGCTATTGTTCCACCCCCCCAACACTTTTTTTTTTTTAAACTATACCTAAGTGGCTTTATGTGCCCCCACCCTGATTCTGGGCTTTCTGAAGGCTGGCTTGGCCTTTGGTGCCAAATGCTAATGAGCCAGCCACTCCCATTTCCATTTTCTATGACCAGAGGACAGTGTGTGAGTGCTGCTTATATGAATAATATTATTCATGTATGTAAGTGTTTGGGGGTATGCATTAGACACAAGATGACAAGGCTGGTAAAGGAAGGATGGGAGAACTCCATACTGAAACCTTGATTTTTCATATTGTGATGAAACGCTAGAAAAATACAAAACTCTATTTCCCTATCAGCAAATCCCAAATTATTGTGTTCAGATGATAAAAGTTACCCTGAATGAGTGATAATCCCCTGAATCAGTGGCTTTGGGCATTACAGCGCAATCATGTTAACTTCTTTAACACTGAGGCAAAATGTTACCATTATTACCTTCAAAGCCAATTTCTCTCTGTCTTCCTTGTTTGTTCCCAAATGGTGGCTTGGAAGACTTTCAGAATTAACTACGTGCAAAACTTAATTTTCTCTAAATTAAGCTATTCTTTGTCTAGAGTTTAGTGAAAAAAGTATAAGCTAAATTGTTTTTCAGTCATAAACTACAATGATTTATTTAATATATTTTGAAATGATTGATTTTTAAAATAATTGGTAGTGTGGATCTGACTAGAGATACGAGGCTTGATTCTCCATTATCATGTACATCAAAGCAAAGTAAGTGTATAATCCTACCAAATCAGAATAGTAGTGTTGTACAGTCACTTTGCACTTGTGTAAATGATTTCACAAGGTGCAGGCAGGGCAATAGAGAATCAGGTTGACTAGGTGCAAGTTAACATTATTCATATTATAATTATTTATTATTACTTATTTGTATTACCATAGTGATGGTCATGGACCCCTTGTCATGGACCTATTGTGGTAGGCGCTATACAAAAGCAGAAGACAAAGATGGTCCCTGCTCCAAGGCGCTTACAGTCTAAATATAAGACAAGAAACTACAGATGGATACAGACTGAGGGGGAGTACAAAGGACCAATGAAACAGTACTGGTGAATATGAGAGGCAGTAGTCTCTGCATACCAACAGCCTAACCATTGTCAGTCTTTTTTGTAGGCCTCAACACAACGAGGAGTTTAAAGGAGGATTTTGAAGGAGCATAATGAGTTAGGTTTGTGGATGTTTATGGGAAGCTCATCCCAACCATGGGAGAAAGTACAAAGGTGATTGAAAAGTTTACAAATGGACAATGGAGGCTGGCATTGTGGGCCACTCAAAGGCAAGCTTGATAGTGAATGAGAGATGCAAGGTAGGGTAGACATTGACTGCAAACACCGTGAAAGCAAATACAAACAGCTTATGAACGGCCATGAAGACAAATACAAGCTGTGTATGTTTGATGCAATAGAGAAGGGGAGCCAGTGGAAGGATTCACAGATAGGCATGAAATGGTCAAAGCGAAAGTCTAGGAAAATGATTTTTGCAGCACATACTGACAAGATATCAGTGGGGCAAGATTTCATTTGTCAAAGCCAGAGAAGAGGATGCTTCAGTAATTGTGGCACAAGATAATACTTTGGATAAGAGTTTTAGCTGTTTGTATGAATAAGGAAGGCCGTATCATAGAGATGTTATACAGAAAGACTCAGCAAGATTCCGATATAGCCTGGATGTGAGGCCCGAGACAGAGGTCCGAGTTGAAGATGACACCCAGATTATGGTCCTGAGTGACAGGTAGGAGGGTGGTGTTGCTCACAGTAACTGTGAATGAAAACTGAGAACATAGCAGAGGAGATAGATAGATAGATAGATATATTTTTTTTTGCAGAGGGGAGTTTAGGAGCTCTGTTTTATCATCACTACAAAAGGTCTCCCCCCCCCCCCCGCTGGTAATAGCTCACCTTAAGTGATCACTCTGGTTACAGTGTGTATGGTAACACCCCTTGTTTCATGTTCTCTATGTATATAAATCTTCCCACTGTATTCTCCACCAAATGCATCCGATGAAGTGAGCTGTAGCTCACGAAAGCTTATGCCCAAATAAATTTGTTAGTCTCTAAGGTGCCACAAGTACTCCTTTTGTTTTATCTATGTTTATCTTAAGCTGATGGCTAGACATCCACAAGGAGATATCAGAGAGTCTGATGTGTTCTTAAAGTGGCCAAGATATCAAACCAAAAGAGCAAAACGGGGCCGTGGACCTTCCACAACAGCAATGCTGATGTGCCTCTATCATAACTGCCAAGAGGAAACAGATCAGTCTCAGCTGGACTCTATTGTCTGTTGGTTCCTGTAAAGATTGTAAATATTTGCATCATGACTTATAGATGCAGCAGTAATAATTAAGCTAATTGCAAGAGGTGACATTTTTGCCCTTTAGATGACATGAGAACCAAAAATAAATGCAGAGTTAGTCCATTTGATGGATTATATCATGTATATGTAAATGTTTTTCCAAACTGGATTAACTTGATTTACCCCAGTTTAAATCCCTCTTGCAGGCAAGCCCTAAAACTTAAAGAAACACCATAACATTTTACTATTTTACTAATAATATCTAACTACTAAAATTAATGTTTGAGATTTGGCATATTGCTTTTCCCCACCAGTGGTTTGAGACAATTCAGCACTTAAGCACATGCTTAACTTTAATCATATTCTTAGGACCCATGTTTAAGGTAGAACATATATAGAATAGTAAGTACATTCTTCAAATGCTGTTCTGAATGGGGATGAACTTAAGTACACAAGTGCTTTGTTTAGTCAGGTCCTTTAATGCACTTGTACTTATATTAATTTCAGAATCTAACCATCATCAGCATGTGGAGGTGTCTTCCATTCCTCACAATGTAATTGCAATATTGTAATGATGACACAATGTTTAAATCAGGATACATTGCCAAAAATGCAAACACTGATGTTTCCACATTTCTGAACAGTGTGATTTTGGGAACCATTCACTGGGCACTAGTTTAAAGAAAATGGGCATGTATTTTCTTTCTTCTTACATTATTAGAGCAAATCTCACTCAACCTTTTAAAGCTTCAAAAGACTGTCTTTACATGGTTGATTGACTTCTTGGTTTATCACTTCTTTACCAGTAAACAAGCATTTTGGACATGTTCTTTGATTAACTTTAGTGATTTAAGCACTCAGTTTTAATTACTGATAGTTTTAGATACAGCACAATAAAGATAGACTCCTGCTTCACTAAATCAAGGAGATGTGACTGAAGGCCTCCTGATCCAATTGTTCTCATTTAGTCCAGCGCTCACAAACATGGTTGTAAAATATTATTGTGGCTTGAGCTGACATGAAACACCATTGTCATCAATCAAATAAAAAAAAAAGTGAGAGAATCGATACGTAACACAAACATGGAGGCTTCAGCCACTTAATCAATTGCACATATTTCACAGTTTTGTTCTCTCTCTCTTTTTTTAACACTTGTCATTCTGCAATCTGGTGAGACTTAGCAGCTGTGGAGATGAAAAGATCAATACTTCCCAACTAGGGTGGCATCTGAAAGACAACTGTAACACTATGACCAGATCATTCAGGCTCTAATATTACTTAGTCAAGCTCTGTGTGTTGTAGTCGCTTAATGAAAGGCAGTACTATAATAATCTTTTGTCTCCCTGCTAATACAGTTATGCACAATATATTTAATAGTTATGATTGTGTAACCTGACAGGATTCCAAGGCTTTGCTAAAGTCCCTGCTATATAAAACTCATTCACAACAGTGAGGCAGGTTTAATGGGCAAGTTGGATGAGTGAGAGGCCAGCTGGTGTCATCTGCCTCTAAACACAGTAATATATATCTGTCATTCTACATGTGTTTTATCGGGATTTTTTCTGGTATCTTTGAAGATTCCTACCAGAACAATTTTTTTGGGAGGGGTTGGTGGGGGGAGATAATAGTATACAGTGCATATATTAAAGTAATATTAAAAATTAAAGCAGTAATCTGAATAACAAAGTGATCATCCAATTTACAGCTGATAGCAATGCTTCACTGTGCAATATTCCTACATTCACTGAATAATTGCTTACAAGTGATAGAACTCACTCTTGACCCTCAAAACAGAATAAAGATAATGTTGGTAGAATTATGAACTGCAGCTGTAATTACCACTTTGTTCACTACTAATGTCTTAATTTAAGCTTGTGCAAATGAATACTCTTCAGACAAAATTAATCTGACACATCTGCAATGAGGAAGATAATTCATTGAACTGACAAAAAAAGAGGAGTTCTTGTCTGGGGCAGTATATATATTATCAAATGCATCCTCATTGCAGAGTGGTTTATATTCTTTTCTATTCTTTTTTTTTTAAGTAATGTCATATTAGATGGGAAAATACATTGTAAAAAATGGATGATCTCAGAAATATTTGGATCAGATTTTGCTCTCTCTGTGTTTATGCATAGTAACTAGGGCTGTTGATTAATTCCAGTTAACTTATGTGATTAACTCAAAAAATTAATCATGATTAATCACAGTTTTAATCACACTGTTAAACAATAGAATACCAATTGAAATTTATTAAATATTTTGGATGTTTTTCTACATTTTCATATATATTGTATTCTGTGTTGTAATTGAAATCCAAAATGTATATTACTTTTGATTACAAATATTTGCACTGTAAAAATGATAAACAAAAGAAATAGTATTTTTCAGTTCACCTCATACAAGTGCTGTAGTGCAATCTTTGTCACAACTTAAAAATGTAGATTTTTTTGTTATATAACTGCACTCAAAAGCAAAACATTGTAAAACTTTAGAGCCTTCAAGTTTAAGAAGGATAAATTCAAACTGGAACAGATACAGAGAAGGGCTACTAGGATGATCCGAGGAATGTAAAACCTGCCTTATGAAAGGAGAATCCAGGAGCTTGGCTTGTTTAGCCTAACTAAAAGAAGGTCGAGAGGAGATATGATTGCTCTCTATAAATATATCAGAGGGATAAATACCAGAGAGGGAGAGGAATTATTTAAGCTCAGTACCAATGTGTACACAAGAACAAATGGATATAAACTGGTCATTGGGAAGTTTAGACTCGAAATTAGACGAAGGTTTCTAACCATCAGAGGAGTGAAGTTTTGGAATAACCTTCCAAGGGAAGCAGTGGGGGCAAAAGATCTATCTGTCTGTAAGCAAGGACTGGCCTGTCTCCCAAGATCTGTCTCCCAAGATCCCAAGACAGCCCCCCAACCTGAAGCAAATACTCACCAGCAACCACACACCACACAACAGAACCACTAACCCAGGAACCTATCCTTGCAACAAAGCCCGTTGCCAACTCTGCCCACATATCTATTCAGGGGACACCATCATAGGGCCTAATCACACTTCCTGGACACTACAGTGCTAATAAGCGATGGTCACATAAACACCACCCTATATCAGAAACCTACTGACCGCTATCCCTACCTACATGCCTCTAGCTTTCATCCAGATCATACCACTCGATCCATTGTCTACAGCCAAGCGCTACGATATAACTGCATTTGCTCCAACCCCTCAGACAGAGACAAACACCTACAAGATCTCTGTCATGCATTCCTACAACTACAATACCCACCTGCTGAAGTGAAGAAACAGATTGACAGAGCCAGTCACCTACTACAGGACAGGCCCAACAAAGAAAACAACAGAACGCCACTAGCCATCACCTTCAGCCCCCAACTAAAACCTCTCCAACGCATCATCAAGGATCTACAACCTATCCTGAAGGACGACCCATCACTCTCACAGATCTTGGGAGACAGACCAGTCCTTGCTTACAGACAGCCCCCCAATCTGAAGCAAATACTCACCAGCAACCACACACCACACAACAGAACCACTAACCCAGGAACCTATCCTTGCAACAAAGCCCGTTGCCAACTCTGTCCACATATCTATTCAGGGGACACCATCATAGGGCCTAATCACATCAGCCACACAATCAGAGGCTCGTTCACCTGCGCATCTACCAATGTGATATATGCCATCATGTGCCAGCAATGCCCCTCTGCCATGTACATTGGCCAAACTGGACAGTCTCTACGCAAAAGAATGAGTGGACACAAATCAGACGTCAAGAATTATAACATTCAAAAACCAGTCGGAGAACACTTCAATCTCTCTGGTCACTCGATCACAGACCTAAGAGTGGCTATACTTCAACAAAAAAGCTTCAAAAACAGACTCCAACGAGAGACTGCTGAATTGGAATTAATTTGCAAACTGGATACAATTAACTTTAGGCTTGAATAGAGACTGGGAATGGATGAGTCATTACACAAAGTAAAACTATTTCCCCATGGTATTTCTCCCTCCCACCCCATCCCCCACTGTTCCTCTGATATTCTTGTTAACTGCTGGAATTAGCCTTCCTTGCTTGTCACCATGAAAGGTTTTCCTCCTTTCCCCCCCCCCGCTGCTGGTGATGGCTTATCTTAAGTGATCACTCTCCTTACAGTGTGTATGATAAACCCATTGTTTCATGTTCTCTGTGTGTGTATATATAAATCTCTCCTCTGTTTTTTCCACCAAATGCATCCGATGAAGTGAGCTGTAGCTAACGAAAGCTTATGCTCAAATAAATTTGTTAGTCTCTAAGGTGCCACAAGTACTCCTTTTCTTTTTGTGAATACAGACTAACACGGCTGCTACTCTGAAACCTATTTTTACACAGGACCCCTGATTTATTCAGTGTATGTTACCATGTAATTATAAACTATATCATACTGCAGATGCACATGTGGGCAGAACTGATGTTGCATGGGTAAACTTAAATTTGGCATTTCCTAACTTCTGAGTGCTCGAATTTGAAATCTAAACATTCTTTTAGTTTACTTTTTATGCATATAATATCCTAGGTTTATTCCAAAGTAAAAAGGTAAAAATAAATGTACAACTATAAACAGCCTCCCACACTCCTCCCAAATTATAATTCTCTGAAGAGCTGGTACTAATGCTGATAATTAAGGCTGGCACCTAAATCAAAGTGGCCTGACTTCATAGGTTCTGAGCATCTACAATTCCCCTTAAAAACATTGGGAATTCTGGGTGCGCATTGCATTTAGGTAACTAACTGTGCATATAGGGCTGGTCTACAGTGTGCTGTAATCCACACCAGTGGGTCCTGCACCAGCATGTCTCACACTAATTGGCTAATATGGACCCTGCAGCTGGGCACTAAAAGTTTCCTAGTGTGTGTTAAGGTAGTACTGTTTCGGGACTACATCAGCACACATTAGGAAATTTTTAGTGACCGCCATGGGCCAGTTACTGCCTGACACCCTGGTGCAGACTAAAATTTACATCCCACTGGTGAGGACTAACACATTTTATAGACAGACCTTTAGATGTCTAATTTTAGACACACAAGTTTTAAAATTTTGTTCATAGTATATGGAAAATGAATCTATCCTTGGTCAGAATAGAAAGTCTGTTCTCTTGCAAAGGTGACTGCTTTGAATTTTATTTAGCAATTCACATGCCAGATAGGAACATTTAGCTTTTTAGTCCTTAACTGAAATTGGCTGTTTACAATTATCTCTGTAATTTCATTACTCTTGTATTTCAAAATGTACTGCAGATTTTTTGTCTTCTCTGACCAGTGGTTGAAAAATGAATTTATTAATCTGCTTAATATGTGTTTATGACAGAAAAAGGTTTCTTTGGCTTTTCATTATGATTTTTAACTAAGTAATATCTTTACTACTTATGAAGGTGGAAATCTGCATTTGAAGCTAGAAAGAATAGGTTAATCTTTAAATGATCAAAATATAATGGCTTTGCCTGTTGTATGCAAACCACTTGAGTTCCAGTGGTAAGAACAAGGGTTCTTTTATGCCTGCATCTGTAATTTTCACTCCATGTATCTGAAGAAGTGGGTTTTTTTACTCACAAAAGCTTATGCCCAAATAAATCGGTTAGTCTTTAAGGTGCCACCGGACTCCTTCTTGTTTTTGTGGATACAGACTAACACGGCTACCCCTCTGAAGGGTTCACGGTTATCCAGAGCTCACACAGCAGTCCAGAGAGGGGTTGCTTTGACTCCCATCAGGGAATAAGAAAGCTGCTGCTGAATCTAATTAAAATGCACTTTGTTTGCAAGGGGAGGAGCTAGATGTAAAATTGGTGAGTTAATTTTAAAATGTACTTCTGGGTAGCTGAAGGAAGGGTAGCCCTCACATTTTCTCAAATAGGAGAAGGGAGGGGCTGAAAAATTAATTAGAGAAAGCTGTATGCTTGCTTTTTCTCATCCACATCTTGCAGATGTCATGATCTGAATCAGGGTATGTGTTCACTGCATAGTTAACCCTGTTGTAGCCCAAACATCCATGCAATCTGCACAGAAAATCTCTGCCCCAGGGCAGGTTTAGAGGTGCTTTCAGCCTGGGTTAGTTTGCTCAGCTCATGGTATAGATTAGAACGTAGGTTAGAAGTTTAAATGAGATCTCAAAGAGAATGAACTGCAAGGTTTAATAAATATCTATACCTCTTTCATTTGCAACTGACCTCCTGGCTTCATTATCAATTACTCTTTTGTGCTTGGAATATTTATAGTATAAATAAATCTTCTTTGATTTCAAAAATGCATCTGTTATGGGGAAAGTTTTTTGGTTCCTCAGTAGCTGTGACATACAGGAGAGTATTTGAATCATTATCCTAGTGTCTAGGTGCTCCATTTATTTAAAGTTTGTGAGAAGCTGTGGCATTTGCACTGCAGTGGTATAACCATAGATGACCACTGAAGGTTTCCAGACTGGGATCTCTTGCTAGAAGCCAGTGACATGGTGGTTCCTCATTTTTCCTTTTTACATGTAAGCAGTATTCCCATCCAATTATATAGCATCTATATAGGTATATGCTAAGATTATGATACTTGCATGCCTAAAGTTAGGTATCCAAATTCGTTGTTAATTAATATAAATAGGTAGTGTGGTTTTCAGAGTTACTGAGCACACAACAGCTTTTGTCTGGTGGAAAAAAATCTGCATTTTTGATGTCAATAGCTTAAAATGAAAACAAGTGGGAGAGCCTTAGGTGTGTATGAGACTGAAGTGAATCTGGGTCTAAAGGGCCCAATGTTGCAAAGTGCTGAGTGTTCTCCATTTTCATTGTTGTCAGTGGAAGTTGAGAGTACTCAGTGTTTTGCAGGATCAGGAGTTAAAGCCCAGATACAATTCCCCTTGAAGTGAATGGAATTCTTTCCCTTGGTCTAAATGGGCTTTGTATCAGGCCTGAAATGAAGAACTATTTCTCATGATGTAGGTACTATCCTTGCTGTAAAATGAGAGTTAACCTGCAGGTAGCAGTATCAGTATGTTCAAAAATACATAATATTTTCCCAGCACCCCATCCTTCTCCTTGTTGAAAGGGTATGAACATAAAATGCTAATGTTTCTTACCGTACCTTGAGCCTTGTCTCCTACAGAGGTGCTAAACTTTCCCAGAGGAGGCTCAAGCAAGACCAGGTGAAATGAAAAGAATAGGAACATGGGTTTTGTTTTGTTTTTTCTTTCTTGACTGAAAATATTTGTTCCAATTTGGAGACAAATGTGGTCTCACTCAGGTCTCACCATCTATTAAATACTATCTATACAAACACGCATTTGTTTTTTATAGCCAGAGCCCTGGTTGCCAGAGGTATTATACCTGCTGAGTTCTGAGTAGAGCTGGATGAATAAATGATTTTTTGGCTTGTGGGCAGTTTTGAAAAATAAATTTAAAAAAATAATGTTGCCCTGAAATAAATATTTCTCAAAGTTTTGGTGACCAAAGAAGTCAAAACATTTTTTAGTTTAGTTTTTGATCTTTTATGTTTTTCTCTTTTTTATAAAGTTGAAGGAAATGTCTAAAAAAGAGCTATTTTGAATTAAAAAAATCAGTACAGTTCATTTAGAAAATGTCAAAACAAAAGGTTTCAATTTTTTTATTTTTTTTTCTTCAACTCAAACAATTTGGTGAAATAAATACAAATTTGCAAAATGTTTCAGTCAATCTGAATCTGCATTTTTAAGTGGAAACAAAAATTTTACTGAACATTTTCACCCACCTCCAGTGCTGAGGTAAGTAGAATGCATTCCTGGCCATTGGGGGTAGGGGTGGAGAGAATTTATGCTTATGCTCATGCCTCTTTTTAGAAAGTGCTGCATCTGTTCCACTCAGAACTAGCTTCTGACTGCTAGGTGTTGTCCTGTCCATCCAGTCACATCGCCTGTAGGGTATGGCACACTGCTGGACACAGAACTCCACCCCTTTGTACTCAAGACATGCAATCACGGCTAGTTTGGGACAGGGGAAGGAGAATCTTGTGACATTGTGCCCATTGTTTTGTACCAATAATGGGACAGTCAAAGCCCGGCCTTCGGTATTCAACAAATCCTTCAGTGACCTTTTCCACTCCTTGGAGCCTTGTGGTCCCTTCTAACCCTATGGTTCTGTGATTCTAGGACTACCTCAAACAGCCTGGACACTTATGAGTTTGTAAGCACCACTGTGTTGTTTATTGAGTTCCCTCCACCAGTTCACTAGTACAGCCTTTTGCAGCAATGTACAATTGGAAGTAAACTTCCCCTTTAGTGTACTTTCTAGGGAAGGAGAGGGAAAGATCTCCTCTTCTTTAGATCCTGTCTTTCCCAGTCTCTGCCAGTGTTTTCCCTTGCAATTCCTGCTAGTCCTGTAACTGTTCCCAGCGGATGGGTTGATTGCTCTTTTTAGCTTGCCAATCCCGTGCCTAATTAGACCATCTCCCAATTAAGTCCATTCAGGGGATGATAGCTAGTAACTTAGTACTAGCACTTCAGCAGAAGGGCAAAATAGTAAGAAATTCTCATCTAAAGACACACTTCTGGTGTTCTTTGTTTTATCAGAAGAGAACGGAAATCTCATACCCTGTAGTGGAGGAATTATATTCTTGCTAAGACTGGGCCAGTCTTACAGCAAATAGTACCTTACCCAATGAGTAGTCTTATTGAAATCAATGGGAGTTTTGGGGTTAGAGGTATCAGAAGATGATTTTCCAACTCAGGGTTGGTTGATCATGACTGGAAATAGTATGAAGAACATGATGTGACTGGAAAACAATACTGTAGTGTAGCTGGATTTGTTATCTGGGACCAGCTGTCACAGCAGGGAGTCCTTTGTTATTAAATACTGAACTGTATTTATGTAGATACAATGTATTTATTTAATGCTCTAGCAGTTTGTGCCTAATCAATAAATGCTGTATGTGAAGTGAATGCTGCATTTGTGTCCATGCTGTTTATATTTCTAACCTTATGTAACCCTTCTGCCTGTCAGAGTTGGCAGCAACAAGGGCTGGGTTCAGTATCTAGGGGTTCCATTCCAATAACACAATGCAAAATTGGCTCGAGCCCCCACCCAGTGACCTGGAACAAATATATACCACCCCCGCTGGGCGCCTCCAAGAGGCAATACTTCCCCTCTCACAAGCACAGAGTCTGAGTGTAGCAAAAGCCTTTTAATAACAGAGAGAAACAATGTGGCATTTCGTTGGGGAAACACCACCAACATGATTCATAACACAACCCATGAGCAAAAAACCCACCCCAAGCAAATTGGGGCATGTCCTTTCCTTTTGGTTCTTGAGTCGAGCAACCCAAAATCACCCAAAGTCCCAAAAGTCCAACAATCCAAAAGTCTCTGTCCCTGGTCAGTGCAGCCCCAGAGTTTGAAAGTTTATCTGCAGAGTTTACCTCCCAACCTGGGTGGAGATGGCGGGGGGGGGGATTAAGGGGCACCTTACGTGGTCCAAAGCCGATTGCCCCACCTCTCCATGGGGCTCCGCTCCACTAGCCATCCCACAAATTGCTCCGCTCTGCCAGCCACTCCCTGAGCTGCTCCAGGCACCCGACAAACTGCTCTGCTCTGCTCTGCCAGCCATCCCGCAAACAGCTCTGCTCCACAAGCCACTCTGCTCTGCCAGCCATCCCACAAACTGCTCTACAATATATCTTCAGGCTCCCCCACTACTTAACACAACACTCAGTGATTTCAGCTTATAGGGGAGCCTCAGTGCTGATGCACCATTAGTCCAAAGTAAATTCAGCTCAACAGCCTGTAACTAGACTCCTAACAGAATAAAAATTAGCTCTGATATTCCACAGTGGAGAGAAGGGGAAATGCAATTAGCATGTAAGGCTCTCACCAGGAGGCCCACACCACCAAGTATTAATATCCATCCCCAGCCTCTGTCTATTCACTGGGTTTTGGAACCCATGACCCTTGCCTAGCGAGTGCTGCTTAGTTGGTGGTGAGTTCCTCCATCATAACAAAAGGCCAAGTACAGTTCCACTGTCCTTGATTCACATAATCAGGATAATAACAGTTTATTCCTGCCCCAATAATAGAGAAACTGGGGCTCCTACAGCAGCCAAAGTGACCGTCTAGGCAGGGTGGGTGTGCCTATGCAAATGAGATCAGCCCCTGAAGTTCTTTTCCACAACCCACCATGATTCGCTACCAGAGCTCATCCTGACTGTGCTTACATCTATAATAAATGGTCTAATGGGGTGTGTGTGTGTTTTTCGTTAATATAATCTTGTAGAAAAGGGAAACTTAAATCCTGACAAAGTTGAATGTATTGTTCCACCATTGCTTGCATTAACGCCAATGTATCTGTCAAAAAAAAAAAATGTCAGCCACACCAGAAGCAATGGATCCTTTTTGACATATTGTCTGAAATGCCTACTTAAAAAAATACCCCACAAAATATCCTGCACCGTTGAAGGGAAATGATTTAGTTCATGCAAGATGCTAAGTGTCCTTGCCATTACAAAAAAAAAAAAAGAATTTGAGGGGGAAAAAATCTTTGAAAACAGAAAATATCATAGCCAATTAACTAAAATGTTACAGTTGGTGCATTCGAGGTTTGATGGGCTCATTAAGCATTAAAACTCCTTGACATTTCCCAGTTGTAGTGAGAAATAGGAACAAGCAGTTTGCATTTTATATTTTACTAAATTGTGCATCTTTTCAGCTTCTTTGATTGTCATGTTTTACATGTTTAATTTTCCATACATTTTATTAAAAAATTCAGCATTAAAGCATCCTCATTCCTCTCCTAATTATCTTTCCCCAAAAAGTCCTATCCTTGTATCAATTATATTATTTTATTTTAAAGTTTAATAGTTAATGCTCATTGTTAAATAGCCAAAAGGGTATGGACTAATTTAGCACGTCATTGTCAGTTGGTGAAAATGCCATCATTAGTGATCCATGAGTTGAGGACTTTAAAAAGAAAAACAGGCCAACAGTCTTACAAATAACCCAAATGACATTAAATATCTTCTTTAATTAAACAGGGAAACAAAAACAGAAAAGCCTTTATTACTTTACATATTTAAATAAATTTGAATATTATGTTTGACTGAAATTGTAAGTATATTGCTTTAATAAACATGAAAGACTAACAAAAATGCAGAAGTAGCAGATTTGGAATGAGATTTTTGTTAGCTTCTTTATGTTAATGAACTTAACTTTAAAACAACCCTCTGCTCCTCTTATATTTTTTTTAATGCAGAGTTTTGTTTTGTTTGGAAGCATTGCAAAACTGACATAAGCTTCCTGAAAGCAGTGCTCTGATGACAAAGCTACTGGGTGGATTACAGTGACATGGATGAGTGATGTGGACTTGATGTTTTATCTTTCTTCTTATTTCCTACTCAGCAGCAATGGCTCCACTGTTGCCAGAAATCAAGAGCCCTCTTTGTCTTTTCAAGCCTAGCTGCTTGCTACATGTTCTGTGAGGGTGAAACCTTCCTGTTGAGTCCCCATTGCCTGTGGATCTCTCCACATCATCAGCAGGCCAACAGAACTCATCTTAATACCTCCTTTGCTTCCCGCTTGAATCTGTGTGTTGCAGTTCTGGCTGCAGAAGAGGTTTACAGAGCGGTATGTACATCCAATAGTTAGCCCCATATCTGTGGACTCAGGGGTGCTGCAATGACAATTTTTGCCAATCTAGCACAAAATGCACCTTAAAGGCCTGTTTCTCATATCTACTGAAGCTCTTTTTCATAGCTCTGGTCATCTAAAGGGGCCTTAAAAGGTATGCAAATTTACAGCCTCTTTAGACAATGGGAATAAGGCCACTAATGTGCACTTTGTGTTAGATGGACAAAAATAGTTAATGCAGCACCCCAGAGTCCGCAAATATGGGGCTACCTTTGTTCCCATGCTTAGGGCTTTAGGTGACCTTTCCATTTCCCATATTCTGGGGTCATATAGGAAAGTGCCTCCACCCTACTTAGGCTGCTCTAACTTATGCTTTGCTTCTCATAGTCCCCCAGTGAGCCTCGAGAAACAAAGAATAGACAAAGCACAGTTCAATCCAATACCACACCTACCATGCCTCCTTTTTCGTCATCTACACTGGGGCCTGAGAGTGGAAAGCCTTTATGCCAGCTCTTCATTTGCTCAGGAGGCCCTTTGAGCAGGGGTTACTCTCAGTGGCCTGTTTCCACCCACTTTAAGGAACCATAACAATGTAAAGAAGGTTAGTGTAACAGAATCAGGCTCTATAGGTGAATTTTGTGTCACTTTTCTGTACTGGTGGGAAGACATGGGTGTGTTTTCCTGTAATCTGACATGAAAATAGCATAACTGATTTTATAGGGACAATCCCGATATTTGGAACTTTGTCTTATATAGTTGCCTATTACCTCCTCCCCTGTCCCCCAGTCTTGATTTTTCCACAGTTGCTATCTGGTCACCCAGCCCATGCTGCCACTTGCTACTGCCTGTGCTACCGCGGCTACACTATTATTTTTAGCATGCTATATGGATGGGTGCTAGCGTGAGTTAGTCTACTTGTGCTTGGAATCATGCCCTCAACTCTAGGTGTAGACAAACCGAAATTTCAGGCCTTTCCTGCTCCAGCTTCAGGCTAGGGAGCTTTGAAGGGAGACGTGCAATTTGGGTCTAGAGCAATTGGTCTACAGAGAGCATGTTAGAATAAGATGGATTAAGTTTTATCTTTCTGTTTTAGGGACTAACCTTCTTTGTCTCTCTCTGTTTTGGGGTTCTTGTGTATTATCATTCATAATTCTAACAACTAAAGTCGTATTAACGTTGCAACCTTCCAGCAAGAGTATTTTTATGCATTTTAAAAATCTAATTTCTCTGTTTATATGCAGTGAATATAACGGTTTTGAGAAACATATCCTCCAGGGAACATCCAATGTTAACATGATGGTTATGGAGTAGCAGCCATGTTAGTCTGTATCCGCAAAAAGAACAGGAGTACTTGTAGCACCTTAGAGACTAACAAGTTTATTTGAGCATAAGCTTTCGTGAGCTACAGCTCACTTCTTCGATGAAGTGAGCTGTAACTCACGAAAGCTTATGCTCAAATAAATTTGTTAGTCTCTAAGGTGCCACAAGTACTCCTGTTCTTTTCTGATGATGGTTATGGATTGTTTGCTATTTTATGTGTTTTTTAGAGATACATAAAAAGAAAAGGAGTACTTGTGGCACCTTAGAGACTAACAAATTTATTACACGGCTGCTACTCTGAAATTAGAGATACATGTGTCTGTTTTTATCTTCATCTAAAATTTTACTGTTTTATATCTTCTACGTTAGTTCCTCCACCTCATAGCTGGAATACACTGAGGTTTTTGTGGTGTAAGTTAAAATTGTAAGTTACCACTCTGAGACTACATCTACACTTAGAGCTGGGCTTGTGATTCCCAGCTCAAGCAGACATACTCATGCTATCTCCAACATGACTTTTTAAAGTTGTAATGGTAGATTTAATATTTGTGTGCACTGAGACAATACACCCCTTTTTGACCCAATAGCATAGGAGCAATGTTTCTGCATTGAAACTAAGGGTATGTCTACATTACAAAATTAGGTTGAATTTATAGAACTCGGTTTTGTAGAAAGTGTTTTTATACAGTCGAGTGTGTGTGTCCCCACACAAATGTTCTAAGTGCATGTAGTCGGCAGACTGTGTCCACAGTACCGAGGCAACTGTCGACTTCTGGAGCTTTACACTATGGGTAGCTATCTCACAGTTCCCGCAGTCTCCACTGCCCATTTGAATTCTGGGTAGAAATCTCAGTGCCCAATGGGGCTAAAACATTGTTGCGGGTGGTTCTGGGTACATATTGTCAGGCCCCCGTTCCCTCCCTCCCTCCCCTGCCTTGAGGTGCAAGAATACCAAGATGAGAGCAGCCCTCACAGTTGAGAAGCGAGTGGCAATAGCCCTGTGGAAGCTTGCAACGCCAGACAGCTACCGGTCAGTCGGGAATCAATTGGGAGTGGGCAAATCTACTGTGGGGGCTGCTGTGATGAAAGCAGCCAACGCAATCAAAGATCTGCTGATATCAAGGGTAGTGACCCTGGGAAATGTGCAGGTCATAGTGGATGGCTTTGCTGCAATTGGATTTCCTAACTGTGGTGGGGCCATAGACGGAACCCATATCCCTATCTTGGCATCGGAGCACCAAGCCAGCGAGTACATAAACTGCAAGGGGTACTTTTCAATAGTGCTGCAAGCACTGGTGGATCACAAGGGACGTTTCATCAACATCAGCGTGGGATGGCCGGGAAAGATACAGGATGCTCGCATCTTCAGGAACTCTGGTCTGTTTCAAAAGCTGCAGGAAGGGACTTTCTTCCCAGACCAGAAAATAACCGTTGGGGATGTTGAAATGCCTATAGTTATCCTTGGGGACCCAGCCTACCCCTTAATGCCATGGCTCATGAAGCCATACATAGGCAGCCTGGAGAGTAGTCAGGAGCTGTTCAGCTACAGGCTGAGCAAGTGCAGAATGGTGGTAGAATGTGCATTTGGACATTTAAAAGCACGCTGGCGCAGTTTACTGACTCGGTTAGACCTCAGCGAAACCAATATTCCCACTGTTATTATTGCTTGCTTTGCGCTCCACAATATCTGTGAGAGTAAGGGGGAGATGTTTATGGTGGGGTGGGAGGTTGAGGCAAATCGCCTGGCTGCTGGTTACGCACAGCCAGACACCAGGGTGGTTAGAAGAGCACAGGAGAGTGCGGTGCACATCAGAGAAGCTTTGAAAACCAGTTTCATGACTGGCCAGGCTACGGTGTGAAAGTTCTGTTTGTTTCTCCTTGATGAAATCCCCCGCCCCTTGGTTCACTCTATTTCCCTGTAAGCTAACCACCCTCCCTACCTCCCTTCAATCAACACTTGCAGAGGCAATAAAGGCATTGTTGCTTCACATTCATGCATTCTTTATTAATTCATCACACAAATAGGGGGATAATTACCAAGGTAGCCCAGGAGGGGTGGTGGAGGAGGGAAGGACAAGGCCACACAGCACTTTAAAAATTTAAAACTTATTGAATGCCAGCCTTCTGTTACTTGGGCAATCCTCTGGGGTGGAGTGGCTGGGAGGCCAGAGGCCCCCCACCACATTCTTGGGCATCTGGGTAAGGAGGCTAATGAACTTGGGGAGGAGGGCGGTTGCTTACACAGGGGCTGTAGCGGCGGTCTGTGCTCCTGCTGCCTTTTCTGCAGCTCAACCATACGCTGGACCATATTAGTTTGATCCTCCAGCAGCCTCAGCATTGAATCCTGCCTCCTCTCATCACGCTGCCGCCACCTTTCAGCTTCAGCCCTCTCTTCAGCCCACCACTTACTCTCTTCAGCCCGCCACCTCTCCTCCCAGTCATTTTGTGCTTTCCTGCACTCTGACATTGTCTGCCTCCATGCATTCATCTGTGCTCTGTCAGTGTGGGAGGACAGCATGAACTCAGAGAACATTTCATTGCGAGTGCGTTTTTTTCACCTTCTAATCTTTGCTAGCCTCTGGGAAGGAGAAGATCCTGTGATCCTTGAAACACATGCAGCTAGTGAAGAAAAAAAAAGGGACAGTGGTATTTGAAAAGACATATTTTATAGAACAATGGGTACACTCTTTCACGGTAAACCTTGCTGTTAACATTACATAGATAGCACATGTGCTTTTGTTACAAGGTTGCATTTTGCCTCCCCCCACTGTATGGCTAACAATGGGGAACATTTCTGTTCAGCCATAGGCAAACAGCCCAGCAGGAACGGGCACCTCTGAATGTCCCCTTAAGAAAAGCACCCTATTTCAACCAGGTGACCATGAATGATATCACTCTCCTGAGGATAATACAGAGAGATAAAGAACGGATGTTGTTTGAACTCCAGCAAACATACACAGCAATGCTTTGTTCTACAATGATTCCCGAGTGTGTGCTACTGGCCTGGAGTGGTAAAGTGTCCTACCATGGTGGATGGAATAAGACTGTTCTCCCCAGAAACCTTTTGCAAAGGCTTTGGGAGTATACCCAAGAGAGCCATGAATGCCAGGGCAAATTAATCATTAAACATGCTGGCTTTTAAACCTTGTATAGTATTTCAAAAGGTACACTCACCAGAGGTCCCTTCTCCGCCTGGTGGGTCCGGGAGGCAGCCTTGGGTGGGTTTGGGGGATACTGGCTCCAGGTCCAGGGTGAGAAACAATTCCTGGCTGTCAGGAAAATCGGTTTCTCTGCTTGTTTGCTGTGAGCTATCTACAACCTCATCATCATCGTCTTCCTCGTCCCCAAAACCTGCTTCCGTGTTGCCTCCATCTCCATTGAAGGAGTCAAACAACACGGCTGGGGTAGTGGTGGCTGAACCCCCTAAAATGGCATGCAGCTCATCATAGAAGCGGCATGTTTGGGGCTTTGACCCGGAGCGGCCATTCGCCTCTCTGGTTTTCTGGTAGGCTTGCCTCAGCTTCTTAAGTTTCACGTGGCACTGCTTCGGGTCCCTGTTATGGCCTCTATCCTTCATGCCCTGGGAGATTTTCACAAATGTTTTGGCATTTCAAAAACTGGAACGTAGTTCTGATAGCACAGATTCCTCTCCCCATACAGCGATCAGATCCCATACTTCCCGTTCAGTCCATGCTGGAGCTCTTTTGCGATTCTGGGACTCCATCATGGTCACCTCTGCTGATGAGCTCTACATGATCACCTGCAGCTTGCCACACTAGCCAAACAGGAAATTGAAATTCAAAAGTTTGCGGGCCTTTTCCTGTCTACCTGGTCAGTGCATCTGAGTTGAGAGTGCTGTCCAGAGCAGTCACAATGGAGCACTCTGGGTTAGCTCCTGGAAGCCAATACCATCTAATTGCGACCACAGTACCCCAAATTCAACCCAGCAAAACTGATTTCAGTGCTAATCCCCTTGTCTGGGGTGGAGTAAGGAAATCGATTTTAAGAGCCCTTTAAGTCAAAAAAAGGGCTTTGTCATGTGGACGGGTGCAGGGTTATATCAATTTAACGCTGCTAAATTCGACCTCAACGCCTAGTGTAGACCAGGGCTAAGTTGCAATGTTGGTAGTGAACCTTAAAGTTGCTTTCTGGATCCGATGGTAAGATTTTGCCCTTATTTTGCACAGCAGCCTGACCATTCATGTTGGAATTTGAATTCGATGTCTCTGAGGGCAACAGAATCAATATATTATTGTTTTACATCTCTAGACCTATCTAGAGATGGAATGCTTTCTAGAAATAGTAGCCTTCTATATAGGGTACATATACTAAGTCAAAGTCTAGGACTAGCTGCAATGCACGTCTCAAGACATACATTTACAACCCCTGACTGCTAGATTACATGACCTGCTTTCTTTCTAGGTTTTTACTGATAGAGTGAAAATATGGAAAAGAGAATGTCATTGAGGTTTAAGGTGTAGACTTTTCTGAGTGAATTTGCACAGAATTGTAGATCATGGTTTAATTCAGCAGCAATAAAATTTAGGATTTTATGAGAATACTATGCATGTGAATGCTATTAAATCAAGTTGCAAATTTCTACAGATCCTTATATGAAAACCTGGAACTGTCCTACTACATTAGAAACCTAACATACACTATAGGCCTTGATTCTTTAGCAGACTAGTATAAGAGGCCTTATTATAAATGAGAACTGGTATACACACAAACTTGCATCAAAATAACAACCAGTTTTAATCTTCATTTTTTGTAATTTTGGTGCAAGTCTATGTGTGACCATCTTAATTATCAATTGAAGCTAAACTGAAATAGGAAACTTTTTTTCTGAAATAAGAGTGTCCATGTGCAGACTTGCACTGAAATAACAAATTATATGAATTACAGCTCCGGCCCTATCGTGCTTAATCTCCAAAATTGCAACCAGGTGCTATTTTTCTCTCTATTCTATTTTATTCAGGTTTTTATACCATAGACATCACTGTGGTGTCTGAAATGCTTTTTAAATTATAGTTGAAGGACCAATGAAGTCCCTCAAAACTCATTAACATTAATTACAACTCCAAGCAGAGCTGGATCAGCTAGTTTCAGCAAACAGTTTGTTAAATGTAGTCTTTTTTTCTGTTTCTGAGTTGTTTACAAACAGATTAGGGTTTCTACTTGTTCATTTGAATTATTTGGATGTTTTAAATGAACGTATGTCAGCATGTGAGTTACTTGTGAGTATTGCTTCAATATTCCCAGTTTGAAATTCAAGTTGTTTTGATTGGATGCTTTTCCCAGGTACAGGTATGTCTTCACAGCAAAAGCTGTGCACAGGCTAGCCAACCTGAACTAGTTTGACAGTACAGCATGAGATTCAGAGTGTGAGCTTCAGTACAAGTCCAGGCTGGACCTGTTTGTCTTCTAGCCCATTCTGAAGCTCATGTTGTATTGTCTTCAGGGCTCTGCTTGAGTTAGCATGCTAAAAAGAGCAGTGTGGTTGCAGGTGCATGGATAATGTCTCAAGTTAGATGCTTGAGTACAGTCCCAGTCAGGAATTGATGTCATTCATTGCTGGAAATAGCAGACTGCTTAGGCTGCAGCACCAGGCAAGATGAAAGATCCAGGGAATACCTTTCAATAATATTGTTGATCATAGTGATCATAATCACACTCTACCTATTGATTATTGATTAATTTAATCTAAATGTGACTCCTATTCTCTCCATTGTCACTGAAAGGTCTCTGACAGTGCATTCCAACATAAATCCAAGTCCTCTTGGACTGAAGCTACATCAAATAGAATTTTAATATTTTTCATTTAACATTTTAGATAGTGCTTTGGGCCCTGATCCTGCTCCCATTGAAGTTTGTGGCAAAACTCTCAATAATTTAAATAAATTTTGCCCCTTCCATTCACTAGATGGTGCTGTAGAAAGGGTGCAGGATTTCTATATGAGATCTATTGGCCTGATTCTAATTTCACTTATACCAGTTTAACACCATGGTAACTCCATTTACCTCACTGGAGTTAGTCTTGACTTACCTTGGTGTGAAAAGAGAATCAGGCCCTTTATGTTTTATTGCATTGCACTTTGTATTTTGATATTAGTTTTATTCACCCCCCATGTATCTTCTTTAATTCATGGGTGAGCTTTCCATTGTAATTGTGTTTGGGGTGGAAGCTCAAGCTGTGCATCTGCAGGGCCTTGCCATTAGGACATGCAGACTTTGCCTGTTGTAGAATGAAGGCCCACTAAGGATTGAGATTGAGGTCTCCTAGAGAACGGACTTCCATTTCCAAATTAATCCTGCATCTCCTTCTCCGTAGCACAAACTGCAGAGTAATGGACACTTTCAAACACTAGTCAAAATATCCCCCTTGTAGTGACCACTTCATTACAAAAAGAATGACAAGGGATATGAGGAAATTTTCTTTCCCTTCCTATTTTAAATGAACTGCTTCCAAGTGCTGCTGTATACTCTTTATCACAGTGGCTATATTCATGTGTCATTTTGCTTATGCAGTCACTCTTTAAGCCTTGGTTACCCTTGCTTTGGGCAATTCCTTAGGTTTTAAATTGTATAACGAAGACAAATTCAGTGAGGCTTACACAATGAGACCTTTAAGGTGCCATTCAATCCCATTCAGTCATACTGAGGCAGAGATTGCTCTTTCTCTTCACAGAAATAATGATCGCAAGAACAGTTGTCATAATATTTATAACAGACTGCATGTAGCGCAAATTGTTATTAACTATATTGATGCATGGCTGTGGATAAAACTCTTTCTTATGCTGATTAAAGTACTTATTTAAGGAATGTGTATTAGTACCAGTAGAGACAAAGCATATTAGAAAGCACCCCAGCTGAGAGGACCACGATAACCTCTCACGACAAACTACTCTATTGACTTCTAACTTCTTCTTAAAGTAAATGACACAATAGAAATATGAACACAGAAAAATTCTGTTTCAATATTACTAAGGTTTCAGAGTAGCAGCCGTGTTAGTCTGTATTCGCAAAAAGAAAAGGAGTACTTGTGGCACCTTAGAGACTAACAAATTTATTTGAGCATAAGCTTTCGTGAGCTACAGCTCACTTCATCGGATGCACCTATTACTAAGGGTTTCCTTTAAACTGATAAAAGTCAGAAAATTCAGAACTAAGGCTGCCAAATTGCCCCAGTCCTGCACCTAGGTTTGTGTGGGTGGGCCCTGTTGCAAGAACAGGGTTTTAGGGCCAGGTTTACAAAGGTATTTTTATGTGCTGAAAAGAAAAAAAAAAAGAGGTTAGATGCGTAAGTCAATAGGAGCTAGGTGCTTGTCACTTAAACACTTTTGAAAATTCCGAGAGGCACCTATCTGCATCTTTAGGCATCTAACTAGTTTCTAAAATCTGGCCCTAAATCTTTACCTCACCCTGAATAGTCCAAGTAACAGAATTTCAATGCATTACCAAAGAGATAATGCTGAGGAGTTTAGACCTCTAATTTAAGGCTAGATTGAGGAAAAATACTTTAAAGATTGTGAGATACTATGGTATTGGGGGGGGGCATATGAGTATCTAAAACCAGTGCCAGATTAAAGAATTTTTGGGGCTTTGTGCACAATGCAAACTGGGGGCCTCCCACCTTAACTGAAATTTGGCCCGGACACTCCCCTGTCATGATGCAGGGCAGTTGAGCCAAAACTGAGTGGTGATGTGACTCAGTGTGATAGGTTTTAACATCACCCACCCAAATCTGGTGGTCAGGGCCCCCCCGAGATGGGGCCCTTTGCAAGTGCACCAAGAGCATATAGGTTAATCTGGGCCTGTCTAGGGGTACGCCTCCACTGTGAGCGAGGTGTGTGATTCCTATGCTTGTGTGGCCATGCTTGCACTACCTCTCCTCAAGCGCGAGTATGAATAGCAGTGTAGCCGCAATAGCACAAGTTGTGGCCACTGGTTTTAGAGAAGATTGGCTCAGCCTTGCCCATGACCTAGCAGCTATCCTTCAGCCTCACTGATGAACTGGCACCAGGGCCTAATTAGTGACCCCAGCTGTATGTAATGGGACTTAATTAGAAAGACTGATCCAAGCTTTGGTGGTGAAGCAGGGTGAGAGCACTACTTAAATAGACCTAGGAATGCAGTACAGGAAGGAAGACTCTGGAGAAAGGAACAAAGGGAGTTCCCCTCTGGGAAGGGCCTGAGGAAGTCAGGCTGAGTCACAACAGGCAGCAGGGCAGGCTCTTATTGGAGAGAGCCCTAGTTAGGGCCAGCAGTGGAGAAAGAGACCCGCAGGGAGCAGAGTAGGCTTCTGGGGGTGAGGATAGGGCCTAGAAGGACCAAGGAGATCCCCAGAGGTTAACTCCTGGAGTCCCAGATGAAGGGAATCAGTGGGGATATCTGGCTGGGGAAGAAGCAGTTCAAGAGAATCTGTGCAGGGGCCAGGAGAAGGGTCCAGGAAGCAGAAGATTTCAGTCAAGCCCAAGTTTGGATGTTGTTTGTTTGTGACCTTAAGGTGGACCTTTAGAGAAGGGGAGTGAATTTTATGAGCCATAGAAGAACCAGAGAGGGAGTTGGGAGAAGAGGCTGGCTGGGACTAGCCATCCTGGAGCCAAGGAAGTGGTCACCGAGGAAGGGGGGGATGCAAGAAGTGAAGTCCCCTGCAATGCCATGTCCAGCCATGACAAAGCACCTTGAGAATCAAATTTTCCCTGCTTCCTCCTTGTTTCCAGGAGGAAATAATTTATTGCTGGCCTATATCAAATTACTACTCTGTTGCGGCTGCTCTGGCCAGCAAGTAGAAAATCCAGGAAAGGAGTAAGCAGGTGAGTAGTCCCACTTATTTATGTGCATCTGGACCAAAGGTCCAGGTCGCCAGTGGAAGTGTGGTAAGGGAGAGTTCTTGTTCTGTCTTACTCCTTTGGGCAGGTGCATAGTCCAAGTCGCTATCTAGCCCTTAGGTAATACAAATCTTATAAAACCTTTTGTGAATAGAAATGGTGGTTTCATGGATTTAAAAAAATACTGTTATTTGGCTTTAACCAATTTCCATCAGGACCAGAATGGCAAATGCAACAATATTGTGATAAATCATGAAAAACATAAAACGAAGTGAACTTTAAACAAAAGCATCAGTCTAATTCCACTGTCCAAACTGAATCACATAGGGATAGCGAGCAAACAGCTGAAGTAGTGAAAAACACAAATGGCTGGAAGCCACAAAATTCAGATCCAGATTTTTAACACTAGAGATATTGGGTATATTCCAGGGAATTTCTTATAGTGGTGCCTGCAGTTGTGCAATCTGCTGGAGACATATATTCGGATTATCATGGACACGTACCAAACTAGCACAAGAGTAGTGAGAAGCAGCTGTGGCTACAGTGAGCCATTCACTGTGAGAGTAAGTCTACATCAAGGGTCAGTCTTAAAACCATTACAATTTGTGATTATAATGGACACCTTGAAACAGGATTAGGAGAAAGGCTCCATGTAGAGTTGCAAACTTTCTACTTGCACAAAACCGAACACCCTTGCCCCACCCCCTGCCCCACCCTTCCTCTGAGGCCCTGCCCATGCCCTGGCCCTTCTCTGAGGCCTCGCCCCTGCTCACTCCACCCCCCTGCCCGTCGCTTGCTCTCCCCACCTCACTCACTCGTTCATTTTCACTGGGATGGCTCAGTGGGCTGGGATGCGGGCGGGAGGGAATGCTCTGGCTGGGGGTGAAGGCTCTGGAGTGGGGCTGGGGATGAGGGTTTTGGGGTGTAGGAGAGTGCTCTGGGCTGGGACTGAGGGAGTTGGAGGGAGGGAGGGAGATCAGGGCCAGGGCAGGGGGTTGGAGTGCAAGGGGGGAGTCAGGGGTGCAGGCTCTGGGCGGTGCTTACCTCAAGCAGCTCCCAGAAGCAGCCGCATGTCCCCCCTCTGGGTCCTATGCAGAGGTGAGGCCGGGTGGCTCTGTGTGCTGCCCTGTCTGCAGGTGCCGCCCCCATAGCTCCCATTAGCCACGGTTCCCAGCCAATGGGAGCTTCAGGGGCGGTGTTTGGCGCAGAGGCAGTGTGCGGAGTCCCCTGGTTGCCCCTACATATTGGAGCCAGAGGGGGGACATGCAGCTATTTCTGGGAGCCACATGGCGCGGAGGCTAGCAGGGATCCTGCCAGCCCTGTTGGGCGGTGGCATCAACTGGACAGTCAACGGCCCTGTCAGCAGTGCTGACTGGAGCCGCGAGGATCCCTTTTTGACTGGGTGTTCTGGTCAAAAACTGGACACCTGGTCACCCTAGCTCCATGGAGCATTGTGTTGTGCTGTGAAGATAAATATGAACTGGAAAGGGATCTAGAAAAATGAAGGGCCACATTAGAAGAAAACAACTTATGAATCAGTTGACAAAGGATGGAGTACATGCAATGCATCAGTGAAAGGGACAACAAGAAGCCAGTAATACTAGATGGTATAGAGTTTAAGGCCTGTGCAACAATTCAAATTCCTCAGTTCGTTGTTGAGCAATGATGGGAATGTAGATGTGTATGTTAGCAGCTGCCTGAAAGCACTTGGTGCAAATGGAGGGAGCTGACAGGAATCCTCTGTGATAAAAATATGCCAAGTAAACTAAAGAACCAAGTGTATAAGACCATGATTTTTCCAGCCATGATGTATGGGGTTGAATGCTGGCCAATGGGGAAGAGAGAACAACTCTTCACACTACCAAAATGAGATTCAAGATTCTGATGGAGGATGTGAAGACGGTTAATGTCAGCTTGGAAGTCACACTCAACAAGAATGCTTAGAGATGAAGAAGAAAATCTACCAACCAAGGTGAAGAAGATATTGTGTGTATGTAGGAAGGAAGTCTGCTTTATCTTACACCTTCATGTTTGCTTTTCCTGCTGCAATCCTACTCTCATATTTTCTCCAATAAGCCACATACATCAGCATTAATGTAGCATCTGAATTCCAACCATAATTTGTGTGAGACACTACTGTACATGAGGATCCAGTCCTTCCATGAGAAAAGCTGTTACTGGTTCCCTAGATCAGACTTTATAAAGTTGTATTGTAAAGATATATAATTAGAAATGTCTACCCTTAATGCCTTAACGCAGTTCCTTTACCAGAGATTTATGAAAAAGCTACAAATTTAAATTAGAAATAAATAGCTTAGGTTCCAATTCAGTAATCCATCCCTAATCAGCAAGTATTTAAGCAAAATGCTTAACTTTAGGCTTGTGTGTAAGTCCCATTAACTGCAATCAGACTTGAACAAATGCTCAACTTTAAGCTTTAGTGCTTTGCTGAATAGGAGTGGAATTAAGCACATGCTTAAGTGTTTTGATTTTTTTCTACTGGCTTTCTTAGTGAAAGTTGGATAAACCTAGGGTTGTGCCTGATCCTTCACTGCACAAGTCAATCAGAGTTTCACCATTGAGTGCTAGTGGCCACAGGGAAAGACCATTTTTGTTTGAAATCAGATGGGCACAGATGAAATTATTATAGCCAGAAAGGGAAAAAAATCATTTGTGAAGGAGAGTTCTGGAAAACCCCAAGTTCCAAAAATGCAAAATGTTTTGTGGATTTTTTCCCTCATGTTGCTGCAAAATCTTTTTATCTCAGATGAAAAACTGCTGTTTAATGCACAAAAAAGAAAAAAATGTTCTGCAAAAAATGAAATATCTCCCTGGAACTATTGTGAGACTTTGATGATGGTGAATTTTTCATGACATTAGAAATAAAAACCTGTGCTTGCTGGTAGAAATGACAATTTCCCCTTAAATCAGGTTCACAAATATGCATGGGGATGTTTGTGAAAAACAGGCAGCTTGGCACAATTCTAATCACCATACGATGACACTTTACATGTGACACCTTACAACTGACGCCATCAGTTCCTTAGTTTTTGTAATCTCTACCGCAGCTTCATCTTTAAATAGCCCATCCATTGGAGAGGAAGGAAAGGTCAGTGATCTCTTATTGTTCAACAATAACATGGGTTTGCTGAGATTGGCAACCTGCAGCAAGTTGCAGGGAAAATGTATAGATGTGCCAGCATGGGTTATAGGCTTGCACAGATCAGCATTTCATTGCAAAAATAGCAAATGACTGTAATGTATTTTCTAGGTCAAGGTGGAAGAAGTTCAATGGATAGTGATGCTGCTGATTTTAGTGGGGAAAGGTGGTGATGGGTATGTGTGTGATATCCCATCAGGTGCAGATAGATGGAAAACAGCTCAATCCTCCTCCTTTGTTTCACTTAGTGTTATAACAATATTTCTCCTTTAAAGGGCCAAGCACTATATTCCTGTCCCTGATTTTAACAGTTTGGCAACTAACATTAAGCTGCTCTTCAAGAGTTATGTCTGTTGGATGCTAGACCATTAATACTGAAATTATGGGCAGCAGGGGAAGGGGTAGCATATCTGTTTGAGTTAGTTTGATGTGGAACCTGCAGTGAGTGACAGTGAGCTATATAGTGATGACTGCAGGGATTACTTTTTAAGTAATTTCTCCTTTCTCCTTCTACCATGAGACTGATCATATCTAGCCCTGAATGGGCATGCAAGTTGGAGCCCACCTACAGCCACTTAATTCCCTTAAGGAATTTTACAATGTTTGCAATTTTAAAAGAAAAGTCGCTTTACTAAAGATAAAGTATTTGGTTGCTTTTTCTACAAAATACCATAAATGTAATATTCAGTCTCAGATAAGGTATAACAACAGCAGGATTTGCAGGAATGTCCTTAGGGGACCAAGGACAGCAAGACAAAGAGCGACTTTTGAGGCAGTAGAAAGTGTTCAATCCTGTGAGCCTTTGGTCAACCTCAGATTCTGAAGCCCATCCAAGTTCATGAAAATGGCCTGACTCAATTTCAGTCTTCATTTCAGATCTATTATGGCAAATCATATTTTTCATGAAAAAAATCTTTAGAAATCAATATGTCCAACAATTAAAAGGACATTGGAATAATTATTTAAAGAGCTTTGTTAAGAGAGCTAAAGAGTTATACAGGAACCATCATGTTTTTCAATTTTAACTATTTGCTAATTTTTCTTTTCACCCAAGAATTAAGATCTAATGAACAGGTTCTGCCTCTAGACAATGCATGTGTATAACTCCTTATTGGAAATTCTGTGCATTCATTAAGTATAGAATACACACATACTTGTGTGATGCTGACCAAATCTCTAGGTGTCTTTTGACAAAATTTGATAAAAATTATTTTTCACCAAATTTAACAAAAGACTTCCTTTCCCATCCTCACCCCCCACACTACCTTTTATGAAAGAAACAATAGAGGCTTAAATGCTGTTTTGTTTACCAATTTTTTAAAAAGACTTCAGAGGCCATCCTGGCAATTACAGGCTGGTAAGCATAAGTTCAGTACCAGACAAACTGGTTGAAACTATGCTAAAGAACAGACTTATCTGACACATAGATTAACATGATTTGTTGGGGAAGAGTCCACATAGCTTCTGTAAAGGGAAATCATGCCCTATCAATCTATTAGAATTCTTCAACAAACATATGGACAAGAGTGATCCAGTGGCTATAGTGTACCTGAACCTTCAGAAAGCCTTTGACATAGTCCCTCACCAAAGGCTCTCAAGCAAATTAACCTGTCATGGGATAAGAGGGGAGATCCTCTCATGGACCAGTAACTGGTTAAAAGACAGGAAACAAAGGATAGAAATAAATGGTAAGTTTTCAAAATGGAGAGAGGTAAATAGTGGTGCCCCCCGGATCTGTATGGGGACCAGTGCTGTTCAGTATATTCATAAATCCTCTGGAAAAAGGGGTAAACAGTGAGGTGGCAAAATTTGCAGATGATACAGAATTACTCAAAATAGGTAAGTTCAAAGCAGACTGTGAAGAGTTACAAAGGGATCTTGCAAAACTGGGGGATGGCAAAAAAATGGCAGATGAAATTCAATGTTGATAAATGCAAAGTAGGGCACATTAGAAAACATAATCCCACCTATGCATACAAAAAGATGGGATCTTAATTAGCTGTTATCACGCAAGAAAGATCATGGAGTCATTGTGGATAGTTCTCTGAAAATATCTGCTCAATGTGCAGTGGCAGTTAAAAAAGCTAACAGAATGTTAGGAACCATTAGAAAAGGGATAGATAATAAGACAGTAAATATAATGCCACTATATAAATCCACGATATACCCACACTTTGAATATTGCGTGCAGTTCTGGTGGCCCCATCTCAAAAAAAATATATTAGAATTCAAAAAGATACAGAGAAGGGCAACCCAAATGATTAAGGGTATGAGGAGAGATTAAAAAGACTGGGACTTTTCAGCTTGGAAAAGAGATAACTAAGGGGGGATGTGATACAGGTTTATAAAATCATGAATGATGTGGAGAAAGTGAATAAGGAAATGTTATTTATTCATTCAAATAACAAAAAAACCAGGGGTCACCCAAAGAAATTAATAGGCAGCAAGTTTTAAAACAAACAAAAGGAAGTACAGTCAACCTGTAGAACTCCTTGGCAGGGGATGTTGTGAAGGCCAAAGCTATAATGGGGTTCAAAAAAGAATGAGATAAATTTATGGAGGATAGGTCCATCAATGGCTGTTAGCCAGGATGGTCAGGGATGCAACCCCATGCTCTGGATGTCCCTACCCTCTGACTGCCAGAATCTGGGAGAGGATGACAGAAGATGGATCACTCAGTTTCATTCTCTCTGAAGCACCTGACATTGGTCACGGTCAGAAAACAGGTTACTGGGCTAGATGGACCATTGGTCTGACCCAGTATAGCCATTCTTATGTTCTTAGGGGCTATATCCTTCCATTGATTTACACCTAAAACTCCCACAGATTTCAAGGTTCTGTAAGAGGATGCACTAGTGGCAAGATATGATCCTTACACTTCAGAATGGTTATCTGATGGGAGTTACAGTATAGAGAAGGTTGCTAGGCACACAGATCTACGTCTAGATCCACCATGGGATATCATACTAGTCTGTCCACCACTGACCTTCAGTAACCAAAGTACTGAGGAGATTAGGTAAAAAGCTCTTTTCCCCATGTAATCACACAGTTCTTCTCCCTTATGAACAGGCTTGTTTAAAGTCACAAAAACTAATTTTTCAAGGTTATGAAAACCATCTCCATCACAGAAATGTCTGATGAGAAACTAGAGGTTTTCACATTTCACTATGGTGGAATTGGGGAAAAGTTACAGTTTGCCAATTTGGGTTTATTGGGAACATTTATTTCTGCACAGTGCTTGTTTTCATATCTGCATTGCAGGTTAATCACTTTGGACTGTTCCAAATGTCACTGCAAAATATGGGGGGGGGAAGTTCAAGATGTGTTTGTGAGTAAATGTTCATTGTCAAGGGGATGTCAAGGAAAAACAAGGCTGAGTCCTAAGGTCATTCCACACTCTGTACCAGGCAAAACCTCCATTTAACTTAACAGGAGTTTTGCCTGAGTAAGATTGCAGGACTTGGCCCTTAGTATGGAATTATTTTAAATAATACCCTTTTATTTTTAAAATCAATTGGCTTCCAAGTTTAAAAAACAAACAAATATTTAGCATTTTATTTTCAGCCTCCACAAAAATCAGAGAACTTATCCACAAGACAACTTAGGGTTGTCACCAAACAGCTAATTAACAAGCTTATATTGTTCATTGAAAATATATTACAATTTTATCTACTTGTACTGTTCAATAAAACATTAGTATCTCAACAATTTTATTTAACAACAGGCAACCTTAGGCCAGTAATTATGCAACAATTATAATAATAAAAACTGTCCCCTGCTGCTCACCTAGAAGCAAGAATATATTAAACCAGTACTAACCATCTAAAAGGCAAGCAACAAACTACACTCATTTTTAATGCCCCTGCAGTGCACCATGGGAAGCTAATAATTCACCCTCTAATTAGTATCCCTTCTGCTGCTGTTGGCGCAAGGACAGACAAAGAGGTATCCGCTTCATTACAAACTTGTCTTGGTAATCTTTAAATGTCTTTCTTCTCTGCAGGTTGAATGCATAGAGCAGGGGCAAATGGAATGTGCAATTAAAGAAGGTTTTGCTTGTATTGCCAGTCTGACTAGGCATCCTTAGTCTAATGAGTACACTGAAAAATCAGAAAAACCCATCTGAATGCACTGTTTCTCTCCTTGGCTGTGTTATAATTCTTCCTTATTGTCTTTCATTAGCTTCTGCATGAACAGGAAGAAACGAAGGGGGAAACACAGAAAGGACAACACAATAACTCCACAGCATGCCCCAAAATGACAGTATTTTTCAGAGCCTGAACATTTGGTAAATGGTATTAAATTGGCCTGATAAAAGTAAAGGACAGTGGGCTTTAATTAATGCTTTAGAAGAGTGGGATGTATTATTTCAAAGGAAGCAAATCCATATTAATATTTTTCTGTTTTGAAATCCAGAATGGTTTTTCCACGGGCCAATATAACTTTGAAATATACAGAACATTCCTACATTATTTTCAGTATCTGAGTGATTATAGTGATATTATTGTTACAGTGATGTGTTTCTGTAACTAGCTTGTTTACATATGCACAATGTATTTGTTGATTAATTTCAGCTTATTTAAAGAAAATGTTATGTTCCTGAGGGATTTTCAACCTGTCAATAAACAGCTGTCTATAATTACTATAGGAGAATTTTAGCACATAAAATATGACTGACTGGTACATTAAGAATCAAGGCTACCAGGGTACAGGGCAGCTCCAAGGGTAAATTGGTTACTTGGTCAATGCATTCCATGTCATTAAAGATATTGACATTTGGCAGCCTTTTAATGATTTGTGTGAAATGAACAGTGGTCTCATGACCAACTGTGGGTGACTGACCCTGTTGGAGTCAATGGCAGTTTTGCCATTGACTTTAATAGGGATAGGATCTCATTCCTATCATTATACCTGGTCCTACTCTCAAGCAAAGCTCTGTGTGCTATGCTTACTGGCAGTTAGAGTTGTGTAGGAAGGATAGTCCAGGGGTTAAGTCACAGGACTGGACTCAGGAGATCTGGATTTAATTCCTGGCTCTACCCCAGAGTTCCTGCTTGACCCTGGGAAAATCACATTACCTCTCTGTGCCTTGTTTTCCTCATCTATAAAATGGGCATATAATACTTCACTGGGGTGTTGTCTGTACAACTCATCAAATAATTTGCAAAAAAAAAAAATTCATCAGATGAATTTAGTCTTTTTTCTGCTCATAGACTATCCACAAGACTAAAATTTTCCTGACAGTATTTGTTCAGAATTATTTGGATCTTTAAATGCAGAGAAGTCCCCCACTCCTGGCTTTTGATTGGCAGTCAGTTTAATTCAATTCAATATAAACTCTCTGAGGAGATGCACACTGTATGCTCACTCATGGAGACTTTCCTTTTGTTCTTTCTTGTTGTGTTGTTTCTTTAATCTGAAATAAAGACCATTTGGATGATTCTTTGTGTGGAAACATAGTAGTACAAAATGATGAAAAGATAATTGTTTGACTCAGGGGACTAGTACTGAGACGTGGAACTCTTTTGTCTGTCACCAGTTCAAATATAGCCAGCTCAGAAAAGAGAGAAATTTGTTACCCTAGTAGATGGGTGTCCATTTAAAAAGAAAGCTGTTGGCCATCTCAGCACAAATTAATATGGCTGGAGACTACTATCCCTGAGTCTAAGCAGAGGTAGTGTGTAGGAAGCTTGCACTGCTGCTGTAAGTACTGTACCTATTCAGTGACTAAATGAAGATCAAAATTATCCCAATCTGTGAATTTAGCCCCAGTACTAAATTCATTTTAAATGTCTAAATAGGATTTGCCCCATGGCAAGTGATATGAAAATTATTTTTAAAAGAAAACTCCAACGTTTCTATTGAAATGATTTTGAGTAAGAAGATAAAAATTAGGGATAAATTAGTTATAAATATAATTAGATAGATGCTTTAGTGCAGCATGAAACAACATCCAAGATATTGCATCACTGAGAATAGAAAGGAAAACTACAGTGTTAATATTAAGCATTTTTAAACAAACATACACGCACATTACATGTGCATACACTCTCTTTGCCAAAGAGCTAACGACCGGAGGAAATTAGTGGCCCTTGGCATTGAATTGAAAGATCCACTCTCATAATCAGCCATTAATCTCAGAGGAAATGCTCCCTGCCTCAGTCATTACTGCTTGCTGATCCACC